>NC_133546.1:47500000-48125000 GCF_048773025.1 Camelus bactrianus | reverse complement strand
TTTTGGTTGTAAACACAGGGTAACTGAAGGATTTAATGTACAGAGGTTCACGTGCCTTTTGTTCACATTCTTCCTCTATTCTTTTCAAATCTTATTCAGTGGGATTGTCATCCTTTGTAAGAAGAATCTTGGGTTAACATTCAGTAGAACTCTGCACAGAAAAGCCTCCATTTCGTTTTGAGAAGAAAATTAGGGTTGCAACTTAAGGAATTTACACATAATAGTTTATTTTTTTTGTGAGCTGACATAGTAGATATAGTTTGTAAAACTTAGTTAAGGAAGGAAGGAACCCTGTGTGATAGCAGGTGAGTGGATGCATGTGCAAACCAGTCCATTTTCCAAACCCTAATAACTCTGACCTGAGGATAAAAATTATAATTCAGTGGTCATCAGGAGCTTCTCTTCCAATTGCTCTACTTCATGACTGGGTGACCTCTTCATTGCAAGTTATATTGTGTTGTGACATCTGTCAGTGGATGTATTAGAAACATCAGTACTTACTTCATCAAGAAACACAATATTGTAGGTTAGGTTCATTTTTAACTGTGGTTTAAAAAAATGACTGGGATTCTTAAATTACAATTTAAAATTAAATATTAAAAAATTTAAAACTGCATCTTGAAATCTGAATCTTTTAATGGCATCTTAATGGTCTTTAAGATGTTTTCTTAAACTACTGTCCTTTAGTTAGAATGAAGGCAAGTTTATGCCAACTGGTTATCTAATTTTGCTAGGTGAGTCTTAAATTGTAAAAAAAAGTTTACAGGTCACTTCACAGAGTCAAAACCTAAGCATTTTATTGCTTTCTAATGAGCCATTAAGCTGAAGAAGAGGCAATTAAATAAGCAATTAATGTAGTACTGACTTGAGCTCTCTGATTTTAGGTTCTTCAGAAGACAATGAGGTCATTCAACCAGGTTTCATCAGCCCCAGGTTAGTCTTTTTTAATTAAATATTTTACTTATCTGATATTTATTTAAAAAGATACTGTAGGCATATGAGAAAACTTGACAGCCCTCAGGAATTCTCCACTTTGGCAAAATGGGTACCATATCCCACTGTGCTCCAGATTACTTCATGTATAAACTGATACTCCTACCAGAATTGCATGGATGAAATCTTTTAATTAACTCCTTTTCCTCTTGATTTTAGTAGTATTGGATTTTGTGATTCCCTTTTCCATAACTCATGCAAGATACATAATAGGTATTTAAATATTTATGGAGCTGAATAAAAAGTATTTGTGGTTTGTATATTTTTATAAAACCTGTAGCAAAATAGGCACTCACAAATATTTGTTGAATGAATTCAAAGATAGAGACTTGGCTACTGTTTTCAAATAATTTACTATAACATAAGTAGCACAACATATTAGACATTTTCCAGGAAACTATATAATTTTCCTAATCTAGGGAAGCTCCATTTAGTTTGCTTTTCATGAACATGTATCAGATTTGTTCCTTATACTGCAAAAATGAGTCATGTGAACTTATAATATCTTAAACCTACACTTTAAAAATATATATATCCTTTTATTTATTTAGGTATATTGTAAAACCTAGACTTTTGTGTATAAATATTTTCTTATATTACTGAAATTAACTGAAAACTGACAACACTTTTTTCAGTAGCAGTTTTATTTAGTAATAATGTGTTACTTTGGCTTCTGCTCATGAATTTAAAGTCTTGGCTCTTGACTACTACTTTTAAAACACACTTAAGAGCTATGAGATGAGAAAATTTATGAGCATTTATAAGTACAAGTAAAAAGATGTTATTTTCTTGTTAAGCTTATCAAATATAGGATTGTAGACAGCAAGAGGAAAGCAGTAGGGATCAAAAGGTGTAATGAGGAAACCACTGATAGGCATTGCCTTTTGACAAATACTTGACTTTTTTCTAGAGTGAATCCTTTGACATAGAGATGATGCTCTAGAGAATGTCATGAAAAATAGGATTCTGAAAAGTTACTACCATATTTTAATGTACCAACTAGTTTCCCCTTACTATTGATTGTGGTTTTTCTCTGGGTGCAAATTGGAGGCGGTCCAGAGGCCCTTTTCTTTTCTGTTGGGAAATAATGTTAACACCAATGTGTTAAGTGACTGCAATAAAGTTTCATGTTCGTGTTTCCTTGTTGATTAAAAAGGGGTTGGTCCGGAGAGATTCCACTTTCACCAAAAGAAAGGCTGGTTCCAGAGATGACATTTACACTACAGACATGAATGCTCCAGTCTCCTCATTTTGCAGATGAGGAAACTCAAGGCCCAGAGAAGCTTATTGATCCGAGGTCACAAGGTCACTAAATGGGACCAGAACTCTGGGCTCCAGTTTCTAGCTGGATGCTTTTTCTCCACGGATTTGCCTTCCACACAGACATCTTTTAAAGCCTAAAAATTTCTTCTCATTTGCCTCCTCTTCTACTCCTGTGCTGTTTTTTCCCTTCCCATTTTCCATCAACCTGTCCTCTTCCCTCAAATGAACCCGAAGTGAAAATATTAAAGGAAATACCTAGGAAACAGTCCAGACTCTTATTTCAGTTATCTGTTTTAATAAGATTAAGATTTAAAGAATAAACTTTCATTCATTGCTTTGAGAGAGGGGGAAAATTGTATGTTAACATTATTTAGTGTAATTTCTACACTCAGAATATTTATTCCAAAAAGAACTTTAAATGATGAGGCATACGTGTTCAAGTAGTACAGGTGAAAAATATGGATTCATTTTTCAAATAAAACACTAAGAATCTTGCTTTCGTGCTATTCTGGGCAAGTCACGTAATGCTTATTAAATGATTTCTCTAAACCTATTGTTGTTATAATTAAAATCACTTAGGAAAGTATTTGTTAATCCTAGTTCAGAAAATATTTGAGAGGAGTAATAATAAAAATTTTATTTTTCCTTTTAATTGAAGAAGTATGTTAATAGAGTAGGATTTTTTGCTATTCCAGTTTTTAAAAAATAAGCTTTCTACAAAATGGTGGTGTTAAAATAATGCCCCTCTTGTGAATTAATTTTGTTGCTCTACTTTGCTGAAACTTAACAGACCAAGATGAAGGACACATTTGCAAATGCTTGTTTTTTGAAATATAAAGGCATTTTGTCTGGCAAATTTTAATTTATGCTAATCGGTTCCTATATTTCCATAATTTATTTAATTACACCTGGGGAAATGTGTTAAGATATTTAAAGAAAAATTTTAAGAGATTTTTACAGCCATGCAAAAATTTTCAAAATGAATCAGTTGTGCTCAGGGAGAGCATTTTGCTTCCAGACAAGAAAATTAAATGAGAACGGAATTTTGCTCTCTGGAAACAAAAATCAATAGCCCCCATATTTTGCAGTGCCTCTCCTATAAGACCAACACACCCAGCTGAGTACTCCTTTCATTTAACTCAGTATTGTAAAAATTTCAAGGAAGTTATTTGCCAGGGAAGAAGTTTAATGAAACGCAGTGGGAGGGATCAGCAATTTGCCCGACGTGAGGGTCCGCCGCTTTGGGGCGGGAAACCTCACGCCGCGCCCGGAGAGGGGGTTCCTTAAAATCGCCTCCCAGCCGCCCCCGCCCCCCACCCGCTTCCCCGCCGACGGCTTTTCCTGATTCTCCAAAGGCGCGCGGCGGCATTTTCGCGGCTTCCCGAAAGGACGGCGCCAGGGGTCTGTCTGAAGACAGCTCCATTTTAGGCATGGCCTGGGGAAGGGGGAGTGTGTGGACATTTTCTCGGGTTCTCCTGCCCCCCCTTCCCCTTGACTTGACTTTTCTGATTGCAGAGACTCTGACATCTCACAGATAAAGGGGTCAGATTATAAATAATAGATTATCTGGAAATGCAGTAAAAGTAGTAGATTGTGCCAAGTGTTGCCTTCATCCTGGTGAAGGCAGAGGTTTCTTTTGTTTGGTGTTCTTCGGAACAAAATGACAAACGTGAAAGTCCCCTAATTAGTGAGAAATCATCAACCTTTGGACTGGCTGGACTTCTAGAGAGGAGGTGGTGATGTGAATAGAGGGAAAGGTGACTGGAGAGAGAAAGGGGAGTGGAAGTGGTAGGGGCGGGCGGTGGAGGGAAAGGGCAGATCCGCTGGCCGGGGGTCTCGGCGACCCCGGGGCCAGAGTGCGCGTGAAGGTCCGCGGTCACGAGAGCGGCGCGGGGCTGCAGACCCCGGCCTTATTTGCCAGGAGGAGAGCACGGGTGGAGTCGTTCGCCGCAGCCCCTCCTCCTAGTTTTAAGAAGAACCGAAGCATTGTTTCTGCTTTAGTACAAGTCACTCATTGCTTATAGTTGAAAACAACGACGGTGTGCTCTGACACCTCTTTCGACTCCTTGCATTGTACTGTTGGAATTATAAAAAAAAAAAAAAAAAAAAAAAAAAAGGAGGGAAGATAGAGAAAGAAAATGTGCACTTCGTTTTTTAAATGTAGAAACCTTAGATTGTGATAACCAGTGGGCGTATGATAGGTTATTTCCTTGATCCCCCCACCCCCGTCCTAGTGCTTTGACGATTCTTTGTACCTACTTGAACTCATTTTAAAGACATTTTTAAAGAAGTATGATAAATCAAGCTACTGAAACATTTGGCTTCCACAAGTACAAAACATGCGTTTTGAGTCAAGCATGGGTCTTTCTGGCACTAAAAACAAGTAGGAAATGAGAAAAAAATTAAAACCAGAAGACTTCAGGAAGGTGACAAATTGGAAAACGTTCTAGGAAATTCATGGGACCATTTTAAGTGAAAGAAGCACTCTATGAGCTTAAAGAGATTATGGTCAGTTTTATAAAAGAATCTTAGGCTCAAAAGATTGGGGGGGGGGAGCAGAAAAGACGAATCTATTTAAAAAAAAAACTGTGCCATATCCCAGAAATGGGGACTGATATTTTCTGTCACTTCACTTTTCTTCCCTCTTTTCCCAGTTCCCTTCCCTGTTTCTCCCACCCTCTCCTCTTCCCTACTCTTACCCTTTCTTTTTTACCCTCCCCCCTTCCCCCAGGTATGTAAATGAATTTGCCTTAAATTCTTTGTGAATGAATGTTAGAGGATTTCTCAAAGTTCCCAGTTGGAAAAAGCCTTCTACCTGACTTGAAAGGCCGATGTCCCTCTCAGGAAATGAATGAGTCGATAACCTCTGACACCAGTGACCAGTCCAGTGAACCCTACCTTAATTCCACTAATACTGGAGGCCCCCAATCAGGCAAGACTGAATCTCATAACCATGCCATTCAATGTGGTTCATTTACAGTATTTCACACTTTTCCTCTGTGTATTTATAGGTTGGAATTTCATCACATTTAAGGAAGACAGATTCAGAAACCACCTACACATCTCTGATTTTTATGGTTAAACAATTTTCTAATTAAAAATAAACGGATAAAATATTGTTTACCATGAATGTGTCAATAACAAAAATAGATTATACTGGCCTGTGAATTTTATGATAATTTTACATAAATAGTAACATTTCCCTCAACTTGCGTGAATACTTTTTCAGATTATTTTTCCGTTACAAGATGATTTTAAAAGCAATTCTTTCATTTAAAATAAGAAAATATACACAAGTTATTAAAAGTCGTTTTTCTCTTTCATATTATTCAAAATATTGAACCTAGAATACCATCATTCGTTACTTCATTAAGGTCGGTGTAATCAGTTGATTTCTGCTCTTAAAATAATGCCTAATAAATATTTTGTTAGCAAATAAATTTTTGAGAGCTTCAAGCTTTTGGGACTCTAGCAAAATCATTTGGATTTTTAGTTTTTCTTTCCTCTGTACCAGTTGGCACATCGTTATCCCTCCCCCTGCAAATAAATAAAATGAGAAGGCTTTGCCTTCTTTCTTGAGAAACAACAAAAGAAATAAACAGATTAAATATCTTTCCAATTCATCAATCTCGATTGACGCCTTTTACCACAAACAGTTGAAAATAACATTTATATAAATGCATTTATTTCAGATCTGAACATAAATTTACATTTCGTTTTTTAGTATGGAAAGGAGGTGCAAAAGAGTGCATTATGTGGGTTTTCAAAAGCTTTTCCATTCAAAATCCCTGTGTTTTAGTTTGTGTGAAACAATGTTAAGAGTTAGGAGTGTGGACATGTTTGGCGAGACCAGGAGGGGGATTGCGGGTATGGTGGGGGAGGGTCAACTTGGTAGCTTTGCTGAAGGGAAGTGGTATCTGTACAGTTTCTACGTAAACTGCTTGTTTAAGAAAGTGGGGGGTGGGGTGGGGAAAGAGTGGTGGTGCGTTTTACTGTTTCAAAAATAGGTGGTATTTCATATTCTAAAGGAAATCAAGCATTTCGGGTGGTATTTCATATTCTAAAGGAAGTCAAGCTTTTCTAGTTGACCTATAGTATTTACTGTAATAGTCGATGAGGGAGGCAATATTGGTGTCAGCATCTAGTAATCAACAATCGTTTGAACCAATTTTAAAGGTAGAGGGTAAGCATTTTCAAACTGGGGGCGGGCCGGGTAAGGGAAGGTGGGAGCCTAATCTATTATTAAATTTTCGTTTATATGACTCTTCCATCCCCTGGTAGTGGACTTTTTAAATGTCAGAGTCCAGTCTATACGATAGGAAGTTACCCTTTTTTCCCACTTGCCCCTCTTTTTCACCCTCTCCCCCTGCCCGCGCCTGCCGTTTTCTCCCCCACCTCTTTCTCCCGCTTTGCAGCCGCCAGTGCTGGCGGCTCCTCTTCACCTCCCCTGCCTGGCGCTCCCCTCCCCCTCTCTGCCCTACGTCGCCTTGCTCTTGGGGAACAATCGTCACTGATTGAGGTTCACTCTATGTTAGGCTGGAAAACTGGGCTGTTATTTAGGAAGTCATTAATCACATCTCCTCCCCCGGAAAGAGATGGCGGACAAACCTGTGAAGTACAATTCCTTACCAACCCCCTCCAAAATGTTCCGAAATGGTAAACCTAAACACAATTTGACTACATGAAGGTGATAAGCGATTTTTCCGGTAGGATTTTATTTTAAAGTTGAAAAAAATTTCAGAGCACAGTCAGGTAATTTTGTGCTTTTGTCTTATTGTAGCTATAGGTTACCATTATCTAAAGTTTCATGAATATGTAATTACGTTTAATTAGATCTTTTGTAAATTATGTATTTCCTATAAGAATTGAATTAAATATGAAATTTGCGTCCCAAGCAGGTTTACTGTTACCGAGCAGCTGAATTCTTAGAGGAAAAAAAGCGTAACATCGGTTGCTTTATTTAATGGCTTTTCCCCCCTAAATGAGATTATTTAGATAGGCTTGTGTGTAAGGCACGCGTGTGCACATATATGACTGCCGTTTTTCTAAATCGACGATTCACAAGGGCTCTCCATTGTGTTTAAGTAAAAGCACGAAATCAGCATTCTGATTTATCGTAAAGAAGCGTCCCAAATTGTCTTAAAGATAACATGTTTGAGTTTTTCGTGTTCATTCATAAATTATTTTGATGTCAGCATAGATGAAATGGCGATTGGTTATCTCTTCCTCTTGCCAGCCCCTTAAGGATCCGAGGTGAAATTAGTAGCAAGAAAGCATGTAATTGACAAAGTCACGTGTGCTCAGGGGGCCAGAAACTGGAGAGAGAAGAGAAAAAAATCAAAAGAGGGAAAGCACATTAGACCATGCGAGCTAAATTTGTGATCGCACAAAATCAAGATGTTAGATTGATGCAGAAGATCACTCCGTTCCAAAGGGAAAGTTTTCATCTCACGAGTTTGGAGCAGAGGGCCCGTGGGGCAACATGGCCGAAGGTTAATTTTCTTTTCTATTGTTTTACTGTGATTTTCTCTCTTGCTTTCTCCCCCCATCCCCCTCTCCCACCCTTCTTTGCCCGTCCCCCTCTTCCCCTTTTACCCCAATACTGGGCAATACCCGCACCCCCCATCGCGCAGTGGGGCTTTCTGCAACCTATTGTTATAGATCTCCAAAAATGTTTTGTACCGCCCACACTGATTCACAACTTGAAAAGCTTTCAGGGGGCTATTGTTTGAATTGTTTGAGTGTGATTAAGCGCAGTTTCAGTTAGTGAGCCCAAGAAAACTTTTGTACACCTGCCCCCTCCCCCATTCCACGCCAACTTTAATTGAAAGTTATTGGGGGGGAGGGGAATGCACATTGCAAATAACCCTGGATTCACTGCAGCCGCATGTGCATTAACTCGTTCTAACCATCTTCACGGTTTCTTTCCTCCTCGTGCCCGCGGGAGAGTACTTTCGCTGAAAATTTTTTCTTTGTAAATGGGATCAGTGTTAAATCAGCAATATGCAAGTAAAGTATTGCATGCTGTACTGTAATATGTGGCTGAAAAACGGAGTTAAATGAAAAAGTACACGTATGTACAGAAACGTGGAAGTTGTAATCGATAGAACAGTGTGGCTCCCTCCCTCCCCCACTTCCCCTTTAACCCTTTCATTTTAAATATTTTCTGCAGGAAAAAAGAAGGAATCAACCATTTAATAGCTTTTTTTCCCATTTCCCATCCCCTACCCTCATCCCAAGCTGTTTTTTTCCCCCTCTTCCAGTGAACAGTGCGGGAATACAGACTAACTGACTTTTTTTGTCCTGTTCTACTCAGGCGGGGCAACCAAAGGTGGTGGAGAAGAGCCCGGGAAGCTGCCGGAGCTGGCAGAGGAGGAATCCCAGGTTTTGCACGGAACCGGCCACTGTAAATGGTTCAATGTGCGGATGGGATTTGGATTCATCTCCATGGTAAACCGAGAGGGAAGCCCCTTGGATATTCCTGTCGATGTATTTGTACACCAAGTAAGCCAAACTTTTCGTTTTTTCCGTCTTCACCTTTTTCCATCTGGAGGAGTTGATTGGTAGTTTTGCCAGTGGACTTATGATAAGGTGCCCTTCAAAATCTTCCTTACAGTCACGAGTGAATCCAGTTCTTAGCGTATGTGCATGGGCTCCTTCCTGGGTGTCTTCTTCTGAGCAGAAAATGAATTCTTTGAAATTTCACTGCTGGGTGCTGGCTGACTTTATTCAGCAAGTTCCCCTCTTCATTCGACAGAGAAATTGCCGTGGTGTAGCTTCCGGTGTTATTGGTTACAATACATTCTCTGGTGTATGCCTGGGCAGTGAGGGGGAGATGAACGAAGAAACAGTGATCATTTTAAGTTAAAAGAAAAAGCCAAATTGCTGTTATAAGTAACCTACGTGTCCCCTTAATTTAGGCACCTCTAATCACAGTATCTTCCCCTATTTTTTCATCTCTGCCTGCCTGGTAGTCATTTGTAGATTCAAATTAAAATAATTTGATTTCACAGTAAAATAACGTAGAACATTGTTGGCCTAGTAGGGACTTGAAATTCAAGAGAGGATTCTTGCTAATCAAACGTTTTAGAAATGTGCTCCCTGTAGGGCATAGGTCCAAGGACACTGTCTCTTTAAGAGACTGCGCTCAAAAAAACATGTGGCCAGAGGCGGCTCTAGTTTGTGTGTTTAAAATGTGCTAGTCGGCTACTTGGGGTAAATTTCCACCACTGCTTATAGTGTGTTGTAATTTTTTAAGATACTTAAATACCAAATTGAATGTCATTGCTTCTCATTTTTGAAATTTTGCCCAGAAACAAGTAAATTAATACCTCTCCCCTTTCACTTCTCTCTCACTTAATCTCTTAGTGAAAAAGGTATTTACAGTTTGCAAACTTGATTATTTCATCGAAAGAAGTTAAATAAATATAAAATATCTGTAATGAATTTTTAAATAGGAGTAAAAGAATTTAGGACTAAAGAGGTTTATTTTAGCTGGACATCTAAAGTAAAAAGAATTGGATGAATGCGTATCTGTACTACTGGTTGCCTGACGTAGATACATGCAGGAAATACTTGGTATATTTGCATGAAAATTATGTGTTTTGTTTGATAGTGTGTTGCATGTTCCCAGCAATAATTTACAACCTCCTTTCCCCCATAAGGAATATCATCTTCAAATTAAGTATATAAACAATAGAAACATATGAAACCATTCTGTTTTGATCTGTTGTCCTGTGTACTTGGTAGCTTCCTGACCTTGCTGTGTGGTGTGTGTTTTCCTTTCCTAAAGGCCTGGCCATCATTATTGGTTGTTTACATGTGGTAGGATCAGCATAATCTGTGAATTGAAACAGGGTTTAAATACATAAATAGAGGTCCACAGACAGGCTACTGGATTTTATGCCTCCTACTTTATAGGGCAAAATGAAGCCACATTTTCTGCTTTTTTCCCTCCCTAACCTGAATGGCTGAAATCATTGACAAATCCATTTTCTCTCAGGCTCTGGCTTTCCCTCCTTTGAACCTTCTTTGGGTTGTTAAATTGTTTTTTACAATCTCATAAATTTGTTTTATAGATGAATGAAAAAAAAATAGCCCTTTTCTTCTTTGTCTGAGTTCACCTTGTTATAATTTGATTTTCTCTGTTTACCTTTTAATATATTCAAATATTAGACATTTTACTAACTGACTTTAATGATTAGAAGCATGAGACATCCAAATTTAAGCTATTTAATGGTTACATGTTGATGAAACATTCCTATATTGTCTGAATTAAATGCTATATTGCTGGAAAATATTTTTTGTATAGATAGGGAACAGTTTCTAGAGAACAAACAGTGATTCTTTGTATTAGATTTACTTAAACATGATGTATTTACTAACAGAACAATATTAAAATCATGTTTGTGATAAAAATTCTCTCAAAATATGTATATTTGTATTGTTCATAAGAATATATCTGGATACATCATTAGGAAGAAGTATGTAAAAAGTCAATAAAACTTAGGTATTAGCAATTTTGTGATTAAAAAACTAGTGCAGTAATAATCTTTAAATTTAAAATTAGAAAGTGGCATTCTAGGACATTTTCTTTTTGATGATTACAGTATTTGTTTTTTGAAATGTATTTCTGTTTTTTCCTAGGGAAAATTGTTTAGAATCAGTTGCTTTGTGTTTGTTTGTTTGTTTTTTTCCTTCTCGACTTCGATGCCTAGGTGAAAGGGTTTCTGGAAACTTATCTAAGTTACATATAAATCATAAGAATAATTGTTTTGAAGAAGGCAGGATCCTACTAACTTTAGCCAAATAACTACAAGTAACAGTTAGATGGCCATCACTGATGTGTGCAGGTATCATGTGAGCATCACTTACCACCATCAGGTTGCAATTCAGGACCATTTTATGAAAGTTTTTAAAACATTTTAAAAGTTACTATGTTAGCTGCCATATCTGCTGTATAACGTTTCTGAAAGTATAGTAGGTAGGTTTTATGTATAATTATAAATTAGATTTTTTTTCTCCATTATGTGTCTATGCTATTTTGTTATGAAAGAATAGGCATCATAGATAATTAGAAATTTTAAATGTTCAACTGGAACAGTATCTAGTCATTATTTTAAATATATGAAATAGTCTTTTTTGACTGTTTAAAAGTACATGTGTCTGGATTTTTTAAAAGTGTTTTGAAACATGTTTTTAATAATATGTATTTGGGGAAATTAAAAAATGATTTTAGTTTCTTTAAGATAATATTTAAAAATTCATGCTAGGGTACTGAGGATATCTTTTCCTCCTTTAAAAATCTTGACTGCAAAAAGCTGCACATCAAAAACAATTCTGTTGCTATGAAATGAAGAGAGTTTATGTGTGAGTGCATTCTTAAAATAGAGCTGTACATTTACAGTTATGTAATTCTATTTAAAATTTGTTGGCAGTAGTACAATCAAACTTTCTTTTAGTTTCTGTGATGTTGCCAACTCCTCAAAAATAAACGCAAGACTTAGGTGCTGTACTTTCTCTATCTTCAGACTTGTTGGTAAATGTAGTGAGACTCTGCTGTTTGAGGATGGTGTGGGACCACTGGTTTAAAAGGACAGTCTCCACTGGGCTTCCTAATGTTCACTTGTGATTTAAATGATCGTATTTTTATGGATTTGTAATGAAGAGATGTATTATTACACATTTTAATACTGAAACATCGATAGCATTCAATATTTTAAAGCAATTTAACAAAATGTATAAATATTATATTTGTGAATTTTGTCACAGCTCACTGTTTTTGAAGTGTTCCTTAAAATTTTTAATATTTAAAATTTTTCATGATGATTTAGTTTGTAAATAAGATAAATTTGTAGGAATTTCTTACTTAAACATCTAATGCAAAACAGTTTTGTTTCTCAATTGAAGTAAGAATATGCATGATTAATACAGATTTGTAAGTCTTAAGTTCTTACTAAGGTGATTTCATCAATTAGAATTAATTATTTTGTAAGTGCTAATAATTAATACTCCTATCAGTTTATTATTATTAGTAAGTTTTTAAAAATTTGCATCCACTGTTATTTTCAAAGTCATTATCTTAACTAATTAGATAAAACGATCATTTGAACTTTATTTGTTCAGGGGAGGGCTAGAATCCATTCTGCTTATTACTCTCTCTTTAGCTCATTTATATAATAGTATTTTCTTGTTGGGTTATATATTTGAGATTCTTTGCCATCAAATATGGTACAAAGTATTTTTGACATAAATGTATTTCATTTATTTCACAGTTTATGTAATAATTTTTTTTCCAAAGAGAAAGAGTAATTTCAAAATGACTGCAATTTAGTTACCATTACTCAGTAAGCTTAAATATTTATTTTAATTTGGTTTTGAATTCTTCATTTACTTTTCAAGTATTGATGTTTTCTTCTTATGCTCTTTATTTCTGGTTTATATGTTGGTTTTTATGGAGAATACAAATCTCTATTACAAAGATTTTATATATTTATGTTTCTTTGATTACTTTGCTCAGAAAACATTTCAAGGAGTAATGGAAATCGAAGAAATAAGAATTATTGTAAATGAGATAAGTTGAAAGCATTTTTACTGACTGTATAGGATATGAAAATATTTAGAGATGACTAATATTTAAATATTTGAAAGTTGAAGTATTTTACATAGTTCAATTAGTGTGACATAGAGTTCATGTCTTAGTGTTTTGAACACTAATTGGTTACACAGTTATGAAAATAAATTTACTCCAATATGCTAATGCTTAAGTTTTTTTTTCCAATATGTTCATGTTTAAGGGCTTTTCATAATTATTTAATTACCATTTTGGTAGCTACCTTTTGTCATAGTTTAACATGAAAACACTTTTCACATGCAGACTAGATGTGATTTTTATTATTCTTGGGACCGTTGAAAATGTCAGTATCAAAAATATATTTAGATAGAGAAATCTTGGGAATTAAAAAAATTTGATCATATAACAGTTACAGCTCATTTGTTAGTAAGTTTAATATTTTGAAAATGTTTCCTAAAGCTACCACATTTTCAAGATTATTTGCTCTGTTGACAGTTCAGGAGAATCCCAAATGAAATGCTCTAAAGCCATTTAATCATCAAATCACATTTAAAAGCATTTAAGTAAAAATTTTATAAGACTTTAATTGTCTTAAAAGATACTGGATACTTTCCTTCTGATTTTCAAATGTTGGTCCATTTTCAAGACCTTTTTTGAATACTTCTAAAAAGATACTCTCATTCATTTTAAACATGAAATGTGAATTGGGTGAATAATTAAGACATAGTCTTCCCACTTCATTTTAAAGATTATCGATGTAACTCTTAAATATTTTCCTCTTATTTTTGATTCTTCTTTTTTAAAGACCATTCATAGCAAATGAAGGCAGTTGATCCAAGAATTGTTCTTTAAACAAATATATAAGTGGCAAGTATTTAGCATAATATCTTTAACTTATCTTTAACTCATTTCAGAGTTCTTGGGTTTTTAAAAGTTAAAAACTTAGGTTACCTACACTCAACATTTTAGTCCTTTGTTGTGAATTTTGTTGCTTTTGGGCAGCAAGAAATCTTTATTATTTGAATTTGGTTGAATTCTTATTCCTGTTCAGAAATTACATAAATATTACAGATAGTTTTGTTTGTCTTAACTGAGCAGTTTTGTTGGTATTGTAAATGAGATAAGTTTAAAGTTATTTGTGGTAAATATAAAAGTTACTAGTTACAAATATGGTTACTATATTTTTATTTCTAAACCAAGTATAACTTAAACAAATATTTCTGTTTAATTAAACTGGAAATTTATTACTTTCAATATGATGTTCTATAGACTTGATTTGGAACTAAATATTGATATTTCTCACTGAATTTTAAGTAACTGAAAGTTCAGCTTGTTCAATATGTAGTTGCTAAAGGTTTTGGCATTTTAACATATATTGTCCATAAGAAACTTAAGTGATTTATATTCTTCTCTAAAATAATTTCATTATAACATCTGCTAATACCAGAAAAAAACTGATAATAGTAATTTGTCCAAGAAAATACACTGTAGGTCAGTGGGGTACATTTAGAAATAATCTTTTAAAGAGTACTTTTATCAAATGAGTAACCAGAGTGTTTGTTATATTGCATTTAGATACGTCAGGATTAATCTTCTATCTAGCAACAAGTTGGAAGATTATCTGATGATTGACCTCCCATATCTAAATATTTGACAATTTGGAAATACTGCCTCAAATAAGATTTATAGATAATTGATAGCTTTAGTCTTTTTTTCTGTCTACAATCAGCTGCAAACTGGAATAACAATACCTAACTTCAGTTGTTATGAAGAGAAGAGATACTGTTATACAAATAGCCTAGCAAGTATGTGTTGAATAAATGTAAGTAAACTAGTCTTTGCCACAGTAGAATCATGGATAAGTTATGTTTAGTGGCATATATTCATAGGGAAAAATTAAATTGGTATCTTCTTTTATATAGTATCTTTAAAATTGGGCAAAATGTGTTCCATAATATTAATAGCTTAATTTCTGTTATAGGGAACTGCAAGCCTTTTTATTATAATTTTATGGTAAACTATTGTTTAAAACATCATGATATAAACTGAGGCTTGGAAATAATTTTGTTATGCAGATATTTTTGTTTTAATAGTTTGTTGTGTTGTGAGATTTTACTTGTGTATTCAGGTATACGTATCCATATATGTGTGTATTCTTCAGTATAGCCTAAGGAAAAAATGTTGTCTTAAATAGACCGGCTGTGATAATTTAATACCTGTTGCTCTATTAATATTTAATCCTTGTGGGATACTATACAATGGTATAGAGTCTGGTCTAATAGATCAGGGTTGAAATCCCAGTTTGTTATATGTCTGTAGGGGAAGTTACCTTGTTGGTGTCTGAGTATGTTACAAAGGAAGTGACAAAAAAAAGTACCCACTTTGTACAGGGTTATTATGAGGATTAAATGTTATTACACATGTAAAGCATTTAACACAGAGTTTGGCAGATAGTAAGATCTCAGCAATGTTTGTCCATAGTTATTACTACAAAGGAGATGTCATGTGGTAGAGTGAGGTGAGAATGTATCAGAAATGAAGGTTTGAATTTGACTGTACCACTTGGTGGGTTTCTTACTTTTGGCTAGTCATTTCTGAGGAGCTTCAGTGTTCCCAACGTTAAAATGTGGTCAGTAGTATCTTATGGTCAATTGAAGCATATGTGAAAATAATTTAAGAATTGCAACCATCCCAGGTTTAATTTAATCTTTATTTCAAGGACTGTATTTTTATTAATACTTTCACTATATAAATCATTGTCAGAATTTTTAGAAGATTGTAAGCTCATATCATTTCTTTTGCCCTGTCAACTTAATTGAGGTATAATTTACATAGAATAAAATTCACCAAATTTAAGTATACAATGAGATGAGTTTTGACAAATTGTGTAACCACCACCACAATCATGATACAGAACATTTCATCACCCCAAAAATGTTCCCTTGTGCCCATTTGTAGTCACCTTTGAAAGGGAGGCTCAGTTGTCCTAGTCAATATTGATATGTCATATTAACTGCTTAACTAACCTGGTTCCATTTAACTTTGCCTCTTTTGATATAAGCTACAATTCAGTATCCCTTATCAAGAACAATCCACACTCTTTTCTTTTTTTTCTTTTTTCTTTTTTGTCGTTTCTCTTTATTTCTGCTTGGCAGTGATCTTTTTACGAGTAGTTTCTGTGTTTGTGAAAATGAGATTAATTAGCATACATTTAACTAAACTTCAATTTTAATTTCATTTATCCTTATGGTATTTTTTCATACAATATAAATTCACTGCTTACCTAAAGGGCATAATTAGGGTTATTGATACTCATACTTCATGTTAGAAACTTAGTGAACTTCTGTGTCACCTGAGTTTTTGTACAAGTATTCATAGAGGTATAACCCAGCAAGATGGCTTACTGTTATATAAAAGTATTTAGAAAAATTTCTGATTGAATAATTTATCTAGTCAATTACTCTTATTGATCACATACTAAGTATAAAGCAGTGTTCAATGATAGATTTAAGAGTTCTTCCCTCCAGATTGCTATGTATTCTTTCTGGTTTCTTCCTTTTAGCAAACTTTTAAATAAGGTTTTTCCAATTCTCATTCTTTTCATACAAGGTATGAAGCAAAGGCTCATTTTTCCCGTGTACTATTTACTTTCTTTTTACAAAGTTTAATTATGCATCCTCCAGCCATCATTTGGGGATTATTATAATGAAACAATAAATGTTTTTAAACTTTTGAGCTAAATACAGTGATTTTTCATCAGTCATAAAATATACAGTTTTCAGATTTCATGCATAGAAACTATGTTTACTATTGCTGAGAATTATTTTATGATGCTATTAAAAAATATACTTAATTTTTACCAGCTGCTCTAACTTTTTATTATAAGACATGTTTTAAAATCAAACCCTACTGAAATGTACTACTTTTGTTAAAGTTAGCTTCTGTTTCAAAATCTTGTAAGTTTAATTTGCTAATAACTGTAAGATTTTTGTTCAGTTTTATTCTACATTATATAAAAACTCTGTGTAAATTTCAAAATAATTTACTTTGGCCATGATTTGTTCATGACCATTTCTTAAGCTTTGTAAGCAATTACCTAAGCCATTACTGCTAGTAGCTAGAATGTTCCTAGATTCTATAATTCCTAAATTCTTTTATGTTTTCATTCAAATGAATTATCTGTATCCTTATTTCAGTCTGTAACAGAAATCTGCCAACACCAGTTATATCTATCACTTTAAATACTTAATAGATCATTGATGTGTTTTAAAACTTGGAATGAATTAATTCTATCAACTTTTTTCCCCAGCTAGGATTTTAATAATACATCATTTTGCTTACAGTATGGAAACACTGGTGCTTGGAAACTAATTCCACTTTTCAGCAACTCCTTTAAATAGATTAAAAGATACTAGAGACACATACCTAACACAGTTCAGCATAAGCCAAACATTTAAAATGATAAATGAATCTTTTTTCAAGTCTAACAAGAAGAGACAAAAAGCTTCTCTTTGTAGGACTGGTTAAACTATGAGTCAGAAATTTAATCACAGTTTTGACCTCATTTTTTTTTTTTTTTTAGCTCACTAATTACAAATTTTAGCTGAATACTAAATCTAAGGACAGTTGGATTTGCATGTTTGCCCCTTTCACTGCTTCCTCCCCCATGCCATTGAAGAATTTTGAATGGTGAGGAATTTGCGCCCTTTGGCTCAGGTTGCAGACCCACTTGATCAAACCAGAGAAACTGGGGTCAGAACTATTCATCGCTTATCTTTTCCTTGGGCCACTTGTAAATCCTGCCTTTCTGCTTTGCAAAAAAATCTCTTTATAGTAGACTAATAATAAAGCCTGGAGAATAAAAATGGGCATAATTGTTGATGCTTGATTGTGACTCCACATGGGTTAATTTCACTATTTGTAGGAGTTTTTCATGGCATTGCCGCTTATTTGATGTAAGTAATTTTGTTTAAATACATATTATTTCATTAGATATTAGAAAAACATCCTTTTGGTAGTGAAAGTGTAGCAATATGATATTCTGTCTCGGGTTGAGATTTCACACCTTAGAAATGTGATTACTTTTAGGTAAATTGAATTAGTTAATTTGAATCAGATCAATAAAAGCGCCAAAGTACTTTGGTTTTATGTGCTTAATTTCTAGCATTTATGCCAACACTTAAAATTTGCCTGAATCAATTATAGCACAAGTTTATGAACTGTATCAATAATGGTGTAAAGACTTTAAATATAGACCCAGGTTTAAACAAACACAAAACACTTTGTTCTTATCTCAGCATCCCTTAAAAGTATACAGCTCTGGTTCAGGACCTCAGGACCACCCATCACCCTGGACATTGGATACTCCTATTTATTCAAGAAGCTTGTGAAGTATCTGTGTGCCAGTGGGGGATGGTGTGTGTATCTGTGTAGCAAATCACAGTTAGGTGATTTTACCCCCAACAAGAGCAGCAATAGTGTTTATAAACTGAATTATGTCCCTGTAGAATTTTCTAGTTGTAAAACCTAATTTACATTAAATGCTTGTTATTTCATGCCAGCACTGGTTGCATTTTTCACATTTTTGATGCTTTCAGAAGGTTAACGGCCCCCATTAAGATTAACCTCAATCCATTTCAGCTTTTTGGCTTGCAGGCCCCACCCATTGGCCTTGGATAGCTAATACCCAGCTTTTGTTTCTTCCTGTAGAAAGGAAAGGAAAGAAAACTGTTCTTTCTCTTTCATTTGTAAGTCATGTGACTTCCCTTTGAGTTAGTTACGATGGGGTTGAAGTGAATCTCAAAATACATAAGATATCAAAGTTTTACATTTACATGAAATATGTATTCTAGTGTGCCTCTTATTTAATTTATGTGTTTTATACATTACAATATTTGTTTTGAACAACTGCACCTTATTTTACACCCATGCAGTTTTTTAGGAAGCCAAAAAAGGTTACTAAATTAGGCTTAAAAAACAATACTGATCTTTTTATCTGCACCATGTGTACTTATTTTTCTCTCAGTTATCTTGTAGCATCATTTGAGGTTTCTAAACTGAAGCGTATTTCTCAGAACTCAGTATAGAAAAAGTAGGGGTGGTGTTTGGGATGATTTTATCAAGGAAAAAAATTGCTGAGATGAAAAAAAGAAATATTTTCCAGAATTCATGTAAATATGAAAAGGAACTAGTTAGATATATATATTTTTTTGCTCCTCTTCTGCCTCCTCTCTCTGTAATAATAAGCAGTGTAACTAGCTGGTAGGGAGAAAATGCAATCCACCTCTTAGAATATTTACATCAGACTAATATTTTACTGTGAAGTTAGATAACATGAGGATAAATGTTGATGTTTAGTCCCAGTTTGGTGATTTAGTCATGATGTTATAATTTACCATTAAAAACTTAAAAGTTATTTTGATTTGTTGTTAATCTACTTTTCCAAGCATTTAAATTCTATTTTAGTAAACAGTATAGCTGTCTAAAATATTTTTTAAACCAGTAGTTCTAAAAGAAGTGTACTCTTAATGATTTTTAAAATATAACGTTCTTTGACACATGATATTTTCATGGAAGTACTTTCAATGGACTTCTAAGAAGAATCCTATAGTATTTTACAATCCTGTATGCATTTTTATTCAAAATGTTGTTTTGTAATAAAATGTTAGACTATTTTTACAGAAAAAAAAATTGTTCCTTACATCTTCATAGTCTTGTAGATCTTAAAAGGCAATGATAGTTAATCTGATTTTTACTATTATCCAAGATAAATTGGTTAGTAAACATTTTTTAATATGAAAAATTTGTTGAGATATAAAGAAAAGCTGCTTAAGTTTAACAACACTGGGTTATCAGTTTCTCAAAAACTAGGATCTGATATGAATTCTGTATTGTGTTGGTCCATGCTTTCATTGACATTGAAATGTATAGTAAATGATTTACTTTGCATGTGCTTTACAGGTGAATATTTGAACTTCAGTTTATTTCATTTATTAACTTTTAAATATTTATTGATTTTTTTTAAACTTTTAAATTGTCAGTAGTAGTTGGTTTGGGGAAAGTTTAGGATACTGACTCTTTCAAATCTGTGATACTCCTTCATTTATTATGTGAATAGCAAAGTATTCATAAAACACCCACAATCTATTAAGTATTCAAATTAGTACCGATATTTTTTGTTGAAATAAGCCAGTTAGTATCTTAGTGTCACTGTGAGTTTAAAATAAAAGGATTAAGAAACAAAGTCTAATTTTAAAAAATTACTACTAGGTTTTTTTGTATGCCACATGCTTTTTTTCACCCCCTAACAAAGTCCGACGTTAGAAACTGAAAAGTTGAGTGCTTTCCCCTTTATGACTTTATAACTCTATTTTCTTCCTGCAAAAGTTTACTTTAACTTGTGTGGAGAAAAATAGTTTTTAAAATGAGTTCATATGGCTTGAAGTGCCTTCATGTTTAATCAGAAGTACAAGGCTCATGTACTTGTGGGGCTATTGCTGCTTGTTTTCATGGGGGTTATTGTAAATACATGGTTGATGAATGATTTGCTTTCTGGGTTTTCTTTCTCCTAAAATAAACTTTCTAATAAATGGGAAATAATTTTTCAAATTGTTGAAATATGTGAAAGGCCAAGTAAATAAGGACATTTGTTTCAGTACATGTTCTTCAGTTTAGGGTTGGTTATTTAGTTTTTAAAAGATACTCTAAAATTTAAAAATCTTAACAAATAACGTTTGGGAAATTGTCTTCTTAGGTATAAACTACTTTTCCACATTTTCTGCCTTTACTTTTTAAAGTATCTGGTCACTATTAAATTATTAATATCCCTAGAGGTAATCTAGAATTGTCTATGAGATTTAGCATTCAACATGTATTCAATTACCCGAATTTTCAAAATCCAAAGGATTTTTGGAAAATCTCATAAGACATGGGATAATGTTTTCAGAGTAAGATTTTAATAGGATAGAATTCATCATTTTGATATATAAACACATACACATATATATTTCAATTTTTAGCTGTAAGTTGAGAAAAGAAATTATCTAATTATTAAAGCATTATGTTGTCCCCAAATTATTCCCTGCCCTAACATTGTTCGGTTGCCACAGGAATTATTAAGGCCCTAAGTGGTCTCTCTTTAGTGTCCTTCTCTCCTCTTTCCCCTCCCCCACTCCCCTTCGGGAAGGAAGCCTGGGGCCCTAGCTCTAGAGATACCAGGAAAAAGCAATCACTCAGCAGAAAGTGTCTGTCTTTAGCAGAAGTATCATCCCTTGGAGAAGATGTAGTTGAGAAGAGGTTAATAACAGATATTAGAGTTTATCTAATGTATTTTAAATTAATTTAGAATTTATTTTTGGTAGAGGTGGCTATTGTGGTGTTATGTAAAAAAAGAAGTCTACTTTGTCTGTTTTAGGCATTAGCAAAGTCAGATCTAGTCCATCACCACTTTTCTCTCTTAGCTTTGGTTAAACCTTTTATACTTTTTCTAAAGGCTGTTGCCAGTGATTTTCCTAACATTGAAGAGAAGATTTGAGTTCTGAACAAATCAATGGATGATTAGATAATTTTAACGTTTCTAAACACTTTGTAATATTTTCCTAAATTTCCAAAGAAAGTATATATGAAATGTTTTACTCTGTATCATTTGTCATCTAAAGATAGTGTTTGTGTATCTAGCACATTTTTGCCTAGAGAGTTTTTTTAAACCATGAACTGACTCATAAAATACAGGCTAACAATGAAAATAAATTGATATTGATAGATCTGGAAATGTTTTAATTCTTTGCTTCCTTAGAGAGATTGTTCATGAATTCCTTTTTTTGTTGTTTCAAGGTGAGCAAGAAAATGCAGGTTCAGGAATGTAAACATTATAAACTGTAGTGTAAGATTGCTGAAGGGCCCACTTTTTTTTTTTTTATTGTGCTGTAGGTATTTCTGCTAGTATTTCTTCATCTTAAAGGGCAATCCTTTTATGTGGCTCCAGTGTGCATGTAAGTCTCTCGTACTCGTTGATCCTAGTTTGACAAAAGTAAGCAGAAAGGTCATGGAATCTCACAATTAGCTTAAAGAGGATTTTAGAAGATATTATTTATACCTGAAAGATAAAAGTGAATATTGCATAAAACTTATCTTTTATGGAATGAACCAAAGATACTTTGAAACTTCCAAATGGTATTTACTAATAGGACAAATGCAAAACTGTAACATAATTGCAAGCATACCGAAGGTAATATAAAAATGGTAAGTATAAGCAATCTTTTGATAGAATATCCTTAAAAATGCAGCTAGATATAATCATGTACTCCTTTCCATTAGTCTAGCCCCTCTCCAGATCAGCAAACATTTGTTTGTTTTGTTTTAACTACTGGCTAATACTAAGTTCTTACTACAACCATTCCCTGGGAATAGACCCCAGTTTGCCATCATTTGATCTTGTCTCCCGATCATCCAGAGAGTCTGGTGTAAATCCCCTCAATCAAGGTTTCTGTTCTGCCAGCACAACAGAACCCTTCAGCTACAGCCAATCAGTACTGTAGCAATGATAGTGATCGTGGCATCAGTAACAATAACAGAATGATAAGGATAGTATCCTGTAAGTTTTATGGAGTGCATGTGCAAAGTATTGTGCTAAGTGTTTACCAGCCATTAAATTTCACAACTCTAAAAGATAGTTACTATTATTGTCTCATTTTTACGGATGAAAAAAATGATCTTAGACTGGCTAGTTTCCTAATTTCACACAATTGAGCCAGCAGTATGACTCCAGAGCAGTGCTCTTGAATCTCTGGGTTCCAGCCACATTTTCAGCTGTTATAATTTTGTATTACTGTGCTTATCTTATGCTCAGTGCTGGAGATTCAATTGTGAGCTGAAAGCGGGGAGGGATTCTGACATCATGGAGTTTAAAGAACAGTAGGAGAGACAGACAATCAGATCACACAAATGAAAGTAAAATAAAAACCACTATGAGTGCTATGAAGAAAAGGTACCTGATGCTGTGAGTACATAACCGTGAGGGTCCTGACCTAGTCTCCAGATCAGGAAGGCTTCTCTGGGGCAGTAAATTTGTGATGAGGGTTGAAAAATGAGTAGCAAAAAACAAGGAAAAGAATATTCCAACAGAGCAAAGTAGGGGTGTACGGAGGCAGGAGGGAGAATGAGCATTAGCTTTACAATGTATTAGGATTACAAAGATCAGTAATATCCAATCCCAGTCTTTAAGAAGCTTGCAGTTTGGGGGGTGTGCGTATGTGACTAGCAGTTAGCACAGAGTGATAAATGCTAGGATAAGAGCATTCAGGTAGGAATTGCCTGTGCTTTTAGTAGTGAGGAAGGCATTACAAAGGAAGAGACCATTTGAGGTGGGCCTTAGAAATACCTAGGAACTTCGCAGCCCCAGAGGGCATTCCATATTGTAATTCTGCAAAGATGAGGAAAGATGAAAGAGCCAGTGCATAGGTAGGATGCCAGGTGCTTTATGGGCGGAAGGAGCAGGCAAAGGGCATGGTAGAAGGTGAAACTCAAACCAAGCCAGGGCCAGCTTAAGATCCGATAGGTTTATCCTTTGGTCCTCACCATGAACATTGTTATTTGTAAATTTCTTTAAAGTATTCACTCCCAGAAAAGCTTTGTTGGCTATTTGCTTTCAAACAGGATTTAGACTTTTTAGCCAGGCATCCCAGCTCTTCAGGATCTGATTGAATCTACGTTTCCAGTCTTCCTTCTCATACTTACTTAAATTGTTTGCTTTGTCAAGTCACTTTGTAAATGAACGCTACATTTCTTTGCTCTTCCCCTTTGCACAAATAATACTTTGTCTTTCCCCTAAATTCCTTCCTACATTCACTTTTGGAAATCACTGCCATTTTATAGAATCCAGCCCCAAATTCAGGTCCTTCTTTCCTTGAGGCCGGTCCTCATCATTCTAGCTAGACTTGCTTGCTTATGAACTCCAAAACTCTCATAGTTACTTGCCTTCTGTTAACATTTTGTTTCCTTTCATCTCCTATTAAATTGTAAACTCTAAGTAGAATTGTTTTGACCAAAATTTGCAATATATAGGTGCATGCTTTTCATAATTTCTACTCAAAAACATTTCTTGAGTATTAAAAAAAAATTGGGACTATTTCCCCCTGTCTTCTATTGGATAAAAAGCTACAGATATTATCCAAGAGAGCATATCTAAACTCCTCTTGTTTAAGAAACAGTGTTCAACTTAGGTTCAATTACCTTTTATGTGTTCACTAGGTATTGAGCTATACATGGTAAATACTGCTTTTTTGGGCCCAGAACACGTTGGGGCTTCTGCTCTTTCTTTTTTTTTTTTTTTTCTTTTTTTAGCAGAAAAGCTCATGGCTTCTTTGCTTTTTTATTGCTATAGTTTGTTGATAATTCTAAAGTGTCTGCAGTTTATTGGAGGGGAAGGATCTATATGTCTAATTCTCCTTTAAGTCCAGAGAACTTGACATGGATGTTTAATAAATGTTTTAAGTGGCAATATCATTAGAGAAGTGAGGTGATATTAAATATAAATAGTGGAGATGTTGGAGTGAGAAAGCCCTGGGTGTGAATTCTAGCTCTAGTGCTTACTAGTTTGAATTTTGCCACACTACCTTTCCTCACCTCAGATTTCCCATCTTTAGAAATCAGATAACAATGTTAATTTTATAAGGCTGTGAAGATTCAAGTTAATGTATTTTGTGTCTAGCCTAGTGCCTAAAGGGGGAATAAAGGGTATTCTGACTGTCCTTCTCTTTTTGTTTCTTTTTTTAAATTAAAAAAAATGCAGATATGCTACAACTGACATAATACAGAGAAGGATATCTGGTATGAGATATGACAGGACCAAGACTTAGTAGATAAATGAGTCTAACCACAGAATGTGAAACTTAATGGAGAAAATATAAATATTAGCATCTTAGTTAAATACAAAAGTAAAGAGCATGCTAGATGGATGTCAGTTCCACAAGTATAGGGTGGGGCTAGTCTGTCTTGATATCTGCTTGTGTGAAAATGAGCTAAGGTTTTAATATTGAACAATATTGGTTGCATGCCCAGCATCCAGTTCTTCCTGTCTTCCTTCTGATCAAAAGGATCAATTCTTTTGTTCATGTATCCACCTCCGTCTCCCTATGTCCCTGGGAAAGTTGACTTCACCTCCAACATATGGGGTAGCACATAGCATTCTCCTGGCAACTCTTGTAAATCCAGGAGCAGGGATGAGACTTAAATTGGCTTATTCAGTTTTGAGGGAGCAGTTATTTACATTTTACTCTTAACAGACTTAACAAACTTTTACTTCTGTGATTTTTACCTTCTCTCTGCTTTATTCTAGTTTCTTGGGTAGAAATTCCACCAGTAACAATTCCTTTCAAATATACTGTTTTCCAGTCTGGAGGACATGCCTCTCAGTTATATCAAGTTTTCCACCACATTGGTTTACTCACATATGAAAAGTTAGTGTCATTTCTGACTCATGACTCTTCATTATTCCTCATGTTCAATCAGTAAGTAAGTTGTTGTTTTTATAATCTCAAAATGCCACACAACTTCTGTCATCTGTACTTGAGATCTTAATGATCAGAACAGAGTCCTGATTAGCTGCTTGGGTCCATACCTAAAAGAACGAGGACCTGAAAGTCAGACAAACCAGATAAAGAAGCTTTGGCATTAAAGGCAGGTGTATGGTATGTATGATTTGGTGTTGGGATCTTCCTGTGGTGAACTTCTGTGGGTAGATCACTTTCCAGTGGGAATCTGGTATTACACAATCTCTGTTGGGACTTAGCTCAGTCAGTTCATTCAACAAATAATTATTGGATACCTAATATGAGGTATAGCAATGAGCAAAAGAAAATGAGTGAAAATATGTGCCTCATGCACTAACTCCCATTCCACCATCTTTTTTTAAATCTTAGACCTCCACTATAAAAAAATAAGAACATAGACTAACAAAATTCAGTACAAACTATAGCATCTTGAATTTTTAAAAAAATCTCATAGTAATATTTGAAATCAGGAAATCAGTATCAGGAGAACTGGCACATATGCATAAAAAAAGAAAGCATTTTATTTTGAGGAAAAGGAAAAAATGAGAATAATATTATGAGATGATGACTGTAAGTCCGAATTCTAGAGCATTCTAAAATTTTCTAAATTCATTTAAAAAAATGAGGTACATACAGTAGTAGTGTTATTAAAGAGAAGTAGAGGTTAATGATTCACAGCAGAATTTCTCAATCTCAGTACTTTGGGTCAGGTTGGAGCTTTGGAGCCAGATAATTCTTTGTTGTGAGGGGCCATACTGTGCTTTGTAGAAAATGTAGCAGTATCTCTGACCTCTACCCACTAGATGCCAGGAGCTCACCTCCCCAGTTGTGAAAACTAAAAATATCCCCCAACATTACTGAATGCCCCCTGGAAGACAAAATTGCCCCTATTTGAGACCCTCTGATTTAATGACTTTGGTAAGTGATTTACCAAATATATAATGCTTCATAATTAATACCTATAATCTTTTGTTTTGACAGAAATACAGTCTAAAATGATTTTAGAGGGCCTGAAAATTTGGGATAAGAAACAAGTTCATATTTAAGTAACAATATGGACTAAAAGCTAACTATGAAACATTTTAACATTTTTATTTTCAGAATGTTATATATTGTATTATTTTGATGGTAAATATAGTACATGTTGATTATGGGAAATTTAGACAGAGTATAAATACAGTAAAAAAAATCACCCATTGTCTCGCCATCCAGAGTTAACTCCTGCTTACCTTTTAGTGTATTTTTTATTTACTCTTTTTCTCATGTTTATAATTTAAAAACAAATGCTATGTTTGAATCATTTACTTTTTCATGTTATTTGCCTAAAAGTTGTTTTTTTTTTTTTACAAATAGGGAAAATAACTTTCAATTCCCTTTGTCAAATTACTGCTGATTATAAATTAGAGAAGTTTAGAGCTAATTAAATTATAATAGGAGAAATGGGTTTATAAATTAATTTGGAAAGTTTTGTCATCTGGGAAAATTTGTGGGAAAAACCAACAATTATATTAATATGTCTTTATTTTTCAGATGTTAAATATAGGAAGGATTTGGATGTTGTATTTATTTTATATAAAAATTTAGGAGGTCATCACTAAATCTTTGGCTAGTTTTCAGTTTTAGGCAAGTTAATATTTTTTTCTGCTAGCTGTTGTGGAATTTAATTCTGCCGACAATATTTAGATATGAACTTCCCTTCTAAAATATATCATTTAAAATTCTATAATACAGTTTTCTTAAATTTAATGAAATGCCATGAAATAATTGTTATTAAATTTTATTGGTTTACTCAAGTGTTGATGAATCAGTATATATAACCAAAGCATGATAAGTACCTTGTCGGTATTATTTGCAATTGAGAGAAAGTGAATTTTTATTTCTTTGAGAAAGGAAGAGGTTTGACCACAGAATAGAGTAAAAGCATTCTGGGCAGGGAAAATGATGCAGATATTTATTAAAAGGTAGAAACAGTCCTTTTTTTGAGTGTGAAAATTTTATATGACATAGGGAGTTCCCAAGAGCCCCTCTCAACTTGAAATTCCCAAATCGGTTTCAGAGATACACAAAAAATAAATATTCCTTTTTATGCCCAGAAGATTATATGCTGACCTAATTTTAAGTGGTGAATATACTTCAGGTCTGTCTTGCATTATAGGAATTAAAAGCCTATGTTAAAGGAACAATTTTTATTTGCTGTGAAAGGAAACAGCCTTTATTATACCCTCTTTAAGTGTTCCTTTCTCAGGAGTGATTGATTCATTATCTGTTCATCCACATATTTATTAGCTGTCACCCATGTATCTTCTTTAAACACTGAGATTCCCCCTCTACACTCAAACTGAATTAACCTTTTCATATGATATCTACTTAAATTGTTGGCCATCCTACTCATTTTCTCAGCCACTAGGAACAGACTGTCCCTAATCTAATGTTACTAATTTTATTCCTACCATATATTAAAAGGTATGCCTATTGCTGTCATTTTCTGCTATATATATCATGCTATAAATTTTCTCTTGTCTCCTGGGTACTTGGCCCATTCTTAAGATAATGCTAAACAGAATTGTGGTTGGACACCACCAGAGGTTCCAGAACATCTTATTTTAGCTAGCAAAAATAAAGCATCACAAAGGATGCAGGACATATTCTTCCACATTATAAATTTACCTTAGCCTTTGTTGCCTTTGTGCTATTATTTTCCCATCTTTTCTAAAACACTGCAATTTTAAAATCTTTTACTCATTTTTGCTCCTTTCACCACTTTGTGTGTGTATGAGTGTGTGTGTTTTTCTCTTCTTTCTCAGCTTCCACCCCCACTCCCTCTTCCTGGTGCAGAGAGCTTCTGTAGGAAATTGATAATCCGTGTCTTTCTGCTTCAAAGTCTTTTAACACATGGAGCTGGCTGCTAAGAGAAATTGACCAGGTTCCTGTGATCCTTGTCAGTTTCTCTGATTAATCAATTTTTCTTTACCCGTGAAGCTGCTTTTAACAAAAGAAAACTAGCTTGAAATTTCAATCATTTGCCCATTTCTGCCTAGCTTGTATCTGCTCTTCTTCTATTCCTATAACTTTACCTTTTTATTATAAACTTTTAATTCTTGGCTTTCAGTTACTTCATTTGAACTGGAGAGTGAGGAACCAATTTCATTTAGTTCAAATAACCTCCATGATTACAGCTAATTCTGATACTTGCACATTTAATTTATAAAGCTGCTTCCTATTCAGAAGGGAATGACTGCAAATTAAAATAAACACATCTCTTTCCTAATACTTGTTGACTTTCCTACAAAAACGAAGGCAAAGCAGTTCCAAAGCACTTCAAAGGAAACCATGCTATCTTAGAAACTAATGCAATGAGATCAAGAAAAAACAGGGAGAGTTATTGTCTTGCTATTTTTTTTATAGGGATACTTCTTTAAACATGTCAAGTACTGTTATTCTTAGATACAGAGTTAAAAGAATTTGTCTCTAGATCATGGACAAGTTTGAATAGTCAGTTAGTCTGATAATAATGTTATAAGATCTGAGGATAAAATTTACAAAATGACCAAAATATATTTGGAATATTCCTTAGGCATTATATAAAGGTGTTTGCACATAGTGATACTGAATATAGACAGGATTATTATGGGAAGGAGTTGATTTAGATGTCCTTAGGCTCAGTGGTGAGATTGAATGATGGCCAGTCTCTGAAGCATGTTTTGCAAACAGGTTGTTCTGTGGTATTTTAGTAAGCGTTCCCTGAAAGGGAAAAAAAAAGTCCTATTCAGTAAGTTTGGGAAATTCTTGTTTACACAAAGTTCAGTCTCTTTCTTCATTTAATATATGATTTCTCAAAGCCTTATTGTACTAAAGTATGCTATCAGTCTCCAAGATAAAGATGTAGAATATGGTATTTTCCATACTTATTGAACATTAACACATTGGTACTGCTTTTTTTCGTAAGAATTGTCTCATGGTACATGGCTCCATGGGAACAAACACTGGAAATTCTTGGGTGACGGCCAAGAATTAATCAATATTAATTAACCAATTAATTATTATAAAATTATTATTGTGTAGTGATACGGTTTCAATCAATATTAACATCTTTACCCTTTAGCTCATAATTTACCCTTAAGTTAAAAGAAATTAAAGGCCATTTAAACATCTTCTAAACATTTTTAGTGGTATACTTTTATTTTATAAAACCAGAGACAGTATTCAAGAAATCCAGAAAAGTTGGGAGAAAGGGGCCGATCATTATATACAGCCTAACAGATGAACTAAAATCAGATAAGTATTTAGAAAAATCAACCATGCATCTGGGCATTTAAAGGCGAGCAAAGATAGCTCAAGTTTGGTAAATGGTGGTGATGGTATAGGGAAGCTGAAATTTGTTTGGCCAGGGTGGTTTCTATGTCACGTGGAGTAAAAAGAAAAACAGTAAGTGATACACATTCATCCTTCACTAGCTGCTTCTGGGAATGGCCTCTAGCCTGTGACACCTGGCTGCCTTGTTTTTGTTTTTGTTTTTGTTTTACTTTTTTAATTGAGATATAGTTGATGTGAAATATTATATAAATTATAGGTGTTCCACCTAGTGATTCATAATTTTTAAAGATTAGACTCCATTTCTAGCTATTATAAAATATTGGCTATATTCCCTGTGTTGTACAATATATCCTTGGTAAGTTATTTATTTTATACATAACAGTTTGTACCTCTTAATTCCCTACCCCTGTCTTGCCTGGCCCTCATCCCTTCCTGCTCCCCATAGTAACTACTAGTTAGTTTTCTGTATCTGTAAGTCTTTTTCCTTTTTGTTATATTCACTAGTTTGTTTTCTTTTTTAGATTCTACATATAAGTGATATCATACAGTATTTCTCGTTCTCTGTCTGACTTACTACATTTAGCATAACACCCTCCAAGTCCATCTGCGTTGCTGCAAAGGGCAAAATTTTACTTTTTTTTTTTTATGGCTAGTTGCCTTTTTTGAGAAGCAGCAGGGTTTGCTTGAAGGCAGCTACCCCAGTTGCTCAACAGGACAATATCAACTGCACTGTCCTGGCAAACTTTGGTATCTTACAGCAGTGATTCCAGATTTTTAAAAAATTTTTTAAATTTCTGATCTCTGGCAGACCAAATACTTTTGTACGAATGCTTTTCTCAGTTTGTATACTTGTCATGGTCCAGTAACGAATAGTTTCCTTACCAGCACGTATCCTCAGACCACACCTGCAAGTTATTAGATTATCTATCGCTAGTTTAACCCTGCTCTCAACTAGAAAAATGTCTCACCACATACAACTGTACAGATGCAAGAGGTATAAATAACCTCACCATATAGGTAATAGTAAAATGTAATAAAATATTAGAAAGTCAGAACTTTTGAATCTTTTTTTAATATAATTAATTTTATCTTTATAATTTAATTTTTCTCAGTGGCTATATTTAACAACTATCTCATGGAATTCCTGCAAATTTAACAGTCAGCTATCTTAAAAAGCTGGTACATGCCAGTTCCAGCATGCTGCTGCATTGCCTGTTACCTGTTTTGCCATGTCAGGACATTTGTAATTATTGTCATTTCATGAGAGGGATGTCATCTCTGAATAAAGGGAAGATCCTCAGAAAGACAACTTGCAAGCGTAAACATTGTTCTTATGTTTTACATTTTTGCAGTGGAGTATTTTAAATGTCTTCTGAGTTCCTACACAGCTAGTGGGACCCACTGTCCTGGAGAGTGTAGTAACATTCAAATGAAGCTAATTTTTATTTAAGTCTAGTGAATATGTACCAGTGATCACCCAGATGCTTTTTTGTTTTGGTAGAGATAGTGAGTTACTGTTGGTTTTAAGAACTTCATAATATGAGTGGGTGACGAGAGGTACTCGAAGATAAGAAAGAATGTGGAGAACAAACGCCAGTGACTTAACATTCTGTGTAGGCTTTTATTTGTTTTTAGCCTTCCACATTGCATTGGTAGGTAGATGCTACGTAAGAGATGTTATCACCCTGGGACTATTCTTTTTGAGCTGTAGGATAGTCCTTGAGCACTACTTTGGGCACTACTTCCTGCAGTTTATGACCTATACATTTTTTTTACCCTTCTCTTCCCCCTCTTTTCCTTCCTCCCACTTCGATCCTGAATTAGCTTTCTATTACCACAAACCTTGTGACTTAAAACAATAGTCATTTATTAGCTCATGGTCTGTAGGTCGGAAGTCTGGCACAGTGTGGCTGGGTTCCCTGGTGCTGGGTGCTCAGAATATCACAAGGCTGAAATCAAGGTGTCAGCCAGCTTGTCATCTCTAGTTCAGGGCTCTCTTTCTAGCTCACTCCTGTTTGTTGGTACAAATCAGTTCCTTGTGATTATAGAACTGAAGTCTCCATTTTCTCATCAGCCATCAGACAGGTTCCACTCTCAGCTCCTGGAGGCCATATTTACATCCTCACCTCCTCCATCTTCATGTCAGCATTGGTGGGTCACGTTCTTCTCCTGCTTCTGATCTCTCAGACTTCCCCTTCTGTCACCAGCCAGAGAAAACTTTCTGCTTTTAAAACACTCATGTGATTATATGAAGCCCAAGACACATCCCCTAATCTCCCTTTTGATTAATTCAGTTGGTTGTTAACTGTGATTGTATGTGATATGTAACATAATCACAAGAGTGACAGCCCATCAACTTCATAAAGGGGGGAGTTATATAAGGGTTGGGGTTAGTTAGGAGTGATAGAATCCTGCCTACCACAAAGACTAAATATATCTCATTTAAACATAATGATGGCTATGTTAAAACTTTCTATATAGTGATAAAACTTTAAAAATTATATCTGAGCCCAATAGCTAGCTATTTCCTTAAGAATAGAAATTAATTTTTAGTATACATAAAAATTTAATCTCTTGAATTAGCAACTTAAAATAATGGGGTGAAGATATTAACATTTAGAGAATAGTGAAAAAATAGTGAAGACAAGATTGTGTTGCATTTAATTTTAAGTTTATGTAGTAATTATTTACTTAAAATACATTAATTAAAGAGACAACTTATTTTGAACATTTTTTAAATATTTGTTCAGAAAAATCAGTTTAAAGATATCTGAACATTATCTAAAAATGAAATACCTAATACAAATGTATAAAATATAGAGCCTTATGCCCGAACAGTAGTCCAACTAATATCTTTACTCAAGTAGAGGGAGTTTCACCAAGGTAGAGGGAAAAACGTTGAGATTCAATAGTAAATAAGAATTATCCTTTATTGAAAAACCTGGCTTATAAAGAAATCGTTAAGCAAAGATTTATGGCAAAATTTATTGCATTCTTGATAATAATGCAAATATTGGCATGAAGAAAGATGTACAAAAATCAGCCTGTGATTGAATTATTACGTTATGTCCATATAATGGAAAAACTTTAAACTAGTCATTCATCAAATATTTACTGAACACTTACTATGTGCCAAACATTTTAGTTAACTCTAAAATATTATATTAGCCATCAAAAATAATTTGAAGAATACCTATTGACTGAAAATATGTTCATTATGTAACGTTAAGTGCTATAAAGCTAAATTTATTAAATACAGTCCTAGTTCCATTATTGAAATGTATAGAAAAAATAGAAAATAAATGCATTTTAACAAGATAAATTTTGATTGGTCCTTCCTTTTTATTTTTTTCTTAATCGTGATTATAAAGAAGTTGAACACCTTTCTTTTTTAGTTTTGTCCAACATTGCACTCTATACAACATTTCTGAGTTCATGTAACAGCTATATTAATGTCTGCTATGATTTTTTGGCATATAAATTACTTTGACAAAGTTTTTTAATGTGATAAACTGCTGTATATTAAAACTGTATAATTTATAGCATGGAATACTTCTCTGATGCCACAGTGCTTAATATTATGGTTTTTCTAAATTATTCAGAAAGCAAATCTCGGAATTAAAATATGAAGAAAAGTAAGAGAAATGGCATGGTTTGGTTATTGCAGAGAGAGCAAAAGCCTTCTATTCAGGTCAAAGGAGAAAAGGAGAGAGTGGGAAAGGCAAATCCCATTTAGGAAGTTTCTAATAAGGGTCAGAAACTATATAATGAAAGTTAATTTCATTTCATTTAATCTTGGTATTCATCTCAGATATTATTTCATTTTAAAATGAGAAGATTGAAGCTCAGAAGTTTAAATAGACTTGACTGAAGTCATAGAATCAGTAAGTGCTAGAGCCAGTATTCTCATCTGTGACAACAGAGCCTTTCCTATTATATTTCCAATATATTATATTAATTGTATGTTTTCAGTAGTTATATGGTTTCAGTGGAGATTTTAGATGTGAAAGGACCTAGAATAATACATAAAATGTCTTTTCTTATAACCAAAGCACTTTTCCATCCATCTGAAGTTTTATTTAACGATGAGAGTTAAAAAGCAAAGAATGTTATAAATTAATATAGCCTAATTATTAAAGAAAATCAATTTATTAAGATACCAAAACTAGATATTTTAGAGTATGCATTGCATACCTATTCTTCTAGGTTATGTTTCTATGAAGGAAATATTTAGGGTTCTGCTGTCCAATGTGATAACCACTTACGAAAGATAGCTCTTTACATTTAACTTAATTTATTTATTAAAAATTTTTTTAAATTGAGATATAGTCAGTTCACAATGTTGTGTCAATTTCTGGTGTACAGCACAATTCTTCAGTCATACATGAATATACATATATTCATTTTCATATTCTTTTTCACTGTAAGCTAGTACAAGATATTGAATATATTTCCCTGTGCTATACAGTATAAACTTGTTTATCTGTTTTATATATACCAGTCAGTATCTGCAAATCTCGAACTCCCAGTTTATCCCTTCCCACCCCCCTCCCCCCAACTGTAATAAAGTTGAAAATTTAGTTTCTCTGTTGCAGCAGCCACATTTCAAGCACTCAGTAGCTATATGTGACCAGTAGCTGTTGTATTGCACAGTACAAATGTGGAACATTTCCATCTTAGCAAGTTCTGTGGGATGGTGCTGACTTGGATTCTTCATTTTTATCTTATAGAAAATAATTTGTTTAGTAGTTGTCAGCTTAATTTTTAATTTTAAGAATTATTTACCTACCTGTCTAATAAAGGTAGTCATACCATAGTTTTCCCACTTATGTTTCTTTGGGATTAGAAGAAAATTAGAAATTAATTAAGTCATTATTTATTTATTTTTTTACTATTTTAAAATTGGTTTCTTATGCTTAGTATTTTAAGACTTATTATATATATAGCTGTAGTTAATCCATACTTATATATGGATATTCATATATTCACAATTGATGTTATGGTATTTTCTTATTGATTACATCATAATTATTCTATTATTATTATTTATTGATTTTTAGATGTTTTTGCTATTATAAACAATACTTACTGAACGTTCTCTTACAGCTCTTCAGGTATACGTATACAAAAGTTTTTCTAGAGTATATATCTAGAAATAGAATTTTTGAGTCATAAGCTATGTGTCTTTTCAACTTGATTAAGAAATGCTAACTTGAGGAATTTCCATACTGTTTTCCATAATGGCCACACCAAATTACGTTCCCACCAATAGTGTAGGAGGGTTCTCTTTTCTCCACACCCTCTCCAGCATTTATCATATGTGAACTTTTTAATGATGGCCATTCTGACTGATGTGAGATGATACCTCATTGTAGTGTTGATTTGCATTTCTCTGATAATTAGCGATATTGAGCATTTTTTCATGTGCCTATTGGCCATTTGTATATCTTCATTGCAGAATTACTTGTTTAGGTCTTCTGCCCATTTTTGGATTGGGTTGTTTGCTTTTTACTATTAAGTTGTATGAGCTGTTTATATATTCTAGCTAAAAATAGATTTACCGTATGATCCAGCAATCCCACTCCTGGGCATATATCCAGAGGGAACCTTAATTCAAACAGATACACACACCTCAATGTTCACAGCAGCACTATTTGCAACAGCCAAGACATGTCCATCAACAGATGACTGGATAAAGAAGCTGTGGTATATTTACACAATGGAATACTACTCAGCCATGAAAAAGAAATTAAATACTGACACTTGCAGCAATATGGATGGACCTGGAGATTGTCATTCTAAGTGAAGTAAGCCAGAAAGAGAAAGAAAAATACCATATGATATCACTTATATGTGGAATCTAAAAAAAGAGAGAGAGAGAGGCAAACTCATTTATAAAACAGAAACAGGCTCACAGACATAGAAAACAAACTTATGGTTACTGGGTGGGAGGAAGCGGGTGGGAAGGGATAAATTGGGAGTTTGAGATTTGCAGATACTAACCAATTTATATAAAATAGATAAACAAGTTTATACTGTATAGCACAGGGAACTATATTCAATATCTTGTAGTAACTTAAGGTGAAAAAGAATATGAAAATGAAAACATGTATGTTCAAAAAAGCCCTTATTTGGGCTGTATGTAACACACTATTAAATAAATTTATCAAGTTTTTAATTAAAAAAAGAAATGCTGAATTGTTTTCTACTGTGGTTACAACAATTTCAACTCTGAGATAAAGTTGTTTTCCTTTGTTTTGTTTTTAAAGCTTTAAAATAGTTTCTTTCACATTTAAGTGCCTGATTTTGTGTTTATATTAATTAGCATTATTAAGATTATTTTTACTATTGAATGAATAGCCATCGTTTAATTTGTTCATTTCAAGATTTAAAAGGTAGGATCTTAAATCTTGTTTATTTTTTGTGAGCATCAATATAAGTAGCAATTCTGAAAGCAATAAACTGATCATCTGGTAAAGTTTCTTTTTCTTTTAGCATTTTGCAAAGAAGTTATTCATTTCTAAAGATGTCATTAAAGTACACCAGTGCATGATAGAACATCCTTTAATTTAACCTTACTCTTAAGATTGATACAAAAAAAAGAATCTGTCTTCTGCTATGAATTAGCAAGTCAGTTATTTAACTTACTAGTTCTGTTTTGTGCCAGGCATTGTGTTAAATATTCAGGATACAAAGATGAATTTTGTCATGTCCTGGGCTTTGTCTTCAGGAAGCTTGCAATTCAGAATAGGAGAAAAAGCTACCAATACAGAAGTGATGCAAATGCTGTTGGGAATTACATTGGAATTCAAAAGGGGAATATATGCTTGATTTGCCAGAGTGTTAAAATATTTTATGTGAGGTGATTATTAAGCTGAGTCTTGTAAGAGGAGAGTATCTGTCAGTCAGACATCTAAGGCAGTGATTCTCAGCAGCGGGTGCTTATACCCAAAGCCTTGCATTTTTAGGACACTTAAAATAGTTGAGTGTCGCCGTAGGGTGAGGGTCAGTGTGAGAGAGTCAACTGAAGATGTGGGAGAGGTGGAAGGTTTGGCCTTTCACTTAATGACACTAGGGAATCATTGAAGAATTTTAAGCAGAGAACTAATTTGAACAGGTTTTCAGGCTAGATGGTTTCTGTGCAGTATTATATTGAGGATGGATTTGAGGGAGGTAAGAGAACTCTAGGGAAGGTAGTTTAAGGGGGAGGGTGGTGAGGACCTTAACTAAGGTAGTTAACACTGGATAAAAACAGGAAAAAATAGATGTTAAGGAAAACATCAAAAATACATCAAAAATATTTCATAAACTGTTGGTTTTGAAGGAAGTATATGAATTACTACTAGATTTTTGACTTGGGTGATTGAGTGAACAGGAGAGACACAGGTTTGGGGTGCCCCATGCTGAGTTATGTGGAGCGTTTTAAATGATCTACTTAGAATATAGTTCAGGTAGACTCCTAAATCGGGTTATGGTGTGATGAAATGAGTGTCTGTGGATGATACAACTGCTTTTAAAATTATTAAATATCTAAACATAATTTTAATGAACATTTTACCTTACCTATACCTTATACTAACTATTTTTCTTAAAAATTCTTGTCCATGTCCTTTCTTACATTATTGTAATTTAATATTCTGATAACAAAAAGGTTTTCTCAGTGTGCCATTATACACGTTATTCAGTATTTTTGCCTAGTTTGAATAAGTTCATTCTGGTAGTTGTATGTGAGGCTATCAGTTTTCTCAGAAGGGGAAAGACAGTAGAAGCAGTGAAATAAAGGAAATGGCAAACATTTTGGAGGAAGAATTAACAAGCCCCTATTACTGATCAATGGAGTAAAGGAAGAGAAAAATAAAAAATTCTGGACCCTTGACAGTGACAAAATTGAACTATGCCTATGTACATAGTTTCTTTGTTGGATGATAGAGGAGCAACAAAAGTATGTAACACCCACCAACACTATTTTTATATGATACCATGAAAGTTGAAAGGTATTCCTGACTATTAGAATGATAATGTGTTTTTAGGTTGAAAGTTTTGACATTTGGTGACAATGGTAGAAAACAGAAATGGCAGTAGAACTTGCTAGTGGTAAGAAGTTCATACTTATACTGAACTCAGAATTTAAAATCTGCATATGACTGGGTTCACCTCCCATACAAATTAGCCTGAGAGCATTAGTGACACTTCTGGGGTTAGCTGCCTGGCATCCCCATTAGTGTTGGTGGTAGTCATCGGAAGCAGCACTAACCTTTCATCCTTAATTTATTCCCTGGTGCCTTTTTGATAGGATGTCTTTTCTAGATGCCTTTGAAAAAAACCTCTTATTTCTACACAGTAATAACCTGAGGGGAGAATGATTCCATTATTGGATAAGTCTGATTGTTCAAAGATTGTATTAAACATTTTTACACTGTAAAACGTAACTACTTGTTATCTAATTTGTTTTCATCATATATAGAATAGTTTTAGATACAATGTGTAATACAAATCAAACCATATTATAAGAGAATATTAAAGTTAACATGCCTAATTCTTGGCCCACTTAAGAAATGTTTCATGCTGTAAAACTTCATAAAGAAAAAATTTAGAAATGGTTGAAGTTCACTGCAGTAGAATTTGACCTGTCATATAATTCAAGTCCTGGGTCTACATTTGATTCATAAAGCTAAAGTTCAAAAAAGGATGTAAAATTAATTAATATTTTATTTTATTTATATTTTTTCACTGTTACACTTTAACAAGAAATGTATTTAACAATGAATGTACCCTAAAATAATTTAGGAGTAGATGATTTACTTCATCTAATTTTATTCTTGGTATAGTAGTTTAATTTATTGTTAAAATATAGACAGTAATGATCAAGTAAGTATTTGTGATTTAAAACTTTTTTGACCTTTACCATTTATACTTAACTGCTTTTTTCTCTCCAGATGTGCCAGCTGTGTCATGTTACAACTGCATGTATGAAAAATTCATTTCTTCTTGCTCGTTCATTTCCTCTTAGGGTCTAATATCATTAATCATTCACTGACATTGACACTTAAAGTCAATTTTATATTTAGATGATCTATTGTTTATAAAAGTAACAATGGCTGTTTAATGAGTGAAATCTTTTATTTCAAATAAATTTTAATTTCATAAAGCACAGTTCAGTTACACATTGGAGTCTTTTAGGTTTAAGCAAAGTGAGTAAATTATGTATAAAATTAATATGTATGTATCTGAAGGGTAGGGTAATCCAGATTTATTTTATGTTGTGCTTGACCATGGGTCTTTTTCATATTAACTCTATTTTTATTTTTTAATTAGATTTAAATACCTTATAGAAACTTGTTAGGAAATTAACAGGCAAATTAGAAAGTAAGAAAATACAATGCAGAGGTGCAAAGGGTTAATATGTTTGCAGTATAAAGAAGCCTTGTGACTTAGAAAAGACAAGCAGCCTTGTAGAAAATGGGCAAAGGACAGAAATATAGAAATCATAAACCTATAAATAGAAAGGAAAGAAATGTAAGTTTAAAACAGCATTTAATAGATTAAAGTTTAGTTATTATTCTTTTAATGATCATACTGGTGTTAGTAAAGTTGCAGAGAAATGGTCAGTCTCATATACCTCTGGCAAAGATGTATACCAATACAAGTTTCCAGAGTATTATTTGGAAGTACATGTCAAAATCCTGTAAATAAGAATAGATGTACACAAAGGTTTTTATCATGGTATTTTTCATAATAAATAATTGGAAGCAACTAAATGTTTATCATTAGATGATTAGTTACATTGTGAACATTCGTGTAATGTAATACTGTGTAACCAATTTTTTAAATGATGTTTTAAAACTTAGATTGTTAAACTGTATTCAGAAGTGCCCTTGATTTCCTTGGAGGAAGTTGGAGGACCCTGGGAGAGGGGGAAGCTGAGCCCAACTTCATTCTGCTTCAACCAGAGGAGCTTTGTCTCTATTTGTTTTTGTTTTGTTTTTATTAAAGTATAATTGATTTACAATATTGTATTTGTTTCAGGTGTACGACATAGTGATTTGATATTTTTATACACTATAAAATCATCACCATAATAAGTCTAGTAACTATCTGTTCCCAAAGTTATTACAGTATTGTTAACTGTTTTCCCTGTATTGTACATTATATCCCCATGGCTTATTTATTTTATAACTGAAAGTTTATACCTCTTAATCTTCCTCATTTATTTCACTCATCCCCCTACCTCACTCCCTTCTGACAACCATCAGTTTGTTCTCTGTATTTATGAGTCTGTTGCTATTTTGTTATCTTTGTTTTATTTTTTAGGTTCTACATATAAGTGTGATGATACTGTATTTGTCTTTCAGTGTCTGACTTACTTCATCAAGCATAAGGATTCTAGGTCTACTTATGTTGTCACAAATGGCAAGATTTCATTCTTTTTTATGGCTGAGTAATATTCCACGTGTGTGTGTGTGTGTGTGTGTGTGTGTGTGTGTGTGTGTGTGTGTGTACACCACATTTTCTTTATCCACTTATCTGGTTTTTTTTAACTTTTTTATTGATTTATAATCATTTTACAATGTTGTGTCAAATTCCAGTGTTCAGCACAATTTTTCAGTTATTCATGGACATATACACACTCATTGTCACATTTTTTTCTCTGTGAGTTATCATAACATTTTGTGTATATTTCCCTGTGCTATACAGTGTAGTCTATTCTACAGTTTTGAAATCCCAGTCTATCCCTTCCCACTCATCTGTTGATGGACACTTAGGTTGCTTCCATATCTTGGCAATTGTAAATAATGCTGCAGTGAATATAGGGGTGCATATATCTTTACAAATTAGTGTTTTTATTTTCTTAGGAAAAATACCCTAAAGTGAAATCTCTGGTCATATGATTGTCTTTTTGTTTTTTATACTGAAGTTTCAAATAAGAGTCTGCCTGGAAAAAGGGTGCACTTGCACCTTTAAATGGTTCAGTGCAATGGAAAGTTCCTCATTACTTTGCTAAATGAAAAATAGTAGAGTATAAAACATTGGGTATCATAAGATCTCAATGTTTTAAAAAAAGATCTCTATCTGTCAATGCATATGAAAAAATGGAAGTTTAATGTTAATAGTGGTAACAGGTGATTTAAAAAATGGTAATGGTAGTATGATGGGATTTCAGGTAATTTTTACCCTCTGTTTTTCTTATCTGTGAATTTTATATTTTATAATTTTATAAAATTAGCAGGAACTATTTGTGATAAGAAAAAAAAACAAGTGATTACTTATAAATACCTTAAAATGTTACCAAATTTACGTACAAAATCCCCTTTTATTTTAAAATTTTTCTTTGTTTGTTTTGGGGGGGGAGGTAATTAGGTTATTTATTTACTTACTTATTTTAATGGAGATACTGGGGATTGAACCCAGGACCTTGTGTGTGCTAAACATGTGCCATACCACTGAGCTATACCCTCCCCGCCCAAATCCCATTTTAATGCAGACGTGGTCAGAACTAGTTTTGGCCTTATTGACTAACTGTTGAAGAGACCTTTGTTTATATAATAGAAGGTATGTTGTAACTGAGTTTCTATTGCACTCATATTTTTAATTTAACTGGTAAAATCACTTAAGTTTAGAATAATATGTAAAGAAAAAAGCAGAACTTGGGATTTAAAATATTAATATTTTATTAATTTATATTAAATATTAAATTTAAAAAGAATAGAAAGGCTTCTTTACCCTAGAATAATAACAGCTAACTCTAGGATTTACTACATGCCAGGTACTGTTCTAAGCAGTTGAGATACGTTAACTCATCTAATTCTTAGCACAACGCAACTTAGGTACCGTTATTTTCTACAGAGCTTAAGTGATGTGACCAAGGCCGTATTCAGACTACCTGGGTATATCTCCTCTTGTTTTCAAAGAATTCCATTTCCTTAAACCCCAGTTCATATTACGAATTGCCTTAAATTTCAGAAATAGTTCACAGATGGTTGACATGAAAACATAAATAGGTTGACATCTTTGTGTATATTTTACTGTATTTTCAGTGTTTTGTCTCATCTTGTTAGAAGCCTTTGACCTGCTCCTGCCATTGCTTCACTCATTGCCACCATCTTATGCAGAAAGGAAACAAGAGGATCTTCTAAGTCAATCAGATGCCCATTGCTACGAAAACATTCTAGAAGCCTGTCTGTGGTAGCCTTGGCCCTGAGTTACTATGTTTGTTTTAAAGTAAGCTGAACACCACACTTATATGGATATGCACAGTGTCTACATGCTGTGCTCTGAAACACATATAAATCATTTGCCCTTGGAACATACACAAATCACAGTTTTTTTGTGCTTGAAGATGGCATTTCTTTTGGTATTATTTCCTGGTCCAGACTTCCCACTGTCAGCAAGATTTATGCTTGACTTATTTATGGTAGTAACTGATTGTACTGAGCCATCCACATACTCTCTTATCTCTGATCCTGTGAGCCTTAACAGAGCTAGGTAAAAAAGCTGGGAGAGGTCCGAGTGCATTTAGAGACCAATAATTTCTGTGAATATGCCTTTTTTTTCAACAGGAGATAGTTCATTTCCAAAATGCTGTTTAGGCTTTATGAGTTTCAGGGGAAAAAAAAATTATCAAGATTCCAAGGGAAAAAGGGACATGTGTTAAGAGAACGGAAGAATTGTTAGCAAGGGCAATGAAATATTCAGAGTGAATGGATAAAGAAGACAGGAGAATGTATATATAGGGTAAACATGCTAGTGAAAATATCATACAAATTGAAACAGTATTACTGGAAGATGATAAGCTAATAAAAGAAATATTATGATAGACCTATGAATAAAATGAGCCCTTTTCCAAGATTTTCTTGATATTAAAAAAAATATCCAGGAGGGTTGAGGGGTATGTATAGCTCAGTGGCAGAATCCACGCTTGACTTGCATGAGGCCCTGGGTTCAATCCCCAGTTCCTCTGTTGGGGTTAAAAAAAGAGAGAGAGAGACTTAAAAAAAAAAAATCCATATGCCTAGCTGAAAGTTAGTGTTTTTTAGCAAGTATTTAAACATTAGAGAAAGGGGAGGAGGGATAAAATACATAGCATAGTCAGAAATTAATGAAGCCCTTGCTTAAAATTACATCGTTTTCTTTTCTGTCTGATTCTTTGGGACAATTTGTAATAATACAGAAATTGTGATGTGGCGTAGCGGGAACATTGCCTTACATGTATCCAGTGATTTATCCAGTGAAAGAATTAGAGCAGAGTTGTGGAACTTGTTTCATGCCTGGAAAGATCCCCTGGGGCTTTGTGACCCTTCTGTGATCACTGGAGCAGGCTGGCCGCTTGAAGAGATCCTCTGGTTTTTTTAAGGGATGAGGGTTTGTTCATTTTTTTGCACAACCTTGCATCAGCCGTTAAGATTTTCTCCAATGACACATAATATCCTGCTCTCTGATACATAGGTGGGAAAATGAAGGTGGTCAGGTGGTCATGCAGTTAATTAAAAAATTTCAGAATAACATATCTCATGGTCATTACCTATGTTAATTCTTTTACATTAATAGTACTGAATAGTATAGAGATGTGGTCTATTTTCAAGCCTCCTTTGCAAAGTACCTCTCAGATCTCTATGATGTAACTCTAAAACCACACCATCCAAGACGGTAGTCACTAGCCTGAATGGCTATTTAAATGTAAGTTAATAAAAATTGTGAAATATTCGGTACCCTAGGTATACTAACCGTATGTCAAGTGCTCAGTAGCCACATGTGGCTGGTTAGCAGCTACCATCTTGGACAGCTCAAATGCAGAGCATTTCTATCATTGGCATAAAACTATGGGTCAGCACTCCTCTGGAGGATATAGCTTTTGAAGCAGTCATTGATTTTCCCTTATCCATAGCTTTTAAAGTGTAGGTTTATTGAAGAGAAATCATTGTGTTTTTTTCAGGTTGGACAGATGTTGTGACTTTGACAGGATATTATAATGACAGTTGATTGTCGGGTTAGCTAACTTCACTGTGAGGGAGTTTCATTCAAGTTAATCAGTAATAGAGATATACTGTGTTAATGCTGTAAAATACTATAAAGTTGGGCTTGTGGGAAACAGCATCATGTAGGTAGCGAAAAAGAACACTAACTCCGAAGACGGGAAACGTGATCTTGTCCCAGCTTTGCCGCTAACTAGTTATAAGACTTCAGGCTTTTAATTTTTCCAAAGTTAACTTGAGATTTAATTTCTTTATCTCTAAATTGTAGCTTTAAATAAAATATTTTTAAAAGTCTCTTCTGTTACAACATTTCATTCTGGGCACTTTGTTCCCTCAGATACAACTGTTATAAAAGACCTGTGGTTCTGAATGGAAGAGGTTATACAGAGAGAATGAGAAAGTGCCAGTGAGGCTGCCAAGGGAGCCCTGCCCTTACTCAGAGTCATTCTAAGATAACCAGTTAGCTGTAGAAACCGCTAAACCACTGCCCAGGAATAGAAGGACTCTGTTGGTCTTAAATTGTAGCAGCTTATCCTAAAGTGTTGCTTTCATTGTGTTCACTCCTTCTGCCTAAAAACCTAGCTTTGGACTTTTGCAGGTGTGGATTTAAATAGCATTTCCCCTGATCACTAGCTGTGGGACCTTGAGCAAATTGCATAACCTGCTTGTCTCCATTTCCTGTGGGATGGGTGAAATGAATTGATATCAAAATCTCTTGGAGTTTGCAGTCAGTTCGGAGGGAGAGACACATAGATGGGAAAGTCTGTCATAGACATGTTCCAGGTGTTACAAAAACAGAAAGGTCTCTACCTGAGACCTGACCAAGGTAGACAAGAAGAGTGTAGTGGAAGGATATACCAGGCAGAGTGAGCGGCGTGCACACAGACACTGGGATGTGAAATAAATAGGTAAAGGATTGAGAAGGAATAGAAGAGTATGGTAAGCGTTAAGCCTGGAAGATGAGCAGAGGCCAGAAAATAAAGGACTAACAGGTTTAAATTTCATGCTGAACAGTGCAGGGATACACTGCAAAGTTGTAAGTCTGTATATATGAGCAGAGTAGCGTGAAGGTATGGAGAGAGATGGAGCAAACCTGTGCCTTGGGATGTTCACTCCAGAAGCAGCAGGGAGAATGGGTTAAAAGCAAAGAGAAGCTATTATTCCAGTTAAAATGAGATATGATGAAGACTTGCATTAGGAAAATGTGAGGAAGGGGGTAAAGGGGTGACGTAAAATCAGTATGAATTGAACTTGGCGACCCGTTGATGTGGGGGTGAGGGAGATGGAGGTTTCTGTCTAAAGCAACTAGATGGATGATGGTCACTTTTCATTGGGTAAGGAAACCATTGCCTTGACTGGTGACGTAATATAGTGTGTATCTAAGAGGCTATACCTTGGAGCTAGACTGTCTGGTCTAAAACCCTAGCTTTGCCATTTATTAACTTTGTGGTCCTGGGCTTGTTACTTTAGTGTCTTTGTGCCTTCGTTTCCTTCATTAGATTCGTTTACACATGCGTTAATGTGTGTAAAATGCTTAGAATAGTTCCTGGCAAGTAAGCACTATGTGTGTTTGCTGTTATTATTAGTGGAGTATATGAGTTAGTTACGTTTTAGGCATAAAAAGGGAGAGTCATGTGGAAATACATAGTAAGCAGTTGGGTATTTGAAGCTGGAGCTCAGTCAAGTAGTCTGTGCTAGGGATACTGAAATGGAAGTTATTATCTAAGTAGCAGTTGAGATTAAGGGAATACAGAAAGTATCCCACGGAAACCAGATACAGTGGTTAGAAGGCCAAGATGGAATTCTAGGAACAATGATAACTTAGAAGTCAAGGAAGATGGGCTTCTGGATGTTACTAAGGGAGAGTGACCAGAGGCATAAGGAAGAAAATTAGGCCTTATGGTCTTGGATACCAAGGGCAGTGAGGGAGTGATTCATGCCAAATGCTATAAAGCTGACAAATATGATAAAAACTGAAGATTGAAAAGTCCACTGGATTTGCAGTGAGAGCATTTCTGTAGAGTTTGGGGCAGAGGTCACTTTACCAAGGACTGGAGAATGGAGGAGGAGGCATTGGACTTGGGAGTTAAGATCTTTCTTTCTCCCCCACTTTATCATTGATTTTTAAGAAATTTAACTTTATCAAAATAATAGTTAAAAACCAAGTAGTTAAAAAAGATCAAATAGTTCTGTAAGGCTTGGAAGGAAAAAAGGAAAAGCACTTTCTTTTTTTACGGAGGAAATAGAAATAAAATTGTCTAGCTGTTTCTTCTGGAATTTACTGCCATGTTTCATATTGCTATTTCTTTTTCTTTCCAGATACTATCTGTAGACTTCCTATTGCAGAAGATGAACTTTTAGCTTTTTTACCTCCTGCGTTCTTCTAAAAAAGAAAAAGAATTTGGTACAATTTTTGACTAAAGAAATATTTAGTATTAATTTATTATAGTACATTAAAGTTACTCACAGAGGATCATAGTATATTGTGATTTTCTTCTCTTTTTAAACACTTTTTAGAGTTAATAATTGCTTTTTTTGCTTAATTTTCTGTATATACATCATTACCATGTCTACAAAATCTTCAACAGAACTGGAAACCTACCCTATAGCTTCATACATCTCAAGTCATCTGCCAGTATCATTTTTTTTCCTTGGAGCATCTGCTCTTGGATTTACCTTCAATCTAAAAACTCTGTTGCTCTGTTCAGGCCTGCTGGATAGCTGTTGTCCCCATGTTTTTGCTGGTGGATTTTTTTTTTTTTTAACTCTCATCTTGGAAATTTCTTTTGCCTCTTTACTATTTCTGGATCTCATGTCTTCATCTTTCTTAGTTTTATCCCATGACTGGATAGAACAAATATTTAAACTGCTTCCTAAGAAAGAGTACTAAGGAGGTGGAGTTTTCAAGACTCCATGTGTCTGATAGTTTGGCTAGGTATAGAATTCATATGGAACTACTTTTCCCTCATATTTGCAAATATTCTATTTATCGTCTAGTCTGTGTTGCTGCTGAAAATCAGATGCCATTCTGATTCTTATTCCTTTTTTATAATACTCCACCTTCTTTTTCTTTCTCCCTAGAAACTTTTAGGTCCCTTGCTTCCTGCCACTCTAGGTTGTTCTGAGATTTCACAGTGATATGCTGGGTTTTTTAATTCATCTTTTTCATGACTTGATCCTTTCAATATGAAAACTCATTTTTGTTCTTGGAACTATTCTCAAAGTCCTCAGCTTTCTTAGTTCTTTTTTTCTGTAACTCCCATGGGTGGATGCAGATTTTAAGCTTTTCACTCTTATTGTTCATCATTTTTATCTTTGTTCCCTTTTGGGGTATTTAATCAATTTTCTAATACTTCTGTTGAACTTTTAGTGTCTCTAATGATATATTCAATTTTATAAGAGCTCTTTCTTGTTTTCAGGAAAATCCTGACTTGTTTTATGATGTTGTATGATCTTTTATCTACCTGAGGATGTTAACTGCAGTGTTTTTTGGCTTTCTTCTCCCTGCTTGTCCTAATTCCTCCAGACTCTTTTTATGCTTGCTTGTGTTGCCTCCTTTCTCCCTTGTTGAAGCATCTGGTGATTCTTGATCGTCCATTTGTAAGAGTGACCAAGATGTTCTGTTATGGGACAGTTTTACTAAATGCTTTGATACCACATCACATGGATTGCCATCCAGTATAATTTTCCGTGCCTCCCACTTACCAACCTGTAACATAATTCATGAGGACACATTTTGGGTTTGGGGTATGATCACAACTCACTTAAAAAAAATTTTTTTGTATATATATTTTTTAATTGGAGTATAGTCAGTTTACAATGTTGCATGAATTTCTGGTATACAGCATAGTGTTTTAGTCATCCATACACATACATATATTCCTTTTCATATTCTTTTTCATTATAGATTACTACAAGGTATTGAATATAGTTCCCTGTGCTATACAATATGAACTTACTGTTTATCTACAATTGGGAGGTTTTAAATGACTAGATCTCTCAGCTAACCTAAACAGTCTTTATTGGTTGAAAATAAATATGTGTATTTTTAAATATATCTTTTTAAAAATTGTAAGTTATTCTATGTCGTCACTTTAAAAATACCTCAAATATGTTAGTACCCTTCAGTCAGTTTAAAATTTCACTCACATTTATTTTATTTGGGGCTTTATGTTCAAACTGTGCTTTAATTTTATTACTGATGTTATCTTTGTAAGCCCAGTAACATTGTAATGATGCATCGCTAAATCAGTAGGTTTTAACTGCTTGGTTTCATTATTTGAAATCCATGTGTGTTTGGACAAGTTTTATTTTCAAAAAGAAGTAACCCCAACATCAAATAATGTTATAATTTGCTTGCCTTTTTTTTTTTTTAACTTTTTTTATTGAGTAATAGTCGTTTTAGAATGTTGTATCAAATTCCAGTGTAGAGCACAATTTTTCAGTTACACATGAACATACATATATTCACTGTCACTTTTTTTTTCGCTGTGAGCTAATTTGCTTGGCTTTGAATGATAATTTTATGGGAAAGTTTTGGGCGCTGTTCACATAGTGGAAACAACTGAACAGTTTGTTGTTGTTAGGATAATGGAAACTGCTTTGCCTAGTGTCTAAAGACTAGACACATTTCTTTTTAAATATCCTGCTTTTAGACAAGAAATAGATCATTCTTTTAGCTTTAAAAGTCGTTTATTTTCTTATCACACACATGTTGATATTCAGCTAAGAAGAACTCTTAAGGTGGGTATAACAAAGCGTGTTATGTGTTCACTTGTTAAAAAATAGCTGACAATCTCACTGTATGTCCAGGTCTTGACACAATTGTGTGTATCACGTGTATTCTAGCAGTAAGTGCACTTGCTTGATTTTTCTGTTCTATCATGAGCAAGCCAGAAACTTTAATAAAAGAGCAATACAGAGCTGTACTATTTTAAATCAAGAGCACAAGCTTTTTAACATATGCACTGAAAGATAACAGCAGACACTTCTGAAATCTTCACACTCCCCCGCACCCCAAAAATATGTAAACCCAGTGGTACCAAGTAAAATGTTAGGCATTCCACTGATTTAATTTTGAGTATATAATATGATTGTTATATGTTATAGAACTTAAGATACTTAAAGATATATTAAAAAACAGAAATTCACATCAATTATCAGAAAATCACTGAAGCATTTCTCGAAACTCCAGAGTTTTTTACGTAGCAAGCTTGAAAAAAAAATCACTCTTAAAAATCACTCTTTCAAAGAGCCTCAGATGGGGGTGAGTAGAGGTAGTTGTGGAAAGCTGAGTTGATTTTTTCTGCATTGGATAAAGCCAAAAAGATAAGTTTGGAGTTTTTGTTAATATCTGTGCAGCTTGAGAAGTTCCTAATTCTTTCCTCAGTTCTAAGGGGAAAGTGTGGAGGCACCTCTCATTGATTCATCTTCTCTGCTACCCATCCCTGTCAACCATCATTGTAATAAAGGGTAAATATCAAACTCTTCTCAAAGCCAAATCAGCTCCATGCAGAGGGCAGAAACTGCCTTGGAGGAAAGGGTCAAGTGTAATTCCCCTCAGAAAGTATGCTCAAAAGGAGAGCAGGGTCTCTATAGTATTGTTCTCTTTAGTTTCAAGATCTTTGCTCTCCTGTGTTGTCTAAATCACCTTCCTGCTGCCTTTCAAATTCACGGATCAGCCCAGCTGCACAGATTGGAGAGTCTGAAAATCTTCAAATTCATTCCAAAGTCCTTATATTCATTTATTCTCAGCTCCATTCATGTTTATATTCATTACTTCTTACTCATTTCTGGCTCTGTATCTCTCTCTACCTCCTCCAGTGTCTCTCCTTTTCCAGTCATACAAATGATACAAAATGTCAGATTGTAGGTCACTAGAAGATTTAATTTTCTGAAATTTGTTGGTAATGTCCAGTATAGAGCCATATCCATGTTGGTCTTACTAAATACTTTATAAACATCATAATGATAACTTAAATTTCAACTTAATACCTTTTTAAAAATTTAATTATGCCAACATATCTCTCACTCATAGAGTATCTCTTTATCAAAGGTGTATTTTTACAAAATTTTTAAATGAAGAATTTGATACATACAAAGAAACTGAAAGACTTTTAACAGTGAATCATTTTTTTAATTTTTTATTTCTTAATTAATAGACTTTTTTTTTTTAGAGCAGTTTCAGGTTCACAGCAGAATTGAGGAGAAAATGCAGAGTTTGCACATAGCCCTCCCCACCCACACATATACACTCCCCAACCCTCAACATCCCTCATCAGTGTGGCATATTTGGTACAATCGCTGGACCAACATAGACACATTATTATCAACCAAAGTCCACAGTTTACATTAGGCCAACAGTGAACCATTATATCCATCCTCTAGATTGTATAATTAACATTTTCCTATACTTGGTTTTTCACGTAACTATACATCTATCAATGTGGATCAGTAATCTGTCTTTTTGATGCATTTCAAAAGAAGTTACAAGCATCAGTACACTCCCCCCTAAATCCTTCAGCATACATATCGTTAAGTAGAGTTCAATATCTTTTTTGAGGTAAAATTGATATACAATGAAATGCACAATCTGTAAGTGCACCATTCAATAACTTTGACAAATGACTTGACTTTTGTAGCCTGAACCACTCTCAAGACATTGAACATTATCATCACTCCACAAAGATTTCTCATGTCCTTCCTAGTCAGGCTTCCTGGTCAGTCACCCATCCATCCACAGGCAACAAGTATTCTAGCTTTTTCCTATCATAGGTTAGTTTTGTTTATCCTAGAAAATTCATATAAATGGAATTGCAATCTGTACTCTTTGTATAAAGCTGCTTTCACTTGGTATTGGTGGGAGGCAGTTTTCCCTGGGTCTCCCAGTTGGCTGCCCGTTTTGTGCATGAGGAACTGACACTCCTTTAAATGTTTATATAACAGACAGCCTTGGAACATAGAGCTAGTGTTTCCTTCTAGAGTACAGGACGGTGCTTACTGCCCATTATAAAAATTCAGGTTCCCTAAACTCAGTTTCCTCTCTTATAATCCAACCCACTGTATGTAAGTTGTATTTGACTTTTCCTTGTGGGACTAGGGGCTTGTAGAACCAGCATAAAAGTGCTGATACTCTGGTTACTGCTATTGCTCCAAATAACAAACTTTTCTTTATCTCTGAATCTTTGCCTTCAACCAGCATCTGTGAAATTCCAGCAGGCTAATTTTTTGACTTGCATTTGAGGTAAAATCAGAGACCCTTTATAGTTCTTTATAGTTCAGAGTGGTTCATTTGTTACAATTGTTGAACCTACAGCGATGCATCATAATCACCCAAGGTCCATAATTTATCTTAGGATTCACTCTTGGTATTGTACATTCTGTGAGTTTGGTCAAATGAATAATGATATATATCCATTGTTACAGTATCATGCAGAGTATTTTCACTCCCCTAAAAATCCCTGTGCTCTACCTATTCATCCCTCTTCTTCCCTAGACCCTTGGAAACCACTCATCTTTTTACTGTCTCCATAGTTACGCTTTTTCCACAAAGTCATATAATTGGAATCATACAGTATGTAACCTTTTCATATTGCCTTCTTTCACTTAGTAATATGCATCAAGGTTTTTCCATATCTCCATGGCTTAAAAGCTCATTTCTTTTCAGTGATGAATAAGATTCCATTGTCTGGATGTACCACAGTTTATTTATCCATTCACCTATTGAAGAACATCTTGATTGCTTCCTAATTTTATCAGTTATGAGTAAAATTGCTATGCAGGTTTTTATGTGGACATAAGTTTTCAACTTCTTTGAGTAGATACCAAGGTGTGAATGCAGTTGCTGGATTGTATGGTAGGAGTATGCTTAGGTTTGTTAAGAAATTGCCAAACTATCTTCCAAAGTCACTGCATCATTTTGTGTTCCCATCAGCAATGAATAAAATTTCCTGTTGCTTCATATCTTCAACAGCATTTGGTGTTGTCACTGTTCCAGATTTTGGCCATTCTAATAGGTGTATAATCATATCTCATTTTAATTTACATTTCCCCCATGACATATGATGTGGAACATCTTTTCATATGTGTATTTGCCATCTATACATCTTCTTTAGTGAGATGTTTATTGAGATCTTTGGCCCATTTTTAAATTGAGTTGTTCATTTTCTTATTGTTGAGTTTTAAGACTTATTTGTATATTTGAATAACAGTCCTTTATCAGATGTGTCTTTTACAGATATTTTTCTCAGTCTATGACTTATCCACTCATCTTCTTGACTTTATTTTCTGCAGAGCAGAAGTTTTTAATTTTAATGAAGTCCAGGTTATCAATTATTTTCTTCATGGGGTCATGCCTTTGGTGGTGTATTTGAAAAGTCATCATCATACCCAAGGTTATTAGGTTTTCTTCTATGGTGTCTTCTAGGAGTTTTATAGTTTCGCATTTTCAATTTAAGTCTTTGATTCATGTTGAGTTAATTTTTGTAAAAGTATAAGAGCTATGTAGAATTTTTTTGCATGTGTATATTTATCTATACTTAATTTAAATATATATTATAATATATTATGTATAATTATTATTCATTAATATGTAAGAGAAATTTATAATTTTTTCAATTTGATGAAACATGAATATCACTGAAGCTTAGATTTGATAGGAATTTTTTATAATTTCTTTATTTAGCCATCATGTATTAAGTACCTCTTGTTTTCAAAGGGAGGCAATAAAAATAAAATGTCCTACAATAAAAGGACCTAATTCTTACAATTCAATATATCATCTAAGAAGTTTCACAGAAATATTTTAAAAAGTCAAACAAAACAATAAGGAATAAAAGATTGGGTGAGTTGAGTAGGGAAGCCTGCCAGCAGCTAAAGCTTCAATATTCTAAACCTGATGTTGTGACTGTGGTGTTGAGGGCCAACTGAAACATCCTATAGAATGTTATGCTAGGCTTTACAGTATACAAGGGCTTTTGGTGTAAAAGATCTGGCTTTGAGTCCTGACACTACCATTCCTCAGGTTTGACCTTGGGTCTCTCGTGTCCTCATCTAAAAGAGAAAATCACAGCTACTTTGTCCTTCTTCCCTCCCTGTTGCCTTTACTCCCCACCACCCTGACTCTCCTCCTCTGCCTTGAATATATATTGAGCACCTGCTGTGTTTCAGGGATGGTTTTAGGTGTAGGGATGGAAATGAAAAATTGTGATATTTCCTTTTGGGAAGTTTGTAGCCTTAGAAGAAAACAAGACACATGGCAAGGCAGACTGGTAAGTGTTATAATGGTGATCTATGCCACGTATAGTTGAAAAGAAGTACCTGTGTTTGCTCAAGAATGACATGAAGAGGTTTGAAGATGAGATAATGTTTAAACTGAAAGTCAGTAATGTGCAGACATTTGCCAAGTTAGGGTCAGGAGTAAGGGTAGTTTGGATCAAATGAAAGCATTCAGACAGTACCTGTTTTTGAGTAGGTTCTTGAACCTGTTTGTTTCCTCTCACCTCCCCCATACCTGTGTTAGCAGAGAGAAGAGCAGACTGGATTCTTACAGAAATAGTGTAAGCCGTGTATTGAGCTGCTCTTCAGTCTGCTAAGCATTGTCCTAGGCATTTTACATTAATTTTTTAGAATCTAACAATAACTAGAAGGTATTTTTTGTTCACTGAAGATGTTATTATCCCCAGTTGGATAGATAAGGAAACTGGGGCACAGGCTTTTTTTTTTTTTTTTTTTTCAAACATGTCTGTGGTCATGCAGTTTGAGGTTGTGAATAGTAGGATTAGGACTCAAACCAGTATTCAAATCCAGCTTTAATCCCTGCATGCTTTCTGTTGCGCCTTTTTAAATACCATTCCAGTAGTGTTGTCAGTTTTAGTGTGTTCTTCTCAGTGTTGAAGTACAGGCCAGATGATGGGATTTGGGTAAGATTGACTTTAATATCAAGAAAAGTAGAAATAAAAATCTCATTATTTTAAATCCTGTTTATGTGAAATTTAGTGATTTGACTGGGGCTAAACTGGATTTTCTCTATTTAGGTAAAGCTTCGTAAACATTGGCTTCTACAGTGCCACCAGATTTCCTTTAGCTTCTAGTTTCTTAAGGGATTTTAGTTAAGTAAGAACTAAAAGCTAGCTCCTCTTCAGTAAATTGGGAAATAATAAGTAAGAATACATAAAAGGAAATTTCAGCATTGTCAAAAAATTGTTACTCATTCATTTTGATATATGTCTACATAGAGTGAAGTCATATACTTTAAAAAGTATATTTTAACAAAGGATAAGAGAGCTGTGTTCTATAACAAAGAAAAGAAGGAGACCCACCCAATGGTAAGCAATTTGTCCATGGTTGTGCAACACATTAGTTACTGGAGCCAAGGCTAGATCCCAGAGCTCCTAATACTTAGTCTAGTGACATTTCTATTGTGTTCTTGTAGGTACCTCAGGCTTAATGATTCCCAGAGTATCTTGGCATGTATTTCAAAAGCATATAGTCCTTAAGTAATGGCCAAGACTTATGCATATTGTAGAAAGGTTAATTGCCCTGTACTAATTGTATATTTTTCCACTGATACCTTAGAAAAAAGTCTTTGCCTCATAGAACTATTTAAAAGAAATGGAATATATTTGAATTTTTAACTCTTCAGCCTACTAATATTATCTGCTATTCCAGACATCTTTTTTTTTCTAGCATGCTTTTATCGCCCAGCTTTATTGAACTGTAATTCTTCTACAACTTAATTTTTAATTAAATTCTTATTGTACTGCTTAACAGTGAAGTGAATCACTTAAATCTGCTGTTATAATTAGAGAAAGTCAAGAGCTGTCATCGTCCAGCCAATTAGTGTTAGATCTTTTCTGGAGTGAAGCACTTGGAGGAGTCTTGCAAAGATGCTTGTATTACTAGTACAACATCACTACCCATTTACCAATAAATTGTCACATGGGGCAAGCAATATTTTATAGCAGGTAATATGTATGACTTAGAATGTGTTTTGCAAAACCAGTTCCTCCTTCCATTTTTTAGTTTAGTTGTAACCATCTCTTACTAAGACTTCATGATAGTTACCTTGTAACGGGCATCCCTGCCCACACACGCCTCCTGTCTCCAGACATCTATGGTATTGCCAAACAAATTAGATATTTTTAAAACACAGATTTGATCTTGCTGCTTGTGAAAGCAAAAAAGTATCAATAGGTGTTTATTTTATACAGAAGACAATGCTTAGTGTGTCAATCAAAAATTTCCGTTAGCCAGCTCCAACGTACATTTTCCAGTCTCATTTATGGTCACCCACTAATACACTTAAAGTAAGTTTCTTGCCTTGCCCAAACATGTATTAACTGTCCTGCTCTACAAGCATGTGGTTAAACCATTAGCTCAGTTTGAATTAATGTCTTCAACCTCCACTGAAATCTCTTTCTTCATGCACTCAAAAACGTACCTCATGTGTAAAAGCTTCCATACATAATATATATTCCATAAAATATACTCCATTCAGTATAGACCTCTCCTTGGTATTCCCTTTAGCTCTGGGAAATTTTCTCACACTATTCATTTCATAATTTATCTTCCTTCATCTTCTGTATTCTCTTTCTCAGGAGCTCTAGTCCAGGTTTTGCTGTTTGTCCTTTTGGATTCATACTCTGTTCTTCTCTTTTCTCTCATATATTTCATTTTGGGAAGTCTGTTTACCCTGAGTCCCAAGAGATTTTCTAAACTTTTGTTTCTAACCTACTTAATTTCAATGATCACTATTAACTTTCTGAGAGGATTTTTTAAATTCTCTGGTTGTTTTTGTTTTTGTTTTATTGATATTATATTATCTCAAATATCTGTAGAGATACTCTAATTAGATGGTGTATAAAGTTTCTTTTGTTCCCTCATTTATCTTGGCCTTTCTTCATTATGCTGCATGTTTTGTGATTCTTGGTTGACCCTTCAGATATATGAATGAGGGGTAAGAACGAAGGGTAGGAATGATTTAAGGCTGAGTGGGTAGGGAAACTGCACTTGCACTAGCGGGCTCCTAATTGTTAGCATGAGTAGAGGTTTGTGTGCAGGATCCAATATTTCACAAGTTGCCCAGATATTTCCTTCAGTCTCTTAAGAGAAGGGCCTCACGTTATTTGTGTTGGGGTATTGTTTGCCTGTTTTCACATCTATAGGTGGGAAAATGAAATGGGTATCTAGTCCACATGCAAATTTTCCATTAATCCTTCTGTTTTCAAGCCCACTGCTCTCCCTTGCTTTCATTGCACATGTAGTGTCTCAGCACAGTCTGTGAGTTCTGTTAGGAATGCTGGTTCCTACTTGTGCTGCAGCTCCTTTTATTAGTTTTGCTAACATATGGCTCCTTCAACTCAGTTAATCAGCCAGCAGTCTCTCTAACTTCCAGAAACTTCTTTAATTCTGCTTCCCAATGATGGCACCCCTCTTATGCTCTTCCTTATTGTGAATCTATTCATTTTGACTATCTTACTATCATTTTGATATCTTTTAAAGAGTAGCATGAAACACGTTTATTCAGCCTGCCATCTTGAATTGGAAGTCAGCTTCTGCTTCCTGGAGAAGAAAATACACTCTTACTTCTAAGGAGAATCAAGAATAAAACTGTAGGAACACTTTACTGCCTTCTCAGTCCAGCTGGAGAGAAAAATCAGGTGCCAAAGGAGATAAGTGATCCTCTTACTAAGTGGAACCTTGGGTAGAAATACTTGACAAATAAAATATAGTATTTGAACCACTCCCATTTGACTCCATGTGCATGTCATTCTTTGAAAGTCATTTTTAAATGACTGGGGGTGGGGGGAGGAAAGGGAGGTATAGCAAGGAAACTGAGAGCGAGTATTTTTATAATTCTGAAATAAACTTGTGCCAAAATGAATTTTAAAATTTGGAATAAAAGGAAGTGGGTGAAAGGGGAACCTTCTTTGGTTGGAGGAAGAGGAACACAAATTAAAGGTGTTAGATAAGTTAACTGAATATGTGCACATTCAAAATTGGCCTGTCCCCTTTGTAAGTGCCTGATATCTCAGCAGGCATGTCAGCAGCTTCTTCTAAATGATTCTTCATTCATTTGTTTATTTATTCACTCAATAACTGTGATTCTGTCCAATAGAAAATAAACATCTATTTTGTCCAAACAGATGTCACAGATGACAGTGTAATCCCAAACACCAAAAAGTCTTGCCTTATGGAGGTCTTGCATGTAGATTGAACAAAAATCTACATAAACCTGCATTCTTGGTTCACAGAGGCAGAACATCATTTTGTGAGCCATATCAATGAGAATGATTAGAGAATATGGGAAGAAGGAAGAACAAGAAAAACAGATCCCAGATCCATATTAACTTCTGAATGGAGTCAGAGAACAACGTTATTACCATGAGCCATTATAATACTATCAGCATTTTATTCCAGAGGTACCATGCGCAGTGTCACCTTGACACTAAAGATAAGAGAAGTTATTTTATGTAGCAGCAGTAGGAGCAGGAAGTGTGACTTTGCATGAGCAATTCACTTAACCCCTTAGAATTCAGTCCACCTTTTTTCAAGTGGGAGTTGGACCAAATAACCATTAAGGTTCTTACTGGTGCAAAACCTTGAATTCTTTTAAACACTTACTGAATGATGGTAGTTTGCAGGCATTAGTTTAATCCTTTAGGAAATTCTAAGATATATATCACAGTGCCTGGCCTTCAGGAGAAGATAAACCCAAAAGAGCAAATAGAAGTAGGGCATGCACAGATGTCTGCATTACACAGGGGTGTACTGTAAAAACTGTGTAGGAGAATCACTTAAATGAACAGGAGAGAATTTCCAACTTGGGCAATTGAGGGTGATTGCATAAAGGGTTATATGAATTATGGCTTGAATCTTCAGTAAGATTTTGATAGACAGCTGTGCCTAAAAGAGAGCATCCCCACCAGCATAAGCTGGAGTGCAGAGATGTGAAAACGTGAAGTGTGTTCAGGGAAGTACAAGTCAGCCAGCCTTATTAGTGGAGGAGTTGTGTTTTAGGGTGTTGGAAAAGGAAGTGGAAAATATGAGTAGAGGTAACATTATGAGTGGTCTCACCTACAATTTAAGAGAAGTATTGTAGCTTTTTTAGACAGGAGACTAACAGGCAGAGATTTATTCAGAGAAAATACACAGGTGTGGAAGATGCTATGGAGTAGGGAGGAGACTTGATGCTGAAACAGCAGTGAAGAAACTTTTACTCATCCAGGAGGGAAATAGCTGGCACCAGAAGTAGGGCAGTGGCAATCCAATGAAATGGTTGGAGCAAATGAAAGACGTTATGAAGTAAGAATGCACACACTTCAATACATGGTTTGGGTAAAACTAAGGATTAGAACCAGTGTAACTGGGAAAATGGAGGCACCTTTAATGAAAAATGACAAGGCAAGGGAAGAAGTTGATTTTTGTGAAGAAATAAAATTAGCCAATTCCTCATCTTTCAACAAATCTTTCCCATTTATATAACAGCAATTTCAGTGTAATAGCAAAGATAGAACAGTCTCTGTGAATTCTTGTCTTTCTTTCAAAGCCACTATAGTTTCTTAGGGATATTACTATTATTTTTATCAATTATTATGAATCTGAATTGCCTTATGTACTCATTTGGAGGAGAATGTATGATAGAATGAAAAAAAAAGTATTCTTTCAGAATATCTTGAAGAGTAGCCAAAACTCAGTGGTCCTTAGGAAGAGTAGAATTTTACTTTAGATATGGAAAAACAGCTCACTTATAAATGATACCCATCAAAAATTATAATAGTAGAAAATGAAATCAAATTATGTATACCCATACACTAAAAGCTATCAGGAAGTGATAGAATTTTGATAATAGAAAATAACATGAGCATATGATAGCTCTAATTAAAGCTGCTATCCCTTCCTTCTCTTAATTGCAGTAGTTGACCTCTGCTCCACTTCATCTGGTTTGATCATCTGCACTTTCTTGAGTGGGAAGTGAGAAAGGAAATGAAAGTAAAGGACTATTTATAATTAGTGAGAGGAAAGCTTGGGAAAAAAATAGATTTGGAAATATATAAAGCTTTAAAAACTATATTTTTTTAATTTTAAAGAGTGTAGGCAGTTGTGATTTTTTTTTTTTTCTGATTTCTACATAGCATCAGAGAGCAGAAAAGTTGCTGCCAAATTACACTTCCACATGAAGTCACAGTGTGAGATAAGCTGCACTAGGAACTGGTTAAAAACCCTGTCTTCATGTGTTGTATTGCTTTCACAATGAATAGCTTCCTTTTGCATTGAAATTTGAAGTGTTGTTTTTATCTGTTCCATATAACTGTTTGGTTACCTGTAATTATTTAGCTGCCTTCAGAGTCATGGACTTGGGAGGAGTGAAGATTTCCTGGTCCAGCATTTCCCGAAGTATGCTAGTCATCTGTAGTTTAAAGAAAGGGCTCTGGGATCAATTAGATTGGGAAATTGCCGGGTTAAGCACAGTTAAACAAGATTTTTATTTCTGTGGAGGTGGGGGAGGGTATGGAAACTCAGAGACTTTAATATGTTAATACAAATCAACTAAGGGGAAACTACGTATAGCAATTTACAACCTTATCTGACCCCCAGATCCTTTTTTCATGGAATCTTTTTCAGAACCATTGTTTCTCAGAACACATGGGGGGAAACTCAAATCCCTTAAATTGACAGATAAACAGAAAAGAGAGAAATGGCTCATTCAAAACTGCATAGCTATTTACTTAAAGAACTAGACTTGAACCAAGGTCTCGACCTACCATATTCTGATGTGCTTCCTTTTACCCCCAAATTCAGAAAAATCTTTAAAAGCTACATGGAACTTAAAATTAGATCTGTAAAATGTACACAGAGGGATTTGAAGAAATAAATAAAATGAATGATTTAGTGATTTTAGTATATTTTTGAATTGGTACATTCACTTTGATGAAAAGAGTTAGATCAAAAGGGCCAATTAATGTTTGTAACCAAAGTTAAATTTTTCCAATCAGGAAACTTTTTTTGGTCATTATCAAGTACCTTTCAAATTATAAAAATCTGTTTCCTTTCAAATTATAAGAAGTTCAAACAATACAATAATGTGTGTATCCAAAAGCCTCCCATTTTCCCTGGAGAAAATGACTGTTTATGATATGCTGTCTATTGTTCCAGACTGCATGCCTCTACAAGTAAACGTGTATCTTTTAAAAACTTATCTACATAGATGATGTTATGATAGACACACTGTTCTTTACTCTTCAGTTTTTTACTCAACCGTATTACGTTTATCTTCCCCATGCTAATACATACAGATCTTTTAATAGCTCAATAATGTTACATTTTATAACTACTATAATTTAATCACTTTCCCATTGATAGACATTAGGGTAGCTGTAATTTTTCTATCAGACAGCAGTGCTGTAGTGAATTTTGATACAGGTTTTGGGTGGGGGTAGGGGGGAAATTGTGTGAGTATGTCCATAGGAGAGTCCTTGAAGTAGAGTTGCTGAATCAAAAAATAAACACATTTAAATTTTTTAAGTGTTGCCAAATTGCCTTAAAATGTGTTATTAGTTTATTCTCCCACTGCCACTATTACAACAGGAAACTTTTAAATAGTATGCCTTTTGCTGAACTTAAAAAAAAATTATACTTAGTAAATGAATATGTTGCTATGTTAATCTTAAATCATAGAGATAATTTATAATGTATTAATAATGATGATCTTTCTTTCTCTCTCCCTCCCTCCCCTGCTCTTCTCAGAGCAAATTATTCATGGAAGGATTCAGAAGCCTAAAAGAAGGAGAACCAGTGGAATTCACATTTAAAAAATCTTCCAAAGGCCTTGAATCAATACGGGTAACAGGACCTGGTGGGAGCCCCTGTTTAGGAAGTGAAAGAAGACCCAAAGGGAAGACACTACAAAAAAGAAAACCAAAGGGAGACAGGTAATTATTTCACTTTGTTAGTTTTGTGAGTTTATTGTATTTGGAAAGCATTTCTGAAAGTTTAATTTACATTATTATTATGTTAGTGGACTTTAGATAGTCTAGCCAAAATAAAATAAAATGCTACTACTAAGTATTTGAATAGAATTAATCAGAAATATAGTCTATCTTGCAATTTGAATTCTCTGCAGACTATACTTAACTGAGCCTTCAGCATTGAGCACTGGAAAGTCCCCGACTACCACTTCCACCAGACAGGTCAGAGACCGAAAATGGGGAGTTGAAGTTCCCAGCAGAGGTGCCCCTCTGTACATCTTAACACCCCTACCTATTTTTCAAATGAAAACACATTTATTGTTTTGTCTGTTTTTAAAAGATGACTCATATACATAAAATTCAAGTATTAAAAAAAATCACTGGAAATACTAACTATAAATGGGAATCATAATATATATGCAAAATTTTTGAAACTTGCATTTTTTTCTCACTTAAGGGTAAATCATGGAATATTTCATGTCAGTCTTTAGCATTGCATAAATTCCCACTGTGGGAATGTACCAAAATTTAAACAAGGCTATGTTAAATTAATTTAATTGTTAAATTTAGGCTATTTCCAATATTTTAAATTTATCAATAGCACCATGGTAAGAATCCTTATATGTACATTTTTGAAAAATTGAATATATCCTAAAGGATAAATACCTAATAGTCAAAAGATCTGGTTCAAAAACAATGCACCTTGAAAATTTTGATATCTATTTTTAAATTGCTCTTCAGAAATGATTAGGGCCAATATACAACCCTTTAAAAGTGAAACTGTTCGTTGAAAAATGTCATCTTTTAATCTTTTCCAATTACAGAGGTTAAGAAATGCAGTTCATTTTTTTTTCTTTGCATCCTTTGATTAGAGGTTAAATTTATTTTTATATGTTTTAATTTTAATTTTTTTCTTCTATGAATTGCATGTTTCTTGCCCTTTGCTTATTTTTCTACTGAGATGTTCATTTGCTATTACTGATTTCTAAGTTCTCTCTTTAGAAGAACATCTCAGTTTTCCTCTTTCCTATGCTAGGAAAAACTCAGTTCTGCCATATTATGTTTCTTACCTTTGTGTCTCCATTGCTTTTACACCGAACACTTCATTTCTGGTCACCAAATGTGTGGAGTTTTTTCCCCACACAAAGCAGTTCTCCACAGTGCCAGCTGGGTGTCCTATAATTTAACTCAATTCTGACACTATCTACCTGGAGATAGTGTCAGGTTCTACAGGTTAAGGGCTCAGTCCCACAAGACTGCTCCCACCACACTTTAAATGCCAATTGCAAGTCCCCTGCAACTTCTAGGTTGGCTACAAATCAGAAGTGTCCACAACCCCCTCCTCAGGTTTGCTAGAGTGGCTCACAGAACTCAAGGAAACACCGCACTTACCAGCTTATTAAAGGATATAATAGCCAGATAAAGGATACAGATGAACAGCCAGAGGAAGAGATACATAGGGCAAGGTCTGGGAGGGTCCTGAGCACAGGAGCTTCTGTACTTATGGGGGTGGGGTACTTCACCCTCCCAGGATGGATGTGTTTGCCAACCTGGAAACTCTCTGGATCTCGTACTTTTGGGATTTTAAGGAGGCTTCATCACATAGGCTTGATTTTCAGCCCCTTTCCTTCTCTCTAGAAAATTGGGGGTGGGCTGATAAATCCAAGCTTCTAATGGCATGGTCTTTTCAGTGACCAGACCTCATGCAGGAGCCATCCAGAAACCCACCCAGAGACACCTCATTAGAACAGAAGACCCTCCTATCACCCGGGAAATCACAAGGGTTTCAGGAGCCCTGTCTCAGGAACAGGTTAAAGACCAATGTTAGAGAAAGAGGTGTTCCTAGTGTTCTTATCACTTAGGAAATTACATGGGTTTTAGGAGCTCTGTGCCAGGAACTGGGAGCAGACCAACATATATTCCCTATTTTCGCACATTCTCTTTGTATATTTACCATGTTAATCTTTGTCTCAAATAGATGAGAAAGATACTTTTCAGCTTGTGAAGTATATTTTAGCTTTAATTATAGTGACTTTTAAAAATAGAAGTTTTGAATTTTTATACAGATAAATCTGTTACTCTCTACTTAATGCTATCTGACTTGACTGCTATCTGCCTTTTCAAACTGCCAAATTAAAAATATACTGCATTCATCTATATTTTTCTTGTATGATTTTTACTAATTTATCTTTTACATTTAACTGTCTCTTCTCTTTGTATGTAATTTATTTTTGAGGAGAGGAATCTAAGGATCGAGCTTTTCTTTCCTCTCCAGATTGTTAAGTAGTTACCTCTGCAGCATTTAATGCTTAGTACACGTTTTAACACTGATTTGACAAGCCAGTAGTAAGAGAAGAAATTCAGTTTTCATCTAGATTTTTAAGAGCTCATTTTGTATAAAGGAAAGTCCACGAAAATGTGTGAAAGTATAATGATATTCTTACCTATTAAAGTGATTTTTTTTGCTCCCAAAGAGAGAGCATACACACACACACACACACACTCAAGTAAAGCAGAGTAAAATAAAAGAAAACAAAACCCTTTATTTTTTCATGTCTTTTAGATAAAATCTTTAACTCTAGTTCTGGCATGTTTTACACATGTGCTGCACTAGGCTCAGCAGAGGAAGGATTGTGGAGGCTGAGGGTAGGGAAGTAAGATAGCAGGACATTCCTTCATATAGGGTCTTGTCGACCATTGTAAGGACTTTGATTTGGGGAAAAATGGGAAGTCATTGGAAAATCTTATATTGAAAAGTAACATGAGCTGATTTATCTCCTTAAAGTATCATTCTGGCAGCTGTGAAGACAACACAAAGTGGAGAGGCAAGGATGGAACCTGAGAGACCGCTAAGGATGCAGTTCCGGTAATGCGGGAAAGAGATTATGGTGGTTCCCATTGGGATGGTAGCAGTAGAGGTGGTGAACAAAAGCCCTGCAGTGTTTTAAAGGTAGAGACAATAGCACTTACTATTGGATCAGATGTAGACTGTAGAAAATCAAGTGTTCAGGATGACTCCAAGATTTGTTTGGCCTGAGCAACCAGAAAGATGGAGGGACCATTTACCAAGATGAAGAAGACTAGGGAAGGAGCAGAAAATCAGATAGACATCCAAGTGGAAATGTAGCTTAATGGGATGGATGCATGAGTATGGAGTTCCAGGACTGGAGATGAGAATTTGGCAGTAATCAGCAAAAAAGATGATATTTACAGCCAGAAGACTGAATGAGATCACCATCAGAGTGAGTATACATAGAAAGGGCAAGAGGACTGCGCCCTGGGCCATTCCAGCATTAGGGATCAAAAAGATTAGGAGGATTAGTAGGAGGCACTACCAAGTAAGGAGGAAATGAGAGGAGAGCCAAGAGTGGGTTTTATTTCAAAAGTGAAGGAAAGAAGTATTTCAAGAAAGAGAGGATATCCAATGTGTTAAATGGTGCTTGTGGTGAAAATGATCCAGTAACAGGTCTTGACCATTTAGCAACAAGGAAGTTGTTGGTGAGGTTGGCAAGATCAGAATCAGTGCACTGGTGGGGGTAAAAGCCCAAGTGGATTTGTGCTCAACAGAGAAGGAAAAGAGAGGAAGTGCAGATAGTGAGTATAGACAATTTTTTGTTTTCCTATAAATGGGAGCAGAAAAATGAAGCAGTATCTAAGGGGAAGAAACTACAGCATGTATATGTGTTAACAGGAAAAGTGTAGCAGAAAAAGAAAGATTGAACATGCAGGAGAGGAGGACAATTGCTGGAGTGATTTCTTTGAGTGGGAGAGAGAATTGGGATTTAAAGAGCAACTGAGAGAGCTAGCCGCATGCGTACAGATGGTTCATGCTTCAAAACTGGAGGTAAGGCACAGCATACAGGTACAGATACCGACGGGCAGGTAGATGTGAAGGTGGGATAAGTAAGATTTCTCACCTTTTTATGATGTTTTCTTAGTGAAATTTGAAGCAAGGCCATCAACTGAGTGATGGTAGAAGAGGAGGCTTGGGGATTTAAAAAGAAAGGAAAAGGTAGAAAATAGGAAAATAGCAGAGTGAATGCATTAAGGAGGAAAAGGTAGAATTTCAGGCTATCTTAAAAACCCACTTCAGGTTAGTGGGCAAGAATTTAAAGTCAAGTCGGTCAGTATGATTGTGTGTTTTCTCCAGCCTTTGTTGACTTCATGGCTGTAGACAGAAAGATGGATCTAACCTGTGTTAGGGCTTTCCTAGTTGAGAATGACAAAGGGAGAGAAGCAAGAGCACTGAGCATGCATGCAGACATAGCATATAAACTAGGTAAGGGTTAAAGACATGAATAAGTGGCAGGCTCATGGTGTGTGGGTTGCAAATGCAGTCAAAGAACTGCTGTAGTTGGGGTGGGTACCAGAAGGAATGATCTGATAAGGTAGAAGATAGTGGTGGTGAGTAACTGCTCCAACTGCTTACGTTTGTTGTGTGTCTTTTGTGATAGAAAGCCTTTGCACATTTGGTATCTGATTTTCAAGTAAGTTCAGGATGTCTGTAATTTTTGTCACTAAGGTTAGCAGTTCCTGTTTTACATATGCCATTTATTTTCATAAAATGAAAGAGACACTGTAATAAAATACTGAAATAAGCATAGAGACTCCTGTATAGAAACTGGAACAATGAGAAAACAAGATGTGAAAGTGTTAACTGATGGCTGAAACAGTTACCAAGGCATTGATTTGCTCCCTAAGTATTTAAAAGGCTTCAGAGATCTTTGGTAACTTTCTGGATTTATTCCATAGTTATTAACCATGTGTACTTCCTGACAGTTTTAAGAATGAAAATAAAATTATACTTTGATCCAGATTTTCATGTTTAGTAGCATGATTATATAAAGTAGCCTCAAAATTTTTTAAATACTCTGGATTTTCCAGTTATTTTTCATTGCCAATTTTTTCTTACATTTCTTTTTGATTAGAAATTGTATTGTATTTCAAAGAACCAGCTCTTGGATTTATTTCTGTTGTACTTTTTTTTTCCTAATGCTTTTTGTGATTATGCTTATTAATTCCTTCCATTTTATTTTATTTTATTTTTACTTTTTATTGTGAGAATTTTCAAAATAAAAAAAAAGTAGGAAAAATAGTATGATCAATACCTGTGTATACTCACATCTTATATTTCAATAATTACAAACATTTTTGTGGAAACTATTTAAAGCTTTAAAGTATATTACAGATGCATAGCACTGTAATATCACCCATACCAAAATAAACAATACTTCCTTATAGGAATCTAATGCTACTCTATGTTAAAGTTTCCACCAGTTTCCTGTGACAACAACCAATCTGTTCTCTGTATATAAGAGCTTGATTTTTGTTTTTGTTTTCAGATTCTACATATAAGGGAGATCATACAGTATTTGTCTTTATTTGTCTGACCTATTTTACTTCTAACGATGCCCTCAAAGTCGATCCATGTTGTAATAAAGGGCTAGATTTCATTCTTTTTTATGGCTGAATAATAGTCTATCATAAATACATGGCACATTTTCTTTATCCATTCATCCATTAATGAACACTTAGGTTGTTTCCATATCTTGGCTGTTGTAAATAATGTTGCATTGAACATGGGGGTGCATGTATCTTTTCAAGTTACTGTTTTCATTTTCTTCAGATAAATAACTAGAAGTTAAATTACTGGATAATATGGTAGCCCTATTTTTAATATTTTGAGGAACCTCCATAGTATTTTCCATAGTGGCTGCATCAATTTACTTGTTTACCAAAAATGCACAAGAGTTCCCTTTTCTCAACATCATTGCCAACACTTGTTATTTATGGTCTTATCGATAATAGCCATTCTAACATGTATGAGGTAATCTCTTGCTATGATTTTTGTTTGCATTTCCTTGATGATTAGTGATGTTGAGCAACGTTTCAGGTTTGTGTTGGTTTTTTATATGTTCTCTTTGGAAAAATGCCTACTTAGTTTCTCTGCCCGTCTTAAATTATTTTTCCTTTTTTTTAAATTGTGGCATAGTTGATTTACAATATTATTTTCAGGTATGCAATATACAGATTCAAATTTTTTATAGATTTACTCCACTTAAAGTTATTATAAAATATTGGCTGTATTCCCTGTGCTGTTTATTTTATAAATAGTAATTTGTAACTCTTAATTCCCTACACCTATCTTTTTCCTCCCCCTTCCCTCTCCCCACTGGTAACCACTAGTTAGTTTTCTATGTCTGTGAATCTATTTCTATTTTGTTATATTTATTCATTTGTTTTAATTTTTTAGAGTCCATGTATACATGATAACATACAGTATTTGTCTTTCTCTGTCTGAATTTTTTCACTAAGCATGATATTCTCCAAGTCTATCCATGTTGCTGCAAATGGCAAACTTTTAATCCTTTTTATGGCTGAGTAGTATTTCATTGTGTATGTGTATGTATTTTTATATATCACACCTTCTTTATCCATTCTTCCATTGGTGAAAACTTGGGTTGCTTCCATATCTTAGCTGTTGTAAATAATGCTGCTGTGAACAATGTGGTGCATTATCTCTTTGAATTAGTGTTTTTGTTTTCTTCAGATACACACCCAGGAGTGAAATTGCTGGATCATATGGTAGTTTTATTTTTAGTTTTTTGAGGCCCCTCCATACTGTTTTCCACAGTGGCGGCGGCAATTTACACTTCTGCCAACAGTGTACAAGGATTCTCTTTTCTCCACATTCTCACCAACGTTTGTTATTTATGGTCTTTTTGATGATAGCCATTCTGAAAGGTGTGAGGTGGTAACTCGTGGTTTTTATTTGCATATTTCTGAAGATTATCAGTGTTGAGCATCTTTTCATGTGCCTTTTGGTCATCTGTATGTCTTTGGAAAAATGTCTATTCAGGTCTGTTGCCCAGTTTTTGTTTTTGTTTTTTAAATATTGAGTTTTATGAATTATTTATATATTTTGGATATTAACCCCTATTGTTCATATCATTTGCAAATATTTTTGTCCTGTTCAGTAGATTGTCTTTTTGTTTTGTTGTGGTTTCTCTTATTGTGCAAAAGCTTATAAGTTTAATTAGGTCCATTTGTTTATTTTTGCTTTTGTTTCCTTTGCCTTAGGAGACAGATCCAGAAATATGTCAAAGAGTGTTCTGCCCATGAAGCTTTGTGGTTTCCAGTCTTACATTTGGATCTTTAATCCATTTGAGTTTGCTTTTGTATATGGTGTGAGAAAATGTTCCAATTTCATTTTTTTACATGTAACTGTCCAGTTTTCCCAGCACCACTTATTGAAGAGACTGTGTTTCCCCTATTTGTATTGTTACGTTCTTTGTCATACATTAATTGACCATAAGTGTGTAGGTTTATTTCTGGACTTTCTGTTCTGTTCCATTGATGTATGTGCCTGTTTTGTGCCATTACTATACTATTTTGATTACTCTAGCTTTGTAGTATTGTCTGAGGTCTAGGAAGCATAATAACTCCAGCTCTGTTCTTCTTTCTCAAGATTGTGTTGAGTAATCAGGGTCTTTGTGTTTCCATACAAAATTTAAAATTATTTGTTCTAGTTCTGTGAAAAATGCCAGTGGTATTTTGGTAGAGATTGCATTGAATTAATCTGTAGATTGTCTTGAATCTGTAGATTGTCTTGGTTAGTGTGATCATTTTAACAATGTTAATTCTTCCAGTTCATGAGCAGAGTATATCTTTCCATCTGTTTTTGTCTTCTTCAGTTTCTTTGATTAGTGTCTTACAGTTTTGCAAGTGCTGTTCTTTTACCTCTTTAGTTAGATTTATTCCTAGGTACTTCATTCTTTTTGATAAGTTTGTAAATGTCCTCTAACCATTTTTTAATTGGATTGTTTATTTGTTTGCTATTGACTGGTATAAGTCCTTTATATACTTTGGATATTAACCCCTTCTCAGATAAGATAATTTGTAAATATTTTCTCCTCTTCTATAGGTTGCCTTTTCTATTAATGTTTCCTTTTGCTGTGCAGAAGCTTTTTAGTTTGATATAGTTCCATTTATTTATTTTTGCTCTTGTTGCCTTTGCTTTTGGTGTCAAATCCAAGAAGTCATTCCCAAAACTTTTGTCAAAGAGCTTAAGCCTTATGTTTTCTACTAGGAGTTTTATATTTCAGGTCTATGTTCAAGTTTTCAATCCATTTTGAATTGGTTTTCATGTATGGGGTAAGGCAGTGGTCCAGCCTTATTCTTTTGCATGTGGCTGTCCAGTTTTTCCAACATTATTTATTGAAGAGACTATCCTTTACCTATTGTATATTCTTGGTTCTTTGGTTGTAAAATAATTGACTATCTATGTATAGGTTTATCTCTGAGCACTCTGTTTTAATTCATTGGTTCATATATTTGCTTTTATGCCAAATACCATAGTTAGTTTGTAATGCAGTTTGAAATCAGGGAGTGTGATGCCTCCAGATTTTGTGCTTTCTCAAGATTGTCTGGGCTATTCAGGGTGTTTTGTGGTTCCATACAAATTTAAGGATTGTTTGTACTGTTTCTGTGAAAAATACTGTTGGAACTTTGATAAGGATTGCATTGAGTCTGTAACTCACTTTGGGTGATATGGACATTTTAATAGTATTAATTCTTTCAATCCATAAGCACAGAATATCTTTCTATTTATTTGTGTTTTCTTCAATTTCATTTGTCTTATAGTTTTTAGTGTATTGATCTTTAACCTCCTTGGTTAAATTTATTCCTAGGTATCTTTATTCTTTTTCATGTAGTTGTAAATGTGGTTGTTCTCTTAATTTTCCTTTCTGATAATTCATTGTTAGTGCATAGAAACCAACTGATTTTTGTATATTGATTTTTTTTATCCTGCAAATTTATTGAATTCATCTATTAGTTCTGCATTTTGGTGGGGTCGTTGGAGGTTTCTATGGGTGATATCATGTTATGTGCAGGTAGAGACAATTTTACTTTTTCCTTTCCAACTTGGAATGCTTTTTTTTTTTTTTTTTTTTTTCTTACTTAACTGCTCCATCTAGGACTTACAGAGGTTTATGTGAATCAAAATGGCAGGAATGGTGTCTTGTCTTGTTCTTGATCTTAGAGGAAAGCTTTTGGCTTTTCACCATTGTATAATGTTAGCTGTGCTTGTCAGGTATGACCTTTATTATGTTGAGATACATTCCCTCAATGCCTATTTTATTTATTGAGAGTTTTTACCATGAATAGACGTTGAATTCTGTCAGATGCTTTTTCTGCATCTGTTAAGATAATCATATGATTTTTACCCTTCATTTTGTTAATGTGGTATATCACATTGACTCATTCGCAGACATTGAACCATTCTTATATTTCTGGAATAAATCCCACTTGATTGTAATGTATCATCCTTTTAATTTCTCATTGAATTTGGTTTTCTAATATTTTGTTGAGGATTTTGCATCTATGTTCATCAAGGATATTGACTTATAATTTTATTTTCATAATAGTATTCCTGTCTGGTTTTGGAATCAAGTTAATGTTGGCCTCATGAGTTTAGAAGTGTTCCCTCTTCTGTTTTTGGGATGAGTTTAAGAAGGATTGGTATTCATTCTTCTATAAGTGTTCGGTAGAATTCACCTGTGAAGCCATGTGGCCCAGGACTTTTTTTCTTGCGATGTCTTTGATTAATGGTTTAGCCTCATTACTAGTAATTGGTGGTCTGCTCCGATTTTCCATTTCTGCGTGATTCAGTCTTGGTCGGTTACATGTTTCTAGGAATTTATCTGTTTGGTTTAGGTTGTTCAATTTGTTGTTGTGTAGTTGCTCACAGTAGTCTGTTATGATCCTTTGTATTTCTGTTTTATCAGTTGTAATGTCTTCTCTCTCATTTTCAGTTTAGCTAAAGTTTTATCTATTTTGTTTCTTTTCAAAATACTGGTTCTTAGTTTCATTGATCTTTGCCTTTTTAGTCTCTGTTTCACTTATTTCCACTCTGGTCTTTGTTTTCTTCCTTCTAATTTGGGCTCAGTTTGGTTTTGTTTGTTTTGTTTTGTTTTGTTTTTTTTCCCCTTCTGTCCACTTTGCATTTTCCTATTTGTCTTTGGTGAGCGTATTTTACTTATTTATTTATTTAAATTTAATTTAAAATTTTTGCTTTTTATTGAAGTGTAGTTGATGTATGATGTTAGTTTGAGGTGTACAGCAAAGCAATTCAGTTATATATATATACAGACATAAACTTTTTTCAGATTCTCTTCCATTATATGTTATTACAAGAAATTGAATATATTTCCCTGTGCCATATAGTCGGTTCTAAGCGTATTTTAATGTCCAAAAAAAAAAATCCTCGGGCTTGAAAGAAGGGGCATGGCTCAGGGGTCTCACCCAGGGCGGCCGGCAGGGGGCGCCCGGCGGCGGCCCCCCCCCCCGCCTCCCCGCCCCCCTCGTGCTCAGAGGCGCTCGCTGAGAGTTCTCACAGGGTCCCTGACGCCTCAGGCAGAGCCAAGAGCAAGGCGGCGCAGGCGGCTGAAGGCCAAGGGCGAGAGCGGCCTGGGCAGCCTCACAGCAGGTAGGACTGAGGACGGAGCAAGGGCGCAGCCCCGGGGCCCTCCAGACGGCCAGCGCCGACCCTCCGTGGTTGAGGGCTCCGCGCCCCAGAGACCTGGGCCTGGCTGCCCTTGGCCATCATCGTGGGCCGATGGGCGCCGAGCTGGAGACCCCAGAAACAGGTGAGGCCTGCCTGCCCGGAGAAAAGCCGCCTCCGGCCGTTTACCCAAAGACGCGGAGGTGGTGGCTGGAGGTGGTGGAGGCAGGTGCTGGGCCGCCAGGACCACCATAGCCGGTTCAGACACAAACCTGGAGGGAATTACTGGCCAGCTCATTGCCCGCCGTCTGTTGAGGGTATGCCCCTGTTTCCCAAGAAAGAGTGGAGGGGAGCGGACCACACTGCTTACTACTCCCGGGCTCAGTTTGTTTGTAACCTTTTGAAATTGGCTTTTTTCACTCAGCATAATGGCTTTGAAAATCACCCAAGCTTTTGAGTGTATCAATGCAGTATTCCTCTCTTATCCACAACTTTGCTTTCTGGGGTATCAGTTACCCATGGTCAACAGCTGTTTGAAGCTATTTAATGGAAAATTCTAGAAATAAACAATTCATAAGTTTTAAATTGTGCACTGTTCTGAGTAGCTTGATGAAATCTCGCACCATTTACTTTGTCTCACCTGTGAGGTGAATCGTGCCTTTGTCCAGCATATACCGCCCATTAGTCACTTAGTAACCACCTGGGTTATCAGATTGACTTTGTGGTATCGCAGTGCTTGTGTTGAAATAACCCTTATTTTACTTACTAATGGCCTCAAAGCACAAGAGTAGTGATGCGGCAATTTGGATATGCCAAAGAGTTGCCGCGAAGTGCTTTCTTACAGTGAAAAGGAGAAAGTTCTTGACTTAATAATGAAAGAAAAAAATCATAGGCTGAGGTTGCTAAGATCTATGATATGAAGGAATCTTCTGTCTGAAACTGGGAAGAAGGTAAAAGAAATTCATGGTAGTTCTGCTGTTGCTCCCCAAACTGTATGAAAAGTGCATAGTTAAGATGGAAAAGCTATTAAATTTATACAATAAGATATTTTGAGCGAGATATTTTGAGCGACATTCACATAATTTTATTATAGTATATTATTATGTTTCTATTTTATTATTGTTGTTATTAACCTCTTTTGTGCCTAATTTATAAATTAAACTTTATCATAGGTTTGTATGTATAGGAAAAAAAATGTATTAAGTATATATAGGGTTTGATACAGTCCAGGGTTTCAGGCATTCATTTGGGGTCTTGCAACATATCCTCTACAGATAAGGGGGGACTACAGTAGGTTATTCCTTTTTATTGCTTAGTAGTATTCCATTGTGTGGATATAGCACTGTTTTTTCATTCATCTGTGAAGGGCATTTAGGTAGTTTCCAGTTTGGCAATTATGAAAAGAGCTGCTGCAAGCATCTGTGCACCGGTTTTTTTGTGAACATGAGTTTTCATTTATCTAGGAGTTAGATTGCTGGATAATGCGGTTATAGATGTATGTTAACTTTATAAGAAACTGCCAATTTTTTTTTTTTTAGATTTATTGTACTGTTTTGCATTCCCATAAACAACATAGGAGAGTTCTAATTGCTCTGCATCTTGGTCATCATTTGGTATTGTCAGTAGTTTTTTAAAAAATTTTAAGTATTCTAATCATGCAGTGATATCTCATCATGGTTTTAGTTTCCACTTCCCTAGTAGCTACTGATACTTAGCTGCTTTTTAATGTTTTTATGTCATCCTCATATCCTCACTGATGATGTGTCTGTTCATACCTTTTGCCTGCTTTTTACTAGATTGTTTTCTTACTGTTGCATTTTAAGAGCTCTTTATATAAATTGTGGGTACAAGTCCTGAGATACGTGATTTGCAAATATTTTCTCTGACTTTGTGGTTTATCTTTCCAGTCCCTTAAACATATCTCACAGAGCAAAAGTTTTAACTTTTGATACAGACATTTATCAATCTTCTGTGTCCTGTTTTAAAAAATCTTTGATTAACTCCACATTTGATTAATCACAAAGTTTTTTTCCTCCTTTGTGAGGTGTGTGATTGAAGTCTAGGCTCACTTTTTTGCCTGTGAATAATATGAGTTGTTCAAACACTGTCTGCTGAAAAGAATATCTTTTCTCTTGAAATATTTTTAAATTAGAAAGTTTAATTTCTGTCATTTCAAGTTAAAAATATTAATACTTTATAAAGTTTTTGTTACACAGAATTAATATATTTAACAAATTCAAAATTTGGTTTCACCATATGAGAACTTATTTGTTCTATCCATATACAAATATATATATATGGAACCATTTTGTGTGAAGATTTATGTTTCTGTGGCAAGAAATATAAGATAATTTTTAAAATTCTATCTTAAAATTCTGTCTTAATTTTAAGTAAACTATTTATAAAAGAAAGTGGGTTTAGTTTTTCATTTTGTCTTAATTCTGCTGATTTTAGTGTGCAGTTACCAGTGTCTGATTACTCCATAGTACTCAATATTACCTTATTTTATTTTGAATCCTCCACGTTTAAAATGTTTTCTAAAAATTTTAAATGATATAACTTTTGGTTTTTATTTCCTGTTTACTTTTTCTTATGTTTATTCTCAAAAGAGTAAAGAGATTTAATGACCCTTATTAAAAGTTTTCTTTATACTAAAATGAAAGTTGTTAAGAAAAAATTTTAAAAATTTATTCTTATTCTCAAAAACTGGCTTATACTTGATACCTTATTATTTAAAAAGACACAATATACTCTGAGGAAAAAGAAATAAATTCAAACACAATGAAATTGTGGGGGAAGATAGTAGAATGATGATTTTGTTTGTCACTATTGATTTTTCCTATTTATATGAAATAATCATATCAACCTATAATATAGAGTTAAATATTTTATATAATAAAATTTTGGTTTATATTAATGAATGTGTTACATTAGTAAAAAGGATGTGGACTGAAACAACTAGTCTGGAAATCTTTGTGTAGGTTAAATGATTTTAATTCTGAATAATTACAGGATTAAAATATGGATAATTTTTAAAAACATTTGAAATAGATGTATACATTATAGATATATACAGTGGGTGTATACATATCTTTTTTTTAAAATTGTCTATGGTTTTCTTTTTTCCCTCCTTTTTTATTCTAATATTTTTCTAGGCATAGTGACTGTCTTCTTTGTTCTCCTTAACCTTCCACATCTTTTTACCCAACCACACAGTCCAAGAAGTGCTATTCATAATAATGCGAGTTCCTTTCAACAATGTTGACTAGAGATTTTTAAAATAACTTAGAAAATAGTACCAATGTTCTATTGCTTTCATTCCATTTCAGGCAATAATTCATTTGCATCACTGCGTTAGCACATGAGTAAGCTTCTTGATTTTCTACATGAGTTGAAGTTTTAATGTATTTTGTTTAGAAAGAAGGTTAATTGTTGTGATGTTCAGTATTACTGCTTTTAGCATGGAAGTGTAGGAAGTTATTTTCATTTGTTCACATTACAAAGACTTGTTAATTTATTATTTTTAAGATGCTCTTCATTTACCCTTAAAAACTGATTATGAAATTTGTCATTCCTTATAGTCCAGTATTAAAATGGTGTTAGAATGGTACATTATGTTATATTTACCATTTATTTTCACAAAGACCAAGGTGAACATAAATAGAAACTCATTGTGTATGTCCAAATTATTCTCAGCTCAGAAGAGCTATCTTACCTTTTTTTCTTTTCAAATTAATTGAAGATGTATGATAGAAAAGTTATTTTATAAGGCCATAGTTTTGTGATTTCAAATTCTTCAAATTTTCAGGAAGGTTTGGAAGCTGTAAGATTTTTTTTTATTTTGTTTTTATCTATTTAGGCTGCCCCTGTTGACGGACTGTATATTTTTACTTGTTTATTAAAAGAAAAAAAATATTTGTTTAATGCACCAATTCACCTTTAAAGCAAGTGAGCCCAAAATTAACTACTAGGAACCCTCCTCCACCCACCTCCTCACCCACCTCTATGGCAGTATAACCTCTTCTGCTCATTATCTCTGTGGTATAATATGAAGTTTTCCAGGTGCTTTATAGTTAGAACTTCTAGTGCTATGGTTTCTGAAATCCACATAGCATTCCTGAAAATAACAAATCCATACTTAGGTTTATAGTGCCATTTTATTAAGGATATCTGTTTTATATTAAAAGTTCTTTTAATGATTTTATTTTCTTACTTATTATATCCCAGAATCTGCTCCCAAAAGAAAAAGAAAAATGCTCCTTAGGTGCTGGAGATGTTTGAAAAATGTAAATCGAGAAATTCCAATAAATAACTGTTTCACCCTGATACTTGTGTGATTAGATTTAGGAATTTGCTGTTTAGTGGGTTCCTATTGTGGAAGAGAAATCTCTCAGGCATGAATTGATAGTCCAGATCCTTTGAGGTCTGTCTAGTCTGACCTATGACCCCTATTCTTACAGGGTCAACATCTGAGGGCAGGAGATTAAGGCAGTTTAAAGACCGGAATGGTAAATGGAATGGAAAAATTAGCCAGCACATTTTGGGTGCAAAACATCAAAGTCATCAAATAGTTTGCTTATTTTAAACCTGGCTTATGGTTGTAACAAGCTAATTTTACTGTGGTTTTTGGAATCAGAAAAATTTAGTAATCATAATTCACTTCAGGATTCTATTTATACAGTATTAACTGTATAATACAAATTAAGTTCATTAAGCTTAATCTCAAAATATCAGGAAAGGCAAAAATAATTTGTCAGCATTTCAATACATTTTAGTGTTTTCTCCAGTTTAAATGCTTAATTTAAATTAAAGTGGGACGATATTTACCTTAGCTTTTACTATGAAATAATTTTAATTTATCAACAATGTTGAATAAGAAAATACATATTTTATTCAACACTGTTGATAAATTATATATATAAGCTGATAGTTTGAAGTGACTGAGGATTTGGTTGTAACTATATACTTTTAAGAAAAAAAAATCTGTTTTTAAAAGGAAGAGATAGAAAGCAGAAGAAAGTAAATTGGTCAAGCAGAGACAATTTCCTTTTTCCCCCTGTATCTTTCTTAGAGTTGGCTCTTTTATATTTTACCTCTTTCCCTTTTAAAATATTCCTTATGTCTTTAATTGTATGTTCTTCATTGTAATTTCAAAATACAGACTTTAAATCTTAGTTCCTTTTGTTGTACATCAGAAACTAACACAGTATTGTAAATTAACTATACTTCAATAAAATAATTTTTTTTAATCTTAGTTGCTAAGTTTTGGTCCCTTGTAAGCAATTCCCCACCACCCTTTATTTTACATTTGTTTGTATCCTGGACAGCTGTGAATTTGCATCTTCTGCTTCCTACTAATGACTGGCAAGGGCTGGAGTTGAATAACTGAACTGTTGCATCCAAGTTTCCATTCATTTATATAGTTACTAAGGATGTTAGTAAAATTAGTAGAACACTGAAGTCTCCTTAATTCTCCTGCATTTTTAAAATTCTACCCCAAATTTTTCTTATTATAGACTTAATTTTAGGGTGGTTTTCCAAGCTTTTCTTCTTGTGATTATTTGGCCAGAGATCTCTTAATGAGGCAATTATGGTTGTTTCCTTCATTCACATTATCTTAGCAGATGCTCTCCCTGCTGTGACCTCTGTTCAGACTAGGCAGACAATGTGCCATTCTCATCACCCTCCACAAGACATTGTGTGGGGTGAGCTTCATTTGGCGCTGCATAGGTCTCCCAAGATGTCTGATGAGAATGGTCAGAAGCCAAGTGGCAAATAATCACAGTTTGGGGTTGATTTTCTGATTGCTGTTTTATTCTAAGCAAAATAAATAGTAAAATAATACCTAAAGAAAAAAATGGTCCAGAAGGAACTCTACTAATATTATAAGTAGAAATTATGGGTTTAAGAAGTAATTTTACATAGCTTCCTTCCTTTAGACTGTGGTCTTGGTGAAAATGAGATTATTGAAAATGAAAATATTTATTGTATGGTTTTAATACAAGGGATGATAGAAAATGAGTAATGTTTTTAAACTTAGAGGTCCTTTCACAAAAGGAAATAAATTAAGCCTTTTACTAAGTTTGTATATTTTTAATGAACATATAACCATTCACAGTGTTACTTTTAAACTTTAGAAAACATAAATTCTAAAGTTTATGTCTGTTATGAGGTCCAGTCTGTTCCTGTATGAACAGTAAGGGCTGGTTAAGATAAAGACTAATCAACAGAAAATTTCCATACTTTGCTAAATCCCTCCACTGAGATACTAGTCCTGTGTCTCAAGCCCAGGTAACTATCCAGAGAATTACAAAGTTTTTAGCCTTTCTTCAGTCTCCACTAATAAGGAGGTACAAGTCAAATTCTGTCCATATGAATTTGAAGAGCCTTTTGCAAAGCTTCTTATAAATTTACATTGGAATTTTATTTTTTTGAAATTTGGTTCAACAGATTGAAGGAGTGACAACTTGAATTATCTTGATATGATAAAGAGATTGTTCTTTTTGTTGGTGTAAATAGGGTCACCAAATTTTAATAAGTAGATTTTAATCCACTTGCACCTATCAATAAGAAGTAGTAACTTAGTAAAGCATGTTCTGTTTTTCTAAAATCAGATTCCTAATAAACTTCCATATAAAGTAAAATTTTTAACATATGCATTTTCACATAATGAAGGGCTAACATGTAAAGTGTAGGTCCTTTGGATATATGCAGAGAACAAATATTAAGTTTAGAAAATGTTTTATTAAAAAGGGGTGAATTTCTCTTAAAAGAAAATCTAGAACAAGTCAAGTAAGAATTCAAGAATTTTGATGTCTAAAAATTTTCTTTAAGCTTTAAATTTTTCTTTAAGTCTTGTCTATTGTATGATTGTTTTAAATATATGGGTAATAAGGATCAAAATCAAATATTTCACTTCCTTTTGGGACAGAGTTACTTGTTTACTCTTATTGGCTATAGAAAATGTTCATAATCTCTAGAAATGCTAAAAATACACTCATCCATGAAGGCTAAAAATATTATCTATACTTTAAATAATTATTTTTAAAACTCAGTTTTTCAAGAATCTTCTACTAAGGACAACTGAATTTTATAGTTGTCCTCATTAATTGTGAAAGCAGGTGTATGATCATAGTTAGAAGAGCTCAATTGCCTGTGCTAAATTTGAACCAGGGTCTCTTTATACCTAGCTGTCTTCTTCATTACTCATTGTATACTGTCACAAATAAATGCCTCTGGGGACAGTGATTTCCTTTTTTATAGAACCATTGTATGGAACTGCTATTAAGACAGTTCTTTCTTTTTCCTAGTGGCTGACTTGAGATTCTGTTCTCTGATTTAAGCATTTGCTTTTAGTCCTCTCAGCTTTAGTACCCCATCTTGAGGGTTCCCTCTTGGATTTATTATTGATAGTACTGGGGGTGCTACCAGTGCAATAAGAGAAGAAAACTAAATAAAAGACCTAAGGATTGGAAAAGAAGAAAAACAAATGCCTTGTTATTTGTATCAATATGATTTTATATCCATGGTTATCTACAGATGAATTATTGGAGTAATTGGAATAAACAAAAGAATTTAACAAGATTGCTAGTTGTAAGTTCAATACATGAAAGTCAAACTAAGATCAACTGAATATCTGGAATGTAAGGACAGTTCTAAACCCCAGGAACTCACAATTAGAAACTGTAATTTAAAAAAAAAGGAGTTTGATTCACATTTGGAACATAAACCATAATATACTGTACCTAGGAATAAATCTAACAAAACTATGAAAGACTTACGTGGAGAAAGTGATAAACTTATACTGAGAGATATAAAAGCATACCTAAATAAATGGAGAAAGGTATTTTGTTACTGAATGGTAAGACTCAATATTTTAAAGAGGGTAATTCCCTGTGTATTAGTATATAGATTCAATGTAATTTCATTCAGAATTCCAAAAAGGTTGATTTTAAATTGATTCAGAGGTTAATAGGGCCAATAATAACAACGTAATTTTGTAGATGAAAATCACAAAGCGTGAAGGCTCCCCCTACCAGATATTCTATATTTATTATACAGCCATGTGAGTATATATGATTGAATGAGATGATGGCCCAGTGAAAGACAAGTAGACCATTGGATGAGAATATATACAAATCTTGATATATGGCAGAGGTGCATTTCAGATCTTAGAAAATCATGAAAAAATTATAAATGATTCTGACAATGTATCTGACCATAGAGAAAAAGTAAAATTGGACCCCTACCTCATACTATATTTAAAGACCTAAAAGTATAAAGCAAAACTTTACAGTTCTTAGGTTTGGGAATTTTTTTTTTTTAAACAAGACACAAAAAATACAAACCATAAAGGATAAGAGTAAATTGACTACTTCAAAATTTAAAATTTCTACCTGGCAATGTTTCACTCAAAAATACAGAACCACTCTAAATGTTATGAAAATTGGAAATTTAGATCTTATGCAAAATGTGGGAGTTACTGGGGAAGCAAAGAGCCAGTACATTAGAGAAATAGTCACTAACTAGTCTTCAGAAACTCTAGACTAGATAAATAGATCAGAGCCTGCAGGGAAATCCAAAAAGCCAAATATATCTGGTATGGCAGAGGAGCTGGGAAGAGGGAGCCCCTGGGAAGTCTGGGTCACCTCTGCATTGTGACAGCCTCTCTGGGTTTGTAGACAAGGGATAGTGGCGGGCTACTGCTGGTCAGCAAGACCAACACTGGGAAGACAAGCTGAGCACAGAGCACCAGAGAGGACAAGCTGAGACCTGCAGGGCAGATCTGTGTCTGCTCCCATGTCTGACCCCAATGACCCTCCATGAATAATGACTTCTGCTTTATTTTTGCTTTCCATGTCTTGTATAGAAGTTTCTCTTTCAGCTGACTCTGACCCAGAACCAACCAGAAAAAAGATTCTGGGAAACATAGTTACCAGCCATAAGTAAATTGACATAAAATAGTCCAGCACCAATAATATAAACAAAGTAAGAAAATACGGTATAGAGTGGGAAGGGATATTTCCAATGCATGTAGTTGATAAAGAATTAATGTCTATAATATATAAAAGACTGCAAGTCAAAAAAAGTGAAAACCCAGTAGAAAAATGAGCAAATAAACTAACTTATAAAAGAGAAAAATAAATATTCAGTAAACAAATAAAAAGATACTCAGCATTATTAATTTAAATGACATACTATTTCACTCCCATAGAATTAACAGAAATTTTAAAGTCTAACTATACTAAGTAGTGTGAAGAATGTCACCCAATCCTGATGAGACTCATAATTCATGAATCCACTTGAGAGAGCAATCTGGCAATATCTGGTGGAATGGAAATTGTTCATATCCTTTGATTGCACTTCTAGATGGATTTCCCAGAGCAGTCTTTTTCAAACTGTGGGCTGGGACCCAGTAGTGGCCTTTGATATTCATTTGGTAAATTAAGACAAGTATTATTGCTATTTTTAATGAAACAATAAAAATCATCAGAGTGCTTTGCATGTAGTAAGAGTAACTATTGTTTCATATACTTTTGGGTTGTACTAGATGTGTGTTTGTGACTATTGAATCATGATGCAAAATGTTTTCTCTTGGGTCACGGTCATATGTACACAAAGATAATTGTGCAAAAATAATGTTTATTGCAACATTGTTTGTAATAGCAAAAATACAGAAACAACCTAAGTGTCTGTTAACAAGAGGATGGTTAAATTATAATATATTCTCAAAATGATACAGAGTTAAAATCAACAGATTAGAATTACCTTTATCAATCTGGATTACGCTTTTAAAAATCCCACTATAATGTTGAATAATAAAGCAAGTTGCAGAATGATCCATGCAGATTTATTCATTTTTATTTAGTTTTTTAAAAACCATCAAGTAATATTATGTATTGTCTATGGATACTTATATGTGTGGTAAAAATATAAAAACCTGATAAACCCTAAAGTCATAATAATGCTACTGTGGAGAGGCAGACAAGAGAATGGGATTGCAGGAGTATGTAGGTTATATTGACTCATTTTTTCCAAGTTTTGTGTCCTTTAATAAGTTACTTATATAAATTTCATACCTTTCTTGATTATTCTTAGGTGTTATAATTTTTGATACTATTTTGAATGGTTTTTTTTTTCCTTTTAACTGATTATTGCTACGTTAGAGAAAAACTATGGGTTTGGTGGATAGTTTTGTCTCTTCTCCAATAGTCATACCTACTATTTCTTATGGAATGGACTAGAATATACTGAACACTGTTGAAAATGCTGCTGACAGCAGGCACTGCATCTACTGATTTAATGAAAATGGCTTTAATATTTCAAATTTAATCTTACTTTTTCAGTAAATAAGCATGATGTTTAATTGCTTCCCTTCTCGTTTGCTGAATTTTTATTCTGAGTAGCTGTTGAACTATATCAAAAATCTTTTTCAGCATCAATTGACATAATTAATGTAATTTTTTACTACCAGTTATTGATAAAATGAATTTCATTTTATATATAGATTCTAAATATAGATTAAAATTCTAAGTATAGATTCTAAAAAGTTAAACAATCCTTTTATTCCTGGAGGAAAAAACCCTTCTTAGTCATGATACACTGATATTCTCAGTTTCATAATATTTATTGGTCTTCATGAACTTAGACTCTTCAATATGTTTCTCTCATCATGTCTTATTATTAAGGTTATTCTGCTTTATATTTTAGGGAGTTTTCTGTTTGTTTCTATCTTGTGGGATAATATATATAAGAACTAAAAGAGTGGTCTCCAGAGTGGAAAATCTACACTCCAATAGAAAGACAATGTAATAGATTCATTTTCTTCATACATGGAAAAAATATCATGATGAGTTTATATTTATTTTATTCTTTTTGTCTTATGATATATACTAGTATACATATAATCTATAAATACAAACAAATATACATATACTGGGATGGGTGTTCAAAAATATTTTACTGGTAAGTTTGCATAGTCAAAATAATTTGGAACCCAGAGCTTTAAAAGGTGACAGAAGAACTAAGCTACAAAAAACCTAAGCCCTTTTTTGCCTTTTGTAGTTTAAAAAAATTACTTATCTATTAATTTTTTCTGCTGCCTCTTGGTCAAATTTGGTATATTTTGGTAAATTATATACTTCCTTTGTATTTTCTACTGTATTAACATAAAGTTGCAATAAGATTCTCTTACTGTTTTAGTTTCTTCCATTATGCAATTGGATTTTAAGAATCCCTAGCATTTAACATTTTTATTTTCTCTCTTCCTATTTAGGCTTCTCATGGATTTACCTTTTCAGATAATTAGCTTTTGTCTTATTTATATTTTTTGCTGCTTTTGTTGGTTTTCTCTATTTCTTTACTTTCAGTTTTTACAGTAAAACATCAACTTTTGTTAATTCTGTTATACTTTTTTGGTTTTATAAAGTTGAATACTTAGCTTATTTTCAGGCTTTATTTTTATAAACAATAAGGATTTCAGACAATAAGTATTCCTTTAAGAAAAGCTTCGGCTGTATAGGTTTTAGAATGAATTTCTAATTATTTTCATTATCTTCTCGATAATTTAAAATTTTCATTTTAATCTTCCCTTTGCTTCAAGGGTTATTTAATTTTTTTATCTAATTGGAGCTGTGTTGGTCACTAATCTTTGGGATGTAGGTAATATGAGCCAACTCATAATGATTTAAGGCACTCGTCCACAGTTGTGGCCCCTGGACTATCATCAGCATCACATAGAATCTTGTTAGAAACGCAAATTCTCGAGCCTCATCAAGACTTACCCCAGGATATGGATCCCAGCCGTCTGTCTTTTGCTCTGTTTTGTTAGGTTATGTTTTTTAACCAACCCTCCAGGTAATTTTGAGGCACTGTGCAGTCTGAGAACCACTGGCTTAAGGAGGACAAAAGAAAATTTTTGACTCACATAATTCATAATTCCAAGAATTAGAACAGTTTCAGATACATCTGGATTTGGGTGCTCAATCCACATGCCAAGAGGGACAGAATTACCAACAGTTCTAACAAAAGCCCAGGACTGATTATATTCATCAGACTGGTAATGCTAGACAGGACTCATCTGCCCACACCTTGAGCTGAGGAGTGAGGTAAGCCCATCCAAACCACAAGAATTTAAAGTAGGGGAAGGAGGACTCTCTAAAAGAAAACCAAGGTGCTATTATGAAAAGAGATGTTGGGTGAGTTAGGCAAAAACAACTGATATCTATAAAACAGTGCTGTTCAAAGTAGCCAGTCTTCACACTGTTTCCATTTTTCAATAGCACTAGGAGCTTGTGTCATAATGTAAAACATACTACTCCCTTCACTGAGAAAGTCTTAGTACAAAACCAGTGTCGCCTGTACAAAATATTCATTTCTTCATGTATTTAGAAATTTTCTTCTGTAGTTTTTTTGCAGAGTTCTTTCCTTGTTTCCTTTTCTCCTTGTAGAACTCCTTTTATTCAACTGGGTAGTTCTAAAATTGGTCTTTAAAGTTTCTTATCTTTTTTCTTAGCATTTCCATCTGCTGTCTTGCTTTTTGTTGTAAGATTGTTCCAGAATGTTGAGTTCTCAGGTGTGACTATCTCCTTTCACTGTTCTTCCCATTTAATTTTAAAATTTCAAATCAGTTTTTTAGTTCCAGAGAGCCTTTTAAACCCTGTTCTAAACTAATTGGTTTATGTTACAAGTTTCTTCAGAGAATTTCAGTGGGAGCCACATTTTCTAAAAGTGCTTCTTTCTTCATTAGATTACGTTGTCCCTGTGAGTTACTGTTTTTTTTTTTTTCTCCAGTTGTGGTTTTTCTTCCCTTAACAAGAGTACAGAGCTGCATTTCTTGAGCAGAGGTTCTGACTGTGGAAGGTACAGTTCTTGCTCCTCTGAGCTGTCAGTAAACAAACTATCAAACCATGACCCTTCTGCTGAGGGAGATAGGAGTGTGGAGGGATGGAGGGTCGAGGAGAGAAGCTGAAGAATACATTTCATTTACCAAAGGAACAAACATGAAAACACTTAGGAATAAAGCTTAATAAGAGACATGCAGGAACTAAATAGAGAAAATGAAAATTGTACTTTGTTAGCATAAAATAAAATTTGAGTCAATCTAAACACATATACAAAGTCTGTCCTGGGGTATATTATCTTTGTGTGTTTATGTGTGTGTGTGCATACTATTAAAATTGGCATTTTTTTACCTTCTTTTCTTATATAATTTTTTTCTAAATGGAATTGATTTTGTATAATAATTTTGTAACCAGCCACTTTATTAACTTCTTTTTAGTAATTTTAATAATTTTTCAATATATTTATGGTTTTCAAAGTATGAAATATTTCACCTACAAATAATAATTTTGCTTCATCTGTGATCATTTTTGGCATATCCAATTTTATGGCTCTTTCATTTGGTGAATTCTTCTTTCATTTGTTTCTGCCTTTGTTGCTTACCCATCCAGCGATTAGATAAATACTGATGGATATTTTTTTCTGGTTTATTTCTTTTAACTCTTAAATCCATCTAAAATTTATTTTGTAACTTTATATAATATAAAAGTTTATTCTAAATTTCCCCATACTCAGTATCTTTTGTTTGAACACTTTCCATTAATTTGTGAAGCCTCTTTGTTATGTAATGATTTCTTCTATATATTACTTCTAATGTGTATGTTTCAGGACTCTAATTTTGTATTGTCTTGCTTTTTCTTCCACCAGTTGTTTTTAGTTCTGTATATCTGTAATGCCTTTTTCAGTACCTAGAAAGCAGATCTCCCTTTATTACTGTCCTAAAATACTCCTCTAGCTCCTGGGTGAAATTTAAAGTTACTTTGTCAAGTCTTCTCATCACTACCAAGAAAATCCCACTGATACTTTGGTAGGAGTTCCAGTTATTTAATTCATGAAATTACTGAGGTATAGGAATTCCAGTTTTATAGTTGATAAACCTGAGGTATAATCTATAAATAGAAATTTAAATTTCCATAATGAAGCCATAAATCTAATCATAGCTATAGACTGTTACTTCATATAGCTTGATCTATTTTTCATGCTCTAAGAATTGAATTAATAAGTCATTGGAAATTATTTTAATAGCAGCAATTTAATATCTTTATATTTATTAAAAATAATTTACCTCTGACACTTAATACCTACAACTGTGTAATAAGTAAAATTTGGGTCTATGATATAATTAGAAAGTTATTGTTAAAGTAGGGAAAATAATGCTATAGGTATATATATTATGAATAGTCTAGCAGTTACACTGTTAAGAGTAGTAATAAAAAAAGAGATAAATAATCCTATCACAGACCGAAAATTATAGGAAAACCTGAAGGCATTGTCTGTCTATTCTATGTGTTTTTTATATAGATAAGCCTGTTTAAATTCTGGGTGACCCTAAATCCACGCATCTTAAATTATATTTTATTTACAAATTAAAAAGCTATCATGCCTGCAAACACTTGAACCATGCTAAAATCACTCATTTTTTGGCTCAAGAAGGAGGTCTGATGTCCTGTAGTGCATGGCCAGGCTGCTTTTCAAAGTCCAGTTGTCAGCTCAAATACTGTCAGTGCTGTGCTGTCAGTGAGAGGATTTTCTCAGAAGTCATTCTTGTTAAAGTTTAAAACAAAACAATAAACGGCTGCATAAAGGTAGCATGTTTATGGATTCTGTTCTCTTATATTAACCTGTTTGTCCATCTTAATGCCACTACTGTCCTATCTTGTTTACTGTATGTCAGTTGTGGTTGATTTTGTCCTGGAGTAGACATTTGGCAGTGTCTGGAGACATCTTTGGTTGTTACAACTGAGGAGAAGGGTTGCTACTGGCATTTAGTGGGTAGAGGCTATGGATACTGGTAAAAATCTTATGATGCTTAGGACAGCCCCCACAACAAGAATTATCTGGCCTAATGTCATAGTGCCAAGATTGAAAAACCCTGTCATGTCTTTACAGTAACTCTTGAAATCGGGTAATATCAGTCCTTCAAACTTGTTTATCTTTTCCAGAACTGTCTTGGACATTCAAGGTCCTTTGTATTTTTATATAAATTACAAATGAACTTGTAAACTGGATATTTGATTAGGATTGCATTTAATCTATAGAATAATTTGGTGAGAATTTACATCTTAACCATTTTGAGTTTTTGAATTCATTAACCTGATGTATAACCATTTATTTTAAGTTTTCATGTATTTCAGTAATGGTTTATAGTTCTTAGTATTCAAAGAGTTCCATATCTTTTGTTTACTTTATTCTTATTTTATGTATTTTGATGCTATTATATATAATCTCTTTAAATTTTATTTACTGTTTATTGCTAATATATAAAAATACAACTGATTTCTTGACTACTGTATTTATCTACTAATTCTGTTATCTTTTGTAGATTCCTTAGGATTTTATATGTTAATAATCATGTAGTCTGCAAATGATAATTTTTTCCCCTCCTTTTCTATCTTTATGACTTTTATTTCTTCACTTTTTTGTTTTGCTTTTGTGGGTTTTATTTTGTTTTGTTTTGTTTTGTTTTCTGTTTTTGTTTTGGCCTTCCTGGAGCAGCTAGGTACTTTAGTAAATTTTTATTTAGAAGTGATGAGAATGGACATCCTTGCCTTCTATTTGGAGGAAAATATTCAGTATTTCAGTATTTCCCTATTAATTATTATGGTAGTCCTTTGTCAGGTTGAGAAAGTTTTCTTCTATTTCTAATTCCTGAAAAATATTAATCACAAATGAATGTTGGATTTTCTCATGCTTTTCTCTGAAGGTACTGAAATGTCAGTTGTTTTTATCTCCTTTAGTCTATTAATATGACTTTTAAGTTAATTAATTGACTTTTGAATGATAGTACCAACAGAAATGTTTTTCTGGAATAAACTCTGATCAGGATACCTAATCTTTTTATATTATTTATATAATTTATATATTGTTGGACTCTTGCTGATATTTTGCTAATGATTTGTGTATCCATATTCATGAAAGATACTGGTGTATAGTTTTATTTTCTTGTAATGTATTTGTCAGGTTTTGGTATTAGGGTTAACATCTTATAAACAATTTCCCTCCTCATAAGAAAAAAGGTTTTGTAAGATTGTATCATTTATTTAAATTTTTTTCTTTAAATGTTTGCTAGAATTCACCAGTAAAATTATCTGGACTTGGAGCTTTCTTTGTGGAAATTTTTTTTTATTACAAAGTCAATTTCTTTAATAGATAGGAGTAATAGTCAGAGATCTCCAGGGAAACAGAACCAGATTCTTTTTTTAATTAAAAACTGGTTTCTGAAACGTGGTTTTTATCAAACCTGACAATCTCTTCTTTTTAATTGGAGAATTGAGACTATTTGTATTTAATTATTGGTATAATTAGATACAAGTCTACTACTTTGCTGTTTGCTTGCTATTTTTCTTTATGCGTCCCCTGCATTTTTTTTTTGCTTAATATTGTTTCACATGCTATAAAATGTAAGTACTTACAAAAGGATAATTTCATTCACCCCATGTCATCCTTTGTGGTATTGTGTCTTATATTTACTTTGCCGTAACGTATAAATTCCACAATTCAGTGTCATTACTTTTACTTTATATTGTTATTTATCTTAGAAATAATTAAGAGTAGAAAATAGATAGCATTTTATGTTTATGTATACATTGCCCATTTCCAGTTCTCTTCATTTCTTTACATAGGTTGAAGTTTTCATGTTGTAGCATTTCCTTTGAGCTTGAAGAAGTTCCAGCCCCCTCCCTTTTTTTTTTTTTTTTTGGTAAGCATTTTTTCTTGTGGAAGTCTGCTGGCTACAAGTTCTCTCAGATATTCTTTTTTTTTTAATATTTTTTATTGAGTTATAGTCATTTTACAATGTTGTGTCAAATTCCAGTGTAGAGCACAGCTTTTCAGTTATACATAAACATACATATATTCATTGTCACATTTTTTTCGCTGTTTTAAATATCTTTATTTTACTCTCATTTTTGAAGGATATTTTTAATAGATTCAAAATACTCAGTTGAAAGTATTTTTTCTTTGAAGATGTTGTTTGATTGCTACCTGGACTCCATTAGTTCTTAGAAGACATCAAATGTCATTTATTTCTGCATTTCATGGTGTGAAATATGTCTGTTTCCGTTACTCCTTTATTTGGGTTTTTAGTAGTAAGTACCATGTGCCAAGGTGTGATTTTCTTTGTATTTATCACGTTTGGGGTTCTCTGAGCTTTTCTGATCTGTCGATTAAAGATGTTTTTTGTAAAATTTAGGAACCTTTTAGCCTTTATTTCTTCAAGTATTTTTTTCTGCCTCATTTTCTCTTCTTTTTCTGGGACTAACTACATATATAATGCTTTATTTCATATTATACCACATGTCACAGAGGCTCTGTTCATATTTTTCAGTCCTTTATTTTCTCTGAAATCAGTTCATACTATTTCTTTTATAGTCTATCTTTAAATTCACTGATTCTTGTTCTGCAGTTTCCACAATGCTTCTATCCAGTCGGTGAACTCTTCATTTTAGATACAGCTTTCAGTTCTAGAATTTCCAGTTGGTTTATTTTTTATAGTTTTCTTTCTTTTTCCTGCCAAGTTTCCCCATGTTGTTTATCCAGCATGTCCTTTTCCTGTATGTTGTTGAATATATTTATCGTAGCTGTTTTGAGCTCTCTTACTTCCACCATTTGGGTCTTTTCAGGGTCTTTTCTATTGTCTGCTTTTTTCCTTGAATGTGAGTTGCTTTCTCCTGCTTCTTTGCATGTCTAGTAATTCTTTTACTGTATGCAGATTGTTGTTGCTGACAGTTGTAAAGAGTCTAGATTTTTATCTTCTTTATAAGGTGTTGAGTTTTATTGTGGCAGGCAATTGAATTACTGGTAGATTTCTATTCTGCCGGCCTTGTTTTTATTCTAAATTAGTATACATTTGTGTTGGTTTTGTGTTTAGTCCTAACGTGCAGCCCTTCCTCTGAGGAATTGTCCTTATTTCTAAGGTATGAGTTACTGGGATCTCAACTGAATGCCCAAGCTGCTGGATTAGAGATCCAGTGGTGATCTTGCCACTCTGGCTGGGAAACATTCCTGTATCTCCCAGCACTGTGTGACCTTGCGTCTTTGCTTATCTCTCCACCAAATAATAGCAGCCTCTTTCTTCTGTGCTTAGCAGTCTCACTCTGCGTATGGGTGCAAGGGGGCTCTTTGGCACAGATTTCTTCTCTCCAGTAACCTGTTCCACAATTTCAACTGTTTCCTAAACCTTTAGCTCAAATCTTTAATTCTCTCACTCACTGACATCACAGTGCTATGCTTGGGTTCCATCTCTTTGAACCTTAGTCCTGAAAGTCTGCTCAGAAAGCGAGGTCATACATGGTGCTTACTTTGAATGTTTCCCGTCTATAGTGCATTCCACTGCCTGTTGTCCCATCCAGTGCCTATAAACTGTTATCTCAGATATCTTTTCCAGTTTTTTAGTTGTTTACTGGAGGAGAGCAAGCCTAGCAACAGTGAGTCTGTCATGGCCAGAAGCCTACTGAACCTGTATATTCTTAATTTGTTTGTAACACAGAAAGTAAAGAATTACAGGTAGAAATGATTTATTTGGGGGTTGCAAGTTGTTTTTCAGCCCTACTGTGATACTGTCTCCAGAAACAATTTTTCTATAAGCTCTTGTATTATTGTTTTGTTTTCTAGTCCATCGGCTATTCCTTGTCACCTATGAAAGGATATGGTTTCCAAGGTCTTTTTATGTATTTGACACTGAATTTATGTCTCAGCATTTGGTAGGGTTAAAAGATGTATGGTTTGTTTTCTGCTGTACTTCATCTCTATCTCTACCATGTTACAACATGGGGAATTGGATACTGCACTGATAAATAAGGTCTAGCTCATTTGAAGAGTGTATTTTCTCATATTTTACATATTGATTGTTTTAAAATTTGACTTGACATGCTGTGCTGCTTAAATTAAGGTCATTTCCTTTCTTGTTGTATATAGTTCACTCACACTAATTTTTATTCTACTATGCCCCTGTACCTGTCCTTTTTTATTTTCCTGTACTTGTATGGAATGGCTTATTTATTTATCATAGACAAGTACAAGCACTGACAATTTCATTGTGTCTTCTAGTGTGGTATTGTTACTGCATTTTTTATTGAAATATGTATTATTTTATTATAAATTACTTTTTTCTCCCATATTTTATGCTTAAGTTATGTATATATAAATAAATATAAAACATATGCATACCTAATGTGTATATGTAGAATATATTACTTTAAATCTTCTTCAGGATAACAATAGGGGCATTACAAAAATATTTATTATAAAAAGTAGACACGGGCCTGGTAATGTTAAGAACCATTGCTTTAAACATATCAAAATTTATTTATTTTACAGTCTGAATCTGATCAACCTACTATCTGAAGTCTTTGGGTCTGATTCTACTAGCCCTAGTTCATGGTGCCCCATTTTCTTTTGTTTTTTTATGATTGTTTTAATCAGTCATATTTCTTGGACTTTTATCTGTGTGGGAATTTTTTTGACTCCTGACTAAAAAAAATACTTCTTTTCCCCAGGGATTATTGTGTGTGTGTGTGTGTGTGTGTGTGTGTGTGTGTGTGTGTGCGTGTGTGCGTGTGTGCGTGCTTTTATCATGTACCTGGAGACACTTGTACCAACTGTGAACCATGTTATAAGACATGCTCGGTTTATACCACATCCCCACTTGAGCTGCTGTCTGGGTTGTGGTTATCACTTCTCAGCAGAGGTTTGTCTTCTCTTCCTTCCAGCCCCATGTTGGGGGTGGAACAGTTTCCATGCCATCCCCTTCTTCAGGGAAGTTTATTTTTCATTTATCTTCACATCGTGGGTGCAGGATTTTTGCAGCTGGGGAGAGGGGTCCAGCTCTATGGGACAGAATCTCCTTTGGCACCCTTAGCTTCCAGGCAGATCCTAGACTTTGTTTCCTGACCCTTCTGCTCCAGCATCCCCCTTACAAACTTAAAGCTTAAGGCTGGCAGTGTTCTGTGGATGCCTCCATGGTGAGAGTCTATTTCAGTGTTCCACTTACTGCCCTGGTTTCCTTCCTCTCACTTCCTTTTTGACTTCTAAGCATTCCTGGCTTTCTTGCCTGATCAGTAATGCATTTCAAATGGTGTTTTAAAAATACTTTGTCCAGTATCTTTAGTCGTTTTCAGTGGTATGATCAGAGTATTTTTATATGCTACTTTGATGGGAAAATAATTCATTGATTTGGGGGGGTATGGTTGATTCAAAACACTATTTTTATTAGTGTGAGTTTTGAAAAGTATTTTGGGTCATTTTTCTTTCTCTTTGTGCATTTCCTGTTCATGTCTTTTTCCTGTTTTTCTATTGGACTCTGGTGATTTTCAAAAGAATATATAGTATACAGCTTTGAAAAGAGGTTTTTCTCCACTCCTTGAGGGATTCCTATTTCCTAAGATATGCATGTTTGACTCTGAGGAAGCTCAGTTGGGTGCTGGCACTGCAGTTCAGTTATGGCTCCTTAATTCTTTTGTGTTCATTGTATGTTCTGAGGCTTCTTACTGCCTCCTGCTTGCTGAGTCCATCAACTTATTTTAATACCTCATCTAATTTGATCACTATCAGCCACTTTCTCCACTCCAAAACTGTATTTTCTTTTTTAACTAGGGAAGCACCTCTTTTCTTGCCTTCCTACTCCTCTGACTGTTGGTTCTCAGACACCTCACTGGTTCTTCCACCTGAAAATTATTAAATAGAAGCATTTCTGAAAGCTTTATCTGCAGTTCTCTTCTCACGCTTTACGTTTTGCTGGCTGACCTCTGTCCTATGACTTTAACTACTGTGTGCCTTTTCAGTAATGTCTCCCAAATCTGTGGCTTCAGCCTCAGCATCTCCTCAAGTTTCAGATTAGCAGTATCTCCAAAGATGCACGTCAACACGCAGTTAACTTTAGTTCTCCTGTTGCTGCTTCTCTGAAAACTCATGTTATAATGATTACTGAAACTTAGTCAAGAGTCTAAAAGATTTGCCAAAAGATGACTAGATAAAGGGAAATTGAGCTGAGTCTCATAGTTTTTGCCCAGGAGATGAGGCTGCTACCACAGGGTTGTATGATAGCCTAGTGGGTGCCTATTACTCTGCAATGTTGAGTAGAATACGTACATAACAGTGACATCGGTACAAAAAGTATGCTAGGTGGGAATTCATGCTTTTATTTCTTTCTGACATTAGTCACTCTGTACTTCACCCACTTTAATGAGCTGCCCTTTTGATACTAAATTCTCTCCCATCTTTAGGATCCAACAATTCAGAATTATTTTCCATTTTCATTGTTTTTATTCTTTTATTGCACTATTAAAAATAATACAGAGTGACTAATTTAATAAATTTTTGTTTGTTTCATTTACATTATATAAGGTGATACTAATATGCTCATCACTGGTTAGTAATTGAGTGGACCAGTGGGTTGATAGATGTACACAGAGTGTCAGTTAGCATGACCAGTCTGTGGCATGGCGTAGAGACGGGAGGCAGGAATCTATCCCCAAGTTGATAGGAAATTGAAAAGACTGTTTATAGGCTTAGGAAAGTTGACCCAAGAGTAAGCTTTCTGTTTCCATTTTGCTTTTAAAGGACAAAAATGCTAGTGAAGATTTTAATAATAGCTTTTCCTTTTCTTTGAGACAACCAAATAATGTAGCAATACACACTATGAATGCAGTGATGAACTATGGAACTTAAAAGATAATTAATCAATACTAGAAGACATCTGGAAATGAGGGGTCAGAATGGCCTTGAAGAGATGAGTTGAGTTTGAGATTACAGGCAGACATCAAAGTGGGTATAATTTGTGAGCGATCAACATAAAGAAAATCGTTTGCTTAAAGGAGAGATTTTTCAGAGGAGAGATGATAGACAAGTGTATGTTTAGCTCTTGGTGAATCCATGAAGATACTGAGAATAAGATAGGAAAATAATGTCAGAAAGTAGAAAGAAAACCAGTGTAATAGAGTATCTATCCTACAAGCTAGATGAAAGAATGGTTTCTAGAATCTAGGAATAGTGAACAAATTTCCCATATATAAAACTGTATTATACACAGATTAATGTCTTTACAATTTTCTTCAGCTACAAAATTTTCTGATAGAATTTATTAAAACAAAGTTACTCTAGATTTGATTTTTAGGGACGCCAATATGTAAATCACAAAAATACTGAATACTTTCACAGTTACTCACATACAAGAAAAAATGGTTGGCATCTGCAACAAAGCAAATTAATTTACTAGTATCTCATCAAAATGCAGAGTAAGAGATAGTAAAGAAATCCCAGTACACAAGGAATGATAAATGCAAATTACTTATAGAGTATCCATAAAATATGCAAAATATCATTATTAGGCTATTTAGTTTGTTCTCTTTACTATTCTTGAAAAGGGAGAGATATTTTAAGCTTTTCCTGTTATTTATTTTTGCTTTCTCCAACCGTAATTTATGAGAACTTTAGTTCTTCTATTATTAGTTATCTTACCACTAGTGGAGTGGAAGTGCTTCAGGAATGTAATATCCAAGATTAGGGAAAGAAATTGTTTCTACCATTTATATAGAGCTTTGTAGTTTGCAAAGAATTTTAAAATATTTATCTCATTTGAGACCAGCAGTAACCATGTGAAGTAAGTGGGAATTATTATCTTTGAAAAAGGATTCCTGAACGATGAAACTTATTTATGGACGAGGAAGCCCGGAGAGATTAAGTGATTTATCATGCATCACTGGAGTTACAGGGTGAAATCCTGGGCTCCCCATTATTAGGTCTGTGGTCATGAGGCATGTATGTGTCAACTTTGAAACTCAATTTTTTCAACTATAAGATGAAAGATTTTTAAAGATATTAAATTATAAAGTATGTTTAACATTCAGTTTAGTAATCTGGATTTCCGTTTTCTTTTCCAAGCTAGCCAGTTGCCTTCCAAGACATCCTCCAGTTTCCCAATCCTGTCTTCTTATTCATGCCATATGTTCACCTGGCAAGAAGACTAGCTTGTTGTAGCCAGGCCAACTCCTTTACAAAACCATTCCTGTTGCTCCCAATACGTGTAATCATGTCTTCTCTTGAAAAGATGTAACACTTTCTATCTCTTACACCATTCATCAAATTCTACATGTTATTAGCCACCAATATACCAGGAAGAACAGCCATCACCTGTTACAATCTGAGTCCAATGGACTCTTGTGAAACCTATTTTAAAAATCCATTTTACAAATAATTTACAGATATAAAAGTAAAGAGATATTATGAGAAACAACTGGATTGGAAATTAATTAAATTAAGAAGTTAAATGTAACAAACCCCAATTTAATCCATATTTTTCTGGTATGAAGATATACATATCCAAAATGGGCAATATCCTTTGAGCAAAAATAATTGCTCATAGATGAGCCTGGAACATAACCATCTTATGAATATTGATCCAGATTTCACACATGTCTCTAAGAGGTTCTGACTTTTTATTGCCTCTGGTTTTTCTTGCACTTATATCATCAAGATGCAATGCTTTGAAAGCTTTCGTGGCTAATTTTGTTGAATTAAGACTGGTCATTTTCTTCATTCTATAATAACAATATTTTCAGTTTTAGACATTGATTAGAATGATCAGTTTAGTGAACTTTTTCATTTCTATGCTGTTTATCTCCTTTCAGTCAGTGCCTTCAGTATATGTCCACTTATGAACCATATCAAGTAAATTCCCTAGCACAGACTTGATAAAATGTGAAAGAATACTGTTACATGTCCTTTAGCAAATATTCCTTTCAAAAAAATTTTCCATGATGACATCCTCCCTATAGAATGACTAACTGGATAATACATTTCCTTTTTGTCCATAGAAGTATAGTGTTCATTCATTGATTCTTGAGTTTGAGAAAATGTATTTCTAGGATATATTATGTGAAGACTCATAATCTGAGATTTAGCTTGTGCAATTAATTTAATCATCATTAGAGTCTGGAGTATTGCTGTCTGTCTTTTTGTCTTTGTGTTCTTATTCATGTAACAATTGTGAAATGTCTTCTGTCAGTTCTCTTTTCTTTGCCATTATGGACAGAAAATTAAAGTGTCTGGGTTCTCAACTGTGTTCAATGAAGGGTTAAACAGAAAAAGATGACAAAAACCCTGTCTCCTGATGTCTTTTATGCTTTCTGGAAAGACCAGGCAGCCCTTTGGGCAGTGCAATGAGAAGGATAATGAAATAGCCATGATTTAGTTCAACTTTATCATCCTTCTAGATGATCAGATCATTTTTTAGTTTTCTTTTTTTTTCTGTGAGAGCCTTAAATTTAAAATGGTTTTTTGCCAGTTATCCAAAAATTATTTAATTGTATAATTAATAGATTATTAAGGAAGCAGATCAGAATAATGTTACATAGATTAAATTCTCTGCCAGTAGTTTTGAACTCTAGGATTGCATAGGGCAATTGAGTGATAATTTATATAATCTTGATTCCAAATGAACATACAGTAAAATTGATATTTATGGTTATGAAATTATGACTGAGACTGTTGAGTCTAGGTATTTAAAATCTCTCCCCTATCCCCCCTTTTTTCATCCTCTGAATTGCTTCTGGTCTCAGGTGCCTCTCCTCCCAGCTTGGACCAGCTTATTTCAGTAATGCTTCTATGAGCAAACTTGTACCCTTCATCCTTTTGTTGGTTCCCAGCATGCACTTTGCCAACCCCAACTGGGTAAATTTGGGTCTGTTGTACCTGCCATTGCCCACTACTGGGCTGGCAAATATTTCTTGGAAAACTCATAAGATCAGGCTAAGTTGTATATTATAAGACTAAGATCATAAATAGTTTAAACTGGGAGAGAATCAAGAGAATTAGGAGAATTCAAGTACTAGCGCCATCTTGCAAGTGAGATGAAAGAGTTAGTTAATAATAGAGCTAAAACCAAGAGCCAAAGTTTCCTGACCTTTGTTTCAGTGATTTTCCAGCATAGTGAGTTAAGAAGTGGGAAAGTTATATAAAATATGAGAGAAGAGGAAAAGCATTAACAAGTGGGAAAAATTCTAATGTCCCTCCCCACTCTAGTTTTATTGAGGTATAATTGACAGGTAAAATTTTAAGATATTTAAAATGTACATCATGATGATTTGATATGTGTATACCTTGTGAAAGGATTCTTCCCATCTAATTAATTAACTCATCCATCACTTCACATATTTATCTCTCTTTTTTTTTTTTTTTGTAAGAACATTTAAGTTCTCTCTTGGCACATTTCGATTATACAATACAGTATTATCATCTGTGTCACTATGTTGTATATTAGATCTTTAGACCTTATTCATCTTACAGCTGAGAGTTTGTATCCTTTTACCAACCTCTCCCTATTTCTCCCACCCCCTGACCCCTGGCAACCACTTTTATATTCTCTATTTCTATGAGTTTGACTTTGTTTTTTTAATTCCACACAAAAGTAATTGTCTTTCAGTATCTGATTTACTACACTTAGCATAATACCTTCAAGGTTCATCCATATAGTTGCAAATGGCAGGATTCCCTTCTTATGGCTGAATAATATTTCATTGTGTGTATAAAAAAAACACATTTTCTTTATCTATTCATCCATTGGTAGACACTTAGGTTATTGCTATGTCTTGGCTTTTGTAAATAATGTTACAGTGAACATGAGGGTCAGGTATCTTTTCAAGATAAAGATTTCGTTTCCCTTGGGTCCATACTCAGAAGTGGAATTGCTGGATCCTATGGTAGTTCTATTGTTAATTTTTTGAAGAACCTCCATACTTTTTCCCATAGTGGCTACACCAATTCTCATTCCCATCAGCAGTGCACAAGGGTTCCCTTTTCTCTACAATCTCACCAACACTTGTTATCCCTTTTGGATTTTTTTGATGACAACAATTCTGACAGCTGTGAGGTGATATCTCATTGTGGTTTTGATTTGCCTTTCCTTAATAATTACTTGTGTTGAACACGTTTTTGTCTACCTGTTGGCCATTTGTGTGTCTTTGGAAAAGTTTGAATTTTCTTATTATTTTAAACTCCTGAGCATAATTCTCAGGATCATGAAAGAGCAGAATGTTTCACGGTATAGGAAAAATTAGTTCACTGAGAAGAAACACAAAAACTTAAATTGGGTCCAATAACCCTGAATGTTAAAATTTGTTGTGCATTTATCTTATCTTTTTTCTAGATTCTGTGTGCTTAAAGAACAAGGTCATCATGATTTCATAATGATCTTTGCATCTCATGCAGTGGCTTCTATGATATATATTTACTGTATGAGTATTATAGGATAATTTTCAAAAAAGGTAACATAACTCACGAGCAGATATAAAATGAGAAAGTGTTAAAAAATTTGCTCAGTTAAATGAGGGAAACAAGCAGATGTTATAACCTTTTCAAAGGAAAATCCAAAGGGGAGACACATTTGTCGATTAGGAATATTGAAATTAACATGCAAATAGAAGCAACACTAGCTTTTTCCACACGGAAAAGTCAATTGAAACTGACAAGGCAGAATTTGCCGCTTTTTGGGCAAGAATAACTTTGCAGTTATTGGCAATTTAAAGAGCTGTAAAATAACTCATAGAATCTGAATCAGATGATCCCTAATTGTGAGTGAGTCTAGACAAGGCATGGTTTTCCACTGAAGCACAACTTTTTCCATACACATATTTTGTATTCAATTATAAAAATAAAACATATGAAGAGAACTTCACACTCAGTGTGATCAATAAATAGCGCTTTGCCATTTGCAGCTATCATATTGTAAAATATTTATTAGTTTTCTGAAATACATACATTTCTAGAGTAAAATAGATCAAATATTATCCAAAGAATGTTACCTCCTTTCACTACACCTGCCAAGATATTTTTCAAGGCTTTTTCTGTTAGAGAAACATAGAAGAATTATTCAAAGGCTTTGCTTCTTTTGTCCCACTAAGAGAATAAACCAAATTCTTCATGTAAACTTTACCAACCAAATTCAAAGGATGACCAAAAGGAGATGAAAACTCCATTGTTCAAATGCTAAAGGAACTGTCTTCAAGACAAGAATATGCACAAATAAATTTGTAATGTGCAGAATCTAGTTGTAGTCGTTTACACTTATTTGGACATGGGTCAACAATCCTGGCTTGGCTCTGTCCAAGGACCTGTCTGCTCTTCTCATACCTACCTTCAGCTCTGACCTCCATCCTTGGCTCAACAGCTGTCTCTTTCTGTAAAAGTGGCCGTGTGTTTGCAGCATCACAGCCTTAAAATGTTCAAATAGGAAAACAAGATTCCTGAAGGGATCAGTGATCAGAAAAGAGATCTGCAGGGATGCCTTGGCAGCTTGACCATCCATCCACCTTTAGTCACATGGGTGACGTGAAGAGCAGCTGCAACCAATAAGGAGGGAAAAAGAAGTTGCCATGAGGCCAAGAATACCTTACATGACTTTACCTGAAGCCTTACCCTTTGAGATCAGACCTACACAGAGAGGAGATAACATCACAGTTTATGAAAGTTATCTGAACGTAGTAGCAATTTTCCTTGTTCAGTTTTTACCTACCTACCTACATGGTGAGCAATTTAAGAACTTCTCATTCTTGGCAAAGAGCAGTATTTAGCTTCACAGGAAGACCAGTTGGGCTGGAGAGGGAAAGGACGGCGGTCATTTACATCTCACCTATACTTCATCATTTTCCTCAGCAGGAGCTGGTGCTGGGACGGGAGATCAAACTTATTGATCATTAGAAGCCTTTCTTTGGTGATTTCCGCAGAAGAGTTTTAACTCCTTCTGATCCCTGAGTAGCTATAGTGATGGGAGATGGTTTTGGATAGTCTCCTTTTGCATCTTGCATGTGAGTTAACCCTGTGGGTACATTTTGGATAGATAACCAAGCAACATGCTCTAGGACAACAGGTTCTCTGTAAATATATTTTAATGCTACTCACATAAACATTGTCAAAATTGAAAGTTTACACACAGTTCTTTCTAATTCAGTAATATAACAATTCAGTTTTAATATTAAAAATATTAACTAAGTAGTACAACGATAGGGAGTTGTTTTAACACTGTCTTCGTAGAAACTCAAATACTACCAGCATTATTACTTGTATCAAAGGTAGTAAAGCCATGGTAACTTAGCTTTGAATAACCAATTTGGCTAAATAGCAACCTTGACTCATTTGGCTAAAACCAGGATTGCATCTTTTAATCTAGCCCTCTTTTTGCTTCCAGCTTGGAAATAACCAGCATAAATCTGAAACTGTTATCTAACCTTCTTCTGGGCAGTTCATCAGTCATGCTACTAAAATTGATTCCTGACCTCTATACATCTTTCTTTCCTTAGAAATTTCTCATGCTGTCTCTTCCTTCTGTGTTTTCACAGAGGAACTGTGTGTTATAAAGTATGAGCTTTTAAATTTTGCCATCCTTATTTGAATACCTAAGTTTTTTTTAAATACCTGAAGTATTTTTATTATGTGTTTAAATTCTATCATATATTGTTTCGATGTTTCCACCTACTTCTCCAGATAACAAATTATTGTTTCACCTATGAAGTAATCCTTATGAAATTCCTCTTTTAAAATGTCTGTGCTTCTGGCCAAATGTTTAATAATAAAAAAAATTCAATGTAGACAAAGAGAAAGATATCCTTTAGAAGGATTTATGAAATAATGTTAACCATAAAAATGAGGCTGGTTTTCTGAGCCAGAGCCTAAAAAGAAATCGTGTGATGGGCAAGAAAAAAAAATTTATAAACGCTGACACATATAAAAGTAGTCATGGAATTGTCTTTCTTCAGGCCAAGCCCGTGCTTATTTACAGCAGGTGCCACACCTCTGACACTGGTGAATGTGAAATGGTCTGGTGGAAAGCAAGCAGCCCTGGAGGATTTAAGTTTTCACCAAGGCTGCTATCATAACTGACATTTTCAGATTTCTGTAGTCAGATTATTATAGTCTGATTCTCCCATTTAAGTAAATACCTAATTTTAACTATCTCAAGGTAAGTTAAATATTGAATTCTTTCCTTCATATTTAATACCAGCACTAATCTTCTAAAACTACTTTATGCCTAGAGGTCAGTGTGACCAAATATAGTGGATAAATTGACCTTGATTCCAACAGGAATGAATTTAAACCTGCAGTTTGGATAGCTGCAGCGCTGCCCCTGCAAAAATACATTTGGCTTTCGTGTGTGTGTGTGTGTGTGTGTGTGTGTGTGTGTGTGTGTGTGTGTGGTCCTAACCTGGACACCCCTCCTTACTTGTAATGGGAGCATGAAAGCCAAGCTGGCAGATGCCCACAGCATGTGAGATTGGGTCCTATTTTATAACAAACTGCTTTTACTCCTAAAAATTGAAAAGCATTAAGTTATCTGTGTATAAGTATGTCCTTCTCCTTGTTCTTTTCAACTTTTCCATTAGCCAGAAGAGATTACCTGTGTGGGATACTGTTTGTCACCTACAAGAGAGAGAACATTTTTATTTCGATACAGATTTAACTTATGACCTAGAATTCATGGGTACGCTCCTCAGGTTATGATACAAGGCAGCAAATTCTCAACAAGCTATTATTGTTCTGTGGAATTGCTGCACAACCTACCAAGTGCTTTTAAACATAATGGAATGAAATACAAAGATGCCTGGCTTATAATCATATGTGATAGAAGGGCCCTTACATGAAAAAGGCTCGCTTTGCCCCAGTTTCTCCAGTGAGTTCTTTCCCCTTTCATGTCCTCCTCTATTTAAAAACTGCTGTATGTTTCATCCCTACTTCTCTTGACCCTGCACCACCGTTCATCATGTATCTGTGCCCCGCATTTTCCATCTTCTAGTTTTTATAAGATGATGAAAGGTTTGCGAATAGAGCTATTACTATATTTTAGGTGGTTGTCAAGATACTTGGGTGCATTTTTAGCTGGTGTTATGATACAGATGACAGACCATGGCATTAATAAGATAGAGTGTCAAAAAACTAATAAACACAAGACAATCCAAAAAGCAGTCAGGAGAAGACATCAAACAAGATTTTATTTGTCTACACACATGTGCGCGCGTGCGCGCGCGCACACACACACACACACACACAAAACCATCAGCTAACTATTCACATCCATCTCATTAGTATCTAGTACAGAGTGATACATACTGTAGATACTCTTAAGTGTTTGGTTTTTTCTGTTTTTCCTTTGAATTTATGAAAATGACTGCATGGGTATTGTAAGCAGTTGAATCCACTAGTAGGCCAGATATCTAGATAACTGCTTATCATAGAACCAGATAGTAAAAGAGGTTAGAACAGCAGTTGGTAAGTAAAAAAAATACCCTCTGAACTCGGTGCAAACCCCAGATCAGTTGAGTAAATGGTCTGAACCCTGAGCTCTAGAGGAGACATGGAGTGTTCATTTCCACTGCCAGCAGTTTTGCAGTTTTGAGTTCACATTAGTTCCATTCACAAAAGACTGACCCTGGCTTACTATAACTAAAACTAGGCAATGCAGAGCCATCTAAACATCTACTGTTTATTACCAGAAAGAACTGAATGGCAATTATACTAAGTTTTGCTTTTTAAAAATATTGAAAACCTATCCTTAGGATAGTCAAACTAATAAGCAGGTTTTAAACCATCTATTATGCACTTTATTTTTCCTAAGCTTAGAAAACAGAGTGAGCAGTAGCACCTTCATCGAAAGCACTCTTCTAGGTGAAATGTAGTTTAAATATTAGAGTTTTAAAAAGTTCTGTGGCTAAAAGACTTTATAAGAAGCAGAGATCTTTTTATTATATCTATATTCATTTTCTATGTAATAGTCAACAGAATTTGGCTATTAGAAATGTTTGCAGGAGCATCTATAGTAAAGAAGTTTATATGCTTTTGAGAATTATTTTAGATGTAGGCAACAGAAGGTGGAGAATTAAAAGGGTTATTATGGGAAATCAATAAATGTTAATTGGTAATGATGGTGAAGTTTAGAGAAAGGGGCAATTGATTCAAGAGCTGTAAATTATCACCCGTTTTGATGACATGGGTGCCTATACATTGAACCCATCCTTGATTGATGAACTAAGAATTGAGTAATGGCCTCAGAAACAGAGAAACTACTTGTGAAACTAAACTCAGTAGGTTTTTGCAATGTTCTTCCAAAATAAGCAGGGATCAGTGATGTTAAAAAGTTGTGGGCTTCTGTGCTGTTATGGCCAAAAGTTTCAGGGAATCATTTTTAGTTCACAGTAAAGAAATTAGATCCATACACACCTTTTTTTCTCCCTCCCTCCCTTCCTTTTTCCCTTCCTTCCTTCCTTCCTTTTGAGGCATGGATGAACTATTGAAACAGTGTCTGCAGAGTATTCAGTATCCTGCTTTGAACCACATTCCTTATGGTTGGGATTATGGAGTGCTCTCTTGGTGAGGCTGTCAGTGCTAAACTCAGATTTGTCTGCAGCTGTGGGTATCAAGTAGCTGCTCACTCTCAACTGGGAAGCTTTCTTTAAAAAAAAAAAAAAGTACTGCTTGCCTGGGGCTCAAAGATCCTGATTTAATGGTCTGGAGTAGGGCCCAGGCATAAGTATTTTTTGGAAAGCTTCCAAGATGATTCTAGAATTGCTGGTATACAGGTTCACTGTCAGTCATCTGACAGTGATAATGAAAGTCAAATTACAAAGTGGAGGTGCAACTTTATTATTGCTCTTCTTTTTTCAATTATACAATATATAAATTTTTTGTTATTTAAGAAAGAAAGTACACAAGAATTTGTAGAGTAAAACTGAACAAACATCCCCCTTCACCTTTACCTCTGTTCTCTCCAGGTGTAACCAGTTAATGTCCTGTTTCTCCTTCCAGTGGTTTCCCACATATTTAAAACTGCAAACAATTACTTATAATCATGTATAGTGTTTTTGAAACATAAATGGGATTATACTGTATTTATGTATTATACTGTGGTTTGCTTTTTTCACTTAATTTGTCTTAGAGATCTTTCCGTGTCAATACATATAAATGTACCTCATTTAAAAAATACATTCTTTTACTTCACTCCTTTTAATAGCTATAGAGTATTTCTCAGTATATGTGGGCTTTAATTTCTTCTTCAGTTTTACATATTGTTAGCTCAGTGGTAAAGAGCAAAGACTGTAGCCAGACTACTTGGTTTTGATGATAAGTATTATTGTTTTTGGCATTATTTTCATTTAATTTTTCTGTTTTTACCAATATGGACAACATTCTAGTTAAGTTTTAGTACCCAAAACATTATGCTTTTCAGTGAATATTCCTGTAGGGCAAATTCTTAGAGTTGCTGGGCCAGAGAGTATGTATATTAGTATTTTGAAAAATGCTATCAAGTTTCCCTCCAAGAGCAATTTACATTTGCTCCAGCCAACAGAATCTCATTGCAATATTTATTTCAAGACCTAAATAAATTGTTCACATCACAATGTGACTTCATGGGCTAATAACCTAATAACTAAGATGACTGGAATTTATTTTCTTTATTTTGACTGGAATTTCATTGAATCAGTTTGATAGCTTTGATTACAGCATGTCAACCTGAAGTTTCGATTTATAGTCTTAAGCCTACATTTAAGGAGAATGGAAAAATGATTTACTGATTTTTTAAGACAACAATTTTTAACATATAAAGTACAAGAGGGATGGAAGTAAAACTGGGCGTTGGCAGTGAGAAGTCTGGACTGGACTAGTTGCAGCCTTTCATTTTATAGTTGGGATCACTCACTTCCCCACAGCATAGTGACAGAACAGTAACCCAAATCTCAAGAAAAATCTACTTCAAATCTATATGTGTCTGTGTTTTAAATTCAGGACCCTGTATTTTTTAGACTTACATGTAATAAAATGTACATGAATATTACTGTGTATAATGTTTTTATATAATGAAAATACAAGTGAAATTTATTATTTTCAAATAAAATTTCCTTCCGTGTAAACTCTCTGAGGCTCACATTTTTTTCATCAACACAACGTTGATATTGTAGAACCTACTTCCCAATATTTTTGAAAACAATATCTTTACCACAGTACTTAGGAAAAATATATAAAAATGAACTCTGTTAAAATGTTTTATTGTTTAATTGCCTTACAGCCTTAAGAGTTTGGATATAAGAATAACAAAAGAAGCAAATTCCCATGAAGAATAGGTTGCTTTGATAGAGGAAAATCAGTGCACTGCTGCTGTTTACAGCTCTGGTTCATCACTGTGTTCTGACTCTCCTCTTGGTATCTTGGGGCAGACCCTGTGGAGTGAGTAAACTATACCCAGTGTAAATTTAGATGATTAGAAGCTCTGAGAACAAAGTGAAGCCTTCAGGAAGGCGAGCCTAAGAATCTGTCTCTTACCCTCAGTAGGTACAGGGTGGGCAGGTTGCTTCGACGAAAAACTCCACTCTGGACCCTCTGCTTCTCGTCTGCTCTCTTGGGTTCTCTGATGGCATTTCCTCCCGGCACCTCCCTCCCACCTCCAGACTGGGATCCAGCACATCCCAGCACTGGGTCTTGGGATGACTGACACACAACTGAATTAGATGACAAGTGTTTAGACTTAGTAAAATCAAAAACTGTAGACTTGATGAATATCATCAGCATCGTTTCTGGATTTTAGTTGGATTGTATCAGGGTTAACAGTGATAAACAATCTCTTCAAAGAATCAGTTGTTGTTTCTCCAAATTAGTTTCTGAAATTCTTTCCAATCTGTGATTTTTCTTTACCTCTCTGGCCTCCCATTTGGAAATTTTATTGATCCTTTCATCTGTCTTTCCCGGATATGTTTATGTACCCTTTCCTGTGTTCATCCCTCCTTCCTGCCCTGTCACCTGCACTTTTCCGACTCTATTCTCTCTCTCTGACACTGCTTTACTTACTGTTCTTTCATTGTTTCCTTCCTTTTGAGAAGCTTACAGATCACTGTGTCCTCATCCCTAATGCCTCCATCTAACCCCCCAGAATATAGATTTGTTTCCATATATATATTCTTACTAGGTTAATACTTTCAAATACTTAGAAGCACTTATGATATATTTTTTTCCATTGCACTTTTAGTCAAACAGAGCTGGCTCTTTATCTGTGTGTAAGTGTCAGCCCAGTTTTTAAAAATTACTTTTGGGACCTGTTTTAATGCTTGCATCACCACATAAAATCATTCAACTTAAAAAAAGCAAGCTGACTTGGAGAGGTGTGGAGGGTGAACAAAGGAGACTGGTACTATGTAGAGCTCTGTATACAAGGAGTATGTGGTGTGATAATCACTTGTGAGCTGAAAGGTAGCTGAATATTTCCATTTTGGTGTCGGTCCCTTGGGAAGGAAGGGGTTTCATAATGGGGTGTGATCTGCACTCTTAGTGACTGGCATTGAATGATTAAATAGAAGAGGAGAATACATACCCCTCCTCCCCTTTTAAGGCTAAACACATTTACACTGAATGCAAATCTTTTCAGTGCAGAACAGTCTGGCCTAATGATAGCATAAATCTGAAAAGCTCAAGAAGTGAATTAACTATGCAGATCAAAATGCAAGGAAACCAAAATTACATAGTATCCTTAACAATAACTTTTAAAAGCCAAATGTAATGGTAAATGCACACACACAGTATGATGGAAGACCCCATTTGTAAAAATGGAGTCCTGACATCAGGCCCTTGGTAGATGAGTGGGCAAATGGGTCCCTGAATTGGATACCAAAGTGACTGACAAAATTGACGTGTCCACAGGAGAGCCGCCTCTATTACTCAAGCCTTTAACCTATTTTCTCTCTCTTCAAAAATGAGCCCTTGAGTGGATGTTATCCTCAAGAAAGTGAATTTAATTCAAAAGAAGATATTTTATAGATGAGCAAATTTATTTTAAGAATTCGTTTATCCATTATAGAAGAGAAGTATGTGGGAAAACATTATTATAAGTAATAGGGTTAAATACTTTTTAAAGATGCCATTTTTGAGTGTTTTTAGGGGACCTGAATTTCAAGCATTAATCATAATTTTTATTATTCTTTGATTTTGCATTACCTCTTAGAACACATGGCTGAACAGTATTGAAACTGCATTATAATATTGTTTCATTAATTTATTATATTAAGGCATGTGATTATATAATAATTTAATCATGAAAAGAGATTTCTTGATTTTTCACTTTAATTTTTGAAAATCTGATGCTTTCTTTTTTCCTGACATAAATACTTGTTAATTACTGCAAAGAGTAAAAAAGCCCATTATTCTTGTGAATCCATCATTCTAAAATCTGTAAGGTAATATTGATAACTAGAGGAGCAGGCCATTGATAACTAGGACAAGTTATCCTAGTTTTTGCCATGTAACAAAAATTAGCTTATAGTTATCCCAGAAGATAAAATTCTAAGTATCCTGCATATACTTCCCAGTGGGTTAGGAGTAGCTTGTCTTTGAAATATATGGTAGTATCTGCTTGCTATATAAGCTTGCTAGTCTCACACACACACACACAGATAATTAATATAATTAATTATTTTGTCATTGTAGCCTTAAGCTGATTCTCAAGATAGTTACCTATTTTGCTATCATTTTTTAAAAAGTGTCGTGACCTATTGTGTGTATTTCATAGTGAGAATTACGGAGTCATAAGTGTATTGGGAAAATAAATTTAAAATAGGAAACCCTTAAACATTTCATTTGGAGACAAATCAATAAGCAAAAAAAATCAAGTAGATTAAAATCTTTGTAAATATAAAATTTTATTTCCTCTACTTTATTATATTTTATTGTTTATTAATATAAAATTTTAAAGGAAAGAAAATCTGATTGAAATTGAGCAAATATATCTTCCGAATAATTTCTCAGCTTTTAGAAGCTAAGTCAAAATTCCTAACATATAGTACAAGCTGTGCCCCAGTGTGCATTCAAATATTAATTAAGGATGGATTTATATTTATTTCAATTTAGAAGAATTTACCGCAAAAGGAAAACTAACTTCCTACAGAAAGAAAAGTTTTTCCTGTCACCGAACTAGCATCAAATTTTACTAATCCAATCTAAGTATCTAGAAGCTTTCTTTTATAGCATTCTTCTGATTCAGATACTTTCTGTTGTGCTCTAAAATTACTTGGTAATTCCCCATGTATCATTTACGATAGATGTCTGATTTTCTTATTTATCAGATTTCACTGCACTAACGTGTACAAAGAGAAAAAAACTCTTCCAGTTTACTGGTTTCCGCAGCCAAAATAATTAATACCCAAAGAAATGTTAAACTCATAAAGTTTAATTTGTTCTGTAATTTTCCCAATTGCTGGTTGAATTGGCATTGCATATTAAGTCAACAGCTGTGTTTTTTAGCTATCTTTTTAAAGCTTGCTGGTGGTTGTGTTTTTTGGTTTGTTGTTGTTTTTTTTTTTTTTTTTTTTTTTTTGCTGAACGTGGCTGCCCTCTAGTGGATTAAACGTCCTTTACAATAACCTCACTGTCGAATCATTTCTCTGTGGAGTGATGAGTCTTTCATGCTTTAGTATTCTTGCTTTTCATTGACTTTTGTATTCAGTACAAGTGTTAGAATTTTGCTGGAGCATTTTGGTAATGATAATCTTTGAAGCAATATATTTTAAGTAGCATTAATACTTATTAGGAAGGCGTATTAAAATAAGCTGCCCTCATTGACATTTGGTGTATTTTAGGGGTTTTTTTAGTTTAATTATTTTTGCAGTATAGTTGGTTTACAATGTTGTGTTAATTTCTGGGGTACAGCATAGTGATTCAGTTATACATATATATTCCTTTTCATACTCGTTTTCATTATAAGCTATTAGAAGGTATTGAATATAGTTCCCTGTGCTGTACAGTAGGACCTTGCTGTTTATCTTGTTTATATATTGTAATTAGTATCTGCAAATCCTGAACTCCCAATTTATCCCTCCATCCCCCCCTTTCTCCCCTGGTAACCACAAGTTTGTTTTCTATGTCTGAGTCTGTCTCTGTTTTGTAAATAAGTTCATTTGTCTCATTTTTTTTTAGATTTCACATATAAATGATATATGGTATTTTTCTTTTTATTTTCTGCCAAGCATCTTATGATAGAGCCCTCCTCAAGATGTGTTCATTATTCTTGTTGCAGATGCTACAACTGTGGTGGGCTTGATCATCATGCTAAGGAATGTAGTCTACCTCCTCAGCCAAAGAAGTGCCATTGCTGTCAGAGCATCACGCACATGGTGGCGAACTGCCCGCACAAAGGCATGGCGCAGCTGCCCCCCGGTTCTCAGGGAAGACAGGAGGCGGAGTCCCAACCGTGCGCCTCGACCTTCCCTCGAGAGCTGGGGGGAGGGCACGGCTGCGCGTCTCCACCGTTTCCGCAGGAGGCAAGGTCCGAGACCTCGGAGTGGCCAGGCAGGTCCCCCCAAGACGCTTCGTCCACCAAGCCACTTGCGGCACCAGAAGAACAAAGCAAAAAGGGGCCTTCCGTTCAAAAGAGGAAAAAGACATAACCCTTCTCCTTAACGCATCCTTTTCTCTCCCCAGTTGGGAAGTCTACCTCATGCAAGTACAGGGGAACAGTATTTCACAAACAGCAGCTGACCTGGGATTTTAACTACTGTTGAGGAACTGTGAATTTCTGTAAACAGACAAATCACTCTAAGCAAATGACCTTTGAGCAGGGTGTCCTGTTTTCACGTTACTCGCAGAGAATGAGATGCTATGAGTATCTGTATGTGCAGGTGTGAGAGGGGGAGAGCTTGAGTGTGTGTGTGTAGGAGGATTTTAGAGAGAATGTAGACACATGTATAAAGAGGGCTTGTCTTTATGTATGTGTGTACAGAGCTATTAAGCACACACCCACACTCACAGAGCTGGACATCCCCAAGAACTGAAAACCCACATGAAGTATTTTAGATGGTTTTGAAAATACCCCCTGGAGTTTTCTTGAAATACCATTCCCTTTATATTACATTAAGGAAAAAAAATGACTGTTACCTTTTGTGTGAACCAAAGGATACTTCAAATCTCAGAGCTGCCAATCATATGGTACTAAAGGTTTTTAAGACACCAGTTCTCCCGAATTTGGGATTGCCTCTTTTTCTTGATATCCATACAGTGTGTCCACCCCCCCTCAACCCCTTTGAAGGCAGTACCTTAATTCCATATGCCTCTGACTGCCATAAACTTTTTTGAATCTGGGATACATAACTCCAGAAAAGACAATGAATGTGTAATTTCTGTGCCGATATTTCAATGTTTTTAATTCATGTGTTTTGATTGTAAATTAGATGCCTATTAAGAGAAATGAAGGGGAGGGCAAATGTATAAATGTAGTGACTTGATTGTTCTCAATGGTATTTTGATACCAGCTCATTATAATCTTTTACCTGTTGTGAGGTTTTTAAGGGACTGTGGCAACAGCAGCTTCCCTTGACTGAGTCAATCCTTCTGACCATCGCTTCGAGCAGGGGCCTCCTTGTTTACTACTGAAGACCTTGGAGGAGAACTCCAATCGTTTGGTGTATATTTTCAGTGGCTGTTTTTATTCCCCCTGGAGAGTCACCTGACTTGTTTCTAAAATATACAAACAACACAGCACAGATATTTGTAAAGTGCCAGGGTTGGGAAGGAAAATGAAGTGAATGCTCACAATTGCCCAATATGTATGACCTTGAATAACATGAAGAAGTACAGTGTTTGGTGGCAGGCAACTAGCGTGATGAGCCTGGGCCAAGAGGTACCCAGCCCTCTCCAACCAGAGAGGTAGAAGTCTTTTATACAATACAGTTGATCTTCTGGAAATTTCCTTGTAACTCATACTAAAGGGCCCTAGATGGTAGATTCAGGATGAACATTCAGGGATGGGGCAGAGATAACCTCTCAGGATGGTCCTGTTATATTGAAAAAATCTGCCTGGGAACCAGTCATGGTATTGGTCCCGTTAGGTTTCAGTCATTAAAAAAAATTCATCTTGGTGTCATCCTGGTTCTAGATGTTAGGGATAAATTTCGGAAACATCTCCAAGAAGGTACCGATCAGTGACAATGCTTATTAACATTGGCAATAAGTATAGTTTTGTATGAGCCTGTTGGTGTAAGCTCAGATAATCAGAAAAAGAAAATAGCATGATTCAAGTGAGACACTTTCTGCTGAACAGTTTCTGATCCCTCCCCGATGTGTCCTGCCAGAGGGAGGCTTCTACGGTTGCCACCATTTCTGCAAGCAAGCCACGCATAGGGAGAGCGTGCCTCAGGCTGGGCCACGGTCCTTCCCAGCTCAGCTTGAGTTGACAGTGTTTGTGAGAATCTCCATGGGATGTACTGAAGTGTCAGTGTGCTGTGATGCAGAGCTTACCTTTGACGATATTGAATGTGATAAATAGCTATAGAGAAGTACTTCCTTGCCTTACGTGAGGATTGTAAGCTTATTTAAATTATGTAGACAAATCAAAGTGGCATTGCTTAATTTTTAGCAGGTGTAATAAGCAGGTTAACAGTAAAAATGCAAAACATAAGACGTCACTTTGAAAATTCAAACCAAAGTTCCTTGGACCTTATTAGAAATAGGAAATTATGGACTTGAGAATTGGACATTCCCTGTTTACATAGGAACAGTTCAGAGCTGAGATCATGGTTTAAAAAAAAAAGGAAGAAAGAAACTGTAACTGGACCTTATGGGTGCAATTTGAAATCATTTTAAGCATCTTACCAGACTGAACTAAGAGCACATACCAAACCTATCTTATGGTTAAAATTTGGGGTTTATTTTTTATATAAGAATATTATCACTATTACATAACATACTCAGGACAAAGAACTTTGCTCAGGGAACATACCATATTAATATTGTCATTTCTTTACAGAATAGTCTACAGTCCTGCTTACTCAAAACAAACCAAATAACTCAGACCTTTATATAAGTGTTGTGTACTGACGATAGTAATAACTACCTCTGAGTTTTGACATTGATCAAAATTTCCAAATACCAGATATCAGTTCTCCTATTTTTATTTCATGTGAAAAGTACTCTAAAGGAGACTTCCTGAGCTCCTTGCATATGTGAATGTCACTGATGTAAGCACAGTGTCCATTTACATGGGTGAGATATTATTCTGTTTACAGCAAAAGGCTACCTCATTATTGATGCATAGCACACCTTTATGCTGCTCCAGCCTCACAGTGGCTGATAATTCTCTGGTACAGAACCTTTTAATCTATATTATAGATAGCAATTCACAACTGCATGTTTCTGACAAACACTTGTGAATAATCATGCATCTCATTTAGTGAGCCAAGTCTCCAAGCATTTCCTTAAATGTTGTCATGGATTTAGTTTAAAGACTTATGGGGACTCTTCCACTGAAGTAAAACAGAACACACAAGCAATCTTGGAAATAGCTGCTTTGCCCAGAGGTCGGTAGTGGGAAAAGGTCGGGAAGAGAGGTTGGTGTGTGAGTGTGTGTGTGTGCTGGGCAAAAGTATAAAAGATGCCAATCTGCTTCATTCGTGTCTATGCTGCCCTGAGGCCAAGCGTACCGCAGCGTAATTGCCCCAGGCACATAATTAACTAGCACTGGCTGCCAAGGAGTGAACACGGAGTGAATGTGCAATGCCGTTTCTAGCTACTGAGCGGTAGGGTCTGCATGAAGCATCAGTTTACAGGAGTTGCTAAGGGGTTGGGCAAGAGGTCTGTGAATGAGTTGCCCCTTGACCTCACCCCTCAACGTCAACACAAATGTGATTCCTAAGAAAGATGCACTACCGATCTCTTAGCCCTGTGAGCTATTCACTGCTACATGGCGGATTATAGTAGAAACATTTTTGTACTTGCATTTCTAGTCTTTACTAGAAGACTTTGGATGTATTTTTACAGTTGAAAGATTTAGAAAGATTTTTACCTGCTTATAACTTGGAAGTTTGGCGTGCAATGTAGGGGAAAAGATCAAGAAACATCATGTTATTAGCATCGGTCCATCTACAGATACAGGATGTTTTTATTGCCGGTATTTTTTTTTTTTCATATTCTGGCCCAGTTTTATTTTGCACCACTGTGGCCCGCAGTTACTGCTAGCTGTATTTAGTTTGTGAATAGAAGCCCATAAGTGTTAATAGACGTTGTAACATTCACTGTAAGATGAATTATACAGGACATGGGAAATCTCATTAAGTCTTAAAGTTAATTTAAATTAATTTATCTGTTTTCTCTAAGAAATGTTTATCATAAAATATATATGTGTGTTTCCCCTTTGGTTATGGAATTTGGGAAAGTATGTACAAGTGCAGCTGCATGACTTTAATTCTCTAGATGTCTTAATGAGATTTATTTGTTTTAGGGAAGAACAACTTGTTAAAAGCATCAAGTTCTGTCTTACATCGCTGTCAACAGCCTCTTTCGGATGTGGTGGTTCCTGTGATCTGTCTCATAGTTGTTCAGTTAGAGTGAGAGGTTGACCTCTGAATCGCTTTTAAATTGTCTGTTTGGAACAGAGCTGCAATGTCATGGTAAAGTACCGTACTGTGAGAAACTGTTACGACATTTAATGCATCTGTGGCTTCACACTTGTGAGAGTTAGTTACCAGCTTGAAAATGATGGTGTTGACTACCTCTTGAATTACTTACATCTACCAACCACTGGCACCCACCGCCAGCGGGCTTTAATCAGTCTGTGTTGCTTTTGGGTATTAACAGGTTTAACCATAACAGAGACCAAAGTGAACACTGATTTCTATATGTCTTTAATATGGTGTTTTATCTAGTGTTTTAAAATTATCCTTAGTAGTATTTAGATTACCTCATTGTCCATTTTGGCTCATGTTGTTTACAAGTGAAAATAAAAAACACTTGAACTGTATGTTTTTAAAGGACAAAAAAGGCGTAGGTGTTCGGGATGGCATTTCACTCGTGTACAGTCATCTTGACGGACTAAAAGTACTGTTTGCCTTTCTGCGGACCGTGGATTTTATAATCTCATTTCATGCCTAATGTCTTATTCTGTCAATTATGGATATTTTGAGGTTTAAAGAAATTACTTGATTAAAAATAAAACATATAACGTTGGCATTTATGATGAGTTTTGGAGATTTTTCATGATTTGTTTAAATTATATGTGGTTTGCAACTTTACACTTTTCTCTTAACATCATGCAGTGTTTTGTCATAGAAATAAAAATTGTTCGAGAACAACATTTTTGGTAAGTGCACGTGTGGTTTGAGGAAGTGAGATTCAGTGGGGCAGGAAGGATGGGCGTGGTTGGGGTTGTAAAGAGGAGAATCCAGGACAAGAAACAGCATAAACAAAAGGCCAGAGTTGAAACTAAACAGTGCATGTTCAGTCAATCAGTAAAGAGATTAATTTGGTGGGACAGAGTATAAAAAACAACTTTTTGAATGTAGTGGAGGGCCGTCAGTGCAGCCAGGAACGTGAGGGACTTCCAGCTCTGAAAAGGGAAAAGCATGAGCGGTGAGAACATTTGCCCCAAGCTTTTTCCCTGTGGTCACTTCCCAGTTCCCGGAGGTGCCCCAGGGTGGAAGAACTCACCCAGGAAGTGGTGGTCTTACTGAGCTGAGGAAACAAATTCAGGGCTGCCAGAGAACAGAAAGTTGAGGGACAAGCCCCAGGGCTCACAAAGAAGGGAGCCCCCAAATCTTCATATAGATTCGTTTCAAGCCCTTGACTGAATCTGAAGACTCAGAAGAAAACAGCAGCTGAAAGCAGAGCCACAGCCATGGCGAGGCAAGAGAGGTGCTTGGGTGTAAAACTTAAGGAGGTGCTCACTTTCAGAGTGGTGCCTTGCCCTCGACACCATCCTTTCTTCATCCTAGTCTAGCCCCTGACTGGGAGGCTAAGAGGGGTTGCAGATAAATTTCTGTAGCCATCTTTGCTGGAGAGAGATGGAATTTGAAGTCTCAGAGGTAGATGAGATAAACACCTGAGCTCTTTGTCTGGGTCCCAGAAGGGCTAAACATAAGAATAAGGGTCTTGCCCATAGACTATAGACTATAGACTAGGAAAAGGACAAAATGAAACAGACCAGCCCTGACAAAGCCTAAAATTAACACTGGATGGGACCAAGGTGACCAGCTGGTACACTACCTACCTACCAAAGGAAAGCTTACCCCTCCTTAGAAGGTAACATCACCCAGATATTACAGATTTTCATCTACAGCGTTCAGCATCCAATCAAAAAGGATGAAGCATGCTAATGAAGAGGACCAACTGTCTGGAAACACATAAAAACACTCAGGTGACTCAGATACTGAAGTTAACATACAAGGACTTTAAATGGAGAAGATACAGAAGTCAAAAAAATTCTAGAACCAAAAATTATAATAACCGAAAATGAGTTCAACAGGTAAGTTTTAACAGCAGGTGAAAAGCAACAGAAGATTAGTCAATGGGAAGACAGGTCAATAGAAAGTATCCAGATTGATGAACAGGAAAATTTTAATGGTGCGATTTGGGTGAAACCAAGTCACAGAGTTTTTTTAAAAAAAATAAATAGCAGAGTCTGCACCACTTGTTTGGCATGAGAGTGAAAGGGAGGATAAATGTTACACAACAACTGGAAAAGGTAAGAGTTAATTTTTTGAGGTGAAAGAAGACTGCTTTTTTGTCTACTGTTTCATTTTATTTCATTATTGGAAAAATAGACAAAATAGCAAAATAATGAATGCAGAAAAGCTACAAATGTTACCAAAGTGATTACAGTGATGATAAAGTTGCTTCCTTAACAAAGTTATTGCCATGTTATCTTGCCTCCCAGCTTTCTTGCTTACAAGGTAGCTGGAAGTCCTGTTGAACTTCTATTCTACTCTTTGCTTTTCTTCCTGAAGGTGGGTATCTTTCCCAGTACCTCATTGTGGGTTTGAAACCCAGTGAATCGGACAATAAAACAGGCAGACAAGACAGACCAGTCCTAATATCAGGGAGAAGCAACCCCTGGCTTCCATCCCTTTAGTAGCATCTTCTCGTGACCTTGTCATTTACTCTTCAGGGATACTGAGTATGTGTTTGAAGCCAGAGAGAACAGGACCAGTGGAGAGAGAGGTAAGGTTCTAGAAGAGGACCTAAGTATGGAACTACTTTCATGAAGGAGCGTGGGGGAAAGGTTTCTCACCACTCCTTTTGGTTGCTCTCTAAGTGGTCATTCTGGGGGGACACAAGGATAATTGTGGTATTTTAATGGAACTCCCCAAATGATCATTGAAAAGCTGGGGCTTCGGGTGGTCTGAATTTTTAAAAACATTTAGAAATACCCAAGCGCATTGTGCTGGCACACCCACATGCTGGTTTGCAGACACAGTTCACCACATACATCCCCTCCAGAGAGCTACACTGGGGAAAGAAGTTACAGTGTTTAGATGATGGGAGAATTTGACAACTGAAATACAGGCTTGGGTAATTAATGTTTCTTGTCTTTTTCGTAATAGAGAGCAAACATAAGGATATCCATTCAAAAGAACAGGAAGGCCCAGAATCCTAGCTCTCCCTATGTGTCTACAGAGCCCTGTATTTGACCCACCTACCCCAGTCTGCCCCTCTTGTAGAATAAGCTTTTTTGTCACAGCCTTTATACAAATATGTTGCTTGCCAGGCTACTAAATTAAAAAAAACAAATTACTTATCTGACAATCTACCATTTTGTGAATAGATCCCACTCCTGTTTTCTTGTTATTTTCATGAAATTGATTTTTTTTCCTTAAAAACTCTTTCTATGGGTTCCCTGCTCTGCTTTGCTTTCTAGAAACAATTGAAACTTAAATGCTTTTACTGTTATTCAAGTAAAATTTCACTCTCAATTTAGAAATAAAGTTTATGTTACTCTTTGTAATCCTCTCTCTCACACACACACACTCTCTCTTTCTGAAGTGGTCTTAGGGGTCCTGGAAAATGAAAAACGTTTCTGAGGTTGCATATCAGGCACGTTTCTTAGCACAATATTTCCAGTAAAAAGTTTCCCTGTCTTTAGGGCACATGTATGTGTACTTTGTCTCTAAAATTAATCAGAGTTTCTTGAAGATATAGATTGTTTTTCTCAAGGTCAAGGGCCTCAATTTGTAGTTAATTTCTGAGCTGCCTAGCACCTGGAGCTATCTGCCGGCTGCAGTTTGTAAAAATCCTTTAAAGTACCAAGTCTAACCTTGGGGGGTTTTGCTGACACCCAAATTACACGGCTCATTCTGCTCTTTTGGCAGAAAATTGGACTCACACCTAACTACTAGAGTAGCAGCAATGTTGCAAAGTCAGAGTATAAGGAAAGCCAATTTCAAACTTAAGACTCAAACCATATTTACATTTGACTTAGTTCAAATACAGGTATTATTGACATGTCCTTTCTTACTGTTTTCCACATTTTCCTCTAGGGGGGTGGCCTCCCTACTGGCACGTCAGATATTTCAAGTCCCGTCTATCACTTCTTTCATTTAGAGCATCATGTCTCATAGTCAAGCCACTACAGTTATCTCCACATCAGTTCTTCAAATGCTCTCATTTCTTCATGAAGTTAATTCTGTACAAATAACTTTCATTAGCTAGTCCTGATATTCCTTTACCAGTCCTGTGTTAAACCAGCTTCTGCCACTCATCCAGAGCAATCCATTTAAAACAATAATAATAAAACCTAATTACGACCATAATAAACTTTCTGATGGTAGAAAATTTGAAAAACACAAAGGAGGGGCTGAAGTGTGAGCAGCTGTTGTAGAAGATTCTGGACACCGGCCAGTGCTCAGTCTCTTTCCTTAGGTTTGTGTTTTCCTTTTATTTTTTATCACGGCACAGTGTTAATGGGAAAATGTATCAGATTGCTGGGGAAATTTAACATAGAAGGAAATGGCTGGCATGTCATTTGGCCCAATATTCTGTCTTTAGGATCACATGGGATCATTCCAGATAGTTACTCCCAAAACCTGCCAAAGATTCCACAAGTCCCATCAGAAACCAATCACAACGTCTGAATGTCCCAACACTATGCCCAACCCCACTCAAAACCAAAACAAAACAAATAAGCAATAATAAAAAAAAAAAAGTGGGTCAAGTTAAGATTGTACAAGAGATACATTTGGAGGTGCCATGTTAACAACCTACAGTGCTTCTTTTTAATTAACAAATTGTTTCTGAATGGAACACTGTCCCAACGAGAATTTTCTTTAGGGCTTCTGTAAAAGATAACCTAAATAACACAAAACAATTAAAAAGTACGTTATAATGTAGTCCATTGTACAATGAGCCTTTGGAGGTGTAAAAATTCTTTATGAATTTATATTTTTAAGAAACTAACTAGTTTAATCATTCTGGGATTAAAGACAAAGTATGATACATTTCAGTTTATGCATGATACCACCAGAGGGCACTCTTCACTCACTCGAAACAATTTTACATCGCCTCCTAGCTATCAGCACATATTTGAATTTTTGAATATATTATATGACTGATAAACTTAGGAAAGTTTCTGCCTGGAAAAAAATGTGTAATTTTGCTTATTGAGTTTATAGGCTCTTATGCAGAAGAAGGAGGCTGTCAATATGGAGTTCACGATGCTGAAGGGATATTGATAGTGGTAACTTGTCTTGGATAAAATATTTTACCCCAGTATTTTTAGGCTTTCTTGTAATAAGAAACTTCAGAACTGCAGACACCCTATATGCATTGAATGCTACATACATTAAATACTCTTAATGCATTACTACCCCATAAATTCCTCATCCACCTTTCAATCTATAAGAAATACAAGACTTTAAAAACTCCCTTTTGGGGTTTGATTACTTAAAACTTTGATGTTGTTCTTCTCACTTAGACATCTGAATAAGTCTGTGCATGCTCCTTTTATCAAAGAAACTGTATCTTGTTAAAATGCTCACACTATCACACCCAGGTGTTCTGGATTTGAGATTTGAATGTGTGCCCCTAGAAGCAAGGACGAATTAGATACAAGGTCCAAGAGAATTCCCAGGTGTAACTGAGTGAAGAGATTTTTTTTTTATCTTAAGCTTCCATTTATATTCACTGGTTAATATAATAATAGCTTTCATTTTTCTAGTGCTTTATAGTTCATATAGGCTTTGAAAGTTGGTTCTCACAAAACTCTTCCAAGGTAAAGATGACAGATATTACTATTCCTAGATGACAAAGAAACGCACAACTGGGCTCAGGGAGATGATATTAACAGCTCAGATCACACAGCCGGGCTTGGAGCTAGAAAACACACCCCAGAATTCTGATCTAATTTTCCTCTTCCAAACATTAGAGCCAGGCAGTTAGCTTCTTCCTGACTCTGTTACTTACGAAGCTCCAGGGTGCCAAAGATAGTCACTAGGAAGTTGAAAGTATTAAAATCACAGACCAGCAGTGGTCAAAAAGTACAAACTTCCAGTTATAAAAGAAGTAAGTCGTGGAGCTGTGATGTACCGCATGGTGACTATCGTTAACAATACTGTTTTGCATATTTGAAAGTTGCCAAGAGAGCGGATCTTAAAGCTTTTCATCACAAGAAAATAATATGTGTAACTACGTGTGGTGATGGATGTTGAGGAGACATATTTTGGTGATCATTTTGCAATATATACAAATACCAAACCATTAAGTTGTACACTTGAAAGTAATATATTGTTATAGGTCAATTATATCTCAATAAAAAGGATAAATGTTCCAAAAAATAAGTATTGATAAACACAGAAGACATCACATACCAACACTGCCTACATTTGCTTTGGTCTAAATGTTTCCACCTACGCCCTAATCTAGCTAATAGCTAATAACTTCTGCTATTTACTCTTCAAACCCCATGCTAACCGTTCTGTTTCATGTTTCCTAAAGCAGGAAGCAAGACCAGGACAGCCTTTGCCTTCAAAGTCCGGACCAGCCCACAGCTACAGCCAAATACGTGGGATGCCTGGACTAGCGAAGGTTTCCAACCTTCCTCCCAACCAGAGCTTCTCAAATTTACTACCTATTTGAATCACCTGGGGAGCTTTTAAGACTCCTGATGCCCAGGTAAATTTTCTTCAGAATCTCTGACTCTAATATGCAACCAAGGTTAAGAATCACCGTTCTAGGGGTGTTGAGTTACTGGAGCCAGATTTGAACTGGTTCCCTAAGTGGCTCCTTCCATTAAAAGTTTGAAACTATTGGCCTAGAGCCAAAAATAAAATAAAATAAAACACAAGTTGCTTTTTCACTGAGAGCCATTGGAGTATGAATGAGGATGCTTGGGTTCTAGTTTTTCTTGGGCTCAACTTTCCCAGCCAGACCCTCCTTACCTGCTAATAAGGGGGCTGGACTCATTAAGGGGACTTCAAAATGAGGTCCCCTAGTGGAAGACCAACATTCTGTGGGAACTTACTAGAAGTGCAGCTTTACGGTCCTTCCCCAGATGGGCTGAGTCAAATTCTGGGGGTGGGGCCAGCAAGCTAGGGTTCAACAGGCGCCTCCAGGTGATTCTGATGTCCGCCCACAAGTTGAAAGGTACATACCTGCTCTAATATTCTAGTTCTGCCCCCTCCGAAGGAAAACCTCAATCCACAGCATTTGGGCAGCGCTAGAAGGGGTTTTTCAGCAAGCTGACTGCTTTGAGAAGAACTTTTGAGAAACCCCTTAAATGGTATACGAGGAAACAGTGACCACTTGGAAGACCCAGTGGATTTCTGGGTCTTGATAACGATAATGACATCACAACATCAAACCAGCGCAGCCTGCGTGAAGGACTGGCCAAGGACGGGAACGCCCTGGTTAGGAAGACAGCAGGTGAGACTCTAATTATCCTCAACCTAAAAATAAAGTTCTGACTCACTTGGACCACGAGGGTCATGTGTCAGCCCTTAAGAAGTCCGCATGTTGGGAATTACAGGCACCAGAACTAGGAGATCCCTCACCTGGTCTGACCTCATTTTGCACATAAAACTGAGTCCCCAGGAGACGTGAGCTGCCCAGCATCCTAGCATTCTTTACAATCAAGCCATGTCAGGAATACACATCTCCTGAGTTTTTGAGTACTTCTTCACCTTACTCTCTGGATTAACTTCTCTCGGTCCTTCTGGCATCAGAATTTACCCGTCACGTTCTCCATGCGTATGCAGCCCACCTGTGCTTAGCTCTCCCGTGCCCACTGTGGGGAGGTAAATAAGGAGACAGCGTGTTCACAACAACGTGCTGCCTGTTGACCACAGCTGACTGTGTTCTTCCTTCTCTTGTCTCCTGGAGACTCCTTAACCCAACGCTGGTGTTTTCCACCCACCAGTCACCATACAGAGACTGGCCCTGCCTCAGGCTTTGGAGGGGCCACTTGTAGAGGTCAGGATTGGTGCCCCTCTGAGCCTCTGCCAAACCTGTCCAGAGACTGCAGCCTGTGAGCTGGGCCCTGGCCTGCAGAGGTTTCTGCCGTCAGCAGGAGGGGCCCTGTAGCTGTCTCTCGGACCTGCTGGCACTGACCCTCTGGCTCTTTGCAAGGACTGTGGTTACTGAGATTCCAGAAGCCTTAAGAATCTGACGTGGCCACTAAAGGAAAATGGGAAAGGAAATGAGAACAAACACATACTTCATGCCAACTACCTGCTTGGAAAGACTGCAGAATACGCGCTAGGACGCAGCAGCTTTAAAAGGCGTAACAACCTGCCGAAGCTCACATGGTCAGAGCCAGTGTTCGGAACTGCATCATCTATCTGACCTCTAAGCCACGTCCAAGAACAAGGACTCTGCCTCCTTTTTCAGGTGGGTGCTTCTGGCTAAGAGGGAGATTCGAGGTGGACAAGAGAGATAAGAAATCTGTTTGGGGCAACATGCAACTGGGTCCCCACATTTTCATGTGAGCTGACATTATTTTAAAGGTCAATATCAAATTTTAATTTTTCTCTGTTCTAAAACGGTCTCCCTAAAAAAATACACAACTTTTTGTATTAAAAAATATAAAGTATCATATTTTTCTATTTCAGCATGAAAACTCCTTGATAACCTGAGGCAAAAAGCTGAGAACAGGACGTGAACTGGAGGCTGCACACTCACTATCTGAGAGGACTGGGGAAAAGGCTGACCCGGGCCCCCTCCGGCCCTTCCACGCGTGGGGCTGTCTTGGCAAAATCTACCTTTTTGAGCTTCAGTGCTGTTGTCTCCACCACCTTCCAGGATTTTGGTGAAAATGTGAAATCATCTATTTGAAATGCCTGTAACCGTCTCCGGTACATAGTAGGCACTCAGTAGACAGCTATTATTCCCACATCACGTTATGGTGTAGTTCTTATGAGCAAAACATGTCGATGCTCATTAAGGAGGAGAGTAAAAGGAGGTCAAGTGAGAAGAGCAGAAGGAGGGGAGTGCACTGTGGGAGCGTTGCTGGGGCTCCAAGTTAACAAACCCTTTGAAGAGAAATGAATTCAGAGCAGCTGGCGATCTGGTGGTTCTGCTTCACGTGCAGCCCAGCCGCCCCGGGGAGGCTGGGGCCTGAGGCTCGGTCCCTGTCTGAGCTCCTTCAAGGGGATTACGTGCTTCACCTCAGTCCATCTCTGCGACACGTCGCCTAATTCTGTGGAACCACCAACGGATGGGAGCAGCTCTGGAAGTTTTCATCATTTGCAGGTAAATGACTACTCATTTTCCCCTCAAGGCCCCTTCCTCTCAGAGCTGGGTGATGGCTGTGGGGCTTCATTTACTGAGGAGTGTGGCGGATTAGCTTCCTTCAGACCACACTTGGCTCTGCCATCCTGTCACACCAGACATCAGGGCGTGCAGTCCCCAGGAGCAGGCCCCGTGCTGTGGAGTCCCACCTGCACCAAGCAGCAGGCAGGCGAACGGGTTAGCAAAGCAGAAAGCTTAGCTGTAAGCTGGAAAGACGGGGATTCCCTCACAATGGGGTAATGAAGGAGGCTGGGAGAGCTTGCAGGTCAGTGGGGATGTATCTGCCCCTGGTAAAAAGCAAGGAAATATTCATGCCCTGTGTTCACTCATATTCATTCAACACACACGCACACCCCAGAAGATTTTTTTACATACTGGGAAGCTGTCAAGCTCACAGTGCCATCTTCAACTCAGAAATCTGTATCTTCAGCCCAGATCCTACCCCTCCACCAAATTCCAGATCTATGTGTCCAGCTGCCTATTTGACACCTCTCCACTGTCCCAGAGGCCACTCTAACTCAGCATGAAGAAAACACACTCAGTCTCTTCACTCCAACCTGGTCCTCGCCAGAGAGGGACCAGTGGTAACTCCAGCCAGATCTTTAACATGCTCCACTCTCTCACCACCGCTTCTGCTCCCACAAACCCATAGCCAAGTCCTGTCGATTTTACCCCATAGTGAGCTGTTCCCACCCCTGCCCACAGAATACCCCCAAGTGGACCAAATGGAAACTGTCAGTCTCACTGCCCAGTCTACATACGGGGAAGCTGCCCCAGGCTGGCTTGTCAAGACGTTCAGGGCTCAGGACCAGACGGGTGTGGTGACATGGCTCACTGAGGACAGAATTAATTCCTTTTGTGGGAGTGTAAGATGGCCCTGCCAGTTGGGTTTAGTCTTGGGGCTAATCAGGGCAAGTCTGTTAGGTGTCAAGGACCTACTACCAATGGCCAAGAGACGGGCTGTCTGGTTCCCTTTCCAACACTGAGGACAGATGATGGAAGAAAATAGGGGTTTCTGCACAATGACTAGAAAGACTGCCTACCAGAGTATAGCCACAGGGGAGGATTTCTGCCTCCTTCATGTGAATCCTTGTATTGCTGGGCTTTGTGAAACTAGAGGGGAAGATTCAAATACAATGGGTTAAAAAAGCTGAGATCTATCTGTCCCCACGGTGAAGCTCTGGAGGCTTCTTAATTGCTGCATCCGGTCAACTCTATCCAAGGCCTCGGGGACCCTTCTTTCCATGGCCAAAGGCAGCAAGATGGTAGGCCCTCCAAACGAAATGGGACTAAGCCGAGAGCATGCTCTCTGCAGGCCTGCTCAGACTACCTAAACCAGAGCATTTCCCGTGGCCTCTGAAGGGTCTTGAACCTCTGGGCACGGCATTAGAGCCAATCAACTATACGTAAAGAGAAATGAAGTAAAAAATACGCACACTTGCCAAGTAAGAAATTTATTTGCTCAAATGACGATATATGAAGAGATTTTAAACGAGAAAGCTCTATTCAGACAAAATGTAAATTTATTATAAAGTAAAATGCTATCCACGTAAATGGCACCTAAAAGCAGGAAGGATGAGTTTCCTATAAATCGTGTCTGTATAAAGCATTCACAAAATCCTTGTGTACTTTAAAACTAGGTTGCAAGTATAATGGAAAAAACTTGTAAATAGTACTTCAAGCAGGTTTCTTAAATTTTGCTTACAAGGTGTTTTTACACACAGGTGTTTGAGGGTTCTGTGACGATCAAAGCACGGGCACCAACGGTAAGAAAACGTGTCATGGGTGCCGGCACCCTCGAGCTCCTGTGCTGTGTCCTGTCTCTTCACATCCTTGAGGTTGAATTGAGTGGGTGGGAATTCCTAATCACTCTAGTTGGGGATAAGCAGGGAAAGAGGTTGGGAAACCAGGGTTGGAAAGAGGGGAGGGAGGAGAAACTGAGGCATAGCAGGGTCCATGCTTTCTGCAGAGCAGCTTTAGAAGTTACCAAGGATTAAATAATGGCAGCAAATCCTTGGAGCTGCACTCCTGGGTCTGCAGGGAGGAGGGGCACCAAGCCCCAGGGTCGGGACTGGCTGGGTACCAACCACACACTAGCCTGAAATCTTCACTGGAGGGCACGGTCATCACTGGGGTGCACTGGGGACAGGGCAGAGTGTGTAGGTTACATCAACTTCCCTATAGATTTTTTCCAGCATCAGCATCCAAGTGACTGTCTTTGGGGCCATGATAGGACCTGGGAGGCAGGAGTCAGTAGCTTCCAAGTTATGAAATCAGAAGAACTTCGGGCAGAACCAGACACGAAGGAGAACCAGACACCAAGGAGGTGACGTCTCCCAGAGGGCACAGCAGGCTTTTGGCAGCAAAGCACAAAGGTGCCCAATGCTTAAAGTGAAATTGAACCACAGGGGAAAACGGAAAAGATCCCAGAAAGCCAAGGGTGGCAACAGAAAATAACTATATAGCACCCATTATTACTAATTTAAGATCTATGAACATCATAGTGGGTCTACATAGGGTCTGTGCTATTATTTTATAAATATAAGTATGAGGGCTTTCAAAATATTATAAATGACACATACATTCTGTTATAAATGTTACATTCCAGATTCATACAATGGACTTGATGTTACATTTCAACATAGTAGATTTGGGGTAATATATAGTAGGGTAATTTTTGCAGACTATTTTCTGAACCTGGTGACAACCTAGGTGAATGCCAAAAAACACAGAAAGCATCTTATTGGTGACTTTGGCAGCAAATGTGTTTTTATCTGTGCGTTATACAAAGATACACTTGTTCATTTGTAAAGTCATCCATCGGCAATCTTTTATCTGCTTCTTTGCTATCAAGTCTAGTGGGGGGGCTTCTCAGTGGCTTTGGCTTCTTTTCTCTGAGTCACCTTGTCGCCCTTAGAGGGATGTATTTAAGAATAGCTTCATGTTTCCCACCTCCAGACACATGCAGGCTGATCATTAGAGGTGACCCCCCCTGCCGTCTGAGGTTGACAAAGTGAGACAAGCCTGAAGGTGGGTCAGGGTAAGGACACCCCAAGGTTCTGTGGACTCGGAGAACATTAAAAACATGGCTACTGCAGAATCTAAAAGTACTTTCTACTCAGAGAAGGACGTAGTGTCGAATTACTCTGTAGAGTGGTTCTGTAAATTAGTTTTCTGCATGTGTAAACTCAGTGGCCTGCATGACCTCTCTCCAGAAGGTAAAGGAAAGAAGGATTAACCCCACGACATTTTCCACGTGATTCAGGCACAGGAGGAGATAGTTCAACCCACTGCATCTTTACAATTAAAGCCAGACAAAGACATTCACCTTTGTTTCATTCCCCCAAAATAAATTCCTACTTTAGCAAACAGAAGACACCACTATAGCAGTAAAGTGAAATCAGCCTTTCTACTGTAATGTTAAAAAGCCAACATTTGATAAATACATTAGGAGCTGGATACCCACTCTGCAGAAATTTTCTCAGTGAGTGACCAAGCATGAAAATTTAACTCAAGAGAAATTACTAAAATAACTGGCTTAAAAAATGAGGAAATGAGGTGACCCTAGAATAGCTTATTTTTATATCGTCTCTAACAGAAATCACCTCTTGGCAAAAGATGCTTCTGGCTCAGCTCACCTGAAAATAATTTCATTTGGAACTTTTCTTGGCTATTTATAACAGGGGACTGACTCAAAGTCGGTTCCAGCGGATGACACAAAATCAAGGTCAGTGGGGAATGATGCGGGGCCGCCATTCAGTGGGCTTCCCCCCGGCGAGTGGCTTGGCCAGGGGTCACAGCCACACTCGCCCTCCTGATGACTGAAGCACATCTTCTCATTTCCCCAGTACCAACCACCCTTTCCTGAAACACGACTCCAGTAGAAAAGAGGGACCTGGAATCTAGGCCCACACAGCACTGTCTAGGTTGGGTGCCCATGGCGGGGCCTGTGGTGACCCGTCTGCCCCACAACTGTGTCCACACCCACAGCCCTGGTACTGGTGTCCTGCACAGGTCCTAAGGAGAACTCTGTGGCCCTGGGGAAACAGCCTAAAACGTCAGGATAGTGACTAAAGAAGGCAGCGGCTCTGTCAGTCAGTCACTCTGTGACACCTGTTTGGCCTACTTGACTCACTGGTCCTCCTGACCCCAAGGAACGTGCTCCCCCCAGCAGAGCCTGGGCCGAGCTGAGCGGGCTCAGCCCCAGGCAGACACCCAGCTCAGAACTGCTTCCCGCCGTTCTCTCTCTGCTCCAGGTTTCAGCCCCGCTTATAAACAGCACCGTACCCGGGTGGTGTGGGCAGGTCTGAGGGGTCTGTTCGTTAGCAAGTGTCTCCGCTCTGCCCACGGACGTGAGGTGGCCCGGGGGAGAGACGCGTCAGGCCTAAGAGAAAAATACACACAAGTCACATCGTGTCTGTCTTTAAAATTTTCCATCCAAAACATCAGCAGAACAAAGCCTGAGATGCCTTGCTTTTTAGTGTTCCCTTAGCCTCAGTTTCAAACTTACACTGGTTGTTAAAACTCTCAAATGGACAACCCCATAGAAGAAAAGCTGTCTCTGAGGACCATGAGCAACAGCTCGGAAAGATGAGTGGAGGCATCTGCAGTGACGGAGCGCTATGATGTTTTTAAGTTCAAGGAGAACACATGTAGAAAGTACTGTGAAAATCTCTCTCTCAAAATAGCACTAGGTTTAGTCAGAGGGCTCAGTAAAACAAAAAGCTGACTAGTAAAACGAGAACAAAGATAACCTTCCGTTTTGGAATCTCCCTCGCTTTCCCACCCTCAGACTCTACAGGCTGAAGGTACTAAAGCAGAAAAATCTAAAAGCAATGAAAAACTGCTGGTATTTTTCAGGATCTCTTCAAGACAGTTCCCATCCTGGTAACTTGAATCCTCTCTTGGGAATCAAGGCAACTGACGAACTTTAAATGTATTTGGAGACGCGGGTTCAAAGACCTCGTCGTCATCTTCCACCCCTTCTTCTATTGGTTTCATCTTGGCGGAGGATCGCTGGTGGGGGGATGACACATCTGCCAGAGACACAGAAAGGAAAACTGCTTAACGTACAGCCTGCCCCACTGCTGGTGTGACATATCAATTATAAATTCCAAGTAGAAAATAAAACCCTGGGAATCTACAGCTGGTACTGGGAATGCAGTTTCCCTAAATACTGTATTTTCAATCTAGCATCCCAAGGAAACAGCATTGGGTTAGCAGGCGTTGGGTCCTGTCCAAAACATCTGTAACATATTTGGTCCACACCAAAAGGTCCCTGAAAATGTGGTCCTATGCAAAATGTGCATGAGTATACTGATCCAAGCCAAAACATTCTTGAAATATTGTGTTCTTATCTGAAACATTCACAAGTATGTTTTGGTCCATGCCAAGTTGTTTTGGATAAGACCAAATATAAAGAACCTTTCTGCATGGACCAAATGTCACCATGGATGCTCTGAACAGGAGCAACTATGACCAAGTATCAAGGACCTTTTGGCATATACCCAATGTCTTTTGGAAATTTTGGACAGGACTACATGGTCCTACAAGTATCAAGGACCTTGGTCTGGAACAGATGTCTCATGGACCAAATGACTTGCAAGGCAGCCAAGTCAAAAAGCCATTCTCAGAGGTGAGAACAGATGTGGAGGTAATTCCACTGCAGGATGATATGAGCTTCTCAATCACCCGCAGTTCCCAGCAGGTTTCCCCAAAGTCTGTTTAGAACTCAGAACACATGCTCCTACATGAATAGCATATGTGGTGATTCAAGTCCCTCGAAGGCTGATTTAACTCCTAATTTCCCTAAGGAATGGTTCTACTCTAAAATTGTAGAACTTAAACACCATCTGGAGCACCACCTAAAACATTTCTTGTCACCACCTGTCCAGCCACTCCCTGTACTGATATGGTAGAGAGAGAAAGGGAGGTAGAGACAGGGTGAGCCCAAGCACACAGGAGGGAAGATCCGGGTGGTGGAAATACAACCCCAAATAGCAGCAGATCCCTGGGGCCTTTTAGGGTGCCACTATAGCAAAGGAACCAAATAATAACTCATTCATTCTACCCCTCATTCATTCATGCGGTCACCAAATGCTTAGCATCTACTATAATGGACACCATGCTTGGTGAAGAAAAAAAAGGTTGTCAAAACTAAAACAGTTACCATGTAATCCAGCGATCTTACTCCTGGGCATATTTCCGGAGAAAACTCTAATTTGAAAAGATACATGCACCCCAATGTTCACAGCAGCACTATTTACAATAGCCAAGACATGGAAGCAACCTAAATGTCTATCAACAGATAAATAGATAAAGAACATGTGGTGTATATGTATATATGTGTATATACATACATGTATGTACGTGTGTATATATATTTGTATGTATATATATACACACGTACATACATACACATACACCATGGAATATTACTCAGTCATAGAAAAGAATGAAAAAATGATTTGCAGCAACATGGATGGATCTGGAGATTGTCACTCTAAGTGAAGTAAGCCGGAAAGAAAAGGAAAAATACCATATGATATCACTCATATGTAGAATCTAAAAAAAAAAAAAAAAAAAAAGACACAAATGTACTTATTTACAAAACAGAAACAAACTCACAGACAGAAAACAAACATATGGTTACTAAAGGGGAAAGGCAGGGGAGAGAGAAACTAGGAATTTGGGATTAACAGATACACATGACTCTACATAAAATAGATAACCAACAAAGGCCTACTGTATTCAATATCTTGTGATTCAATATTCATTTTCTTTCAATATCTTATAATAACCTATCATGGAAAAGAATCTGAAAAAAATTGATATATGTGTATGTATAACTGTGAATCTCTTTGCTGTACACCTAAAACTAACGCAACACTGTAAATCAACTATACTTCAATAAAAAAGAGAAGTAAGAGTAGACGTTATTATAAATAGGTGCAAGCCAAAATAGGCAAAAGACCTAAACAAGCAATTCTCCAAGGAAGAAATACAAATGATCAATAGACACATGAAAAAATGCTCAATATCACTAATTATCAAAGAAATGCAAATCAAAACTACAATGAGGTATCACCTCACACCAGTCAGAATGGCCATCATTCAAAAGTCCACAAACGACAAATGCTGGAGAGGCTGTGGAGAAAAGGGAACCCTCCTACACTGCTGGTGGGAATGCAGTTTGGTGCAGCCACTGTGAAAACAGTATGGAGATTCCTCAAAAGACTAGGAATAGACTTACCATATGACCCAGGAATCCCGCTCCTGGGCATATATCCAGAAGGAACCCTATTCAAAATGACACCTGCACCCCAATGTTCATAGCAGCGCTATTTACAATAGCCAAGATATGGAAACAGCCTAAATGTCCATCAACAGATGACTGGATAAAGAAGAGGTGGTATATTTATACAATGGAATACTATTCAGCCATAAAAACTGACAACATAATGCCATTTGCAGCAACATGGATGTTCTTGGAGAATGTCATTCTAGGTGAAGTAAGCCAGAAAGAGAAAGAAAAATATATGAAATTACTCATATGTGGAATCTAAAAAAAAACCCATAAATACAAAACAGAAACAGACTCACAGACATAGAATACAAACTTGTGGTTGCCAAGAGGGTGGGGAGTGGGAAGGGACAGACTGGGATTTCAAAATGTAGAATAGATAAACAATATTATACTGCATAGCACAGGGAAATATATACAAGATCTTGTGGTAGCTCACAGTGGAAAAAAAATGTGACAATATATGTATGTTCATGTATAACTAAAAAATCATGCTCTACACTGGAATTTGACACAACATTGTAAAGTGACTATAACTCAATTAAAAAATATTTTAAAAAGTTAAAAAATAAATAGGTGCAAGCCTTCTCAAGGTGCCCAATGAACAGCTCAGGTGACAGCACACAAACTGCCCTCTGTACAATCCCCACATTCGATGTCAGGCTCCACTTTGTCAGGGTCTCCCCTGGCCCCGCCTACGCAAGTGCTGGATTCTTGCTCTGCCCTCCAGCAGGGCGGGGTCAATTAGCAACCAGTCAATCAGCAAATGCTGAACTCAGGTGTAAGGTTGATGATGGAGGAGCACTGAGTGAAATCTGACTCTTCAAATCCTTGCTATACAGCAAAGGACAGTAGCAGGATCCTATTAAGACAGGAAGCAGAACGGCTACAAGAAATGTATGTGTTGTGTAAACTGAGTATACTTCAGTTAAGAAAAAAAAAAGCCAAAAATGTATCGAGTAAAGAAATGTATCAGGATCCACTGTTAATCCCTGGCAGGCATAGCAGTCAGCAAGGAAGAGGGGCAGGGCCACTCGCACGGGGGAGGCAGCACACGGTGGTCAAGACCAGAGGCTCAGGAAACAGTTTCAGGTTCAGACCCCTGCCGTGTGACCTGTATTCCATTACTAAACCTCTCCAGGCCTCAGTTTCCCTATCTGTGGAAAGGAGGCATTCCCAGGACCTGCCTCATGGGGCTCCTGGGAGGTTTCAACAAAATAATCATGGAATGTGCTTAGCAGGTGTTGGCTACATAGAAAATGTCATTAACTGTCATGTATTATTATTTTTTCAAGATACATATTTTATTTCACTTTTATTCATTTGGATAAAAAGTGTATCACATTCCTTATTTTAGATAGAATTTTGAGATCAGGATAACAATCCTGGGAAAATTGGCTTTGGGGGCCTTGTACGTACACTTCTGGGGCTCTGTGTGTTCCTTCCATTCACAGCTTTGGAATCAATGTCACCATTGTTAAGAGGGAATATTAATATCATACTTAGCAAGAAATGATTTGTCTACATATTATTATTTTAATTTAAGACATCTCCTTGGCATATATAACACTGATCACTGTTTTCCAGAGATTCATATAACATCATTACATAAACATTTTTTTAAATTTCAAATTTCATTGACATATAGTTGATGTACAATATTTATAAGTTACAGGTGTACAATGTAGTGATTCACAATTTTTGAAGGTCATAGTCCATTTGTCGTTATGATAAAATATTAGCTATATCCCCTGTATTGTATAATATATCCTTGTAGCTTATTTTATACATAATAGTTTGTGCCTCTTGATAACCTACCCCTGTGTTGCCCCTCCCCTCTTCCCTCTCCTCACTGGTAACCCCTAGTTTGTTCTCTATGAGTCTGCTGCTTTTTACTTATGGTCACTAGTTTGTTGTATTTTTTAGATTCCACATTTGCTGTAAATGATAGTTTCATTCTTTTTCATGGCTGAGCTGTTTTTGTTTGTTTGGGGGGAGCAACAAGTTATATATAATAACTGTCATTTATTATTAACTCTATAGTCATTGCCATATATCTGGGGAGATGCCACAACCCAGAGCCATCCCTCCCGTCATAAAAAGGTCATAATTATGCAGGGCTGCACTTGGGTGGAGCTAATGCGTTTGTTGAATGTACATGGAAATTGTTCACTTTCAAACATTTACAGTCAATTAAAACACCGAGTTTCTAGAGAGACAACTACTAACGTAAACTGCAGAAAATCCGCCTCTACTAAAATAGTCCCAGAACACCATTCTGCCTCTGAGCACAGCACGGCAGAACCTCTCAGGCACGTTCTTTTTATCATTTTTAACACAGGTGACAGCAGACACCAAATACAACCTCAAATTCACACGTCTATTCAAATGGCAATGGGACCTATCTGTGTGACCTTGGGCAGGTTACTTCACTTCTCTGTGCCTCAATTTATCTATCTGTAAAACGGGAATCATATCAGCTACTTCATATTGCTGTTAAGAGGATCACATGACTCAACGCTTGTAAAGTTCTTACATCTGTGCCTAGGATATCATAATCCCTTTGTAAATGTAAGTCAGTGAAATGAGTTAATTGATATGCTCTTAGGTGGGCAGTGGCCTAAATCATTAGAAAACTTTGTTAAAATTCATCATCACCCACAGGAATGGCAAGGAAATGGGACTTGTGCTCAAAAAGGAGTTTGTGTTTCTCACTCTAAACCATCCTGAGTGCAGCAAAACTGTCTTCAAAACAAAACAAAATAGCCATGGCTTCCATCATATTTCTAGCCTCAAGTTATGATTGCATTACTTAGGCTGAGTATCTGCAATCATGATAAAACCCTCAGAACAAACGGGATGGCATGTCTGAGCGCATTAAGCCAAATCAATAATGTCGAGCATTCAGACGTAATTGGGTAACACTCGTAACACAAGTGCTGGCGTGGTTTGACTGGCGAAGTGGGGGAACTGCTCTCTGCGTTCTAAGCCCATCTGTCAAACCAGGGGTGACATTCTACGCTAACCCAAGGCTGCTCTCCTCGTCTGGGCCAAAATGCTACCTGCTCCCTCAACCACCTCACCAGTCACTGCCTTCTTCCATTGAAAGGAGGAAGTGAGGACCCAATACAACTGGAAACGACCTCGAGAAACTTTCCAGGAATGTTCAGCTTCTCTGTGAAAGGACTGACTCTGTTCCCGCTCTATTTGCCCGGGAAAGGAAGAGCTATGGTGCTTTCAATATAATGTGAACAAGAGAATAAAGCAACAGTCACCCACAGTCCTCGAGTGACATCCAGGGGTCTCCAAGTCCGGCCTCCTCCCTCCTTGTCCAAGCTCTGCCGAACTCACTGCCCCCCAAATCCAGCCCACCCCGTCCCTCTTCTCCTCTTGCTTTTCTCTCCCTCTCCCCCGGACTGGTGTCTCCACTGTCATCTCTACTCACCAAATTGCAATCCACTCCTCAACGTGGGGTTCAAGCCCCACCTCCATCTTCCGTAATTCCTTCTGTGGGGAGAGTCTATTGTCCTCTGAGCAGCCCAGCCCTTACCTGTCCTGCAGTATGTTGTGGTCACAAGTGCCTGCAGGGCTCCCTTCCTGGAGAACAGCCATCATCACAGCCTCCTCTCTGCTGCAGCCTCTCTGAAGCACCCTGCGCGCAGCCGGGTCCCTGATAAGTAGTACAGGAGAAAACACCCTCCTGGGAAGCTCCCCGCGGGGCCTTGGGAAAGCCAGTCCTGAGCACTGGGGCAAACCCCACGGCCCTCACGTGTGCCCTCTGCCGGGTCAAGCCCCCGCCCCACCGGTGCAGCACCGCCAGCCTCCCTCAAGGGCAGGCAGTTTGGGGTTACCGTGCAACCTCCCCATGAAGAGTGGCTGTTATCCCTGTGTTCTGTACCACGTGTCCCAAGGGAAACGACTTTCATATAACTGATGATTCAACAGTGCTCGCAGCACAGGCGGGAGTGCGGTCCCCTCAAATCAACGTCAGTCAGGTTTGTCCGTGCCGTCACCTGCTGCAAAGTTTTCATCCAGTCAGCAAAAAGAATCCCCAAGTGACTATGAGGTGCTAAAGGCTGGGTTAGATGTTGGGGAGATAAAAACAAACCAAACATAGACTCTATCTCATTTCTCAGGAACTCGATTGTACTTTCCAGAGCAATTCATCCTCACCACACTCATATCATTATTTCCACCTTACATTCAGACACTATAGCAAAGACAACCTGGAAACTGGCAGAAACAGAGCCAAGGAGATGCTGTGCACCAACACCTGTCCCGCCAGGGAGGGAGCCACTTGGAAGTGTACTGGGCCGGGGTGAACCGGGAGGCCCTGACAGCCCAGCCAGATGCAGTTCTGCTGCTGAGGTTCTTTTCACACGGGAAAGACTAGATTCTTTTTCAGCTTCATGGCTGTGCTTGAGCCCACAAGCCTCCTGCATCCCAGTTCCCACCAGTGCCTGCTGCTCTTTCTCCTTCAGGCAGATGCAGTAGAACAGAAGCTACCCAGTACCAGCGGGTGCCGGACCCCTCGACAGGAATCATAGTTGCGGAGTGGGCCCACTCTTTGTCTCAGCCTCATGTGGTCTGGGCTGCTGCAGCACTCCGGCCAAATAGGACACAGCCCGGCCTAGGAATCGGCCACAGTCATGGCCAGGGGAGAGCTCCGAGAAGGAGCTCGCTGGCCCTGGACCCGGTGTTCTCCGCCGTCTGCAGGAGACCTGCTGGCTCAGTGCAGAGCCTCAGGGGCCATCACAGTGCTGCTGGAAGTCATTTCTTTGTCCACTAATAAATCCAAACCCAATTTGGAGTGTGAACAAAAAAGAGAGAGAGAAACAAAGAATATTCTGCTTCAAGGGAATTATCTTATGTTTCACAAGTTGCACATTAATAAATTCTTTCTACAAGTTTGCTTCCTTTTTCATTAATCGGTGCACTGATGCATCATCAGAACTTTGCCCAGAAGGCCTGCTACCTTCCCGAAGTGTGAAAGCACAAGGAGAGAACAAAGGAAGAAATTAAGCTTATCTTTAGCTAAGTGCTTTTTCAAATTGCTTTTTTCCTGCAAGGACGTTACCCTGAAGTTCATAACCTCTGTGTCATGCTTTCCCTTTCATTTATTCCAAATTCTAGAGGGGCAAAAAATTCCATAGCCATTAATTTTCCAGAAAACTGACTTTTATCCTTCTTCTATTAAAACCACATTTACAGTTGGGAGACAGAAGTGGTTAACTATGTTCTTTGGTATTTATTATAATCCAGGAAAGATAATTAGGATTATTTTTTGCTATTAGCTATAAACACCTTCCAATTGGCTTTGGCTGCCAATTAACACCATTTATTATAAAAGGATGTACAACTAATGTCTCACAGTGGACTTCAATCCAGACTTATCAGGTGTGAAATTGTTCAACAGCTACATCAAGAGTTCCTTTTGCTTGGAGGATGTTTCTTAGTATACCCGGTGGCAGAAAAACACATTCTGCCAAGAAGACTTAACACCCCTTCCATAGATATCAGAGCCAGCAGAATGGAACTGACTCGGAGCTGAGCACCACTTTTGGGGTGTTCAGGTGGGAAGGAGAACGGGCACCCATCATGAGGGTAAGAGAAAAACTCAAACTCAAAAACACGGGCTCTGAGCAAACATAGAAGACTGAGACTTAGAAGTAAGAGCCTCAGAAGGACTTAGAAGAAGCTCTTAAGAACCAAACAGTGGACACCTCCACTCATGCTCGACCACAGCGGGTGACAACATCGTGAAACCTCAGAGGGATTTGGATCCAGAAAGCAGTGTCTCTCCTCAGCATACCTGTTCAGACAGTGGATCATGCCTGATCCTAGTTGAGAAAAAAAAGAAGCTGGTGATTAAGACCCACTGTGCATCCAGACCCACTGTGCCTGCAGGTGCAAACCAGCCGTGGCCTCCACGGAGGAGGGGCTCAGTCTGCCCTGCCAGACCTTTTTCCTTCTTCCTAATGTCCTGAGTGAGGAACCACAGGTAGCCTTTATTTATACACAGACCAGGGAGATCTTACATAACAATCAGTCCAAACTCTGCTCTCCAAGTGGTAAAAAATTTATGTAAGAGAAATTCTCTTTGACAAAGCTCTGTCCTTAGCTCACTTCTGTTTCCATGTGCCTTTGGTGCTTCTGATTACATGAGGGCCTGAGGGCCTCTCCTTGCAGGAAAAAGTAAACAGATATATTGGTTATTCTTAATCCAGAGTGAAGGTCACACTTGTTCCAAAGAATGAATAAATGACCTCAAATCTGATCTTCAGGTTAAGCGCAGGACCAGCACAGGAAGTTTGTCAGGTGACTTCTCTCTCTGCTTCACTTTATATATTTGTTGAAGAATAGTCAGTTCACAATGTTGTGTCAGTGTCTGGTGTACAGCACAATGCTTCAGTCATACATGACTCTGCTACACTTTTTAAGAAGGAGCGACACTTTTGTAAATTATTCGATATCATGTAAGATTTTTTCCCCCTTTCCTCTGTTAACTTTGATGACATTTTCTTCATTCCTCTCAAAGTGTTCTTGTTTTTATTATGTTTAACCATCTGGCCAACTGCTTTAGCAAGTAATTAAAAACCTTACAGGGGTTTGGAATTTTAATTAGATTATACATTTCTGGATGAATGGGGACGGTGAAAGACTTAATGGCATCTTTGCTGGAAAGGATTATCGTCCCCTTTCCTGTCTTTGCCTATTTATATCATAACACTTTTTCTTTTAATTAAAAAAAGGTTTTTTTAAAATTGAGGTCATAAAATTTTTTTTGAATGGAAGAAACAGTTTTGATCGAAGCTTTCTGAACAATAATGCTGAAGGGTAGGTATGGCCTTTGTACGTAATTTCCCTTAGAGGGACTTACTCAGTAATAGCACTGAGGGATTCAAGCAAAGAAGTATACAAAGTATAGCAAATGGGGAGGATGACCAGGTGAGTGGCTCCAGTGAGGTTTTCTCTGGTGCAGGGAGTCACTCTCAGCTCAATTCCTGACTACTCGGACGGGTGGTCAGGGCCCTAAGCTGCACGGCAACAGGTGTGAGTAGTCAAGGAACAGCCAAGTCCTGCAAGCCCCTTTCTGCCCCAAAGAGAAAGCTTTAGGGTTGCAGAGATGGTGGATAAACTCAGGGGAACGCAGATGGCAGTTCCAGGATGGCAGCTGTGCACAGACCCAGGGGATCACTGGCCCAGGGTGAGGGAGGAGGGGGAGAGGCCCTGGGAGGAAGGTCTTCGAGAAAAAGGGAACACAGAATTGATGGCCTGAGAAAGTGGGGCTGTAAGACCAAAAAGGCAAGGATAAGGAAAAAGGCAGCTAGAGATGCCTATCAAAACATAAAGCAGTATGAAAAGGCATGGCTCAAATATGCAACAACTACTCAGACTTTAAGAAGAAATGAAATGACACAATAAACAAGGCCCTACTGCAGAGCACAGGGAACTATACTCAATATCTTGTAATAAACCACAGTGGAAAAGAATATGAAAAATATATATACGTATGACTGAATCACAATGCTGTACACTAGAAACAAACACAACATTGTAAATCAACTATACTTTAATTAAAAAAAAAGAAGAAATGAAATGGGTTCACCTGAAAGAGTAAGAAGCTAGAAGATACTGGGGAAATGATGACCAAGGCGGCCCTAAAAGCAAGGTAATAAACAACTTCAGGGGAAAAAAAGGAGAGTCAAGGCGTGAAGTAAACTGTAGCACTACTTTTGTTTTCTACAAAAGGAGAATCTATTTGAATGGGATTACAGGAACATTCTCCTTCGGACGAAACGGGGATCATGAGACCGGAACCCAAAGGAAGGAATGTCGTCATTGTGGTCACAGCCCATCATCTGGTTCTGAATAAAGCATAATGTCAAGTCTTTATTTGCTTTCAACTTTATAAAACAACCTATAGACAAAGCAAGGAAGACTTAACTGCAGTTACCAAGGAGAACAGAGTATTTAATACCATGGAACTGCACATTTTAAAATGGTTACGATGGTAATTTGTATGTGATGTGTATTTTACCACATTAAAAACAATTTGAAAAATAAAAGAAGGAACAGAATGTATATGTTATCAACCTTAATTGTTTAAAAGTTAAAGAGACTCACAACAGTTTGAAGTAGAAGAGGGAAAGGATACGTGAGGGTAGAGATGCTAATGTCCTCATCTTTAAAAATGCTTCCGAGAGAAAAAGAAATGGAGGTTTAAGTGTATTATTCAATGCTCCAAGGGTAAACAATAAAGGAATAAACACTAGTGATATTACCAGACTGAGCAGAAGGGGGAGGGAAGTTAAAAGTGAGCTAAGCTAGGTTAGATGATAAAGGTTAAGAGGACAACAGCATATTATTTATCATTTTGGACAAAAGTTGTTCCAATGTGATGGCTCTTAGGGAGCAATTAGGTTGGAAGGAGTCAGTTCTTTTCACTGAAATTTTTCTTTTTTTTACTATTTGATACTATGTGTGTGTATTAACTTGATAATTTTTAAAATTTTGGATTAAAAGAGTAAACGTGTACAACCAAATAAAATCCCTTTACAGGCATTTTACAGATGAGAAAATGCTGCGTGAGGACAGAGGTCCTCTAATGGATTGGTGAGGGCAGGGGTTCTGCAGACAGAGAGCACAGCTCCTCCTGGCTGGGGGACCAAGGACCCAGAGGAGATAAATGTCATGTTCCTCAGCCTGAAAAGGGGAAAATGCAACACTTACCCCACTGGGTGGCTGTGAAGACTAAATGAGAACACGTATGAAAGTGGTCAGGATGTGTCCGTGGCTGCAGCAGGGGCTGAATAGCCCCAAATATCTCACATGTGGTAAGGTCAAAAACAAAGCAAAGCTTTGTGACCAATTCAACACTTCTTTGTCTCAGGGCTGCCGAGTGGCCCCGGCCAGGTTATTTAACCTCCCTAAGCTGCACTCCTTTCATCGACCAAGTTGGGGCATTGCTTTTCACTTGTCCTTGTGGGTCTGAGAACCGTTTGTGGGCTCTTCCTCTGGGTACCTGCTGCCAGATCACATCCCCTCTCTACCTCTCCGTGTAATCCCATGTAAAGCTTGTTACTTACAAGCCTGCGGCTGTTCACAGGGAAAATGAGATACAAATTGGGCTGAACAGATTAATTCATGAAACCAGGCTTGACGCTAAGAATGCTGCATTGTCTTTCTGTATCTTTCCAGGTAAATAAATAGATAAAGATTGCTGAGGGAAACTCATAATGTCAGATATGCTGCTGGTCTCTGCAGACAAGAATACTAACCAGATGCAAACTAAGTAGACTTACAGCTATCTGTGCACCCAGGTCAGATGACATCAGTAGACTGTTTGGAGCACCATATTGACATTAAAAACAAACAAAAAATACTTGAAAACGTTTTTTGTCAGTAAGAAATATCTCTACATATTCCTAGTCTCTTTAAGAAATCATAAATTTTAATTTTAATTTCTGAAAAACTACATGGTTTAAACAAAATTTTTCAGAGATGCGTTCTGACTGTATCACCTATACTGCCTCATGGTTAAAAAAAAAAACAAACCCCAAACAATAGATTATTTAACCTCAATATACTAAGGTAAATTTCTCAACTTTCAAGGAAACATGTCCCCCTGTTGCCATGACAACCCTGCGGTCAGCACCACTGATCAGTGATGGAACTGCCAAGTACACGCAATCTGTGTATGTGCGTGTGTTTTATACATTACACATGGGGAGCTAAACCTCCGTAAGGAAGGGAAGACAAGATGACGACAAGGCACCCTGATGAACAGCTTGGTCCATGAGCCCAGAGAAGAAAGCTTAATCCATAGGAAGGCATTAAATCCTCCTCACATGTCCTGGACATCCTATCTCACAATCACACTTCCAAACACAGAACTCAAGTAACTGAAGCAATAGGAAAGTGAAAACGAGTTAAATTAACTGGATTGCATGCTACTGAATAAACAGGAAGCAATTTTTCTCAGACTATCTCACTATTTCATTTTCTTGCCTTTAAATGATCTCTTTGTGGTAGAATCCAGACCCTGTGTGGGAAAGAGCAGAGATCTGGCTCTGGGTTGAGCATCCCATGACGTGTGCAAAAGTAGAGGCCAACATAAGAAATAGGATCAGCAGTAATTTCACTGAAATAGTTCACTTAAAGTTTCCCTTCACCTTTTCCTGAACTGCATTTCTGTTTAACTACGTTTGCTGTGCCATGTTGTGAAGTACACTTGTGCCATTAGGTCCCATGCTGTTTAAATTATTTAAAAGCAGAGCTTTCACCAGAATCTACTGGAGCCTCAAGAAATAACACGCAACATCTTCACCACCACCACTGGAATGCATTCAGCCGGATTTCAAAATGTAGGGAACTCCACAGCCTCACTCCTCAAAGTGTGGTTCAGGGATCAGCCGCATCGCTATCACCTGGGCACCTGTTAGGCTCGTGGGCTCCTAGGCCCCACCCGAACCTGCTGCATCAAGACCTTTAGTAAGAGCTCCAAGCGATTCATATGCACTGTAATGTTTAAGAATCTCTGCTCTATAGGACAAACCAAACAAAATAAAAAAGCAGAAACACACAGAGACAGACAGAAATGGAAGTGGAGCCTAGAGGTTCAGAAACTTTTCAACCAAATGCAACGAGCACATCCTGATCCTGATTTAAAAAATAACTGTGAGAAATGTTGGAATGGATTTTAATGTTTAAATCTACTTCTACATTTGAGTTAACAACTAGAATGGATAATGTCAAAATTGTTCAATTAGGAAAATATATAAAATAGGGGGGTGGGTATAGCTCAGTGGAAGAGTGCTTAGCATGCAGGAGGTCCTGGGTTCAATTTCCAGTACCTCTATCAAAATTTTTTTCAAAAAGTAAAGTATATAAAATAAATTTAATTTCAGTAGAGCAGCACTGCTTGTAATTGTATAAGTACACATGAGGCAAAGAGAAAGCCAACCAAAAGCTAGCTGATATTTTCACATGTCCCTATGTAGAACCCCCGTACAAAGAATAAGGCCAAAATTTTCTTTGAAATGGAAGTTAACTGGTCTAAGAAAACTTATCTGCAGCACTGCTTGGTCCTAGTGAAGGTATCAGAGTATGGGAGGTTTCCTGAAGGAAGTGGGCTGGAGCAGGGAGAAGTGACTTTGGGCAAACACCGCCTTCTCACTGAATGCAGTGGGCTTCACTGCAAAGCAGTAACAGCCACCGTGTGTGGCTGGCAGGGTCGTCAGGTTCAAGTGTAAGAAAGGGGTGTGAAAGTGACCCATCAAATGTTTCATGTGGTTTTTTTCCTCCTTTCAAGCCACAGAGGCAATATGGTCTAAAAGTAAGGACTGAGGAATCAGACAGGACATGGAGGTCTGTCTCCCAGCACCTACCCTTGTGGAGCTGGAACGGTAAGCATCTCATTTCCCCAATTTCCTCACTGTAGCGTGAAATGACACCCACCACGGTAGAGACTGTGTTATTGACAACATACCTGCTTTCCCTCCCTCCCCAGGCCCCTTCCTGCAACTCCCCTGTGCAGGGAGATTAAAGATCCACCCACCAATGGTGGTTCTGGCCAAGTGACTTCTCTGGGCCAGGGAACGTGAGTGGAAGGGGCATGGGCCACCTCGAAACAGGAGCTTTAAGAGCCATGGGGTGACTCTGCCACCACTGTCTTCCCTCTGCTACAAGTGGCTGTGACCTAAACAGTGGCTGCTCCTTCGGTGTCCCAGGGGGAGGAGGACATGGCCTGGAGCAGCACCCAGTGTACATGGGAGGGAGGAAGAAGGCAGCCTCTTCGTCATCATAGCCAGAGATTGGGTTAGTGCTGCATCGTCCAGCAAAAGTAAGGTACCTCTCCGTGCAATGTTACAGTAAAGGTTAAATGTGATCATGTATAGAGAGCACCTCAATATTATGTTGGTTCCCGTCTCGCCACTAGCATTTGCCAAGCTGACGCTGTTGCAGAGCGCAGTTGCCACGCTGCCACACGTGCACGTCAACAGTCCAGACTAACAAGAGCCTCGGCGCCTGTCGTAGGGACCCAACACTGACTGAGGCCAACCACACATGCTCTGAGGGTGATGAATTCTGTTATTTCAGCCTAACAGTCCTAAGAGACTGGTTTTGTGTTCTGTTTTACAAGGAATGTAATTTGTAATATGGAAAAGTCGATGGCACATTGATGGCCCTGACAAAAGAAAAACAAAAGCAGCCTTCAGTAGTTCCAGGATAAAATCTTGGTGAGAGAAACAGGAACTAGCCAGTTTTTAATGAATTTCACGTGGTAGGGTGAATTAAATAATTCATAATTAGTATCCATGTTGTGCTCAAATACTAATATTTTTCATTAAACTGCGGGAGTGAAGCCAAGAATGAGGCCTGGTCTGAAGGAAGCAGGTATGAACGTGGATTTGCTGTGTAGTTCTCACGCACGCAAACACACACACACACACACACACACACTCAAAAGTATGCACATATATGTGGCATCAGTATGTAAGATCTCGTGTGATAAACCTGAGGCTAAAATAATTAAACAAACAACGCAAGCAGCTTGTACACATTTTTAGTTCAGCCAAGTACAACTGGACAAGGGAACTGAGACATAAAGCTGTGACCCTGCCCTCCAGGGCTGCACACTTCTTTACAGACATGGAAGCTTCAATTATCCATGCTGGGAACGGCCTTTTGGATTAATTCACGATTCATTATAAGGAAGAGGGAAAGAAACAGACCAGGAGTTGCAACCAGATCCAGGCCTGTGCTGAGACATGACGGCTCATGTCAGATGAGAAAGGCCACGTGACTTGCTCCAAGGCACACAGCTCATGATTATTTGAGCGTATTATTAGAGGTCTCTATGCACAAAGTATGTGACGCATCCACGGAACACCTGCAGATACAGATCTCTGGAGGCAAGTACAGCACACACGTTAATTCCCCCCCCTTTTTTTTAGGTGGGGGGAGATAATTAGGTTTATTTAATGGAGGTACTGGGGATTGAACCCATACCAAGCACGCACTCTACCACTGAGCTATACCCTCCCCCCACAAACATTAGTTTTGAAAATATGTTTTAATTCTATTTAAACAGCATACTGTAGAGAAGGTTTTTGATTTTTTTAATGTTATCTTACCCTCACCCAAAGATTTAGATTATACAATAAAATACTGCAGAAAAACAAAACTGGTTTTAAGAGAATGAATGGCTGTACTATATTCTGCTTGTTCTCGGGGCTTCCTAAGCAAGACTGTAGGACTAAAATAAAAATAAATAACTACAAAAATAAGCTATTATACGGGAAAAATAATTCACATACAATATTTAACTATGATTCCGTTCTGGCTGGCCTTTCCTAGCAATCACTGTACATGTAACTAAGATGGGTCCCTTTGAAAATGCTTACCGACAACCAAACTATTTCCACCAAGCAGGTAATACATTTGACATGCTAGCAGGTTCAGAGTTTGGTCAGCCTCAGTTGTACTTTCAAAAAGTTACTCTGGAATAAAACATAGCCATTTCCAATTTCTCATTTGTGTTGTGCCTGAAATCTCCGTTAGGTCCACAACACATTTCTATGCCTAGACTTTGCTTTGGAAGCTTACATCAACTCCCCGGCCTTGCCAATTCCAGCTTCTCCTGACAATGCAGACTGAAAATCCTTAATCCAGTGATAGCATCCAAAATTACAAGATCATTTACATAAACATTTAGGATTGTTGAATGTGTGTCTGGATTTTCTTAAAGGTCACTTTGGATTAACATACAACTGTAAAGATGAGTAATTTTTAGCGCAGTGGGAGAATTTGTCTCCATTTTTGCTATTTCCCATGAATTCATTCAATGTTCTCACATGATCATTCTTGGAATAATTCTTAAAATAACTTTAAGCATTAATCTCAAGCATTTAGTATTTGAAATAATTTCACTTCCCTCATTATACTTATCAGTCTTCAACAGCCGTGTCATTAGTGTTATTTAAAACTAGTGTTATTTAAAATGTTTTAAAACAATCTAAAGTATGGAAGAATCTTGGAAAACTTGCCTCCTGGTGGGTATGTAAGCGAGGAGAGTCCCAGGGGTGTTGAGTGGCCTCTTTGATGTTCAGGAAAATTCTACTACCTGATTACTTGTTAACTCCTGGTGCTCACACTGAGATAACCAGCCAGCAATGAAACCTCCAGCTGTTGTTTGGTACCACTTTAAACACAATGCTGGGCCTAGGCTTTTACTAAAATTATGAAAACAATGAAGCTGGATACCCAGCAAACCATCTGGATCCTTGCACACTATTCCAGGGAACCAGTGTTGAAGCAAAACAAGTGGGCAATTTCTGAGATGGAAATAAGAGCTCTACGGCTGGATTTTACCTGGTCCACGATATGGGAAAAAAGCTAGGAAACGTTCGATTGTTTGTATTATTACCTTTCGGGGGCAGTCACTACTTGAAAAGTTACTTTTCTGATCAAAGCTGTCATGTGTCCTTTTCTAGCAACATTCATCAAATCCCAGAGTACTATCAGCACGGGGATAACTTACGAAGAGAGGACATGCTGGAGGTGCTCCGAAGAAACTGGTGTAAGCCGTCTTCGCTGTCACTGGAGCTGACTATGCTGTTCCTCATTTCCAGCATGGAGAGCTGCGTGCAAAGGCTGAGCTGGTGGTCCAACTTTTTGATGGTCTATAAAGCAAAGTTTTCAGATTTCTGAGCTCTGCGGGACTTAGATCACATATTCCCTGTAAGTGACATTTACTTTTCCTTGAAATAGAAGACTATTGGTATATAGTAAATACCCAATAAATGTTATCTATAATTTTATCATGTTATTACTATAAATACATTATGAAAAGTTAATATACTTGATAGCCTATTTATTAATTTGAAAAGTAGTAAGCACCAACTTAATTTGATAACAGCCTAGACAAGATGCCTTTAAGAGCGCACACACCAGTACTTATCATCCCTGGAGAATAGTACTTACTTAGCACGGAAACTGTTTTGCAAGTTCTCTTCTGTAATCATTTTAATTTCCTTCCAAGCAAATGCAGGGAAATGAGGATCAAGTTGCAAATTGTTGACGATTTATACAGTGCTGAAATTCCTAACTGAATTGCCGCAGGCTTCTATCCCATACCTCTCTTGTCACTTAGGGGCTTTTTGGGAGGGGACCTGACCGGGAGGATGTGCAAGACTGGAAGACACAGGGTAAAAGTGCCAACCTCTGGCTGGCTGGGGTTTGTCAGCATTTGTGTCTGCAACCTCCCCACTGCCCCGCCTTCCCCAGCCTCCTACGCCACCCCCCAGTCCCTCCCACTTTCTTGTCACCTTCCTTAGATTGCTTGCAAGACTCTTTATGAAGAGTTTAGCACCTCATCACCACAAATGGAGGTCCCTGACATTCCTAGATGCCCCACTAGGTCATGGCAAATATAATAACTACATGATGCCCTCTCGCTCAAGAAATGATTCCCTGAAGCGTCTCTAAATTACAAGCATCCCCACCTCACTTAACATACGACTAATTCATGAAGATTCAGGAAAATATGTATTGCGTAGAGGGTATGCAGTATACCACATTATACACATTTACTTAACAAAATAAACACTCAGAAAAACACTTACTTTATCATTTAGGGTCGGATCATTCAATGAGTAGAGCTTATTTGTAATGTCTTTTCCTATAAGATACCTAAATATTTCATACAGGAAAGGTTCTGATTCCAGAAAGTAAGTTAATCTTTCTCTCGACCAGCATAAAAATCTGCAGTTATCATCCGCAATAATGGTGACCTGCCAAAGAAATAAACAGAGAGAGAGAAACAGTGTATCTACGTTTCTGAATTGTGATGTCAGTAACTTGGGGGAAAAGAAGAGTAGAAGAATTTAGTGGATATGATTATAGCAATGATTTGTCTTATTTAGTTAATGTAAGATCCATGCACACACCCTTCTGTAAGTCTGTGTGACATTATGTTTAGACCAAGCAATCCACAGACTAAATGAAAGCAAACTCTCTAAGTCTTGTGGTTGGTCTGTTTTGTGAGGGCTGGTGATTGAAGAGAGGCCACCATGTCAGCAGCACCTCTACAGAGTGGAGGAGGCTGGTGTCCCAGCTGGATGTACTACTGTTACTGATGAATACGGCTACTGAGGGTCCTTCTCTGGGTCCTTCCATCACAGGTATTTCCTGAGTGTGTCCTATCACGGCCAGCTCCAGGGTAGCCCCCTGGGGACACATGCAGAGAACCCCCAGTTAGCTCAGGACTGGGAAACTGTACCCTCTTCTTCAGTATCGCCACAGAGGAACGTGGGAGAGCACTGTGATGGCACTAGGCAGAGCTCAGGTAGTCCTTAAACAAGTCCTGTCTGCAGAGCGAGGGGCCACACCCTCCCCGAACGCTCAGCGTCAGCACGCTGTCCTCCCACGCGGGCCCTTCCCTCAGCGCCCGCGGCACTCCAGTCACTGAACCCAGCTCATCTGTTGTCCACTGTCTCTCCCGAGCACCCTGAAGGCTGGGGCTGTGCCTTTTCATACCTCAACCCCTGGCTTCCAACACAGTGGTGCTCAGTGCAGATTTACTGTCTGAGGGAATGCACAAATCAACACAAATACTGTAGAAGGCAAAACCCATTTTTACACCCTCAACATTAAACCCAGCGCCTGTCCAAGTGGGAGATAAAATAAACTGAGATGAAGTCACATCTGGGCCTCAGAGCAAATATTTCCAAAGGAGCTCTTTCCTCTTTGTTAGTCAAAAAAGGTAAACATATTTCACATGACAAGGGGGTAATGAAGGCTGCTAAGAGAGGAGACAGAAGACCTAGCTTCTCTCCTAACGTCAGTAACTGAAATCTGACCTTAGTTAAGTAGAGGGCTTGGCTACAACAGGTAGGTCAATGTTCCTAGAAAAGTAAAACTGCACTTATTTATTATATTAAAAGTGGGAATCCCCCAAACCCAACACACTGGGATTTAGGAAATGCATCTACAGCTCTCTGACTCCATAAAACACTAAATGCCATTTATTCTTTCAGCATACGTTGCTGCCCTTGCACTCTATACCAGACACTGCTCAAGGCCCTGAGGTCACCGTGGTGAACAAGACAAGACCAGATCCTGCTCCTGTGACGCCTACGTTCTAGGGGAGCAAGCTGATAATAAATACAAAGATGTGACAACCTCAGGTGGCAATGACAAATACAGAACAGGGGAAAATGGTAGAGGATGACTAGGGAGTGGCAGACACACAGAATACCACTCACTTTTTGTAGGGATTTTAACATTTTTTTTTAATTTAACATTTTAAACATTTAAGGTGCTTTTACATCTATCATGTAAGTGGAGCCTTAAAATTGCCTTTAAGGTAAGACAGGTAACATTCTTCCTCATTTTCCAGATGCCAAAGGAGAAGCACCAAAAATGTATTCACGGACACACTTAACTGATGGCGGAGCAAGCCCTTCTGGCTTCCTGCCCAGACATATTTTCCTACCAGGCCAGACGCTACGCCACGTGTCCTGTAATCATCAAGACAGTCGCACAGAAGGCAATTTGGTGAAGTGACCACAAGGTGGGCTCACCATCGAGGACAGCTGAACACAAGGTCATGCAGCCTACAAGTCCAGTGGAGGGAGCTGATAAGCAGACATGTGACCAAAAAAAAAAAAGATTCATAAGAAGAGAAGTATAAGGTCATGAGACAACTAAGCCAGGCCTGAGGAGACCCAGAAGCAGCGGGAGACGGGTAAGTGAACACAAGGCAGTGGAATAATACTGTGTGGGAGGAATCGGAGAGACGGGACACTGGGTACTCATGGTGGCCCAGCCAGCACCCAAGTGTTGAAGAAATGGTTAGGAGAGTTGAGGTCCCTTCATTCTGCAAAGATGTCACCCATGCTTTCGGAAGATGCAATTCATGCACAGTAGGGGGAGAAGTTAGAAGAGGAGTTGGAGATCATCCAGGAAAAGAAGAAGTAATTGTACTGGGTGATGTATCTGCGTTTCGCTTTTCTTCAACCATTTCCATAAGCTCAGGTTTCCACTGAGGCAATGATACTTTTAATATGATACTGTAATTGGCTTAGCAACCATTTCTTCTTGATGGTTGAAAACTATGTTAAACCTGTTAGAATTACTCTTAAATTTAAAATAACATATTCAAATAATAAGCTCTACCGACAATCTGTAGGAGTCTTAAAAGTCTGTGGGAGGAGCCGTTTAGTTGGAAGCCAGTAGTTAGCATACTGACTGAGGTCATTTTCCTTGATAGCTAATGTCTCATTTTTGCCAAATAGTTTTAACGATTTCCTATCCCAACAGTCAAGTGAAACATATTTTTAATGAGGAATTTTTATTAAGCAATATAGGAATTTTTAAAAATTTAATTATTTTTTTTTGGAGGAGGGAGGTAATTAGGTTTTATTTATTATTTATTTATTTGTTTGTTTGTTTATATGTTTTTTGATGAAGGTACTGGGGATTGAACCCAGGACCTCGTGCACGCGCTAAGCACACACTCTACCACTGAGCTATACTCTCCCCCAGTATAAGAATATAAGCTCCCATAAAATATATTCACTTCTTAGGTTATTAGGGTACCTCAGAAGTGCCATGCTTGAGCTCTTGTGAAGAATTCCACAGAAGAAATGATAGCAAACTTGATAATGGAAGACACAAGAGAATTTCTTTCAGGTAGAGAATCAGACTGAGCGTTTGGAAGCGGGTTTGCAGTGCTTACCTCCGGCGCCGATCAGTCCCACACCCCGCCCACGGCGCCACGGGAGGAAAAGGCCTCACACGAGAAGAAGGGGGTCGGAGGAATGGCTGAACGTGCTAGAGTAGGAAATGGTGCTCTGGCAATGCGACTGGTTGGCTGTCCTCAGGGGAGAATTTAGTATTTCCTTCGGGGACTGCACAACACTTCGCATGCCAGGAACATGAAAATGTCCTGGAAGTGGTCTATTCAACTAACCGCAACTGAGCTCTCCTCAGCACTAACGTACAGCAGTCAAGACTGGCAGAATGCATTGCTTTGCAACTTAACCAAAAGATTTACTTCACACTAAGCTAAGGTCTTATTTAAAGGCCAGTTAAAATGTAGTGTTTCTTTTTTTCACAGAGCTCGGACATCTGCCTCGTAGATGTTCTTCTTCCCTTAAGGTCGATAAAGGTTTGATTTTCCATAGTACAAGATGTGCTGTCGACCCTGAGAAGGCACCAGCGGGAGATAGAATCCAAGAGAAAAATGGAAACAGCAAAGCTCAGTTGATATGAAACAACTGCACAAGGAAGAAGGGACCGAACAAGGAAGGCTGCTTCTACCTTTTGTAGGAATGACACTCACGATCCTCCCAACAGTTTAAGCAGCAGCTTGGGTCTGTAAGTAAAAAAAACAGCACCCAGGGAGCAGCTGGAAGGCCGCAGTCGTTGTCTCAGCTCCGTCACTCTGCGGGTCGTTAACATTACCGCACAAACCTGCACAACATTTACTGTGCAACCTCAAGCGACAGTCATTTAGTCCACTTGCTTTCTTTCCTCCTTTCACCCTATTGTAGAATATTAGCACCTCAACCAAAGAGTGAATTTAGAGAAAGAAAAATACCAAGGAAGCAGCTCCTTGTCGGAACACGTGTAACTGTTCAGAGTTAGGGGAAAATGAGATTAGCAGGTAAAACGGCGTCCAGGTAGAGAAGTCCGGCCATTGACAATTTCAAGTGTCCTCTGCCACAGGCACAGACCGTGAAAAGTTGGTCCTGGGGGCACGTGGCATTTTTCATTTGGATACTTGCTTCAGGAAGAGGCATTATACTCCTACACAGATGTGCGGCAGCTATTTTTACTCTTGATCAGCTGCCAGTAGGAACATTTGGTAAACAATCAAAACAGAATATCTCCCGAGGGCTTACTCTGACGGAGTCTGCTCCAACTGTACAGGGCACAGATTTGATGATGCTGGAGTAGTTTTTATCCACTGACCAATCAGGAAATGCCACACCAGACTCCATGCAGGAAAAAGCTGACTGGCATTTGGAAAGACTGAATAAATATCCTTCACCTAGCTATGGTACCTCGAGTCTGGTCATGTTTTTAGAAACATGAGGAACAATCAATCATGAGAAGCATTTTTCAGCATCAAATCCTGATCCCCAGTCCCCAAGAAGAAAGAGAATTGTGACCAGTGGTAGAAATTCCTTTTTCTGTTAATTTAATTGTAAGTATAATTTCAAGTCCGGTGGAAAAGATAGTACCTATTATATCCCAGGGGCTACTTGCTTCTGGAAACAAAGGAGGTTCCTTTCCCACCCTTTCCCCAAATCTCAGTCTCTTCAGGATTATAATAAACTTGAGTTATTGCATAAAACCACTTGCTACTATAAACAGGAAAATGGATGCAGCAGATAAATGTTGGGCTTTGGAAGAAGAAATTGTAAGGAGGTCAGAGGAAAGAAGGAGAGAGAAAAGAAGTGTGCTGGTTTGTAGACGGTGGTGATGGAACATACCGTAAGAACACAAATCTCAGAGCGTAGCTGATTCTTTAAAATGCAAGGGACAGTGTAAGTCAGAGAAGCCAGGATGCAGCATCTGCTTCCTCCTCCTGTATCCTAAGCTCAGCCAGCTTGGGAGCAGCACTGCAGCCAGGGAGGAAATTTACACAAGACCTTCTAGCAAACGCACAAATTTAACAAGTCGTGTGGTTACTCAGGCCAGGTCCTCAGGCAGGATGGGAGCAGGGCAGGCCTGAAACCAATGTAAATAAACTTAACTAAAGTCTGCAAATGTCCCCTTTGATCTCCATGTGGCATCCCAGATTGTGTGGCATCTCAAAGAGAGATGTAAAAATAAGATTTAGTCATCCAGAAACACCGATTTTTCTTTCCTCAGGTGATAACATCCCTTTCTATTCCATTTCCTATCTAAATAGATTTACCCTCCTGCTCATAAGAAACGCTGTTCTCAGGCTATTTCCTTACTGCTGCTTACCTAGAGGCTGAGACTAAAGGAAACGCTCACCCATTTTCTTGGTTACTTTCCTAACAATAAGAGAGGAATAAAATAGGCGAGCTGGACACTTCCAGGAAGAATCAGAACAAAGCGTCACATTCTAATGGAGCATTTTTTTTTGATACAAAAAGAATCACGCCAAGTAGTCATGTTCAAATTACTGTAACCATGAACAACTTCATTCTTTGTCCTCACGCATATTCATTAAATATACAAGAGCATGATGATGTTTTTTTTTCCATAAAGATTGAGAAAATAAGTTCTCTAGAGCAAAGTCAGTTTTCTGGTTTTCCCCAATAAAGGTAACCAATGACATGTGTTAAAAACCCTGATTATCCAGGTCTAGCACAGGATGTCTATGCTCATGACTTCTACTCAACATTGTCCTGGAGGTTCTAGCCAGTGCAAAAAGGCAAGAAAGAGAAATAAAGTCCTACAGATTTAGAAGGAAAAAGTAAAACTGTCTCTTTTTGCATATGACACAGTCATTATGAAGAAAATCCTGAAGAATCGACTATAAAGCTACAACATTTAATAAGCGAGTCTACCAAAGCTGCCTCACTTGGAACCTGGAGGGTCCACACAGGCAGATTTGCATTGGATCTGGCTCCCTCCTTATGGCTCCTTCTCCCCAGCTCACCTGTAGAAGTGGAGGACCCCGCCCAGCTGGGTCACAGTAGGTGGCCTCTAGAAATCCCAATTTTCTCATGCTTTGATGGACATATTCAATAAACAATGTATATAGTAGGAAAAAAAAAAAAAGAACCCTGATTATTCATTCCTGACATTTCCCTTTTTTTCTCATAACAAAAGCATTAGATGTTCTCTATGGAAAAATTATAAAAACTGAAATAAGCAAAAAGGAAGGAAAAAAAGCAATCAAACTCACAATCCAGAAATGATGGTGTGAACACTATGGCTAAATTAGGCTATGTCTTCCTAGACCTCGTCTGGTGCACATAAATGCACCATTTTAAATTTTACAAACATGGGATCATACTATATATACCATATGGTAATATCTTTTTTTAATAAATCATGACCACTTTTCCATCCACATCCTTTGGATTTTGAATGAGACATTAACCAGTTTCAAACTTCTTAAAAATCCTGCTAAAACATACCTGGAATTTTTCACCTTTGTGCATCTGGGTTGATCTAAATTCAGGAGAATCTATAAAGGCACAGGGGTAAATGTTATGCAGAAAATGTCCTCGATAGGAGACCTTCATTCTGATAACAGAAATTGGTGTTATTAAACACATAATACTTTACAATAAGACAAGCCTTAAAATTGCCATAATCTTACGGGTTTGTATTTTGTAACATTTTAAAGACCCCACCAATGACTGACATAATTAAACAGCACTTCCTGAGGCACAAGTACTTAGTTCATAATAAATTTCACCACCAACAGGGGGAAAAAAAAAAGAGTGTCCATCTTGAAGCAGACACATGCCTTCCAGTGGTTATCATTGCTGTTATAGCTGGAGTGATCATGTAATTTATGACTCAACCTGGGACATTTTTGAGAGGGAAAGGGGTGCTGTCAATGATTGTGCCAGGACAGCATACACTGGCTCTCCCTCCCGGAGCCTGGTATTCCTAGACATTGTATTTTTGTGATATTCAAAAAAAGAAGCAAGTCACCTCTGAAACACACATAAGCTTCTTAAATGTTAATGCCTAATTTAAACCTACTTCAATTCCGACTCATTAAGTTTAAATAAAACTTCCCAAAAAGGTGAAAACTATTCACAAACAAAAATTTTGACATCAACAAGATTCAGAGCAGTAAATTCTGCATAACTTTACCACGTTGCTCTATACGGTTCTAAAATGCAGCTGTCCAAGAACATTCGCCAACGACAAACTCTGTGACCACTTCCGCCACTGGTTGGCAACGGTCCCTTCCATTCATTTCCTACCCAGAGGCCACGAGAAGATTCAAGGCAAAGAAGGCATTTCAGTTTCCACAGAGCACTTACTTTCCCTTCAGGAGAATACTCAGGCGGTCGTCAACTGAGGTTTTATCCTCTGCAGCATAAGTCTGGCCCTTTTTCAACGTTTGGATCATGCAAAACTGTCCGGTTAATCTTCTGAACAAATCTGGAGGCACATGGAGTGGTTCAAACAATCGCTGGTAGATGCCTTTGAGTTCCTTTTCGATCTTTACCTGAAATGCAGCAAAGACCAGATGATACACTAATGCAGCAACGCCGAAACGCGGGCTTGTGGGCTGAATGTGGTTTTGAGAATAAACAACTCTGCAGTAAATGCCATTGCCCTGCTGGATCTTGGTCGATGGAATCTTATACAGAGAGCAAGCGATGAGATAGGTTTAGATGCTAAAAGGGCACTTTTGCAGTTAAACGGAACTCAGAGCATATGGTGACGACGTGCACCATTGATTACACCTCTTCCTATGCGCTATCGAGCAACTGTGGAGGCTCTGAATGTTGTCACACGTTCACTTTCCCCATCTTAGCATTTTCTATAAAGAACACAATGCCTGGTCATTTTTAGAACGCTTTTGTTTCCTGGAAGGAAGTTACACTAATTTTGAAACATAGCAAGAAAATAAGCACATAAAATAGGAATCAAATTGGAAACAAATTCATACACTAAGTATTTTATCTCTAGATAACTGTGATCTAATGCACTAATACAGGAAAACAAACATCCACAGCCACAATTGCTGCTTCTCATTTATTTATTCTGAAGCAAAGTGAAGCGTGTAAAAGGGTTTCAACGTAGCAGTTTCATCCTGAGCTACGATTTCAGTACAGTTGATAACCCAACGGCAAGTGAAGCTGGCTATTAGAAAAGGAGAAAGCAAAACGGCTCAATCTCCTCTGTTGTCAGACTATCCAGGGTCCCGGTCATGCCCCGTCTTTAGGCCCAGCATTAGTCTAGGAAATCTGTCCTGCAGGTAAATGAACTTTGGGGTTCAAACGATCCTCCATCTCAGTGAAATCTATGGCAGCCACATTGTGAAGCTTACAGACCCAGAAGCCTAGGGGGCTGCTCGGATGTCACTGCAGCCTTTCCAGTGCTCTCACTTGTCCTGCTGTCTCCTTTAATGAAGAAATAGTACTCATGTTTTTCAAAAAAGTAAGTTTATAGTCCAAGAAGAAACAAAAGAACAGACACTAAGTGATTTACTTGGTGCTAACATCACATCAGCAACTTCTGAACCTTATGTTCAGAAATTGAGGTTCTAGTAAGTTCTGATATTCAGAAGCTGAAATCATTGTTATTATTATCATCATCATCTACCTTTTCCACTCCAGAGCTCTAGTAATGTGTGTTTAAAATAACTTAGTCACAAATATGTCCCACTTCCAGCGTGCATAGTAGCCAATACGGCAATGAGCAGATGAACTGAAAAATTTGTTGACTCATATTCATAGTCTGCTCATCCTACAAGTCTTAGCTCAAGTCCCAATTCCTTCATGAAGCCATCTTGATTCTTCTCTTTGAAAGCATCCATTCATCAAATGTTTTTCTGAGCAGCTATTAAGTGCCAATCACGGTTGATGGGAACAGGGAATACAACAGTAGGTGTGGTAGATGATGTTATTCCCAGCTATTTGCTGCTCCCACCCTCTGTAAGAGGATCGTAAGTCCCCTTGCTCCATCCTACTCCCACATTATCAGGCTTGGTTGTTCATGTCATTTGCTTTGGCCAATGAAATGGGAACAGAATTGATACATGCTCCTTCTGAGCAGGAGTTTTAAGAGCAATTAGGTGTTTCTCTTTTGTTCTCTTGTATTTTAGTCTCTGCCATGAGAATGCATGTCCAAATAGATCCTGCTGCTTCAGCAGAGACTCTGAAATGAAGAAGACACATGGAATAGAATCACAGCTGCCACACAGCTGCCATAGTCCATCTACTAGGTGAGTGAGGGAAAAAAAAACCTGTTGCTGTTACATGACACTGAGATTTTCAGATTGTTTATTACACAGCATAACCTAGTGAAAACTGACTAATACAGTAAGCAGAACAGACTGGGTTACAATGTTTGAGGAGGTTACAAACTAGTGGAATGCCTATTACATATATCATCTCTACACTGAAATTCTAATTTCTTGTAAATTGCCTATTTTGGAATAGTTTTCGATGTGCATGTCTGGCCTTGAAGATAAGATTAGAGCAAGCATTAGATCTTTTACTTTACCGAATATTTGTGTGTGCTTGAGAAGTCAGTAAACATGTATGGTGTGATTTCCAGGAGCCATGCTATTTCCCTCTTCTATTTACACCTGTTTGTTCTTGGTATGACCAAGGAAACACAGCAAGATAAACTGGAGCAGAAAAGAAAATTTAAACACTCGTGTTTTGATAATGACTCACCAAACATGGTGATTTCCTTAAGTAAGTATTTTGGGCATAAGAAAAAAATAGCCATTACATTTAAAAAAATAACATGAAACAAATACTGTGAGCTGAGGAGCGTAGAGCTCAGTGGTAGAGTGCAGGCTTAGTATGCATAAGGTATTGGATTCAATCCCCAGTGCCTCCACTAAAACACATAAATAAATAAATAAACAAACCTAATCACCTACCCTCCCTCAAAAATACTGTGAGCTATTTGTAAATTATTACCATGTTCATGGAAGTTGCCTGTGAGTACTTACTTTTATAACTGGGCAAAGATTTTCCCAGTGACATTTGAATATCAATAGACAAAAGAAATAATAAAATTAAATGACTAAAAAGAGAGAATACTGCCATGTTTTCTCATGTCTAAATTGCCCTAATGATTAATAACATTTAAAAAGCTGTTTGTAGAACAAATATCATGGTATTCAAATCTTTCACTTTCAGGGATATAGCCACAGAAAGCCTAATCTTCAGCAAAATTATATGAACGGGACCAAAGATGTTCCATGCTCATTCTCAAGTCTGAACAAAGTAACTTAGAAGCTTGTTAGTTTAAAAATTTCTTCCTTATTGATTAATTGTTAGTAATTACCGGTCTTTTCTTGTACAAAAGATACGAAAGATGCAAAATGTTGATCCCCAGGAACACAGAGTTCCAGATCATGATATCCAAGGCACATCGGTAGAGAGTGGCCCAGACGATATAAAGAGTACATCCTGTTAAAAAATGAAGTGCACATGTTAGATGTCTAGAGTGGCTGCAGCACGTGGCTTAATAAATTTGTTTTCTTCTGTGTGAAAAATAAGCCAAACACATCTTAGAAACACCTAAGCCAACCATCACATTAAGCTACATTGTAGTTTTTGTCTGATTACCAAAACAAACAAATAAAACAAAATCATGCTTTGTTGCAGAAAACTTGTAAAGTATAAAAAATGTTTTTAGAGGGGAAAAAAGCCCCATAATTCTATGACTTGAAGGAAACCATTATTGATATTTAACACTTCCTCAGAGTCTTTATGCATTTTTACCTGATGGCAAACCTAATGGATACACAATTTAAAACCCCCTCTTCAACTTACTGCAATGATTTCCCATTTCACTAAAACTCTATAGTTTTTAGTGACTGTAATTGATTAAAGCATAATTTATTTTACTATCTCCCTAATGGTGGACAGATGAAATATTTTGGCTATAATTTTTGATAAGTAGCAAAAACAGCTTTATACGTAAAAATGTATCTCTTTTTGTGACTGTTTGCTTAGAGTGGATTACCTGGCAGGTAGCCAAGGGAATGAACTTTATAACTTTGATGACATTTATCAATATCAATTATCAACACAAATGTATCAATGACACATATGCACATAAAAACTAACCTCCCATTTTAAAAAGTTATGCATTTGCAATTTTTTCCTTTCATCAGAATGGGGGCACCTGAATAACAGCCCAAAATGAAAGTTTTAAATATTCTTTAGATCATATTACATAGAAAATATTGAAGACATTTAAAATACCATTACTTAAAGGAGGCAGGATAACACAGAGGAAGGACTGGCCAGGAAGCTGGAGGACCTGAATTATAATTCTGGTTTGGCCACTTTTTCCTGGTCTTAATTTTGCACGAGTCGTCTAATTTCTCCAGGCCTCAGTTTCTTCATTTATAACGTGTTGGACTAGATGATCTCCCATCTGTTCTACCTCTGAAACCCAGTCCTAAAATTCATAATTAGCTTTTTTTTCTAAGAGAATGTGGTTTTATTTTTTCATCCTCCTGCTGCAATCGCTACCTTACTCAGAGGTGACAGCCACAGAAGTCCTACAGGCTACCTTCTAGCTACCCTTTCAGCATCTTCGTTGACCATTTCTTGTCCTTTTTCGTATATTCCAGGCACAATGAGCTATTCTTCATTCTCCCTCAACATATTGAATCTCCCTCTCCTCTGGATACCACATACACTCACACTCAGAGAAATCTTGCTCATGTTCCAAAAGCCAGCTCGACAGTCCTCTCCTCAGAGGGACCCTGGTCCGCCTTCTGCTGAGGCCGTCACCCTGTCGATTTCTCCCTGGCACTGGGCGCACACATGCATCACAGCATCTGATATGTCAAATGCGACCACCCATCTGTCTCTCTCCAGCCCCCAAGGGTCTCTTTCTCAAGGATGGAGGCTGTGTTCTTCAATCTCTGACATATTACTGGTGCTCAAAAATGCACCTGAATAAATGAATCATCACACATAGACAGGAATTTATCAAGAATCACTAGATAAAAAAGCAAATTCAATTGTTTCAGTGTTTCAATGTGAACTAATTTACCTTGCTTCATCAGGGTTAACGGGGCCCTCCCCCGCCCAAACTGTACTTGAACTATTGTGTTTGGGTAATTGTTTTTGTTTCCAGTGTTGCTGTACTGGCCACAGCAAGTAAACTCCTATTCAAATAATGAATGTTTAAAACTACAAAGTAATTACTGTGCGCCAGGCACTATTATAAGTCAAATATCACACACACACACACACACACACTCACACACTCATTTAATTCTCACAATGTCAGGAGGTGGTATTATTTTTCCTCTTATTGGACACATGGGGAAGCTGAAGTATAGGAAGTTTATTGCCGCAGTCGCATAGTCAGCAAGCACTAAAACCAGGGCTGGACTAGCACAATTCAGCTTCAAAGTTCACACTCTTACACACGAATGGATTTTCTGATATCTGGAAAATCTGAACAACATATGAACACAGACTTAATTTATCTAAAGCTCATAAGGGTGAAAGCGCTTGTCCTAAGTTGTTTCATATACTGATAGTTTGCTAATGAAGACTTTTATTTTTGGTATCCTATCGACCGGACAAGGAATACTCTGAAGCCCCCAGGACAAAGCCCATCTGATGCCAGTTACAGAAAAGTTACGTACAATTCCACGTAGGTTTCTTACCTATAGTTAACATCCCCCTAAGAAGTATCATATGAAGGTGAAGAGTAGTTGGAATAACCAACCCAACTGCAAAAAAAATATTTGCTATATGAAAAACTAGATGATGTATCTCTCTCCAGTTTTCACAAGAAGTCCCATTGGAAGGCACAGGTATGATACTTTCTAACTCAGGTGTAAAACCTATTGCAGGTGATTCTGCCAATGGGCTGGACTCGGTATAATTCATCTTGAAAACCCCTGTAAAAACAAATAAACAAAAGGACAATCACAAAAATGACAGCTGTATTTTATTACCCCTGTAGGTATTAGACTAAAATTATTTCTGTGAACCAAATGTTGGTGAATAGACTTCTCTGGTGCTGATGAATTGGACAGACCCATGTATAAATCCTGGCTCTGTCACCTAGTAATGTAGCCATTTCCTTATCTGTTAAATGATGATCATACTTCATTTGACTTTATGATGAAATTAAATCCATAAAATACTTAGCATAGGTAGTGTACACCTATTCCCGGATATATATGTATGCATCTCTATATATCTATATGTTTGTATCTAAACATACTTGGTGGGGGAGAGAGGAATGAGGGAATTAGCCATTCTAAAAGGCAATCACCACTGTTCATAAACCACAGCAATTACAAAGTTACTTAGTATAGCTTTCCAACATATTCCTACTAGTGACACTGATTCCAAACACAGGAAAAGTAATAAGGAAAACTGATTTTTTAATACTTCAAAACATTTAGCACCCTATTATGTACTATTTGAAGGCTTAGAATATTGGGAAGTCTCTAATTTTTTTTTTGGAGGTACTGGGGATTGAACCCAGGAACTCGTGCGTGCTAAGCACCCCCTCAAAGGCTCTAACTTTATACTGTTGTTAAATTATTATATCATACATATGTAATCCTACATTATCATATATGCACATAATAAATACAGTACTGTAATCATTTGTATATACAGAGATTTAACATTTATTCCTTTTTCGGTCTAAGGATTTATTTTCTTTCCCATAAAAATTCTAGTTGGTGGCATCTCACAAATTGCAAAGTACTTATATGGAAGAGGAGCCACGAGTATACATTTCTGTTTAATATTAGAATCTGTAGCAAATACATTTCAAAGAATATACATTTTACACATATTTACATAACCTTAACATGCAGGGGCACTATTTCCTGACTACGGCCTATCCTCTGTCTCTGGTACTTATTAACTCTTTCTGATTAATTACACAAATTGGCCCCTGATTTAAAAAAAAAAATACGGAGATTTACAGAATATGTTAATTTTCTGTTTCAGGGAAAGAATTCCAAATGAGGACTCAAAATACCTTTAAATTTAATTTAGAAATATAAATTTCTTTCCAAATAAGGTCACACAATAAGCCATACTTTTCCATTTTTTTCCATCACACTAAAGTAAAGGTTTTAGGTAGCAGAATAAATTGGTATCAGGTTGGGCATTTTGAAAGGATGTTAACAGACGAATATGAAAGAATTCCACATCTCTTAAGATGACAAGAACACATACACACCCAAATTTATAAGCTGTGAGTGAAATAAATCAAATCAATTAAAGATCTCTTCCCATAATTCTAAAGTAGTTCATACATATGAGAAATAGCTTAGTTAGATATTGTTTTGCTGCAAAAAGGAGAGAAATCATAAAAACCCAACTACTTTGCAAATTTTTAAAAACTGAACTATAGTTGATGTATTCTACGTAAGTTACATGTATACACAATGAGTCACAATTTTTAAAGGTTATACTCCATTTATATGTATTATAAAATACTGTCTATATTCCCTGTGTTATCCAATATATCCTTGTAGCTTATTTATTTTATACATAATAGTTTGCACCTCTTAATTCTCTACTTCCCAAATGTTTGAATCAATAAACATGTAAGTTTATTGGGATGGGGAGGCATCATTATTTTAATGACTCAAGTTATACAAAGTTTGTTTTCAAGGACCAAACCAGGATTAATCTCATAATTTCTTCAGGAGGTAGAATGATATTAAGTGTCCTCTGTCACTCATGATGATCAGCTTATGCATTAGCATTATGGAAGCTAATAATAACTACCATTTCTACCCCACCTTAGAACACGCTTTCACTCCCACTACCCTATGCTCTCTACGAGGTGGGGACACTGTCATACTCATCTATGTCTACCCAAGCCCTAGCCTCTGTAAGAGAATGCCAGAGGCAGAGGTGAGAGCCATATGTAAAGTACACAAAAGTGATGAAAACACTTTTAGAAATTACTTTTCAGTCTCCCCAAAGACAGTAGTAAAGACAGGAGGGTGCCGAGCCTTCCTGAGGTTGAGAAAGTCCAGTTCTATGGCACAAGCCCCAGGGAGTCATAGACGCCAGGCAAAGTCACTTCTGTGTTTTGGGTTGGCTTCTGCCTGGGAATCCAGACACCTGGGCTAGAAGACTCCTTCAAGTTTTAACAGCCTGTGGCTCCAACATATATTTATATAATCAGTTAACTAATACATATTCCCCTTCACATACACCTGATTACACCTGTACTGCCAACTGATCTGCTGTAATTCAATTTCAGGCTTTTAAAAGTTCTCCAAGTGGCACTAAAAGTATCAATTTCTGATCAAGAGAAAGGATAGGAAAACTGTGATCTTCTAATCCAAGAACCAGGGAAACCTATAATATGAATTTTTAAAAGGTAAGATAATCCTAAAACATACTGTGATGCACCATACTTTATTTAAAAAGGGTCCACATATTTAATTTTCTTGTGCATAGTCATTAACATTATATATTACATGTAATTCATTTTACTTGTATGTTTATCTATATGTCTATTATATATCGAGGTATACTTATCTATATGTCTATTTTGAAACGCCAGTGACCTACTGTCAATACTGATCGGATCCTCCCGTTTTCAGCTTTCTTTGACCACTACTTAATGGATTTATGTGGCAAACACTGAACTCTCCTTATACAGAGAATGAATGAGTCTAATGAGGAAGGTTAGGCTGGTAAATTCGTAAAGTTCAGGTTAATTTTGACTAAAGCAAGAGAATTTTTCTATTAGTTCCTCCGAGTCTAATTTCTTAAATTCTCTGTGCTAGTGAAGTCCTGTCTTTCTATTGGTTTTCAAATAGGCATGTGCGGGGCGAAATAGCTAAATCGTGAAACTAACCTTAGCCCTTCATCAAATTACAAAAATGAAAAAGATAACAGCCGTGAGCAAAGTCTTGCTAGAAGACTTGCTCAAATCATTCTGTAATTCTTACTGAACCTTCGCGATATCTTCGGAATGGCAAAGGGCATGACGCTGCTCAGTCTTTTGGCACTTACTCTTGCTTCAAAGCCAGCGAGCACTTTCTGAGACTTGTCTGGTCAGAAACCCGTTTCCCAAAGCCTCAGTAACGAGGGCGTGGAGAGATCACGGGTTCCCCAGCCACCTGCGCTCCCCAGCCGCCCTGCTCACCTCGCTCCTAAAGACAGAGGGTCAGTGTCAACTGTTCTCCTTGACCCGAAGCTCTCGGGCCACGAGGGGTGTGCAGTGGGCACCCCGACCCACCTCACATTCCCAGCGCCAGGCCTGGGCGGGCGACCCTGTGCTCCCGGCTGAGCGCTGACTCCGCGTGGGACCCGAAGGCCCTACAGAGGGCGAGGAGGTGCCGTAATGTGTTCGCGGGCTGGGAGCCCTGGGAGCCTTGGGAGCCTCGCGGGGAGGGAGAGGCCGAGCTCACCAAGGGCTTGCGGGCGGCAGAGCGCGGGAACCTGTACCCGCGGGGGCCCGAGCGTCCGAGGACGCTGGCGCTGCCTGACCCGAGTGGCGACAGCCGACGTCTGAGGGTCGGTGACCGCGACGCCCAGACCCTGGGTGAAGGGCGGCTTCCAAGGACAATGCTTGGCCCGCAAGGAGAGAACAGGGTTCCCGCGGCCAGGGCGCGGAGAAGAGGCAGCCGCCGCCGGGGCGGGCAAAGTTGCTCCCAGAGGAGCAGGAATCCAACTTTCGCTTCCCAATTTAGCCCCGGGAGCGCGAGGCTGCAAAACAGTCGGGAGCTTCGGGGGAACTGGGGACAACTGCGCCTCCCGCTCCTTACCTGGCTGGTCCCTGGCGCGGAGCCTGGGTGGCACTGGCCAAAGTTTGGGGCGGCAGCGGCGGGGCGCGGGGGACACGGACGTGGCGGCTCGACGGGCGCCGGACACGAAAGCCTCGGCGGATCGGCGGGTCCGGAGGCTGCTCGGCAGATGCCGGGTCTCCGCGCCCCCGGCGGCTTTGACTAAAATAGGCATCGTGGCGGCGGCGGCCGGGGCTGGGGCCGCACCGCGCACGCGCCCGGCGCCCCGGCGCCCCCCGGCGGGCGGAGTCCGGAGCCTCCGCCCGGACTCCTCGCCCGGTTCCTCCAACTCCGCGGCGGCGTCTGCACAAAGGTGATGCGTTTGAAACACCCGCTGCTTGCTTTCCTCGTTTCCTCTCTACTTATCGGTTCTGCCCTTGTTTGGGCAGGAGTGGGAGGCGGGCAACATCTTGGGGCCTGCGTGCCCTTTGGGATAACTTGAACGGTAGGGTCCCAGCAGGGAGAGGAAGCAGGATAAGAAAAGAGAACCAGAATCTCCATTTCCCCACAAAGTCCAACGACCCACTCGCGTAACTCCTTTGTGGGACACAGTTGCCCGCCTCTCAGCACGAGCGGGATGGGCGGGGAGAGCGTGCAACTCGGCGTCTGAACCTGGCGGCGGAGGCTGGCGGTTTGGTCCACACGGACGACAGGCAGCGCCCTCGGGGACCCGGCGAAGGGCCGGAGCAAGCCAGCCCTGCTGCTGCGGGGGCCACGCGGGAGCCACGCGGAGAGACCTTCGACACAAGCACTATTTTGTTTCTAAAGAAGGAAGGTACTTATCCGAAATTTACTTTCCTGTCACGGTGCCGGGCCCTGCACTGTAGGCGGAGCGCCGCCTGAATTTGCCACGTGAATTTGGCAGACTTGGGACCATAAATTGAAAAACAAGATACGAAAGTACGCTGCGATCAATTATTACTGTATAGAGGACAACTCTCTTGGGTAAGAAATGCAGGGCAAATTAAGGAAGAGTCGGTGTGGGGGAGGAGTTGGAGGACAAAAGAGGAAGGTTAGATGAACATTAACAGTTTCCACCTGAAGTGTCCCATTGCGAGGTAGAATTTGTGCCGATTATTAGAGTATGAGGTCGTTCATGTGTGCCAAACATGACCTAAGACCACAGGTACATTGTAAAGTGAGTGCCTGGGAGAGCACACTTGCCAGGTCTCTGTGGTGCACAAGTAATGCAACATGGTCTTCAAGAACATGGTCCATAGTGCTGCACAGACCAGGTTTGAATCCTGCCTCTCCTACCAGCTAGCTGTGTGACTCTGGGGAAGTTACTTAGCTTTTCTGTGCCTCAGTTTCCTCGTTTGTACCTTGGGGTTGATGATGATTGCACCCGTTCCTCAAAGGATTGTTTTGAGGACTAAATGATTTAAAATACACATAAACGGCTTAGAATGGTATGTGGTACATAGTTATATGCATGTGTATTTATAAAGCGCCTTATCTAACATGTTTGAAATTTGCTATCACTTTACAAGATTCATTTTCAACGCTACTTCTTCAGAGGCTGTTTCTTTTTAGATGTTCTGCTGTACATTTTGGTAGCTACCACTACATACATTTTAAGAAGTAGGTTTAATAAGAAATATGCACAAAGATTTTGCATGGATATTCATTGGAGAGTGGCTGAAAATAATGAACACTGGAAATAACCTGAATTTTAACCATAGGGGACTAAGTAAATTGTAGGACATCCAAACAATCTTGTTCTAAGCAGCCATTAAAAATAATTTATAGAAAGATGTTCAGAACATAATAATGTCTACTAATTATATAGAACAGAGGACAGCAAACTCTGGCCCAAAGGCCCAGCCCCCACTGTCCCTTTTTGTACAGCTCATGAGCTGAAATGGTTTTCACATTTTTTGATGGTTGAAATCATCAAAAGAAAAAAATATTTCATGACATGTGAAAATTATATGAAATTCAAATTCAGCATCCATAAAGTTTCTTTGGAACCCAGCCACGCTCCGTCATTTTACGGCTGCTTTTGTGCTACAGAGAAAGCATTGAGGAGTTGTGGCAGAAACTACATGACCCTGCAAAGCCTAAACTATGTACTGTCTGGTTCTTTGCTGAAAAAATTTACTGCCCCTTGATATAGAGTGGACTTTGTGCCAGGCAGTGTTCTAAGTGGTTTAGATATATTAAGCCACTGAATCCTCATGACAGACTCTATGAAGAAGTAGTTACTATTATTATCTCCATTTTGTAGACAAGACACTGAGATAACAGTGAGGTGGAGTGGCCTGCTCAGGGTGTCAGAGGTAGCTTACTGCTACCTACACAGCTTCTATCACTAGCCACACTGCCTCGCATAAAAAGATGTTAAATAGAAAAAGGCATGTTACAAGAGTATGGAGAATATTACAAATCATCCATGATGGTAAGCACTGAAATGCTTACATTTCTTACCTCTGATGATGAGGTTGTAAATGACTTTTCTTTTTTTCCCTTCCTTCTCCCCCCTCCTCCTTCTTCCAACTTCTCCTGCTTTTCCTCCTGCTGCTTCTGTTAAATTTTCTGCAATGCTTATATGTTACTTTTATAATAATCTGAACACATACTTACTAACATAGCAGAGCCCAGGTTCTGGCTTTTGCAGACCGTATACCAGACTCCAGCACTGTGGTTATGGAGTCAGCTGTTACAGGATACACTCACTCCTTGCCTAACAGGTTAAGATGTCCATAAGGCATTCATTTCATATAAAGATTGTGTACTTTTATGAAAAGAGTACTGGATTCAATATCATAAGACTTGAGTCTTGGCCTCAGAGTCTGTTTTCTCGGAGTCTGTGTGCTACAGAAAAAGGAGACTCTATACCCCATCTAAGGAGTAAAAACATAATTTTATATTTAAATTTTTATCATGGATATATGAATAGCAGCTCTTAAAATTCAAAATAAGAATTCTAGACACAAAACGTTGAGTTTGAGAGTGCTCTAGGTAACTTGGTTTCCTCCTGCTGGTCATGGAAAGATCTGATTGAAAGATTCTGAGCGCTGTTCGGAACAAGTATGATGCAAGGAGGTAACTTGCAGCTAACTGTAGAATGGAAAGAATATGAGGCATAAATAACAAAATGCAGGGCTTCCTGTCTCCTCTGCAAAAGCTCTAGCTTTTACTGCTGAGATTGACATAAACAATGATTTCTTTCTTTATTTCTTTCTGGGCATCCTTGTCTGCTTTTTATCATTTGGACAAAACTTTGATGAGATTTCAAAGTTCAGATAGAACAAATTTTGTGAAAATAAAACAAGACCCGAGGGAGTCACTGGCTTTAAGAGTATGTGGAGGGGAGGATATAGCTCAAGTGGTAGAGTGCATGCTTAGCATGCACTAAAAAAAAAAAAAGAAAAGAGTTTTAGCATTATGTTATCTTCCTTATCTCTCTCTGCCCATGGCTTGCTTCAGTATAGACTTTCTTCCAAATGTTACTCCTAATTGCACAGAGGCCATAGCTGCTTCTGGGATGTCTCAGCAGACAGTTCTGATCAATTAGTAAGCAGTGATTTGATTAGATTCTTTATGTACCTAAATACCTCTCGTTCAATGTTACATTAACTTTTTCATTGACCTGTTTGACAACCAACCTTATTGACTGTTTTTACATTTCTTTTCCTTTAAAAGAACATAACGGAGTTGGTTTTGTTGGAGCAATTTTAGGTTTATAGACGACCGAGCAGTTAGTACAGAAAGCTCCTATAGAGCCCCTTGCTCGCCTGCTCACAGTTCCCCTGTTATTAACATCTTGCATTAGTGTGAGACATTTGTCACAATTGAAGAACCCATGTTGTTACATTATTACTAACAAAAATATACATTACAGTTCATCTTTGTGTTGGATGGTCCCAGTTTTGCCAAGCGTATTTGTCATGTACCCACCGTGACATAGTAAGAAATATAATGTGGTCTCTTTTCCCAGTTCCTGACCTAGAGTTCCCAAAACTTTTATAATGAGTGACAGGGGTGCTAGGAGCATCTTTTGTTCTAATATTTAGTCTTTGAGCCCCAATTCCTGGCATAGGGCTCCTAAAACCTTCATAATCTCCTGAGTTGTGGGCTATGGGAGACTCTTACACAGAGCTTCCTAAGTCCCTTGGGAATTCCTGGGGGATAGGAGTGTCTTGTTCTAACAGGATGACTCTAGGTGGGCTCCAGAGAGCTTCAAGATGGGTCCTGGTCTCCAGAAAGACCAAGTCATGACTAGACGCTTGGAACTTGCATCCTCACCCTCCATTCTCTGGGGAGGGAAGAGGGGCTGGGGACTGAGTTAATAATTGATCATGGCAATGTGGTGAAGCCTCCAAAAAAATCTCTAAGGGATTTGAAGACCTTCGGAGTTAGTGAACACACCCATGTGTGGGAGGGTGCACACCCCAAGTCCACAGGGACAGAAGTTCCTGCACTCAAGAACCTTCTGGACTTTGCTCTATGTATCTCTTTATCTGGATGTTCATATGTATCCTTTCTTATATCTTTTATAATATACTGCTAAACTTGTTTCCCTCAGTTCTCTGAGTTGTTACAGCAAATTATCAAACTGGAGGACAAAGTGGTGGGAACCTTGAGTTACAGCCAAGTTGGGCAGAAATGTAAACCTGGGGGCCCATTACTTATGATTGGTGTCCAAAGTCGGGGCAGTCTTGTGGAACTGAAGCCTTAACCTGTGTGGGGTCTACACCAACTCTGGGTAGTTTGTATCAGAACTGAATTGTCAGACACCCATTTGGTGTCGAGAGGGTTGGAGAACTGGTTAGTGTCAGAAAACCCCACACACATTTGGTGTCTGAAGTGTTGTAAGCGAAGGAAACAGGGTTGGTTTGTTTGTTTGTTTTGTTTTTGTTTATGTAATGCCATGTGCTCACCATCACAGTATGTACTGAATAGTTTCACTGCCCTCAAAATCCCCCCTCTCCACTTACTCATCCGTCTCCTCCCTAACCTCTGGCAACCACTGATTATTATTATTTCTTTTTTACTGTCTCCATAGTTTTGCCTTTTCCAGAATGTCATACAGTTGGCATCGAACAGAATATTGACCTTTCAAACTGGCTTCTTTCACTAAGAAGTTTGCATTTAAGGTTCCTCCATGTCTTTTTGTCGTCTTGATAACTCATTTTTAAAATCACTGGATATTTCATAGTATGAATGTGCCACAGTTTGCTTATCCAGTCACCATTTTTCAAACATCTCGGTTTCTTCCAGTTTGGGGCAGTTATGAATAAAGCTGCTATAAACATCTGTGGGCAGGTTTTTGTGTGGACATGTTTTCAACTCTTTTGGGTAAATACCAAGGAGTACGATCATTAGATTGTATGGTCAAGACTGTGTTAGCTTTGTAAGAAACTGCCAAACTGTCTTCCAAAGTGGCTGTACCATTTTCTAGTCCCACCAGCAATGAATGAGAGTTCTTGTTGTTCCACATTCTTACTAGCATTTGGTATACTCAGTTTTTTGAATGTCAGCCATTCTAATAGGTGTGTTTTTTGCTTTTTAGACTGACTCACTTGGTTAATTTGTTCAAAATAATCAAACAGGTTATGTGCTGAACAGGTGTTTTATATCTTGACCAAGTTTAAAAACAAACAGCAAAGCAGAGGGGTATAATCTTTCATCTTTTTTGCATCCCAAAGGCCTATACTCTAAAAAATGGTTAAAACAATGTTTAAATATTTCTAATACTAAATTCAGGGAGGAGATCTCTAAAAGTTGGCTTTCATTTGATTTGTTGAACAATGAGCTTTTACCCTAAGGATTCAACCCTTCAAAGAAACAAAACCCAGCTAAAACTCAAAAAAAATACTTGAAGTACTTTAAGAGCATAGTGAATTATAAAGGCAGTTGAAAAAGTGGGGGCTTTGGGATTAGCTAGATTTGAACTATGGTTTTATATTTAATAAACTGGATAAATGTAAATCATTTATTAAACTTTTCTGAGCCTCAATTACTTGTCTGTTAAACTGCAAAAATAATTCTTAGCTGACAAGATAATTTTGACCTTTAGAAACTATATTTTTTAAAAAAATGCCTGGTGTCCAGCTTTTGGTAGCTTAATTGTACATGTCTTCTACCCTCCACCCCCGTATAGTGCTCTGCACATGGTCCACAATCAATAGAAATTATTAGAACTTCCATCCATCATCACAGTTCCCTAGTCTGATGAAATAGTTGAAGTATCCTATGAACACATGGAACAAAGATACAGTTTCATCTGCTATGTATTTGCTGGTTTTAAATAGCTGGAATATAGCATACATGACACAGATTTCAAAAAAAAATTACAAGTTGCAAGAATCTAGCTCATGTTAAAATATCCAGTGATTTGGGATTTCCCTGGAGTAGCCAGAAGTGAGATACTAGCTTCAAAAGCAAATTCATAAAATATGCAATAGTATAGATTCTAGAAACGGGGCACTTGACAGAATCAAGTTACAGCAATTCCCCACCTTGGGGTTGGCAGAAATGCACACACGGTGACTATAATGTCAGAAACTGGAAGCCTGATATTCCCTCTGCTTATTCTTCCTCACATAACTTTCCTTCTAAAACAGAAGAGTTGCATTTGTGAATTATTTATTTTAAATATTAAAATAGCAAACAAAGGCCAGATGAAGCATGTAATAGGATTTCCTAATCTTTCAGAAAGTAATTTCCAAGAGAAGGAATTTATTATAACTAAGTAGAACAGAATCATGATTTTATTTTTTTTAAAAAGTGTGAAAACAGGAGCAGAGCATTTGGCCTGGATCCACACCCAATTCCGAAAGAAGCCTCAAAGCCGGGCCCATGTTGGATCCTCAAAACAAAACTGGATCCCAGGCGCAGGCAGATACACCCAGAAGAGCAGGGTCAAAAGTCTGGCACAAACCACTGTAAAGACCTCTTTTGTGTTTTTTTCTTTCCCTTTTGGGAATTTCTAGAAATTCACAGACCCTTGAAGCCTGTCTGCGAATCCCACGTTTAGCGCCTCTACTTTGAGAAAAGAAATGCCACGACCCTGAGGATGACACTTTTAAAGGTACTGGTTTTTTCAGTCTATAAATAATTCCTTTATGTGAATAATTGGTGAGAAAGGGTTAGAAAGGTGATTAGAGAGGAAAAGTTGTTAATGATAGAAAAAAAACGTTTGGCAATTCTTAATAGCATATAATTTGGATGTATAGATGAGATTATGATTGAAAGTGAAGCCAGGGAATGACTTTTAATCTATATCTGGTGAAAGCAGAACTTTCAATCATAGAGTTTCTACTGAGCAGTCTCATTCTGTTATGTAATTAATCCTCAATAAAAGGCTGCTTTTGGAGGCCTGATAATAGCCAGCCCAGTAATTGACATCAGCTAGAAACAAAAACCCAAAGCAACGCATTGTAAAGATGGAATAATAAAATAAAGTTGGGAATAATGATGCCGCCATCCGGCATTAATTGATGTGCCAAAGCACTCAGAGTTCCCAGGAGAAAAGAATTATTTAAATGCAAATTTTTATTATTACGACTACTTAAATTGTAATAGATTCATGAAAAGAAGACACCTCGCTAACTTAGTGCACATATAAAACCTGATAAAATATTTATGAGCCACGTACTGGCAGCTTTATCATTTAGCATAAAAAAGGGTAAACAAGATGAAACATTTCTTTAGTCCAAGCTCACATATATTTGGTACAATTTAGAACCACATTCAATGATAACAGTGATGTTTGGTTTGGAAACTATGGCGACCCTCACACACTTTTGTAGGAGAAAAGGTCATGATTTGAAAAGATACAGATTTTACAGTCATTGAATCTCTTTTGAGTATAGGAAGAAAAGAACCTTGGTTAGCACGTTTTCCAACAGAACACCATTTTGGTTTATATGCCATAAACAAAACTATTCTTAATGAAGTTTAACTGCATACCACAATTTAGGGAATTCTTAATATTTTTTACATCAACTACACCACTTTAAGTTATCCGAAGAGAAATGTAATGAATATAAGCTCAGAAAATAGCAACTAAAAGCAAGAGAGCATTCCAGCGTGAGTCAGGAAGTCCTCCAGATGACTTCATATGACTGCTTAATGAATTAATGAAACTCCGCACCTAGAAAACTGATGTTGGATACTAAAAGATCTAGTAGAAAATACTACTATTAATGACTGTTGTAAGATGCCATTTAAAATGCCTTGGATTAGTACTTAGTACTTGCATCATTAATGGCTTAACACTGGCATGTGATTCCCACGTGTTTTAAAGTGATATTACAGAAATGGATTCCTCAGAACAGTTTGTCTCTACCTCTATTATGGCTTTTCTTCCTTGCTATCTTTTACATATTTATGTGCAAGTCTTACTTCTCCATCTAGGTTGTAAGTTTCTGGAGGGTAAGAAGTGTGTCTGATTTATCTTTCATGTCTCCACGGTACCTAACATGTGATTCACATATATTTGGGACTCAGTAAATATTAGTTGATGGGATAATCAAGTGCATTTGCTTTCAAGTATTCTTCTCCAGTAGAAAAAATACTAAATATTTTAAAATTGTGTTTTGCAACTTAAATTATTACTAATAGGGGCCATAACAGAAGAAATACATGCCAACATGCTAACAAATTGGATTAGAAGAGTGGAGTGATTGTCTTTTTCTTTTTTGTATTCCACTTGTTTATGATATGGTCATATTGTCTTTGTAATAGAAGGAATAAATAACAACAAAATAACACTTAATATTCTACTAAACTAAAAATCACTTTATTAGAATTACGGTGACCTTTCCACTATGACAGTGACACTCCTGTTCCCTGCTCACACTCACACTCCCCACCATCACCTTCCTCTCCCCCCGTCTGGGTGATTTATGATGGAACAGGAACAAGGTAAAAAAGACAGTTTTGGAAGGAGTGGGAAGAGATGATGGTTTAACCCTGAGAGGCTCATTTATTCGTTTAGAAATACCAAATGGTCTGATGGGTGGCAAATGTCTGGGGTCAGGATGCAACACTGGGGAAGAGCACAGAGACCTCAAGTCAGAGGCAACTGTGGGACACTGGGGGCCACCATCCCAGTTGCCCAGAGACCAAGTGGCCAAGCAACACTGCAGTCAATCCAGGGAGGATTCACAGGACAGAGAGAGGCCAAGTCACCTCTCCTGCTCTGCCATGAGGCCTTGTAAACCTGCCCCCACCCACTGGAGCAAGGAGAGAAATACAGAAAGACTAATGGGTTCATTTTAAATGACTGTTTAAACAGGGAGATATTACTTGTATGTGGTCAGATCAAGTGTTTTCTGCCATCACTGGGAAGAAGGTGTGAGAGTAGGATGAAATCAATGACAGGTTAAAAGAAAGATGTGTTTTGCACACGTCTCATCAGTGTCTTCTCAGTTTATACCTGCTATACATTTTATTCATTTTTTTCAAAAAATGTAATGGGTACTTGCTGTATACTAAACACTAGACCAGGGGTGAGTTATTTCCAGAAAAATATAATTATAACAGAATTATGGAGACGCTGTAAGTGAGGTCAGAGGAGCTCCCAAACTATAAATTTTTGAGAAAAATGAAATAAAAAGACCAATTATATTATTTAACTTATCATTTAAACTGGAATTACTTACAGAGAACATGGTAATCTCTTGCATATTATCAACACAAAAGTCTCTAAGCTAAACCAGCTGGCAGGTTTTCAACCCAAAGAATGAGCTTGCAACCTGAAAACTAATAACTGCATTCTGAACAAGTGCTGTTCAACTCACTTTGACAATATCGGGAAGAAAAATGTGGTTGTGAAGATCATTTAAAGAAATAACAGTTCTGCATCATGCACGGAAAAAAATGATGTGCAGAAAAAAATGGCATTATTATAAGTCTTACATTTTATTTCATGATAAAACTGCTGGTGGCATTGCATCATTGAAGTCAAACTGGGAGGGGGACTCAGTGTTAAAATTCAGATAGATTCAAGAACAGATGCAATGACTTTCCTTCAACTCAACAAATATTTACAAAGCAGCTGCCATATGCCGGGCTCTGGTTCCCAAATGGTAAACAACATGTAGACTAGCAGGAGAGTTTGAAAAGAAAATTCCTTTTCTCAGAAAAATAGATACTGTGCTTGTGCATTGGCTAAACTTTTATCTCAGATGAACCAAGTTATATCCCACGTTGGATATATTTCCTGTTCTTCAGAAACCTCTGCTTATATCACATCAAAAAATATCTTCTCTGTCTTCTTGGAGACCTTACTGGCTACTATTTTAAAAAGCTTCAGTTTACAAAGTTTCATTGTACATCAAGTTTTATTCCATCTTAGAAAATAGAAAAAGAAATAGCATTACAAAGAGCAGTGGAATTAACTTACCTGTAATATAAGTGGGGGAGGTGGCACCTACAACTTGATGGCCTGAGCTAAGAAAGCCTTCTCGATAAAATTTCTGTGGACATTTCAAATGAGCCACGGGAATGCATGAAATGAAACTGGCAGATCCAAGATTTAAAGAACTCAGACTGCATCAAAGAAGTTTGGCCATGCTCTCTCATGATATAAACTTACAGCCATTTTAACAGAATTACATTTATTTGCACATTTCACTTGTAAACCACGTTTGAGCCCAAGGTAATTGCTGATGTTTTGGAAAAGAAAGGCTCACGTTTGGCTAGTGTTCCCCACACTGTCACTAACAAACTGAGCAGATGTGTAGCTGGCATTTGGCTTTGAGTCTTTTTTCAGTTCAGATTGGGGGCATTTCAGCTCTCTTCAGGTTACTTGGTCGCACCATGGTCGGGGTAGCATGAAAAACGCAAGGACACTGATTTGAAAGAACTATCTTGAGCTGAGTGTCACCATTTACTGTGATCCACCCTTTCTAATCTTTATCCATAAAACAGAATTCTTCCAGGGAATAAGCAAATAAAATCATGTCTACACACATGCTTTGTAAACTGTAAAGTATTAAATAGATGTAAGATACTGTTTTGTAACTATATAGTTGGGGAGGTAAATTTATATTGAATAGGTGCGGTAATCTCGTTAGATGACTCAAAACATCTGATATTCCTATCAAGTGGAACTACAAATCCTACTATAAAATAATGTAAAAACAAATATTTTTGGAATCCTGTAAAGTAAAATTACACTTATTAAGATCACCAAAGCTTGAATTAAAAGACAGTAAAAAGAAAAATTATAGTTTAAGACCCAAATAATCAGTTCTAAAGGGGAAAAGAAGTTCCTTGTCCATCTTTAAGAGCTAGCAGGTTTTAAAACTAGTCCAATTTAGCATAATGATAAAACTTCATTATGTTGAAACCATGCTAGTATTACATGCAAATGTACAATCCAGCATTAAAATGATGGTAATACTCATAGTGAGATGACTAAGAGCTAAAGTAACTAATATTTCATCCTGGCCACATCTTTTCATTATTGTAAGATTTTTGGTCTTAAAATAATACATAGTTCTATCAAATTAAACCTATATTTTATTACAATACGTCCATATGCTATTGATATTTATTTGTATTTTTGTTGATATATGTATGTATTAACTTTTAGAAGAATGAAGAAAAATAATGAAATTAGGCCCATGGATTTCTCTAATTTGTATAAAAACTGTCTTTTTCTAAAAAATAATACTAATTTGGGAACACCATTTCTGAAGATTGATTTCTTCTATAAGCATATGCAATGTAACGGAACATGGAAGCCAGTTAGAAAGTGCAATCCAATGCCACATATTTATGCCCTTGGTCAAACCAGGAGACTCAAGTACATAACATTGCATAATATATTGCTCTTACAATAATGTATACTGTCTGCCTGGTACTGTATGTTTTTCTTATGGCTCTTGCCAGCTTAGTTGAGGGGTTTCACTTTGTAACTGACCTGTCAAATCAATTCTGTCCTGCTTCTGTGCAGTGTAACAGTGACATCCAGAGCTTATTCAGATGAGCAGAGAGCTGACGCATTTCCTTCTGCTGCTGTGTTGATGAGGACAGAAAATTCTTCAACCTGTGACTGCTGGGAGAGCATCGTACTATTCTTTATGGTAGATTAATCCCAGCACCATGAGTTCCTGAGGGTTAGGAGTCCAGGGCAAATCACGCTGGTCCCTTCTGATATTTGCACAGAGGCCAAATCAGGTTCAAAGGACTAGCGCCCCCCACCCCACCCCACCACATCCCACCTCACCCGAAGGGGATGGGAAGCCTCCAAATATCCAGGTGACATAAAGGCCTGCAGCCTCTGGGAACTTGCCTTGGTGACTAGGGTAGCGGTGTTTATGGGTTCATTTTAAGCCAAACCACTCCCTTTCCCCCTCAGGCTACTTCTCAGAGTCCTTCCTGACCACGAAATGTAGGACAGAAAAATCACAAAGCAATCACCTCCTCTGCTTCAAGTCAGAGGGACCACTCTTATCCAGGGCCAGCTTTGTGGGCCAGCCCCACACTCAGTATAAAGCTCTACTGTCTCCATCTTGAAATTCTTACTACTTTTGGAACAAAGGTTCCATTTATTTATGCACTTACAGATTTTGTGTACAAAGCCATAAAGCCTTTTTAACAACCAGCTTCTCATTTTACTGCACTTGTTACCAACCATAAGTGAATCAAAGGAATTTAGGGCTGGAAACAATTGGGCTGAGATTAAAATGAGCCCAATTTTTAACAGAGATTAAACTGAAGTGCACTGTGGTACTGCACTTCGGGGGCACTCTTCCCAGGAGAGCAGTGCTTCCTTCTTTCCATGCGGGTTGATTAGAGTATTTTGAGATAGTAAAGTGTGGTTTGCTAAGCATTTGAAAGCAAACATATAGCGTACATACGTAGAGGTCACTATAGGGTTGTTGTTGTTTTTTAAATTTTTTTTGAAGTGAGAAAAGCTGGGTGCAAACCAAGGTGTTGGATAATAGCCGATCTGTTAACACTGAGGGGCAGTGCCAGCCCTACACAAAAAGTGTGAAGATGGAGAGGATTCACAGCATCTCTTAGCATCTCTTTATCCTGCTATGTTTGTATTCCTTCCTCCTCATCCTGAAAATGCTTAGATTTCTGGAAAACTTGTATGTAAATGCCTCTCCTCCCTCTGCCACATGACTTGAGCCAAAAGTCTACATCCCATTTCTATGTGGCTTTGTTCCCAGTTGACTTTCTTTGTTCTCAGTTGACTAATTAATCCCTGTTAAATTTTTAGCTGGTACTAACTTACAGTGTGACTACTACTTGGGGTGCCTGGTGTTTTAATATTCAATACCACAAAGTCGTACAGGCTCAAAGAAGTGAATTTCTCCCAGGGCCACTGCGAAGCCAAGTCAGTGGGTGCTTCCTGGAGGCCTTCAGTGGCACCAGGCAGAGAGCTGCCACTGCGTCTGCCTGTAAGAGCTGCCGTGGTGGCCACATGTGCCTGGAGACAGAAGAACCTTCCAACTGTTCATTTAGTTCATGCTTGAATAGCTCAGTAGCTCATCCAGACTAAGGATTCAGATGTTGTCACACTGTCCCACTTAGGCAGATGCTAACATACAAAATAACGTGCTTTTCTTACGGAACCCCATCCTCCTTGCTAACTTTGCTTCCCAGACCACTGAGAAAATCTAAGTAATCTTGAGAGACGTCTCACAAGCCCCCATCACTTCTCTCATCTGCCAGCACCTGCACTGCTATATACTCTGCCTCCTCTCCTTACCAGAGATGAATTGTCCACATTCCTGTTTAAAGTCACTGGGTCCCATCGTCACTCATCCACCCACTCCAGCAATTCACCCTCTCTTCTGGGTCATCCCTATCAGCATATAAATATGCCATTATTTCTCTTACTTTAAACCACCTCTTTCCTGACCCCACTTCCTGCTCAGCCGACCATCCATTTCTGTTTCCCTACATATCAAAAGTTGATAAACATACTTGTTCTTCCAACGTCTTGCCTCTCATTTCCCCTGGGTCTACTTCAGTCAAGTTTGTGTCCCCAGTCCCTCCACTAAAACTGCTCCTGTCAGGTTCACCAGTGACCTTCATGCTGCACAACCCATTGGTTTATTCTCAGACGTCCTCTCACCTGAGTGGCAGCCACATTTGAAGCAGTTCATCACTCCCTTCTCCTGGAAACACTTTCTTCCCTTGGCTCCCAGGACCCTCTACTCCTGATTTTCTTTTGATCTCACTAGTTGCTCCTTCTCTATCCTTTGTGACTCCCCATCTCCCTGTCCTCTTAAAAATAGAATGCCCCCAAGGAAAGGTCCCTGGACCATTTTTCTTCTGAATTTACACTCACTTCCTTGGCCATGTCATCTCGTCTCATGGCTTTAAATATGATCTATGTGTGAAATACTCCCAAATCTTTTTCTCCAGCCCATACTTTTCTCTTGAACCCGAGACTCCTCCAACTGCTCACTCTATGTCAGCGTCTAATAAGCAGCCCACGCCGAGTGCTTCTCTCCCCTTCGAAGTCTGCTGCTGTCCCCGCTGCCCCCGGTCTATTCTCAGCAGGCTAGCCAACACGATTCTATTAAAACGTAGGGCAGATCACATCATTCTTCTATTTAAAACGCTCCAGTGGCTTCTGGTCATTCTCAGAATGAAAGTCAGAGTGCTTACCGTGACTTAATAGGCCCCAGAGTGACCTTTTCGCCCGCCCTCCCTCCAGCCACACCGGCCTTCCTGCTGCTCCTGCTTGTGCCTAAAGACCTCCTCATCTGCTCTCATTTGCCCAGATTGCTCTCTCCCCAGATACCCACACGGATCATTCCTTTGCCTCTTTCAGATCTTTGTCCAAACGTGGTCTTTCTCACTCAGACCTTCCGTGACCACTATTAAAATTGCAGTGCCCCTTCCTGGCCACCTTTCCTATTTGGCTTTCCCCATGGTGCTCTCTCTATCTCTAGGTGTTCCCGATTTATCATTTGTTTCCCTCACCCCCAGAATGTCAACTCTATGAGGGATAGGACCTCTGTTACCTGACATAGTCCCAGCGCCCCAGGTCAACACCAGAGCCACGGTAGGTGCTCAAGAAATTGTTAAATGTGTGATACCAGGCCTTTCTGCCAAAGAACATGGCCTGTGCAAGATCTTCAGAAAACCAGTTTTCCAGATAGGAGTTAGACCTGTGACTGAGGATCTGTCTCTTTAAGCTCATGTTTATTGAGCTGCAGCTTTACAAAGCTGTAGGAGTGGTGGGAAGGCAGAGGCCGCACCTGTGTGGTGGGTGGAGCATTCAGTGTGAGCCCCTCACTGTCCAGTCAAACCACCTTCTCTTGCCCTTTCAGCCCAACACATGGCATTAAACACTGTGCAACATTTTTACTGTTGGCTCACAGGTGTTCTTTTTACTCAGCAGTTCATATGCAGCTTTGTTTTCCATGAAATGGCTCTTTTTAAACATGTTATAGTAATGATTAAGCTGATTTGTGGCAATAAATCGTCTTCGAGATTGGCATACTATTATCTCTCGCATTTATTCTACTTTCTAGTCATATTAAATAACTTCATATTTAAAAGAAAGAATTGCCACCCGCCACAGTAACACATCTTGCTTTCATCAGAGGTTGTAGCAAGGAGTGAATTCTGGAAACACTGATGTGGCTGCCCTCCTGCTGAGTACTCACTGGCTGCTTCCTGAGAAGCACCACCCAACTCCACAGGGCAGAGCAGCAGATGGGAATAAATCTGAGGACGTATTTGAGAATGCAGAATTTCACTCTCCCAGTTCTGGTGCAGAAGAAGACAAATTGCCCATAGTTACTCTTCCTGCCCCCCCCCCCCCCATATATTACAATGAGAAATACAGGAAAACAGTGTCGAATTTATTCACAGTCCACAAGTTGAGATGAATAAAACAGCTGGCAATGGCATCTTACCTCTGAGTTGGATTTATAAAAATATTAGTGAGCTCGATTTTTTGTATTTTGCTATTTCATTTGGGGAATGATGAAGAGAGTCTTTTTTTACAATTATAAAACTTCAGACTTCAATGTTATTTATCACAATGTTGCCTGGAATTCCGAAAATGTTCTGTCAGGGGTGATCTGGACATTTCTGGAGTTGACATTTGGTAGAAGTTGGGTAACCGAATATCGTAATGGTACCTTTTTCCTATATATATCCTGTCATTCAAGGCATAGAGTTTATCTGCAATGTCACTACGAATTAAGACTGAAAATAGGCGAGAGATGTAACGATGCTGAGCCAAGAGCAAATATAATTTCTTTCTCCTCCAAGACACATAGCGACAATCAGTTTCAGCTGTGAGGGTTACCTGAAAAAACAGAGACCACATATAAATAGAGATTAGGAAGCAAGAAAAGTTCAGCCACATTTTTTTGCCTCCAAATTTTAAATAAATTCCACTTGCTGCTTTTTTACATTAAAAAGCCCACCAACCCACAATATATTGTAAAAAGAGAAAAACTACTGTATTTACTACTATATATGTAATTTATAACATGAATAATCACAATGTTGTGCCCATCTCCAGTATTCTAAGTTCCAGTGTACACAGTCTGCATTTTATTGCAGTGAGAGCTACTTGATTATAAAAAATAATAAAGTTGGCTGTTAGTTCCAAGACAATCCTGAAGACTGTAGGCATTTAACACTAATCCATCCTAATTCTGTGGTACTGGATAGAATTTATTTACCTGTTCTGATATGTATATGAATTTTTATTTGTACACATACACGTATGTCACAGGTATTAACCAGAAAACAGGATACTGTAATAGACCCTACGGAGGGGACTGTCTGTCAAAACTACCAGATATGACAACAGAGTCGTGACAGTAAGTTTAGCCTTTTATTGCTAGAAGACAACTGAAATTCATCAGCATTTTGAACTTTAAAAGTTACTTATTTTGTAATAAGAGCAGATTTTTTTGTTCTTGGTATTTTTCTAAACTGTGACAGGTGGCAGTGTTTAGTTCTGAGTCAAATATCAATTAATTATATTTTAATTCCCATATATGCAGCTAATCAAAGGAAAGTTTAAGACTATTTATCACAGACTCCTTTCTGTTATTTGTCATACCCATTCTTCTCCTTGTTGCTGGACCTATAAAGTGACATTAATCAGCAAGACTCAGACAGAACTGGGGGGTCGTGCGTGCCACAAAGTACATTCCAAAGTTAAATGTAAGCTATTCCTATGTCATCTGCTGTCCTGTTTGCTTGTTTGCCTGTTTTTAACACACTGACCACCCACTGTGGATTGGGTGCCCCCGAGGAAACACAACTGTCACCCAGCTTTGGGTGACATGGTAATCAACACTAAATAGTGTTTATCTGTTTGTAAGAGGCAGTGTTCACCATGTGGTCTACTGATCCCTTACCTGAAAAATGCCTTCCTCTGTGGGTCTCAGTGAGTCCCATTCAGGAGAATCCAGGAACTGGAAGGGGAAAATGTAATGCAGAAATTCGCCGTCAACTGTCACTCTGATCCTACCCAAACACAAAGGACATCAGTTATGAGGGAAGGAGAAAGAGAGCACTAAATTGGGGGTGAAGGGAGGGAGCAGTATTTCAGTTCTCTTATGATTTCTTTGGCTTTTAAAATCTGGAAGGGCAAAATATTAAATTCAGACATTACAGTAAGTGAAAAAATCTCCTGGAAGAGTTATGTACTGCTATTCCACACATAGTTAGGATTCTGCAATACTGGGTGAAATTCATCAGAAAATTCATCAAACTGAATATTTATGATCTGTGTCCATTTATGTGTGTATGTTTCCGTAAAAAGTTCCAATGCACTCAGTCAGATTTTAAGTTAAGTAGGAGAACATAAAGGATTACCATTGGAAATACCTCTGTAAACTAAATATTTAAACTTTTTAAAAACATGAGTAATCCTATTATTGTTTCCTCCTGCAAACTTTGTTTTCAAATTGTGTGTGTGTGTAGTGCACCTCCCCGCTTCTAGCAAGTAGGCAGTTGTTATAATTTACTGAAAGAAAATTGATCATGATAAAATTTAAATGTTCTCTATATTTAAAAGAATGCCCTATCAGAATCTATTTAAAATACTTTGCATGCTAATATAAGTATTCTATTAATTCAAGCTGTCATCATCCTTTTCTTGACTCTCAGAAGACTCTCAGTGATTGGTTTGGAAGCAAATAGCCTACCCAGACAAATCGATTCATACATTTGATTTCTAGGGAGACTCTAGATTATATCCTGCTCTAAGTAAATAATACCATGTACTCTAAATGCATGTGTCCCTGACTCATGTGTCAAGGGCTGTCTCATGCCTCAGGGTGCTGAATGGTGCCTGAGACTATGCTATGTTGAGATGGAAAAATGCATCTGAAAGAAACACAAGCTAGTAACTACCAGAGAGGAAAGCACATGAGCAGCAAGAGTACAAACCTTCCTGAAACAAGCAGGGAGAGTTTGTCAATGGAGGTTTTCCCCTGCATGGCATAACAGTGCTCCTTTTCCAAAGTAACCACTTCTGAGCTCATAGCAATAGTTCTGAAGTCAGGCAATGAGGTCCCCAGAGGCTGGAAGAGGGAGCTGTACAACAGCTGAAATTCTCGGGCAAAGGTGATGCTGTGGACTTGATAGGCAATGTGAACAAACCGCATGAAGCAGATGACAAACAATATAAAATTCCAGGAAAATATGTCGGCGGCACAGACATCTACCCAAGCCCAGACAGCAGAACAGAGGAAACCCAACCCCAGCAAACTGAAGACGTAAAGGAGCCCGAAGAATCCACTGCCACCCATGAAACCTACTACAAATAAAATACTGGCAAGTTGATAGATGGCTCCTTCGGCCTCTTGCTTCCAGGTGGTGCAGACTGGGTGTTCATCTATTAGGTTCTTCCATAAACTTGAATTTCTTTCCATGGCTGTACTACCATCTGGTTCACTTCTCCACTGATGTTAGAGGCTATCGAAGCAAATAATTAAGTCTTTTGCTTTTCCATCATCAGAGTTTTGCTAAGTCTTCACAAAACCAGAGAAAGCCTGGACGCTGGTGTTGGGCTGTTTAAGGATTTGGTGCACATGGATCCTGGAAAACTAAGAATCCCATGCTCGCTCCCTTAAGTTCATCTGGGCTCCTGACTTAGATCACAAATATTCTGTGGTTTCCTGTGTAAGAAAAAAGGAGAGAAAAGATCCTTATTAAACAAGGAGAATTTGAAAAGTATATTTAACGAATCACCAGCATTACTTATTCAAATTGACATCCTATGTTTTATGAAGTTAGAATATTTTAAGCACAAATACTGTCAAGTGTTTAATTTCTAGGATATGCATACTTTAGAGTTATGCTTATTAATAATAATATATTGTTTACAGAAATTTTAGTGTTTGTTAGAATTAACTACCTACATATTTTTCAAGAAAGTTAAGAGCTATCATCAGCTGGTCTCTCTAACAGTAATTCAGTGCACCTCAGAATCTCTTGGGACAGTGACTATAAATGCAGATTTCGGATATACTGAGTCAGTCTCTAAGGGTGGAGCCGAAGTGTTGGTATTTTGAACGAGTTCCCCACATAACTTTGATACATCAGTCCATGGCCTTCCAACGGCCCACCCTTTGAGAGATACTGTTCGACAATATGCCATTCACTCTTTACAGATGAAGAGTTCGAGACTCAGAGAGGCCAAGGAATTTATCCCAGGCCACACAGTGGCTGGTGGCAGAGCAGAACTTCAGCACTCGAGCCTGTGTACTGGGTCCAATCATGTGGTCTCCCATCGAGATACTTTACATTAGGCCCTGTAAGGAGCCCTGATAGATAAACATAAGAAACACACAATTAGGACTCAGATTTTAAGAGCACATAGTAGACTGTGAAAATGTTTAATTAATTAAATTGAAACTATTTGAGGAATATAAATTCAGTTCTACTCTACTGTATTAGAGGCTATTTCAGGTTAAAGGTTGCATCCATACAGCTAATTAAATAATAGTACAATTCCTGCTACTCACACATTTATTTACCAGATGGTCAAAAATGCTAGACTTGTTCCTCTGCACATATATTCCCCACCCTTTCAGACATATGGTAAAAATGCTAATATGTGATCTGACTCAGGAGAGATTTAACCATGATACCAGAGCTGTAGGATATGTATCATTTGCCACCAGGTTTCTCAACAATAAATGGTTTCAATGTGAAGCATTCATCCAGTTGATTTTTTGAAACCCAAATAACATTGAAAAACCTTCAACTGTGCACTATATTTAGTATTTTTATTTTTGAGACAGATTTTTTTTCCAGGACACCTGTTAATAACATATCAGATATCACAGATCTGGTCTCATAGGAACAAATCCACAGAGGTGAAAAATGACTTAGGTAAGAAAGGGAACAGTGGAACTACCCACGAAACTAGAAATGAAAATAAAGAAGCTGCTGCTGCTGAAGGTCCTGGTTTTTCCCCTTGGACAGTGATTCTTTCCTCAGCAAGTAAGGATTTCGAGAACACCAGCAGGTGACTCATTAGAAGAAAGAAAGAACAAAGACCGAAAACGTACAGTCATGTTGTTATTTCTACATACCCTGCTTTCAAATGCATTTTAAACATTCTGCCTCTCTCTAATTATCACTCTACCCATCCCTCTGTGAGAGATGAGATTCAAGGCAGACTGGCCCCCTGAACCCGTTTCACTTCCCCTCTTTAAACAAAACACAAAATTAAATGCTACCGGAGACTCACAACAAAGAAACATTAAAAAAAAAAATAAAGGAGAACCGTGAAATACCAAACTGCAAATGTCAGTCTCCCTGTCGGTTTACTTTTGAAACTCGGGTATTTTAAATCAATCAGTTCCTCAGGATGCCAAACACAGCCATGAAAGCCGAAATTAAAAGCACTCCCAGGAGAGCTCTGAACTTGGGTTTGAACTTCCTGAAAAATGTACAATCCTCAACAAATTGTTAAAATCATGCTAATAGAGAAAGGCCACATAAAATGTTTGGGGCAATTCAGAGGGAAGCTAATGGGAATCTTGAACCCTTAAACTCTTGACTTGGGGGCTGTACTGGGCTGCGACATTCCTGGAGCGTGACCCACTGTGATTACAAGAGGAACTGTGTTTCTGGCCCTTTCCGGTTGGCTTCTCTTTCAATAAGCTGCTACCCAACCATCTTCCTATCGCTGATACTGTATCACTCAACAGGGAGTGCTGGCTTGCCCTGATTAAATTACTCCACACCCAGCCTTTCTCCACTTGGTGTGTTTTTATTGAGTCACCAAAACAGATGTACTTTATTAGAAGAAGGAGGACTGACAGGGGCAGGTGATGAGCCCGAGTGTTCCCTTGGCATGAACCAGCCGCACTGCATGAATGCTGAACATGATTCATCCCCCAGCTGCCTGCTTTAATGGCCTCTGGGCCTTAAGTCATGTTTTGGGGTAAATTAATGCTGAACTGCCAAAGCAGCACAATAGATTTCTTACGCAATAAAGCTGGCCTTCCCTGTAAAAGAAGTTAACACCTGGAGATACCAATGATGGAGACAAAATTCAGTGCAAAGAAACACACTATTTCCAAGCTTTGCCCCCACCCCCTTTTCTTTAAATCGTAAGCTTCTGAGTTATAAGGAGTATGGAAAGGGAAAAAGGAAGGCACGAGGCTGCTCAGTGAAATTGATATAAACTTGGTGGCAAAATGATGAAGTTTAGCTCTGAAATGGCATTTATCGGTTCAGAACTCGGACATTTATTATCCTGTTGCATCACATTTACTGCCGTGAGGGAGGCAGAATCTAAACCATCGCGCTCAGCTTACAGATGAGAAAGGCGGGGCACGGGAGAGGTTCAGCCACTTGCTTCAGGTAAAAGGCGCAGTAAGTCCCAGCAGTGGGGTGGAAGTTCAAGTCCTTCTCCGCTCAGCTTCATGCCCTCTCCAGCAGGCAATGCGACTTTCAAGGTTGTGAATCTGATTTGATGTGTTGGGAGACCAGTGGGATATTCTGCCAGGACGGTTTGCCAGGAAAATAATAATCCTAACGGTGGATATTTAAGACCTGCTGTATCCGCTTGCACTGCTGAATCCTTAAGGCTTAGAATACTGCCAGGGGCGTAGACATAGAAAGCCACTCATGAAATAATCTGCTGTATTAATATTCAACATTGACTCACTTCCTATTCCGTTTCTTAAGGGGCAAAGACAAATCTTTTTGTATTTCTGACCCCCAGCACTCAGTGACTGTGGACTGAACACACTGGTGGAGAACTACAAGCCCGCTCTGCCTTTTCCATCCCCACGCGCCATCCAATTCAACAGATGCTCTACCATCTTCTGTCACCCAGGGAAGCAGAAGTGGGGGGGATTTCGACATCCAAGATAGTTCAGGACAAAGATGCCAGCGGGTTGGGACATCACTTATTTAAAATGTCTGGCAGAACTCTAAATTCATAGAAGAACCCTTGTGTCTTCTTACAACCTTGAGTTCCTTAAGAGCAGCTGAATTCCCGATGAGAACAACTCTGGTAGCTTGTGGTATGGTGTTGGTTTTGGTTGCCAGGCAACCCCGAAGATCAAAATGCCATCAATATTCTCATTAATTTGAATCATATCCCAACTTTGGTATGTGTTCCCTATGGGAAATAATCATTAACTTAAAGTTAGTTTTCTCTACTTATCTTTAAGGAAGTATACTTACTCAGCCACTATGTGCCAGACATACTTGAAAAAATGATCTCATTTAATCTTCACAACAACCCCATGAGGAGGGTACTATTATCTCCACCTCACAGATGGGAAAACTGAAACTCAGAGAAGGCAAGTAGCTCGTTCAAGGTCACCACATGGCTCACATGTGTTTGTTGGTCAGGAAAGCAGAGGCAGTACCACCTATCCTATCCACTTGAAAGGCTGCTGGAAGATTCAAGTGAGAGAAATCTACATTAAAAATTCTTGGCAAATTTTCAAATAACATAGAAATGGTATTGCTGTACTTGTTGCCTGTTACAGAGCTGAACCATTCAGAGAATATAGTTTTTTAAAGCTTTCTTTCCCTCAGAGGGTTACACTTGAAGACAAATACAAACGTCACTTTCGGCTGCTATCCATCCTTAAGTTCTAAATTCTAAATGCACTCATTCCTGCAGGAGTGATCTGTTATTCTTCCCTAGTTTGTGTCCTGACCTCCTGCTGCTGATAGGAACAGACCCATAACTAACCCATCCTTGAGTCTTCACTTTTCAGTAGCCAAGAAGCCAGTCTCTTGAAGCCAGCAACAACCTTCTACCTTAGATTAGGGTTTTGTGCGTCCCAGCAGGTGTCCTCAAATCACTTACATCAGAATCACCTGGGTGGCTTGTTAAAATGCCCCTTCCCTGGCCCCACAACAGAATGACTGAACTAGGAAAGGACCCAGGAAGATGCATTTCTAACAGGCTCTCAGCTGATTCTTACACACACGAAAGTTTGAAGCCATTATTTTATGTTGTTGTTGAATGATCTCTGAATCATCCTTGCCTGCAGGGCCTCAGCTTGGCCATTCCTAGCTGACCACTTGCTATCCTTCCATGCTGGTTACTCCACATAACGTTCTCTGAGCCCTAGCTGTCTGTCCATGGCTGCAGTGCTGGCATCCTGTTATCCAGTCTGTGTAGCTGGCATGACTATCTAAGGGAAGGGTCCTGGTCTTAGCTGTGCCTCGAAACAGCTGTGCGATTTGAATCATCCTAGACCTGTTTCCTCATTGATAAAATGAAAGAGCCGGACAAGTAATGCGGGGATCCTTTTATCTTTAAAATACCGTGACTCTCTATGATGTGGAATAGAAGATTATTCCCAGCACAGGGCAGGAGGTAGAGCTGAGGGGCAGAACTGAATTAAGACTGTGGTTCTTGACACCAGCTTTCTGACTGGCGCCCGACTCTAGAGACTGATCGCGGAGTTCCTGAAGGCCCGTGGGGCCCAGGCTCTGGCATTCTTCTCAAACTCCCCAAGGACTTTGTTGTACAGCCAGGGTTAAGAACTATTTCGGGGGTGGGGTGGAGGCAGGTTGAGAGACACCAACCAAAACATTCTGTAGAGTAGAGGAGCCAGACTTTAGTCCTTATTTTTAAAGGGCTGGGAAGGCATGTTTTCACCTGTGTGTTCTCATTCCCACGCTTTGCTCAGGTGAGGAGGCATCTTCCTTCCCCACAAGGCAGCTCAGGGTTTGTGGATTCCTGTAGCAGCCTTCCCTTAACGTGGTGGCCTGAAGGACACCATCTGGGCTGTGAGTTTTTATGGCCTTCATTATCTGTCTACATGGCTTCCATTATATATTGTAGTTATTATATTGACCATGATATATATTTTCCTTTTGAAAGCATCATAATTTATTTATTCTCAGTTGGGGTACATAAGTAATTTTTTAAAGAAATGAATGTAGATAGTAGGTGTATTTTTAAAATATTGGCTTTATTGATTGGTCATATATATAAATAAAATAACTGTATATATATACACATATGTGTGTGTATATATACATATACACATATGCATACACACACATACACATATATATATAAAATGATAACAATGTTCAGGTAGAAAAGTAGTCTTTAGAATACAGGTTTGGAAGAAGCAGATTAATAACCCAGGAAGCCCCAGTGAGATATGACCAAGATCTGAATCAGTGGTTTAGGTGTTGGACAAGAAAGAAAGGAAAGCATATATGAGACTAAGAGGAAGAAGTGAAAGGAAGACGTGTCGCTACTGAGACAGAGGAGCAGAGAAGGAGGGAAGACACTCTGGCATTATAAGAGATGCTGAAGCTCGGAAAGAAACCAGAGGAAAGGGACTCAGTTTTAGTTGTGTGTAACCTGGATGCACCTGGCTTAGCAGTGGAGTTCAGGGCAGAAGAAGAGGGGCAGGATGGAGGGATATGTAACGGTTACTATTACACAAGGCAATGGAATGGGGACTGGAGCTGGCAAGTTTATCTAGAAAGTGAGTACAAGGAAAGATGAGAGTCAAAGTTAAACACCCACAATCAGAGGCCTGAGATGGAATTCCAGGGGTGTGCTGTTCCCTGCAGGAGTCATTAGCTACATGTGGCTGCAGGGCACCTGAAATGTGGCTGGTCTGAAGTAAGATGCACCGTATGCAGTGGATTTCAAAGACTTAGTACAAAGCTAAAGAGTATACCATTCATAATTTTTACACTGATTACATGTTGAAATGATAACCTTTTGGAAATACTGGGTTAAATTAAACATATTATTAAAGTTAATTTCACCCATCTCTAATTTTTTAATGTACTACCAGAAAATTTTAAATTACAAATGGGGCTTGCATTGCATTTCTCTTGGACAGTGCTGGTCCAGAGCCTTTCAAGCAACAGAAAGGAAAGGAAAAGACTTGGCAGGACGCTGTGTACACAGTGCATAAGCACAATGTGTAAATGATAAATATGGAGGAATTATCTAAGATTAAGAGCAGAGAGTTGATATGAATGTAAATGATACTGGCAACAATATTCATATGCTACAGTCAATCAGATGTTCCAAGGCAGAGCTGTGTCACCATCTGGTTTCTGCCTCTGTAGATGGCCAACCCCACTACAGCTCTTGGCCTCTTCATCCTACGGAGGCAGGCACTGCTTTTTCCTTCTGCCTTAGGAGAATCCCACCTTCCTAAGCAATTGTATTACATGGTTTCGTTTTCTCATTTCATCTTCTGATGATACCTCATGGGATACACTGGAAATCCCAGACAATCTCATCAGTTTTGTGTTGCAGATTGGGTTGTGATCTTCTGAATTCCAGAAGGTCCACACCAGCCTTTGTTTTCATTTAATGCCTGAGTCTCTTCATGCACCTCTAGGCCTCTAGGCTGGAGCATACCTTTGACCTTCCATACCAATGAAAGCTTGGCTTCTCTTGAGACTTGAATAAATTAGAGAACATGCCTACAGGCTAGGCTGGGCTTCTCTGATTCTTGTGCCTCAGCTAATGTTACATTTGATTATCTCCAGCCGTGTTTGGTTTCTCACTTCATCACATACTGGGGTAGGCAGAATTCTAGGATGGCCCCCAAGATTTCTGCCCTGCTCATGCACACATCCTATAATTCCCTTCCTGTGAGTCCGGGCAGAATCTGTGAATGGGATGGAACAGATGCTCCCTTGATTAGGTTAACATTACATGGCAGGTGGTGCTGGAACCGTCACCCCTGTGATTATGTTAAGTTACTTAAGACTCCACTATAGGACTGGGAAAGGACTGGAAATTAGAGAGACATGTTCTTACTGGCCTAGGAAAAAGGCAAACACCATGCTGTGAACTGCCTATGGGGCCATAAGGCAAGAAAGTGCAGGCAGCCTGTAAACTGAAGGAGTCCCCAGCCAACAGTTACCAGGACCTCAGTCCTACAACCAGAAGGGGCTGAATTCTGCTACCTGGAAAGCTTGGAAGAGGACCCTGGATTCCAAATGAGAAGTGCAGTGTGGCTGACACCTGGATTGCAAGTTTGTGAGGCCCTGAGCAACAGATCCATTTAGCTGTGCCTGGAGTCCTGACCGAAAACTGTGAGATAATAAGTTTGTGTTGTTTTAAGCCACTAAGTTGTGGTAATTTGTTACAAAGCAACAGAAAATGAATACACACATACAGTTATGAATACTCACTATACATGAAGCTTTTCATTTTATGATGGACTTGGAATACAGGTCTATGGAAGAAGACATTCAACCCTTGCTAGATTTTAATTAGGAAAATCAGGTGAGAATCATATCTGGAGAACAAGACAGGATGAGGCCCTGGGAATTACATTTAAATTCACTGTGGTTCCCAGTACCACTTTATAGGTTTTCCTTTCATGGAGTCAGGTGGCCCCAGCACTGTTAACCATTTGGACACATGGGCAACTTCTAGAACACTTATGTCATTCATATACCATTGTCCAAAATTCCCAGAATACCACATTTCCTTGATTGACTTTCAGATCAGTCAGTTCTTTGTAAAACTGAGCCCTATGTATATGGCAAATACTTGATATTTCAGACACATCCAGAGATTAACACACAAAAAAACAGCTCACAGAAACTCAAAACAAATAGCTCTGTACTTCTTGATTGTGTGACTCCACCAAATTCAGATGAGCTGAGCAATGGGAAATTAATGCAATCTATTTGCCATCTTCTTAGTCCTCATATACTACTTACTATTACTACTGTGACCACCACCACCACTAACATTTACCACACCAGCAGCTAACATTTATTGCACACTTACTGTGCACCACGCACATTTCTAAGAACCTTAAAATATGTCATTTAAGGGGGGAACTGGATGAAGGTAGTCAAAAGGTAGAAACTCTCAGTTATAAATAAGTACTAAGGATGTAATATACAACATGATAATGTAATTAACACTGCTGTATGCTATATATGAAAGTTGTTAAGACAGTAAATCCTGAGTGCTCTCATCACAAGGAAAAAATAGTTTTTCTATTTCTTTATTTTTGTATCTCTATGAGATGATGGATGTTCACTAAACTTAGTGTGGTCAGAATTTCATGATGGAAGTCAAATCACTATGACACACATTTTAAAAGTTATACTGCATTGTATGTCAATTATATCTCAATAAAACTAGAAGAAAAAAAGCAATTACAATTTTTGGAGCAACAGAAGGATAGGGGGTTGAGTCCTCCATTTGAATCACTCAGTGTCCTATAATTCTTAATTTGAAGAAATGGCAGTAAACCTCTCCTTCTCAAGCTTGTCATTTGATTGCCTTAAATGAACAATCCCCACGGGCTACTTCAAGTTCATCTGACTTCTCCACGTCCAGGAAATGGTTAAAGGCACATGCAGGAAGCCATTCGCTTCTGATCAGCAACTATCATGTCATGCAGTAAGTCCACCAGAGATTCCCGATGAAAGATGCAAGAGAAGCTGGATTCATGGATGCTGTAAAACGGTCTTTTCTTGATAGGAACCCAAGGCAGACACCTTCATGTACCTGTCCTCCACGTGACCTACATGTAGCGGATGTACTCACTTTTCCTGTGTTTATTTACTTAAGGTTCTCATGATCCTGGCAAACATGCCTAAGAAGTTCCTGGGTGCTAGCTAATTGGCTATACTACTTCCTTTGTCATTTTTTCCGAGGAAATGAGCAGGTGGACCACACACCTGGGTCGGTAATGTGTGAAACTGCCAAACCAGCCCCTACTGCTGCTAGAAGGAGCACTTCTGCAGGGTATGGCAATGTCCTTTCAAGTGTTCAGATGGATATAGGAGCTGTCTCTTTGACTGCGAGAAAGGTTGTTCACTGTTCGGTCCTCAATCCACGTGCTCAACAATCTTTCCATTTCTTCGATTTCTTTCAGCCTTGTTGTTAGTGACTTTGCAGTACTTGAGACCATTCCAGCTGTAAACATTTCTTTTACTTTGCGCATTGCCTGTCATGATCCTCAGTGTGGGTTATTCTCCTACTCCTGCTGCTCAGGAAATACCACATATTCTCTTGATTCTTTCAAAATGTTTGATTATCGCCAGCTTCTCTTCAGTATTGAAGTGTTCCTTTTGCATGCATTATTTGACACTTGTTGAATCAAGATACTTAAGACATTCCTGGGATGCTGAATGAGTGTGTTTTTATCTAGTAAGGTTCACAAGTGAAAAGAATAGCAAACACAATCTTTCAGGCTACCATGCAGTGAACCAAGATAGCTGGTAGATGTTCGAGGTCCGTGTGTGTTTGCATGTTATGTATTCCTGCGGGGCTCAGGTCAGCTGGTTGCAGTTTAATGTGTTCACCTGGTGTTTCTTGCTGAGTAAATCACATATGAGCAAGTGCAAAAATTGCAATATGCTCACATTGTTCCTTAATATTTCAACTGCATTGGAATAATGCTGGTTTTGAAAACAAGCATTATAGCATAATTGACTGTATCATCAACTTTCAAATGGCCAGGAAAATATTACTGACTAACATATGCATTAATTCAATAAATCCCTGTCCTCATGGAGCTTGCATTTTAGTGAAATTCAAATGTTAACACAATTTAAGCCCAGTTTCAAATAACAAGACCTATTTTAGATAGCTAAATATACATCTTATATGCAAATAAACTTAAGCTACTTAAAACTCATTTAAAGTCAGTTCTTCCATACTGAATTTTTAAATAAATGCTACATTTTAAAAGACAGTCTGAAGTCTTAAAAATCAAAATGCAAACAAGTTTGTTTTTTAGAACTTCCATCAAAGACCAAAACAAACAAATAAACCCCCAAACATTATATGTGTCACCGGAGCAGCACATTACATATTACTGTGTCTGTATCCTTCTGTTCACATAAATGCAAAGAAAGACATATGGAATGATCTTCACTTAATGTTAAGGATGGTTATTCCCCAATGGTGGGATACTACTTTACTTTTTTCTTTGTATATACCTGTATTGTTTGCATCCTTTATAATAATTTTATAAAACAAAAGGTGATTTTATATTAATTTGAAAATTTTTAAATACAAAAATTTTAAAGAAGAAAAATCCATGAACCCCAAAACCAGAATTAACAAACATCAACATTGTCATATTTTTGGATCTTTTTAAAATTAAAAAAAAATCCCACAAAAAACCCAGGGTCACCACAGATTGCTCACTAGTACCATTCTGCGCCCACCCACTCCCTCTATATAATTATGTTTATCTTTCCTGCCCAAATAGAAGAATTTTAAAAACTGCAACTAAAAATGACATGCTAGATTAGAAATAGATCTTATAATGTGGCATTCCCCTCCAATTTACCCTTAAATTTTTTTTGATGAATAATTTTAAACATATTCCAAAACAAAGAAAATACTATATAATAAATCCTCACATACCCATCACCCAGATTCAACAGTTACTAAGATTTTGTCACATGGAGTTTTTGAAATCAAAAGCAAAAACAGTTTGTTTAGTCAATATACAAACATCTACCAAGGAAGATAGGGAGAACTAAGATTAGCTGTGCTCTCACTGTGTGCCAGGCATGGGTCTCGCACACACTGACCTGTTCAGGAGTCACAGCTCTGCAACCTACATCAGCATTGTTCAGAGGGGCAAAAGAGACTCGGAGAGACGATCGTTCTTCCATAGACTCAGTCAGTTGCTCGCCTTTCTACAATGTAAATCCCTCCTCCCTCGCCAATTTCAGAGTGTATATGAGAGTTAGTGTTCTGTTGAAAAATGAGAAGGTCTCACTTTGAGTCTGTGTGAAGTGATCCCTGAATTCTCTGGGCTAGAGGGAAGATCCAGCATTGTTACGGGAACTCTGTAAGTCAGTAACTTTTGGTTATTTTACTTACAAAATAACCTGTTGTAACTTTCACTTGAAGACATTTTCCTCTAACTACTCAGATAAAAGAAATACTTCCCCTTTTCCTTAAAAAAAAAAAAGAATTAATGATTTAATATACTCTTGTAAATTCTTACCCTCTACAGCTCATAATCCCAGCTGACCAACAGCCATAATTACAAAAAAAAATCCCGATTTCCATGGCATTTTGTAGGCTTGCAAATCTATGGTGGATATTTTCCAAAGCAGTTTTGAAACTTCCTGCTTGCCTCGTGGTTTATGTGTTGTTATGCTCATACTTGACAGCAAATGCCTCATAACCATTCCTGATCTTGCCTGGGGACTGCTTCAAAATAAGCAGACATGACGGCTCCAGTGTGTCAACCCCGTTAGTCAGTCTTGTGCTAAGATGCATGGGATCTGGGTTTCCCATGACACGTTTTTATTTAATAGCATAGAATGTCACCATTTAGAAGCACAGGATACACAATGATTCAGCTACTTTGAGAGAGTGATGAGATTAAAAACTCAACTATCAAATGTCTCCCAGTTTATATGGACAACATTTTAGGACAGATAATGCCTTACTCCAGATTTCACTTAACATTTGTACCCCAAATTCTTCAAAAGATAAACCACATCTCCCAAGGAAGGAAAGAGCTTTAAAGATCATCTGGGTTCAGCCAGACCTCTTACTTCTGCAAATGTAGCAAGAGGTCCAACTTGTGTTTTGTTTATATTTTGTTTCATGCAGTTCTTTTTTGGTTTTCTGTTGCCACAAAGAACAATGCCATGTTCCTGTACTGTCACACCAGGGATGTGTTCATGCAACAGTCCCTAGTAATAAAAATAACGGGAAAGAAAATAGCCATCAAACCTTAGTATGAACAGAGAGCAGTACTTTTTTTTTTAAGCTGCCATAAAACTCAATTGCAGTGTGCAAGCTTGCAAATTCAAAATACCTAACCACAAGAGTTAAAAAGTCAGGAAGGTTGTCGTGTCCTAGAAGTTCAGTAAATCAAATTATGTTCAAATGTGGGTTTCTAGATCTGCTTTTCCATTTAGTATTTACCTACAGAACTTTTTCACTTTTGGCAAAATATCTCCCGACTCAAACAATTTTTTTGCCATAGCCCTATTTGATTCTGTGCCTTTAATCTTTTCCTAAAATACAGACCCTCAAAATGTATCATATCTCTGTAACCGACCTTAATGAGGAGGTAATTTAGGGGTTTTCAAGTTACTTTCTTTTCTCGTCCCTTTCTTTCCCTCTATTTTTTTCCCCCTCAGGGCGATTCCTCAAGTAAACAGGTCAGCGTGACCTTGGATGAGGCCGCTTCCTCGGCCCCCAACTCGGTGTGAAAAACTTGCCCCTGGCCAGACCCTTTGCAGAACCGCTGCCCGACTTCCCCAAGGCGAACCTAAGACTGGCAGGGTCCCCTGGACCAGCTTTTCTCCCTCGAAAATCCATCCCCGTTTTTGTGCTCCAAGGTGCCCGGGGCAAGAGTGGGAGCAATAGCAGATGTGGGAGGAAGATTCACTTCTATAGGGCGGACGACCCGAGCACGCAGAGACCGCGCGCCAACCCGCAGCGGTGACCCTGTGCCCGCCGAGCTCAGGCGGCGCCGTGCGGACCCCGGGGCTCGCAGTTGGCCCGAACCGGCCGGGAACGGGGCGGCGGCGCAGCCAGCGCGGTCGCACAGCGGCAAAGCACGAGCTCCGCCGGGGGTCGGCGGCTCCGGGCCCCCACCCAAGGGCGGAGCCGGGCAGAGGCCGCGCCGTGCAAGGGTGCGGATGGCGGCGGGGGTGGGGGGAGCGGCGGCCGAGGCGCCCCGGGCTCCCTCCTTACCTGGCCTTCCCGGGCCCCGCGCAGAGCTCCGGCCTCGCGCCCGCAGAAGTTTCCCGACCGAGCGCGCTGGGCCCCGCCGGCCGGCTCGGAGCCCCCGGCGCCAGGCTCGCGCGTTCCCGGGCGTCCCCCGGCCGGTGCCGGCCCCCGTGCCCGGGCGCTCAGTGACCGCAGCCCGTTCCGGAGCGGCGTGGCCGCGCGGGCGGGAGCCAGACACGGGCGCGCGCCCCGGGGCCCGCGGGGAGGGCGGGGGTGGCCGCGGCCGCGTCGGGCCCGGGCCGCCCAGCCTCCCGGGAGTCGCACCCTGCTGACCAACCTAGCGGCCGCGGCGGACCAAAGTTTGCAGACTGGTTTCCCGAAGTGAACACCGCTCCCGGTTATAAAATGAACCTGGTATTCGCTATTATCCTAGGCAGAGAGCGATGGAGTTGACTACCGGAATGGAAAGTAACTGGACGTCTGCCCTCCCACTACCCCACCCCCACCGTAAACAAAATGAGATAAACGACCAGAGAGGGTTGGGAATATCTGGGTATATACAACAGAGAACGGTTATATTCAAATCGCTAAACCTCTCAAAAAAGCAAATGAGTATAAAGCATAGAAGGCAAAAATTTTAAGTAGAAATGATTTTTTAAAAGTTCAAATCAGTAATAAGACAATGCATGCAACTTAAGGCAAAAATGAAACGCGTTTTTTCCTATCAAGTTAGTGAAGGTTGGTTTAGTTTTGGTGATCAAACACTTCTGTTGGTGAAGGACCAGTGAAGAAGAGACTTACTCAAGGATTTTCTCTTCCCTTCTCTCAGCATCTTCACTTTCGTTTTATATAACCATGTTGGTGACAGTGATTCCAGGAACAAACATTAGTGTCTCTTTCAGCCCCCAGAATAACGGCAAAAATAATATAAATGGTAAAATTAACCTTCTTTTAAATGACACTGGAACTGAGGGTCAAAAAATACTCATATTCCTACACCCCATATGTGGCTAGAAACCGCTTGTCTTCCAGGCCTTTGTTCTTACTCTTCATTCTAGTGATTTACTCAGAAATGTTGGAAATCCAGTTTAAACTGAATCTAGTCCTGTCTGTCTGTCTATCTATCTATCTATCATCTATCTACCTATGTATACATATTTGAAATATGGCTAGGGAATTGAGAAGATCATGAGCTTTTTTTTTTTTATTGAAGTATAGTCAATTACAATGTGTCAATTTCTGGTGTACAGCATATTTCAGTCATCCATATACATACATATATTCCTTTTCATATTCTTTTTCATTATAGGTTACTACAGGATATTGGATATAGTTCCTTGTGTTGTACAGAAGAAATTTGTTTTTTAACCTATTTTATATATAGTAGTTAATATTACAAATTTCGAAATCCCAGTTCGTCCCTCCCTGCAACTATAAATTTGTTTGCTATGTCTGTGAGTGTTTCTGTTTTGTAGATAAGTTCATTAGTATCTTTTTTTTTTTTTCTTTTTAGATTCCACATATGAGTGATATCATATGGTATTTTTCTTTCTCTTTCTGGCTTACTTCACTTAGAATGACGGTCTCCAGTTCCATTCATGTTGCTGCAAATGGCATTATTTTATTATTTTTTATGACTGAGTAGTATTCAATTGTATAAATATACCACAACTTCTTTATCCAGTCATCTGTTGATGGACATTTAGGTTGTTTCTATGTCTTGGCTATTGTAAATAGTGCTGCTATGAACACTGGGGTGCATGTGTCTTTTCAAATTAGAGTTCCCTCCAGATATATGCTCAGGAGTGGGATTGTTGGATCATGTAGTAAGTCTATTTTTAGTTTTTTGAGTAATCTTCAAACTGTTTTCCATAATGGCTGTACCAAACTACATTCCCACCAACAGTGTAGGAGAGTTCCCTTTTCTCCACACCCTCTTCAGCATTTATTGTTTGTGGACTTTTGAATGATGGCCATTCTGACTGGTGTGAGGTGATACATCATGTAGTTTTGATTTGTATTTCTCTGACCATTAGCGATATTGAGCATTTTTTCATGTGCCTATTGGCCATTGTATGTCTTCATTGGAGTATCGCTTGTTTAGGGCTTCTGCTTGTTTTTGGATTGGGTTGTTTGTTTTTTCTGTTATTAAGTTGTATAAGCTGTTTATATATTCTGGAAATTAAACCTTTGTCAGTCACATCATTTGCAAATATTTTCTCCCATTCTGTAGGTTGTCGTTTTGTTTTGCTTATGATTTTTGCTGTGCAAAAGCTTGTAAGTTTAATTAGGTCCTGTTTGTTTATTTTTGCTCTTACTCCTATTGCCTGGGTAGACTGCCCGAAAAGAACATTGCTAAGATTTATGTCAGATAATGTTTTGCCTATGTTTTCTTCTAGGAGATTTATAGTGTCTTGTGTTATGTTTAAGTCTTGAAGCCATTTTGAGTTTATGTTTGCGTATGGTGTGAGGGAGTGTTCTGACTTCATAGATTTACATGCAGCTGTCTAGTTGAGAAGATCAGAAGCTTTGAAGTCAGATGTACTCTGGGTTTAGATTTTACTTCTTATTTAGTGTTGTAAGTTACAATTTTTAAAAGAATTATATTCATGGTTGTTTTTCATTAAAAACCTCAGAAGCCACAGAGACATGCTTGTGTGAAAGATTCTAAGGTGGCCTCATGATGCCCAGTACATTCTGGCATAAATGCCTCTGTGGGATTCCCGCCCCTTGAGTGCATTTAGAACCTGTGACTTTCTTATAAACAATAAATGCAGCACAGATGATGGATGTCATTCCTGTGACTACATTACATTATAAAAGATTCAGTCTTGCTAGCAGACTCTCTCTAGAGACTGTCCTTTCTGGCTTGATGAAGTAAGTGGCCATGCTGGGGAAGTCCACGTGGCAAGGAGCTGTAGGTGGCCTCCAGGAGCTGAAATTAGCCAACAGCCAACAGCCAGCAAGAAACCAGGGCCCTTGGGGTTCTGCAAGCACAAGGAAGTAAATTCTGTCAACCATCTAAGTGACCTTGGAAATATTCTTCCCCAGTCAAGCCTCCAGATGAGAATGTGGGCCAAAGGGCACCTTAATTTTGGCTTTGTGAAACTCTAAACAGAGGACCTAGTTAAGCCATGCCTGGACTCCGGACCCAGCAAAATTATGAGATAATCATTGTGTGTTATTTTAAGCCATGAAGTTTGTAGTAACTAATACAACTTTTATGCGTTGTTCAGATATTCAACATATTAGTACATTTAGTGTCATCCCTTCTTTGATAAACTTTGTGTTGACTATTGCTGCCCTGTTGCATTCTGATTTTTCTCTTCCTTATCCCTTCACATACATATTCTTGCCTCGATCTTCATTGCAGAGTCTCCACGAGACAAAAACTATAATGAAATGGTGCCCCAAGATCAGCCACAGGTCTAGGCTCCATGGGACTTACAGCTGCATTTCTGCTTCATAGACTATGTGTCTGAGATCTGCAGGCTTCATCCCTGCAGGGCCTTTGGGATCTTCTCTTGCCAAAACCTCTGTGGCTGGACAAAGTAACAGTCAACTCAGCTTGCATAACTCAAGTTGCAACTGCAGTGTGAGCAATACTTAGGGTAAAGAACTAGGAGCAGTTAAGTACGAAACCAGGTCTCATTTAATCTACTTGTCTTGGGAGAGCTTTAATTTGAGGCTTCCAGGCTCTTCCTTTTTCTTTTCTTTTGATATCAGCTAGCTCCTCCTCAAGCCTCAACCCTTGAGGTTTATGTACGTGCTTGCTGATTGCCCCTACTTCCAGGTAGGAATCCAGCCTGGCTTGTTAACCACTCCCCATCTTCCTTTATTCCTTCCTTCCTCTTATTCTTCCTTCTTTCCTTCCCTCTTTTTTCTATGCTTCTTTCATTTTTTTAATCCCTGTATAATTCTCCACAATTCTCTTTTTGTATATCCTTTACTTTCTTTTTATTAATCTAAAATTTTTAATTGTACAAGTAATACATTAATATAATATCATATACTAGTGTGTACTGTATGGCATCAAACTACGTTTGTCAACTCTTTTTCAGACCAAAAAAATAACTTGGAGCTTGTTTCTTTTTTCATATATATAAAAATATGAATATATAATTACATTTGAAATGCATATGTATATAATCATTCTTTTAAAGTACTGCATAATATTGTCATATTATTAGTATCACAATGTTTTCATCCCCTTAACTATTTATGTTGTTTCTAATATTCTGATATTATAAGCAAATGCTGAATGCATGGTTCCTTTGGACACACAGGTGATGATCTCCCTAAAGTAGATTAGATACTGGAAGTGGAACTCTGAGTATGTCTATTTTGTTTTTTTATTTTACTTTTGTATTGAGGTGTAATTGACATACCACAGTCTATTAGTTTCAAGTATGCAACATAATGATTTTATATTTGTATGTATTGTAAAACAATCACCACAATAAGTCTAGTTAACATCTGTCTCCTTACATAGTTACAGAATTTTGTTTTCTTTTGATGAGAACTTTTAAGATCTACTCTCTCACCAACTTTCAAACATACAGTACTGTATCATTAACTATAGTTGCCATGCTGAACATTACCACCTATGTCCATTTAAATTTTATTAATGACTGACTAAGTGTTCTCCCAAGTGGCTGTGCTGCATACACTCCTACCAGCTGTGTAGGAGAGAGCTCCTTTGTGCACAGGCCCTACTGACACTCGATATCATGTGACTTTAAAATTTTTCTCTAGCTTTCCTATTTCTTTTCTCCTTTTTCTCATCCTCTTCCTCCTTTTCTCTCCCTCTCGTTTTCCCAGCTCTTGTTCCCTCTCTCAGTTTTCTTTGCTCTTTTGTTTCCTCATCCTCTTTTGCTTTTTTATTCATAATTTTTTAATTTTGAAAATTTAATTTATAATATGGTGTATTACTTAAGATTGTGAAAATATCCGCCAGCAAATGTACATTTACAAAATCATTGTCAAAGGCTGCAGCATATTCTACATCACTGTCCCACCATACTTTTAAAAATTGAGGTTAAACACCCATAACATAAAATTACTCATTGTAAAGTGTATAATTCAGTAGCATTTAGTACATTCACAATGTTATACAGCCACTATCTTGTCAAATTCCAAAATATCTTCATAATCCCAAAAGAAATGGGTATGGGTACGCTGCACTCATAAAGCAGTCACTCCCCAATTCTCCCTTCTCCCAGCCCCCAATGACCACTAATCTGATTTATTCTGTATAGATTTACCTATTCTGGATATTTCATATAAATGAATTCATACACTGTGTAACCTTGTATGTCTAGTTTATTTCACTTTGCATAATGTCTTTGAGGTTAATTCATGGTATGGCATGTATCAGTACTTCATTCCTTTTTATGGCTGAATAATGCTCTATTGAATGGATATGCCACACTTTTTTTATCCACTCAGCAGTTGAAAATTTAGATAATTTCGACCTCTTGAATATTGTGAATAGTGCTGTGATGAACATTAAGAGTATAAGTTTTTGTTTGAATATGTTTTCAGTTCTTTGGGGTCTATACCTAGTAGAGGAATTGCTGGGTCATATGGTAATTCTATGATTAACTTTTTGAGTAAGTACCAAACTGTTTTCTATAGCAGCTGTACCATTTTACATTCCTACCAGCAAAGTATGAGGATTCTTGTTTCCCTACATTTTTGACAACAGTGGTTATTTCTTGTTTGTTTGTTTGTTTGTTTTAATTATAGCTATCTTAACAGGTATGATGTGGTATCTTGTTGTTTTGATTGCATTTCCCAGTGATTAATGATACTGAACATGCTTTTCTTGTGTTTTTTGGCAATTTGTATATCTTCTTTGGTGGAATGTCTACAAGTCCTTAACTTATTTTTAAATTGGGTTGTTTGTCTTTTTTCTTGTTGAGTTATAAGGGTTCTTTATATATTCTGGGTTTCAGATATGTGATTTTCAAAAATTTCTCCCATTTTGTGGGTTGTCTTTTTACTTTTTTGATAATGTTCTTTGATGCACAGAAGTTTTTAATTTTGATGAAATCCAATTTATCTATTTTTTTCCTTTGATGCTTATGCTTTTCGGCAGTATCTAAGAATCCATTGCCAGATCCAAGGTTATAAGGATTTACTCATATGTTTTCTTCCCAGAACATTATGGATTTACCTCTTGTGTTTACATTGTTGATCCATTTTGAATAAATTTTTGCATGTATTGTGAGATAGGAGTCCAACTTCATTCTTTTGCATGTAGATATCCAGTTATCCCAGCATTATTCGTTGAAGAGTTAATTTTTTTTCCATTGAGTAGTTTTGGCACCTTTGTCAAAATTAGTTGACCATAGATGTATAGGTTTATTTCTGGATTTTAAATTCTATTCCATTGAACTGTTACATCGGTACCACACACTGTGTGATTATTAATAACTTTCTCTTCAGGTAAGTTTTGAAATCAGGAAGTGTAAGTCTTCCAGTTTTGTTTTTCCTTTTCAAGATAGTTTTGGCTATTTAGGCTCCACTGAAATTCCATTTGAATTTTCTGATCATCTTTTCCATTTCTACAAAAAAGGTCATTGGGATTTTGATTGAGATTATAATGGAGCTGTACATCACTTTGGGTATTACTGCCATATGAACAAGGTTGAGTCTTTCAGTACATGAACATGAAATAGTTTTCATTTATTTAAGTCTTCATGAATTTCTTTCAGCAATGTTTTGTAGTTTTCAGTGTACAAATGTTGTACTTTCTTGGTTAAATGTATTCCTAACTCTTTTGCTCTCACTCTCCAGCTATCCTTTTTCATTTTCCCTTTTTTTCTTATTGTTATTTTGTCTCAGAAGCTGAACATTCCTCCCATTTAAATACCAAATCCATTACACAGCTTTACGTCAAGCACTTCTTCAGAGTTGTTTAAACTCCACCTCCTTACTTTTCCTGAGATTTTCTCATAGAAAGTCTTTGAGCTTCTCTTCTCTGTGCGCATGTCAGAATCAAGGCTGTCAGAGCTGCTTTCAGAATTGAAAGTGCCAAAAGAGTGCCAGTGTTTTTAGGTGGATAGGATCCCAGCAGGCCTTAGGGCAGCAAGATGGGGGCTGAGGATTTGGCAGGAGAACAGAAAACCTTTTGAGATGCACTCCTGCAGAGTGCCTGTCTTGACTAGGTCTCCCTCAGCATTCAGGAAAAACCTCAGTCATCTCTGTCGCTGTCTGAAACAAGTGCTGTATCCTGTGTCTAGGTTGTTCTTTAGTTTGTTTTTGGCTTTTTCCCTTTGCTTTCACAAAGCTTTGTGAGCCATCTCCATTTGAACATGCTCCCAGAGTCAGTCCCTTGAGAGATTTGAGAGCTTCCAGCTTTTAGGTGAAGGTCACATCTTAGGGAAGAAGGCTGCACTTTTATCCACCCAGAAGCCCTTAGTCTCTGTTTAACAGCAGGAATACCTGCTTGGAGAAGATTAGGGGATCTCTGAAGCATTAAAAATTCTTATGAGTTTAGTGAACACTGGTTAGGAGAGCCTCTGGTTAGTTTAGAATTTCACTGCTTCTGAACATACATCTTGAGATATTTCCTGAAAAATGAACCATAGACTTCTGCCTGTCCCAGTGAGGCCCAGGCAATGGCAAAGTTTTAGTCCTCATCCCACTATATATCCTTATATAGTGTAAAAGGCAAAAGATTTAGGTTAGGATAGAGTATTGAATGTTTTGGAAACAATAACACCTAAATTTTTACATCAGCAAAAGTATGGCATCATTGTTTTTATGTAAATTTTGTTCTGATCAAGACCTAAACCCAAGAAATTCAGTATGTAGCTACATAACAGTTACTTTTCAAATGGTAAATAAAACTGATTGATATAAAAATTATACTTAGATCTAGATGATATCATTATGGAGCTGATTAAAGAAAGACAAACACTGATAGGGGAACAAATGAGCAAGAACTCAGTGTGAAATACTCCCATTCCACCTAATCAAGTAAAAAATTAACTGTAGTCAATTATATCTCAATAAAAAATTAATTATAAAGTAAATTGACATGGGAAATTGACAGTAATCAATATATGAAGTAGACCACAAATGGAGAATAAACAATAATAAAGAAATTTATTTAAATGTTTACTTGCCAAAGATGCAATTCAAATACATTCAAGTGTACAATTAAACTCTTTTTATAATGTAACCTTTCAAAGAGAGTATTCTTCTGTACATCCTATAAAGAGGGTGTTGCGTGAGTGGCTGTAACTGGAACACAAACGTTAATGTCTGGGCCCTGTAAGCAGTTGTCCTCTCTCAGGAAATTGGATGGAGAGTTAACTGTTATCTAACAGCTACGTCTCTACTTCGTGTCAGAGAGGCTCCTAGAAAAAATCTGAAGGTCAGCATTTGAGGTCCAAGTCATCATTTGTGAAGAGGCTTCACTCTGCTCCATGACAGAAACTCAACCACAGCCAATCTTTGAGGCCAGGAACTAAATGAGTGTGATGACTCTGCCATTTATGGGACCAGGGAAAGACTGGGGTTTTCTTGGCTTGGTTCATGGTATGGGGCAGAGACCAGAGTTGCCCATTTCTCTCTGGGCTCCTCAAATCACTTCATCAGTTGCAAATTTCATTCATTGAACAAATATCTATAAAATACCACCAGGTGCCAGGCACAGTTCTGGGCACAAATAGGCTTAGTAGAGAATTAGCAGAGAATGGTAAGTTGCTGAAAAATAGAAATATAAATCACCTAAAGTGAAAATAAGAGGATAGAAATGTGACTTTCTCTGTAAGGACTTTACAATTTTTATTGATTATTTTTCAGTATTATACTACATTCTAGATACAATTCTATTAAGAAATTGTAGGTGAAAAGTTTATTGTTTAGATATGCTGGTCTTTTTATTTCTATCTTCATAAAGCATGGTAGAAGCTTTGTGTCAGCATCATCTTAAATGGTTACAAGACTGAAAATTGCAGAACTAAAAAGAGTAGTAGACCTTTACAGAAGGTCGTCAAAATATTAAGTGCGGCTGAAGCACAAACTCTGATCAGTTCTGAAATTAGACTGGTAATTCTCCCACTGGCCTGGTGATTAAGTGTGGTGAGCCACTGTTGAATTTTCAGATTAGCAGAGCCAGAGGGCCCTTAAGAATCTACACGCCTATCATTGATGTTAATTTTTGTAAGTTCTTACTAGGTTTTAATATTAGCCATACCTCTGAGGCTATAATTAAGATGATAAAGTAATCTAGCTGATTTTGGTGTTCTAGTATCATTAGATTTTTTTTTTTAGTTTTTTTTTTTTTTTTTTTTTTTTTTTTTTTTAAGGGAAGAGAAAATACCTGATTCTTTAAGAGTGTCATACTGGATTAGACCTGGAGGAAGTGTTAGATAATTCCTGTCTAGGATTGCTTTCATTAAGCAAGATGGTGCAGATTAAGCCTTTAGCGCGGCATCTGGCACATAAGCGATTTCATCATTATTGTTACTATTATCCATATCACAGACTATTGTATATCTGAGTTTTATAAGGAAAAAATAGTGCATAGCAAATATATAATCTTCTTTATATTATCTTACTTTAAACAATTTTCTGTTTTTTTCCTTTTTTTATATTAACTATATTATATGTGTAATCAGAAAGGAAGCAAGTAAAAGGAAAAGAACCCTTTAGAAAGAACAAGACCACAAGAAAGGATCCGACTTTATTGTGGACCAGCAATTGGTCTGTTTCACAGGTCTGTTTATACAGAGGGAAGGGCTGGTCTGGGGCCACAGGTATAGTGTGGCAGCCTTCAGGAGCATTCCTCTGATTACACCCTAATTACCTCTCTACCCCCTGGGCCCTGTGCACTTCCTCTGGGGGCAGGGGTGGGGGAGGCATGGACACTCTCACTGATGTCCATGGAGCCCTGCATGGGACACTGGTATGTCAAGCCAGTGCCTTTGGGGCCATTTGTCTAGCCAAAGTGCCGGTTGAGCTGTCATTTTTTCCTGAGAAGTGAGTGTCTGGGCTCATTTCCCCATCATTAAGTAAGAAGACAGTAATGTCTGGTCCCCCTTTAGAGAAGCATTCCAGGAATCAGCTGAGCGGTCTCTGTAACTCGCGTCTTTGCTGCATTTATTAGTGCTGTCCAGGGTGGATTCCTAGAACCATAAGATAGAAAGGACTCTCAGGAGGCCCCCATCCAGCCTCCTTCTTCAAGGAGAGCTGCAGCCAAGCCACCCAGACAGCCAGGCTGATTCTTCCTCTGTTTCTAAGCATAACTTATTCATGGCTCTAAAACCCAGCAGAGTCAGTAATGTCCTTTCTATCCCTCTTTAAATCTTTCCACTCTTAAACTGCATTTCTCCTGGGACTTCTTTCCAACAGTTCCCTTGGTCTTTGGACTTCCTCCAACATCTCTGCATTCAATTCAAGAAGCTCTAAACTCAACCTTTCCTCTAATAGAGGCTAGGCAGTCTTGCTTGAGCAGAGTAGAGGACAATTTGTATCCTTCAATGTCATAGCACAAGTGATTCTAGGCAGAGGGAACATGTAGAGGGAAATTAGGGGCTTTGGTGAATTGAGATCAGAATTCTGCTCCACAGTCCACCTGCTGGTGGCCATGGGCAAGTCAGTGACTTTGCTTGGCCTCAGTCCTCCTCAGGTGAAAGAGGAGTACGTACTAATACTTCATAAGTCACCGTGAGTAGTAAATGAGATAGTATATATAAGGTCCTTGGTTTATGTTGTTCATGTTTTTCATACAAAACTGGCTTAAATACAAGCCAGTTTCTTCATCTGATGTTCAGCAGAAGAAATGTGACCTGTTCCACAGCTGGAGGAAGAAGTAACGATAGTGGATTTACTGACAAACAGAACTGTCCCTGTGCTCTAAGAGATGTTCAGGTGTCATTTTAACTATGTTTAATTTTTGCCTTAAATGCTGACTTTAATGGAGATTCCTTAAAAACTGAAAATAGACTTACCATATGATCCAGCAATCCTACTCCTGGGCACGTATCTGGAGAAAATGCTAATTTGAAAAGATTTACACATCTCAGTGTTCTTAGAAGCACTATTTACAATAGCCAAGACATGGAAGCAACCTAAATGTCCATTGACAGATGATTGGATAAGGACAATGTGGTATATATACAATGGAGTACTACTCAGTCATAAAAAGTGAAATATTCTATTGCAGCAACATGGGTAGAGATTATCATACTAAGTGAAGTAAGACAGGCAAATATCATATGATATCACTTGTATGTGAAATCTAAAAAAATGACACAAATGAACTTATGTACAAAACAGAAATAGACTCACAGAAATAAAAACAAACTTACGGTTACCAAAGGGGAAAGGAGGTGGGAGGGATAAATTAGGAGTTTGGGATTAGCAGATACAAACAATACAAAAGAATATGAAAAAGACTATATACATATGTATGACTGAATCACAATGCTGTACACCAGAAACTAACACAACATTGTACATCAACTATACTTCAATTTTTAAACAATGTTGACTTTAAACTAGGCTCCATGATAAGATCCAATTTCCTTGAGTAAGAGTTCACCTTATAATTTTATAGTTCTTAGCAGTTTATAATGCAGTTCTGATAACCCACTTTTTAAAGCTTAGTGATTTTGGAACTATTGCCACAAAGATAAATAACTTAACACTTTTAGTTCTCACGAAGGAGTAACTTGATTTGGAAATATCTCCTTCAATTCCTGAAAATCCCTATGAAATAGAAAAAAAAAAACCATATATGAGCAGTGTTTCAAGTAGTCAGTGCGTAAGGGATAAAAGGTACATCCCCCGCTCTGTCGGACAGAGTAAAAACTGTGTTGTAAATGAGGCAACATCCTGCAGACTCAACAACAAATGAAGAAAAACCCCAAACCTTGGCATGTTCCCCGTATGTCCATCAACGTGAATAACAGGTAGCAACTGCTGATAATCAAGAAGGCCCTGCTCTAAGCAGATTGCATGTATTAAGGTATTTAATCCTCCTATGAATTTATGTGCAAATATTGTTTCCATCTTCACTTTCTAAATAAGGGAAGCTCAGGCTCAGGGAGATTAAGTCATTTCCCCAAGGTTTTATAGCTCGTGTGGCAGAGCTGGATTCCAATGTTGGCAGTGGGTTCCAAGGGGCCACATGTTTTGCCCCTGTACCACCTGTTTCTCTGAGTGTTGCTGGTTGGGAACTCCTGGTACAGCCCTGTCTTTCTCCCTAACTTGAGAAGCAGTTATAGCACAGTAGTTAAATGTGCGTATTTTGGTGTCTGAAAGATTCTTCTTTTAATTCGGTGCCACCACTTAGTGGAGAAGCAGGAAGGGAAGGATTGCCCTTCCCTGTTCCCTCCATCTCAAGCCCTAGTGGGTAAAGAAACTGAGGTCAATGGGGTGTGGGGTATAGCTCAGTGGTAGAGTGCATGCTTGGTGTGCTCGAGGTCCTGTGTTCAATCCCCAGTGCCTCCATTAAGAGAAAAAAAAAAAAAGAAGAAGAAACTGAGGTCTAAAGGATTTAGATATTTAAAATAGAAATCATGTTCTGTATCCAAACACTGAGTTGTTTTGCCACTTCTGAGTCAGCTTGCTGTAGTCAAATCAGTATGCATTTAGAAAGCTTCCTGTACATGAGTCGTCTCAGATGCACTGTGGTATTTTTTTAAAAATATCTACTAAGTATATATGAATAAGGCAGTGTGAATTATGGAGAAAATTAGTATGTTGACACTTTGAGTTAACACTAATTCAAATAAGAGAAAGTTTTTTTTTTTCAAACCAGTTTCTCTGATTTGGTGCATAATCTTCATTATCACCTAAAGCATAATTATTATATTGAGTTAATAGTTAAGCAGCTAGTAAGAATGGTTATCGTTTGTTGAGTACTTAACTTTGTGCCTGGAGTTTTACTTAAATGACCTTGTTCAATTTCTCAGTGAGGTTGGTAGGTGTCTTTGCCCCTCATTGCTGGTGGGGCATTGACGCATAGAGCAGTCTCCAGCAATTAGCTTCAGTTCCCGTTATAACCTATAGTGATGGAGGCAGTGTTACAACTTTGAATCATTCTGATGCCCTCCTGTGTATATTTACTACAATCCTTTACAGCTTCCTGAAGAACAGATAAAGGCAAGGCTGTGTTTATAGCTTCTGACCTGCCACACTGCTGCTTTAAAGTCAGTATCTGTGGGATATGTATCTAATAACCATTTCCTTAGAAAATTTGCACAGTGAGTGATCAACTCCCTTGAGTACCTGGCATCCCCAAATTAATCGCTAATCTGGCAGATCCCATACTCTGATCCTCACTAAAAAAACCTTCAAACTAAAAAAAACTAAAGGCTTATTTCCGGCTCTCTCAGAAACTATTATGCAGAAAGGAAGGAAAATCAACTGACACCTTTCTTCACATGTGGATGAAAGATTAGCTCTGAATAACTCAACCTCTGGCTCTGAGTTATTTCACAGTAACAAGGGCAAAAATTCTTGGCTGCTTTAATTACATTTGGATGAAACATCGAGTTTTGTAGAAATTATCCCCACGTCGTTGCTTTGTTTCTGGCACATTAATACGAGGTCATCAGCAGAATGAGCCAGCCATTCTTGCAACAGAGGAGAGCTTCCTTTGATGAACAGAGCCACCACAAGCTGTTCTCCGGAATCTGGGAAAGGGCTGTATTAGTTTGTGTTATGCATGTTTTGCTTTTGAATTCAGTTGGCCACCAACAGGTATGTGATCATAATAATAGCTGTTTAACACAACAGGAAACCTAGTTACAGGACATCAATTCCAGGTTCTTGCTGGTTTATTTTCAAATTTGCTTTTTCTAAATTACCCAAATAACACACACATTCACACACCATTTCACGCCATAAGAATTTCCTCATTGTGTGACCTGTTCATTAACCAAAATGGATGATTGAGGGAAGTGAACACAAATGAACCAATCCACAGTGGAAATGGGAATCAAAGCAACTGATCTTAACTTGAGAGGCTCCTAGGGCCCCTCCATCTCAAAGGCACCACACGAATGGGTCATATCTGGTTGCCGTGTGTATAGACAGCGAGTAGCGATTTTCTACCAGTACTGAGCTGACAAAGGAGACCCAGAGAACAAAAATGGTTGGAAGGGGTAGTAAGAGTGGTGCCCTTCCCTCCAATTTTTCAAGAAACACTAATTCCCTATTCAACAACAACAACAACAAACCAGAACTTGTCAACATGTATATAGCCCTATGACACGTTCTCTATAAAATACCTCCTATAGCTAGGTAAATTTTATAAAACACATATGGTGCATGATTCTTCTGATGAATTGGGCTTATTAGTTTAAAGAATAAATTTGATCTTTTGGACTAGGGTGGAGAGGTCCTTTCTGGAAGCTATAATAACATTTCTGAGCTATAAAGATGCATTATTGGTTCCTGTGGCCTCAGGTTGACTAAATTGTACACTTGTGCTCTAAGAAGGATGGGAGAACTTGGCCAGAGTCACAACAGGAGGGTGTGGGAAGTGGATCTGGCACAGTTGCGGGAAGGAAAGAAGTGGCCCTGGCCACTTAAATCTATTCACATGTAAAACTGCCTTTCAGCGGGTCCTAGGTATGAAATGCTTGAATTAATCCCTCTTATACCAAGTAGAAAAACACACATCTACCAGAAAAAGGAAATGTCAGGAAAATTCCTCTAAACAGCTAAAAAACAGGCTGTGTAGGCCATCTCTCAATTGTGGCTTTTCTTACCCACCCATGGTGGCTGGTTATTCAGTATTCAGATCCTTTAGCATGCATTCCAAAAACCTCTTTTGTTTCTTGATCTGCTCACAGAAATCAATTTACAGTGACAAACTGGAATGTTAAACACCAATCTCAAATTTAACTGAAATTATTTCATGCCCCGATGAAGCATCATCATCCATTATTTTGTTTTATCTTGACTATGGAAAGGGAAAAGGAGCAGAAATTAAAACAAAAACAAACAAACCAATAAAACCACTCTCCAACTCCTTTTGCTTTGTCAAAAGCCCAGAGAGGAGAGAGGTCGAGTATTTCCATTTAGTGTTTGAGCTACTTGAGAAGATAACTTAAATTGGGTGAGGCCACACAGAAAAAAATCCCCATTATTTTGTGCCCTTTAGACACGATGTGGCTCCCTCCCAAGAGCTCACACCGTGCCCCTTTGGAATTAACTGAAGTGACCAAGTTTATGCCAAAATGTGCTCTGAGCAACGTGCCCCCGCAGGGACAGCCATGGTGGGGCTGGCAGCAAGCCAAGGGTTTGTCCTCCTTTGGCTCTAGCCTCTCCACCCCATGCTGGGGAGGCCCAACTAGTAAGCGAAGAAACACTCCATTGGCTCGTGGCAGTGGAGTGAGCAAGGGAAGGAGCCTCCTCCTCCACTCAGAGAAGCCTCCTTCAAAAGATGAGAACTTCCCACTTTCTACCTGGGGCAGAGGATCTGGTGCAATTACACGTGCAGTTTAGAAAGCTTTTATTTGCATCGCCTTGAAGGCTTACCGTGAGCCAGTGAGCAAGGCAGGAGCTGCAGTTTGCTGAGTATGACCCACGGGCCGAGTACTCTGCTGGGATCATGCACAGTAAGTAAATATAATGAGTCCCTGCTCTGAAGGGAGTGACAGGCATTCTCAGGGGATGGCAGGGAAACTGAGACCAGAAATTGAACATGACATTGCTTGTTAGTGTTGGGATCCTAGGAAGAGGCTGTTTTGAACTTAAGGAGAGTGCAGGGGTGAGAGGGCTGTTTGGGGTGTTTAATACCAGTAAAATGATTTGCTATATGTTTTAGTAATCAGTATACATACTTTTTTCCCCTTCCTATCCACTTCATTCTAAAAAGTATTTGAGTAGTTTGTATAATATTGGGATTATCTATTGCCCTCTGATTTTTAGCATCCACCCTAAAATCATCTGGCACTTGATTTCCTTCTCTGTCTCTGTCTCTCTCTCTTTGTCTCTATTTCTCTCTCTCTCTGCAGATTTTGAAACACTGATGGATAGAGGGAATGTTTCTCAGTCCATTTTATGAGGCTGGTATAACCTTGATATCAAAACTAGAAAATGATAATACAAATAGGAAAAATTATAGGTCCTTTATAGTCATGAGCATAGATATCAAGATCATAAATAAATAAAATATTGGCAAACCAACACCAATATTCATAGCAGCACTCTTCACAAAATCCAAGACATGGAAGCAACTAAATGTCCATCGACAGATGATTGGATAAAGAAGATGTGGAATATGTATACAATGGAATACAATTCAGACATAAAAAAGAATAAAAATAATGCCACTTGCAGCAACATGGATGGGCCTTGAGATCATCATTCTAAGTGAAATAAGCCAGAAGGAAAAAGAAAAATACCATATGCTATCACTTATATGTGGAATCTAAAAAAATGACACAAATGAACTTATTTACAAAACAGAGACAGAATCACAGACATAGAAAACAAACTTATGGTTACCAGGAGGGAATGGGGAGGGAGGAAGGATAAATTGGGAGTTCAGGATTTGTAGATACTAATTACTATGTATCAAATAGATCAACAACAAGGTCTACTGTACAGCACAGGGATCTATTTTATTATCTTATAATAGCCTATAATGAAAAAGAATAGGAAAAGGAATATATGTATAACTGAATCACTATGCTGTACACCAGAAATGAACACAACATTGTAAACCAACTATACTTCAATAAAAAAATACATATATTAGCAAAAAAATTTTTTTAAATAAAAAGTATTTGAAGAGTTCCTCCAAGATGGCAGCATAGGAAGACCTTGAATTCACCTTCCATGGACACATTGAATCTAAACCTACATTTAGAGCAGTTTCTCCTGGAGAAGAACTGAGAGCTAATTGAACAGCTTCTGCACAACAAATGACACACAGAGACAGGTCGGGGAGACAGAGACACAGTATGGGCGGGACCTGTAGTCGGGAGGGATGTCACTGAGGGGCCCATGTGCCCTGGGGAACAGCAAAAAAACCCTCGAAGTTTAAAGGGCACTTAGACTATCCTTGAGGGAAAGCCACTTTAACCCTAGAGGATCTGCCAAATGGGAGGGGAACTGCTGGAACTCTCTCCAGGGCAGGAGGTTCCAGAAAACGCCATATTTGGCAATCCCCCTCTACCTCAATAGTGTGGAAGGAATCCTGGTCCAGGCATCTGGCCAGCCTGCCAAGGCTGCCCCACTACACCCCAAGCCCTTGGCCCACACCTTCAGCCATCTGCTCAAGGTGGCCCCGGCTTGACACACCCTGGGCACCCCATCCACACCTGCCCCAGGTCCGGCCTTCACACCAAAATGGCCCTGGCGTGGCACACTCTGGGGTCGCCGGCTCCAGCCTGCCTGCCAGCCAAAGCTGCCTGGCACACACAGTCCACACAAGGCCAACCCTTCAAGACCAGGAGGGGTAGCTGCTCCACTTCATTCATGGAAGCAAATGCAGAAAGTCAAACAAAGTGAAGCAACAAAGGACTGTGTTCCAAACAAAAGAACAAGGTAAACCCCAGAGGGGGAAAAAAAAGACCTAATGAAATGGAGATAAGTAACTTACCTGATAGAGTTCAAAGTAGTGGTGATAGAGATGCTTGCTGCACCGGCAAGAAGAATAGGGGACACAGAACTTCAACAGAGGTAGAAGCTATAAGAGAGACCCAGTCAGAAGAAGACAATAACAGAAATGGTAATTAAACTAGAAGGAACCAACAGCAGATTAGATGATACAGAGGAGTGATCTGGAAGACAGAACAGTGAAAATCATCCAATCAGCACAGCAAGAGAAAAACATTTTTTAAAATGAGGGTGACTTAAGGGACCTCTGGGACAAAATCAAGCATAACTAGCACTCACACTGAAGGGAAGGAAGAGAGAAGAGAGAGATGTACCCTTTGGGTCCTAGCTCTGCTCTCTGTTCAGGCCCTGGGTTTCAACCCCTCTCCCCCAGCCCCAGAAGGCTGTGAGTATTAAAGCTCCGGGCCCCCCAGCTCAGTACATGCCCTCAGGTGGAAGCAGCATCGGTGTCCCCTCCTCCCTGCACGCTCCCCTTTAGTTTTTGACCTGAGTGTGCCTTACAGTCTATTCCAGCCAGTTTGTCAATGCATTTAAGAAGATTTTTTTAGAAAAATAAATATTCATCACTTTTCATTCGTTGCAAACATGATCTGCCATACGTCCACCAGTAGAAGCTTATACTGGCATCTTATTCGATTACTGTTGAATTCCTGTAACGTGTAGTAAGTAACATGTTCAAGATGGTTAAGGCTCTGTTATTTCTTGAGGCAATCACTAGAAATACTATTAGAGAAAATATTAACATAAAATATGTAGAGTGGATGTTCACAAGTATTAACCAGTCATCTAATAAAGAAATACACACTGAAAAGAGAGAAATGATGTATTTTTAAGTTCCATTCAAAGTCCTCAAAAATACAGCCAATAAATCTGAATAATTCTAAAATGATCCCCAAGTTTGCCAAAAAGATACATCGAAGTATTCACAGCAATATCTTTCCGTCAAAAATTGAAGAAAAAAAAAAAAAAGAACCAATAAACACCTATCAGTGGTGGGATAGATAAATAAGTTGTGGAATGCTGTAGAGCAATGAGAATGAACGGACTACAACCCACACGACTATATAACTGAACCTCACAAATGTAGTGTTGAATGAGTGATGCACGATACAATCACATATACATTTATGTGATTCTGTTTACATGAAGTTCAAAAACAGACAAAACTCATTTGAGTTACAGTTTAAGATGATTGTTACCCTTGAGGGAAAGTTAGTTATAGGAACGGGCACGCAGAGACCTTGACCTCTGGGGATCTGGTCAGGTTCAATGTCTTTATCTGAAAACTTCTGACACAGCTGTGCTCATTTTGTGAAAATTAGTTTAACTGTACACTTTTCATGTTTGCACTTTCTGTATATATACTTCAGTAACATTCTACATTACAAAAAGTTCAAAATGAAAAATAAAGCCAATCAATTAAGAAATGAAATGTCTACCTGATGCTGCTCTCAATTTAAAAAAATGTGCTAATGAAGTGTTTAGTGACTTCTTCCCAGAAAGTGGGGGACCTTGATCTTGAGAAGTGGGAATAGGCGAAAAAAGGAGATATTTTTCTTTTAAATGTAGGAAAATACTGTTTCCCCCACTGAGTTATCCTGCAGAATTGTGAAGCCCTCTCTTTATTAGGACATCAGAGGTCTGAGCCATATGTTAATCTTATCCTTTGACAGTGGTCCTCATTCCTTCATCTGTAGATGGGGAATGCATACCTACCACTCTGTCTGGCACCTGGTAAGGGATCTTTTGATCACTGATAATATTATTAGAATCTTGTCAAATAGCAAGTTTGGTTCTGCTTGTCTTTGACTTCTGCAGTGACATCATCTGAGTGCAATTCTTTCCCTGAGAACCTAAAATTATTCCTCTACGTGCAACACAAAGAAAAATCTAAGTGACTTCCGTTCTCTGCCCTGTCCCGCTCTGTAAAATCTTCTTTGCCACCAGTAAAGCATCATCATCTTACTAAGAAATGTAGTGGGTCATTTCATTCTAGATCTCTGGTTTGTCTTGGGCTACAGAAAAATCCCAAGTTCTCTAAGGAAGCATTCCAACTCAGCTTACTTGCCGAGACTTGTCAGTAGATTCTTGGATTCTTTACGAGAGGAATTTTGGTCCTTCATTTGAATTTATGCCCTGACTTTAAACATAGATTATCCTTTATTTTGTTGTTTGTCAGGATTCCTACATTTTTCATTTTAACCTCATTTTCTGCATCGTAGGTTTCCATTCTGAGATGGAGATAAATCATGCTGTCCTGGCCTGTTTGTAGCGTATTAATCACCCAGTTCCCTTCAATGGGCTTTTCATATGGTTGCCCGTTTTGCATCTGGTCATTCCTTTCTCATACAACATGCACAGCCAACTTCTATTTTCTATTTCTTTAAAAAAATCTGATGTAAAATAGTGTATTTTCCATTGGTTGAAGATTTATGAGAAATTGTTTGACTTAGGGCAACTCCTTAATTCCTGTTTACATTTTTTCCTTGCATTTCATGCGATTTCCTCTTCCAGCCTCCTGCAGGAAAGCAGCACCAGCAAAGACTTCTTGACCTGATTCTCTCAAGTCTTCCTCTTAGAGCTGTAGCAGTTCTCAGATTTCTTCAGGGCAGAGATTACCTGTTTCACTTATCAGCTAATCCGTAGGTAAACCTACTGATTCTTTTGTTATGGTAGGATATAGAGAGGAATTTATTTACAAGGCAATAAAAAAACTGAACTAACCTTTATACTTTTAAGACAGGCTGTTGGGAGAAACTTATTCTTCAAAAAGATGTATCTTTTCTGGAGACTCAGTTATCCTAGAAGTGAACATAAAGCGTAATTTTTACTTTAAAATTAGAGTTAAGATAAAAACTGTTATTAAACTTGTATAGACATTCTGCTACTGCCAATTATATTACTTTAGTCATATGATAGTAACCACGACGTCATTGGTATAACCTAATATTCCTTTACATTGGGGGTTATGTTTTGACAATGACCTTTATCCGTGTCTTTGAAAAGGTAGGTAAATGATTGCTGCATTTTTCCCCCTCAGGCAAGCATTTGAAGGCTGTTGTTGGTATATTTCAAGACTAAGTTTTCTGTTCTCATTGAAGTAGACAATGAAATTAGAAAACATACTTGCAAGTACTCCCAAACAGTGTATCTGCTTTTCACATGGCTGGGATTTGGGGGAGCTTAATCTTCTCGGCTCTCTTTCCCTGGTTCTCCAGCTTTCCTCTTAAATGTCAGTTTTCCCAGGTTCCGTCCTTGGTCCTCTTCCTTCTCATGTTTCATACTCTCCTCGTGCCTACAATCATCACCACGGCCCACGGCCCTCAACTCCCGCATTTCCATCTCCATCTCACTGCTAAGCCCCCCTTTCTCTATACCTAACTGCTGATTAGCCCTGGGAGATGTTTCCCCTGGGATCTCAGGATCCAGGACTGAGTGGTTCTCTGAAGCCACTGACTTGCTTTTAACTTAGGGTCTTAATGAAACATGTGCCTCGTTGTATTTCCCTCTGCTTTGCCACTAGGAAGTTCAGGGCAGATTTGGTGAACTATTTGTTGTTGTTTAGGGTCTGCCTTTTACTTTTTGTGTATTAACCTCACCTCCCTCTTAATTCTCTTCACCTCAGTTTTTTCACCTATTTATTTTTGTCCTGCTATCATGTATGTATTTAATATAGCCTTGTTTTGGAATAGTCAAGGTCTGACTATAAGTATCATCTATATCTATATATATCTATATCCCTTCTGAATATTTCCATCTTGATGGTCCGTGTGGGTATAACTTAATTTCAACCTGTTAGAAATATGTTCTCCTCCTAACATTCTCTGCCATGAAGTAATCCAACTAGTCTCCCAGACGAGTAGTGATCCTAACTTAGTCTTTGACTTTCCTTTCTCTCTTTCCCACCATCACATTCAGTTAGTCACCAAATTCTCCCAGTTTATTGCAGGATCTCCTCTCCATCCCCACCGTCACTGTCCAACTGGGCTATGCGACAGCTTCGTGCCACTCCAGTTTGTTTTGTATTCCGCTTCCGGAACAACCTTCCTAAATATGTATCAGATCTTGTTAGTGCCCTATTTAAAACCCTTCACTGACTCACACTGCCCACAAGATAAATACCAAACCACTTTGTATGATGAACAAGGCTCTTCATGACTTGAACAGTGGACTCTTTTCTCTCCACAGTGGGAGCTCATTCTCCCTCCTTGGGGCCCACCAGTCTCTGAGTCACCGTTTGGTCCAGGTTGGATTCCCTTGGGAGCAGACTCTGAGACAGACAGAATGGGAGCGCAGGAGTTTGATCAGGGTATGTTCTTGGGATGACCAAAATAAGAAGGGAAGGAAGCAGAAAGAGGCTGAGAGAGGTCGGGGCTGTGACAAGTCATGTGTTGGAGCCAGCTTGCGTGGAAATTGGCAAATGCTGTAAATCAGGGCTTTCCCTCCTCCTCCAGAGAGCCCGGGTACCAGCTCACCTCTGGCTGTGATACAATCTTAAACAAGGCTTCCGCTGAGCCCACAAAGTGTTTGAAAGCTGGGATGGCCCTGAGGGTTCTCCTAAATTTGAGGTGAGAGAGCCAGGCACCTAGACCCCTGTGTTATCGGTTGCTGATTGTGGACTTTCCCTATTAAAGGACATGATCTTGAGCAAACTCTCTTTAGCTAAGGCAGTTCCAAAAAAGGGCTGACAGCTGACAGCTGTCTGTAGGCACCTCCCCAGCAGCAGGGGCAGCAGGTCCTTTCAGAAGAAGCTTGCTGCAAGTTCCATGTGGTCTCCCCATTTGCAGCTCCCTGTGCACCACTGGCTCTGCTGGGCTGGGAGCCAAGTGGCAGAGTGAGGCTCGAGTTTGAGATCGGCCTTTGGCTCTCATAGCCTGGCAGCTATAACAGGTAAAGGAGTCTTTTGGCAAAATCAAACGGAGTCCCTGGTTTTCTCTCCAACCCTTGAATTAAGGATTTAAGAATAATGGATTGTTGCCCCCTTTTATTAAGCTATCCACCCCTAAAGTCCTTTAAAACATCAGCTCTTTCATGTTCTTTTGTGGCAGTGGTTCTCAGCTGGGGACAGTTTTGCCCCTGAGGGGGACATTTCGCAGTCACAAGTATGGGAGAGGGCACTACTGGCATCTTGTGGGCAGAGGCCAGGGAGGGTGCTAACTAGCCTACAATGCACACCCAGGACAGCCCTCGCAACAGAGAGTGATCACGGCCAGAATGTCGGTGGTGCTGAACTTGGGAAACCCTGACCTGTGGCAACAACCACTCAGTGGGCGCCTCATTCCCAATGACCGGGGGCAGTAAGGAAATGAATTGCTTCACCTCTACAGGTTCTGAGAGGGTCAGAGGTTTCCCTGCCCCCAACCAGCCTTCAATCCTAGCTGGATTTTTATTGCCTTTTACCCCAACCAGGCCAAGTAATCAATCTCAGATTCCACCCTATTTCTCTGGGGTCTTTGACCTGCAGCCACCCACTTATCCATTATGATGTTGTTGCAAGTAAGATAAACCAACTCACCTTGACTTAAACAGAAAAGAAATTGATTGAGAGACTATGGAGTAACACAGAGAAATACCAAGAGGACTGGATTCTGGTATCTCGGCTGAAATCAGGTAGCCTAATTCATCGAGATCCCAGCCATCCAAGATTATATCGCAAAGTTGGTCCAGTGAGGACACTGTCACTGGCATCCTGAACGTTGAACTGTAGACCTTGTGCACTGGACAGGGTGCTCCTCCATCCCTGCCGCTGAGCCGCTCCAGCCCTGCAGCGCTGGGTGCTGCTGACACTGCTGCCGCCGCTGAGAAAATCCACTTGTTGTTCCCGCTCCTCTGCATCCCCTGCTTCAAGGTCTGCAGCCCGTGTGTCGAACCCTTGAGGACTATGATGTTACCTGCAAATGGTGCTGTGACAGTGAGTATCTGGCAGTTTCAGCTTGGGTGGTCGGAGGTGGCCTATACCGGTAACGGAAACTCACAAGGAGGGCCATTTCCCAGACACAAAAAGCGCTTATATGCTGGAGAGGAAAACAGTGACTTTTAGGTGAAAATGGTGTTCATTCCTCCTGACATCTGCATGTATTTCAGGCCATTTTACAGTAAACATCTGCAAAAGCTTGGGTGTGTAGCTCCCTGCATATGATCTCAGGTTAATTTGTAGGTTTCTGACCCTGTCAGAACTGCTCTTTACTTTATTACACACACACACACACACACACACACACACACATATCTTGGTGCCAGAGCCTGATCACTGCATTTACTTCCTCACTTTAAAATAGGCATATGTCCCCTGAAGATCTTACCTTTATTATTCAAATTCTCTTCAACATATATTAGCAGTGCCAAAATAAACAGTCCTGCTAAGTTTCCTAATGAAATAAAGCTAGACAGCGTGACTTTTCATTTCTGTCTTTGATTAATTGTGTGCTTGTCTCCTTTATGAAAGATAAAGCCACATGTAAAGCTGTATCAAGGCAGAAAAACAGACTCTTTTTAAGAGTTCTTAGCTCTAGTGTGACATTTTTCTTGTCTTTTTTTTTTTTCTTATTGTCATTTGATGGATTTTTTCATTCACGTTTTCTGACACCATCCAATATGAAAAGTCCTGTGCTTCGTAGAGGAGCTGATGATCCCCTGACAGGGCTCTGCAAAACTTTCTGGTGAGCCTGTCTCATGAAATACTAGTATTGTTTGGAAGACTCAGAAATTGCCAGTGCAGTAGGGTGGGTTTTTTAAGTGAATTTAGTGAGACATCCTGAAGGAAGGATCCAGAAGAAAGTCCGTCTTGACTTTCACAGAAAGACTAGGGGCAGCCAGTTTGCCTGTCACTGTTGGAGATCTTTTGACAGGTCGGTGAGAACCCATTTTACAAGTCAACACACCCAAACATAGGACTGCTTTTTCATTGTTGCTCAAAGTGTCTCTCCATACTGTCATCTATCATTACTCTGGGTTTATAGATGGAGAAACTGACTTGTAGGAAAAGCAGACCACAGACTCAGAATTAAAAGTCAAATATGAGAATAAATAATCAAATAAAAAACCCAATGCTTCTCTAGGGAAGGAAGGAAGGAGGGGAATCCTTTGTAGTCAGAGGCTGGCAATCACAACCCCCAGTTTCTGAACTCATCAGAATGGTGGACTTTGTCTTCTTTTAAAATAAACTGTTAATTTTAAAACAGTTTTATATTTATAGAAAAGTTGCAAAAATAGTAGAGGGTTCCTATAAGCCCCACACCTAGTTTCCCCTATTGTTAACGTCTTATATTGATATGGTATGTTTGTCACAATTAATGAGCCAATACTGATAAATTATTACTAACCAAAGTCCATGTAGTTTATTCAGATATCCTTAGTTTTTATATTGAATTATAACTGACATACAAGATTATATTAGTTTCAGGTGTACAGTATCAAAACTTTCTCATTGGTTTATTCTTATTGGCTGAGAAATAATAGAGAGATGGGACAAATTTCATAATTTTAATACTTTATAAAATATGCAAATGTATACCTAAATGTGTCTTAAAGGAGTATGGCAGATTGGTGAGTGCTGATTTTTAACCTTAGTCTCTTTGGCTAGTTATTATTACAAATAATAACTTATTAAACGGAAGTTCTTTTTCTTACTACAGCTAGGAATTCGAATTATGTGAACAAATTAGGACTAACAAGGGGAAAAAAAGATAGAAAAAGCCTAAATTAAAGTATTTATTATATGAATCTCATAGTAAAAAATAAAGAACAAAACAAACTGGGCATTTCTGAGGAGTCCTGTAAAATCACAATCTATGCTAGCCGATTCTCTTGCCCCTGTTAACAAGCTGGTCACCTTTTGCACTCAGATGGAGAAAGTCATTATTTTGCTTTGTTGGTTATAATTCTGCTGACGCTGTGTCCTGTTACAGCAATCCTGAACTCAGCTGGCTAGGATTGATTTGCAGACTCTGGGTCTTCATTGATAACCTCTACTGACCTCGTAAGATTCACAGATCCTCATTATGGCAAAAGTCCAAAGTGCTTCATGAAACAAAATGTTTGGCACAAGCATATGATTCTGTGAACACTAGACTGAAGAGAGAGAGCTTGTTCTACAAGGAGAGACCATGCTCCTTAAACCAAAAATTTTCCTGGAAAAGCCCAGTGTCCAATACGCACACGTATGTGTTTATTCTCTAGGGCACATCTGGCTCCCTACTCCTGCTTCCTTTGTACTCCAAGGAAATTAAGGCATGACTTGAATTCTGATAATGCCTGAGTAAACACAAAAAACACTAAATCTTATACATATCTGTGTTGACATAGATTGAGATCCTTTCCAGCACTCACAGCAAAATTGAATTCCTGCATAGGAGAATTGTATGCCATCAGATGTAATTTCTTCAGTCATTTACCAATGGTTTCTGAGCATTAAATCTGGAGAATTATGTTTTGGGAATGTGAATATGTTAGTGGAGAAAATAATGTTATGAAACCCAGAGAAGCAGCTTTTTACTGGTGTTCATAAAAACCAAATCCTTATTCCCTGGAAGAGCAAAGCAAATGATGACATTCCCTGTAGTAACTTCATCAGTTAGTTCATAAATTTCCTGGAGTGTCCGCCCACAGTGTAGAGAAGCCTGTATTATGTGCTCTGGAGCATTAGGAGAGGAAATACTGGAGGAGGTGTTTTGCCCCCAAGTTATGTAAATTTTAATTAGTATCAAATGAGAAACATGTAAGAACACAATGTGCGTGTATGTATACATATACACACAAATCTACATTATCTATCCGTCTGTCTTCCTCCTCCTTATCGTCTATCTTCTCCAGCTAAATACAGAGATTCACTGGGTGGGAGTGGATTGTGTTTAGGGCAAAGGGAAGTAAATGCGTTAGAAAGTACAATTAACATTATTTTATTTTACTTTTAATTTTTTTATTGAAGTACAGTCAGTTACAATGTGTCAGTTTCTGGTGTGTAGCAGAATGTCCCAGTCATACATATACATACATATATTCATTTTCATTAAAGGTTATTACAAGATATTGAATATAGTTCCCTGTGCTATACAGAAGAAACTTGTTTTTTAAATTTATTTTTAAGTATAGTAGCCAACATTTGCAATTCTCAAATTCCCAGATTTATCCTTTCCTACTCTCTTTCTCCGGTAATCAAAAGATTGTTTACTATGTCTGCAAGTCTGTTTCTGTTTTGTAGATGAGTTCATAGTGTCTTTTTTTCCCTTTCCTTTTCTTTTTTTTAGATTCCACATATGAGAGATATTATATGGTATTTTTCTTTCTCTTTCTGGCTTACTTCACTTAGAATGACAATCTCTAGGTCCATCCATGTTGCTGCAAATGACATTATTTTATTCTTTTTTATGGCTGAGAAGTAGTCCCTTGTATAAATATACCACAGATTGTTTATCCAGTCATTTATTGATAGACATTTAGGTTGTTTCCATGTCTTTGCTATCGTAAATAGTGCTGCTATGAACACTGGGGTGCATGTATCTTTTCAAATTAGACTTCCCTTTGGATATATGCCCAGGAGTGGGATCCTGGATCATATGATAAGTCTATTTTTAGTTTTTTGAGGAATCTCCACACTGTTTTCCATAATGGCTGCACCAACCTACATTCCCACCAGCAGTGTAGGAGGGTTCCCCTTTCTCCACAGCCTCTCCAACCTTTATCATTTGTGGGCTTTTGAATGATGGCTATTCTGACTGGTGTGAGGCAATACCTCATTATGGTTTTGATTTGCATTTCTCTGATAATTAGCAATATTGAGCATTTTTTCATGTGCCTCCTGGCCATTTGTATGTCTTCACTGGAGAACTGCTTGTTTAGGTCTTCTGCACATTTTTGGATTGTTTGTTTTTATTGTTATTAAGTTGTATGAGCTGTCTATATATTCTGGAAATTAAGCCGTTGTCAGTCGCATCATTTGCAAATATTTTCTCCCATTCCGTAGGTTGTCATTTTGTTTTGCTTATGGTTTCCTTTGTTGTGCAAAAGCTTATAAGTTTAATTAGGTCCCATTTGTTAATTTTTCCTCTTATTTCTATTGCCTGGGTAGACTGCCCTAGGAGAACATTGCTAAGATTTATGTCAGAGAATGTTTTGCCTATGTTTTCTTCTGGGAGGTTTATCACATCTTGTCTTATATTTAAGTCTTTAAGCCATTTTTAGTTTATCTTTGTGTATGGTGTGAGTGAGTGTTCTAACTTCATTGATTTACATGCAGCTGTCCTGTTCTCCCAACACCACTTGCTGAAGAGACTATCTTTTCTCTATTGTATTTTCTTGCCTCCTTTGTCGAAGATTAATTGACCATAGGCCTGTGTGTTTATTTCTGGGCTCTCTATTCTGTTCCATTGATCCATATATCTGTTTTTATGCCAATACCATGCTGTGGAAAGTGCAATTAACATAATTAAAAAAAATTTCTTCTAGTACTGCCACAATCCTCTACTTCTTTGTCTTTAAGAGAAGGAGGAAAGGCCTTAGTTTGACCATGTATTAGATGCTGAATGGACACAGGTGACTCCTCCCGTCACACGAGTATAGGAAGAACTTGCCACATGTGCGTCCCAAAGGACTCACTTTGATCTTCAGTGTCTCCCACCAACCTTTTCGTTTTAGAGAGAACCATTGTCTGGAGCTGACATTGGCAGATATTTTAGCCTACTTGTTTGTTTTTACCTGAGGACCAAGCTGTTATCCCAAGGAGGACCCTCTGACACGTGGTACTCACCTTCTGTCTTCATAGGGCTGTCTTACAGGCAACTTGGAGCTCTTCGCTGCCTCCTAGCCTCCATCAGGAACACCCCAGTCCATCTGTACAGCTTTAGATAATCTTTTTTTTTAAACACCTTTATTGGGGGTATAATTCCTTAACGGTAAACTACACATATTTTAGATGTACAATTTGATGGATTTTGATAGATATATGCACCTATGAAACCACCACCACAATCAAGATAGCTAACATGTCCATCACTCCCCAAGAGGTGCAAATTTCAAACTCCCAATTTATCCCTTCCCACTCCCTTTACTCCCTGGTAACCATAAGTTTGTTCTCTATATTTGTGAGTCTGTTTCTGTTTTGTAGATAATTTCATTTGTGTCCATTTTTCTTAGATTCCACATATGGTATTTTTATTTCTCTTTCTGGCTTACTTCACTTGGAATGATGATCTCCAGGTCCAACCATGTTGCTGCAAATGGCATTACTTTATTCTTTTTTGTGACTGAGTAGTATTCCATTGAATTCAACTTTGAAAAGACAGGACTGAGGTCTCAGTCTTTTCCTTCCGGAAGACTTCTTGTCTTCCCATGAAAGTAACTACCTCTTTTTAAAAACCTTCAAGCCCCACATAATAATAACAATGAGAGTATATGTTACATGAAGACACCTGCACACTCGCCAGACATTTACCAAACCAGAGACATGTTAAACCTTCCTGTCTAGACCCCCTCCACCTCCCTCAAACAGGAGCGCTACTCAAGGAACTTGAAGATCAAAACTGAAAGCTGCCTGCTGCATGTTTTACTGGGAAAGAATTAAGCAAGATATGCACTCTCGTGCCTATATATATTCACACTTGACATCAATACTCTTTAAAAATGTCTTCACTCTGTCAAATATCTAAGTAAAATTGACAGGTTAGGAAAGATCCTGTATTTATTCTATGGTTTTGCTGAAATTCAGGTAGAAACAATCAATGCAGGTAGAAACACTTCTGTTTGACAAGCGTGAAAGTGATCATTGGCTTGCAAAAAGTACAAAACAAGTGCTTTAGAGACTCGTGGGAGGAAAAAAAAAATCACTTCTGTTTGGAAACCTTGATGGAGCAATTATTTTCCACCTTGGCACCAACGGCACAGACTTGAGCCAGCCACAGGCATGCATCTTTGATCTGCACAGTGCTTCTCCCTTCCCAATCCTTCTGCATCCATTTCAAGATGGAAGTTTGTGTGGATCTTTTAAAGAAAGTCAAGGGATGGGTATGATGAAGGGTGTGGTGTTGAAAAGGAGCAAGTTGTACTTGTGGAATCAGTAGACTGAGACTTGGCCACTTCTTCAGTGGACATCCCCACCACCACCACTGCCTCCTGCTCTCTCACCACCACTGGCTCAGCCTCCCCTGAGGTGGGGGCAGGGCTCCAAGCACAGTGGCTGTCGTACCCATGGGGGCAGCAGCAGCTCTAATGCCCAGGTCCAACTTGAGCAGATGGGCACAAGGATGCTGACTCCTCCCACTACTTCTGGACCCAGATACAGTATTAACCATTGGTGTATGTATTCTTAAATGATATATCTCATGGAAGCAGTGAAAATGTCCTTAGATAGATGAATGGATAAAGAAAATGTGGTGTAGATGTATACAGTGGACTGCTCAGCCATAAAAAACAATGAAATAATGCCATTTGCAGCAACATGGATGGACCTAGAGATTATCATACTAAGTGAAGTCAGTCAGTCAGAGAAAGACAAATATGTAATATCATTTATATGTGGAATCTAAAAAAGTATACAAAGGAGCAAGTTGTACTTGTAGAATCAGTAGACTGTTTTGGCTGAACTATGTCAGGTTTATGATGACGAGTTAGAGGAGGGGTGACTCTCGGATGTCTGGGGCACAGATGATAGAAACTCTCCTATCATATGAATCTTTGTGAGAAAAAAGGCCTTTTCTCTCACCATAAAAATCAGAGAGCAGACCTTCTCCCTGCCTGCTTCCATTAGGAGAACACAATATCCCCTTATCTTTCGTGATATTATCAGCCATAGGTAGGTATAAAGTAATGGACTCATTTTATAAGAGATTGCGAAATGGTGATATTCTAGTTCTATAATTTCTTCATCGGGCATTAACTTACATAATGCCATTTTTTGGGCTTCTTCATCCATTTGGTTACCCTACGAGTTAACCATGTTCCCTAGAAACCAAAGTTTGAGGCAAAGTTTACATGCTAAAGTTTTATTGGGAGATGCAATTCAAGCATGAGCGAAGGAAAAAGAGCAGTGAGGCAGGGAAGGAAGAAAAGCAAATGCAAAGTGGCGTGTCACAGAGCTGACATAGCCTCACAAAAACACACAGCTGGTTGTCTGCTCACAGAGGACGTCTTCCAGAGAGCAGTGTGAGACAGTCCGTCTTGGAACAGTCCGAAGGGAGGAAGGGAGGCAGATTGTATCTGCTAATGATTTCCAGTATCCTGTCTCTCATCCGTAGAAGTTCAAAGTTCACTACAAGAGGTTTTAACTCCTTTAACCTTCCAGGTTGAGCTATCAGATTGCCCAAGACAGCTTTTCTGGAAACCAGATCCCACGTACCAGTGGTTACTGGGTCCAGAAGTAGTGGGAGGAGTCAGCATCCTTGTGCCCATCTGCTCAAGTTGGACCTGAGCACCAGAGCTGCTGCTGCCCCCACGGGTACGACAGCTGCCGTGACTGGAGCCCTGCCCCCACCTCAGGGGGAGGCTGGGCCAGTTAGCAGTGTTAGGAGGGCAGGAGACAGTGGTGGTGGTGCGGATGTCCACTGAAGAAGTGGCCAAGTCTCAGAGGCAGGTGGACTGTGCAAATACGGGAGGTGCATAAACTCAGTTTTCTATGCTCTGAGGTTTACTTCATACAAAAAAGGCAGGATAAATGCTTGAATTTTTCCTTTTCCCACTGTTTTTCAGAATAGTGAATTGGTTCCATAGATTCTCCAAGGGTGATGAATAACGGTTTTAAATTTTGTTTTGTTTTTTAAGCGGGTGGCCATATAATTATAAATCTATGGGTTTTTTTAAAACATTGAGTTGATTTATTTCAATCCATTAAAATTTGTATTTCACATAAATTCGTATTTTATAAATGTCCAAATTGTCCCTTCTTTGGCCAGGGGAAGCCATTTCAAATTGCTTTCCGACTTCTGCTGACATGTCTCCAGGGGTCTTTGAAAGCATCCTTGCTTTCTGGTGTGACAAGGTATCTTGCCTGTTTCCTGCCTCAGACTGGAATTGGTCATTTCTGCAGGGAATCCTGGTTCATTTTTGTGGGAATCATATTCAGAGTCACACTCTGGGCACTAGAGGTAAAGGAGCAGAATACTGAAGGTAAGTCCAAGGGTTAGCAAAATTTTGTTGAATAAAAAGCTTCAAAAAATAGAAAAGTTCCCAACAGGAAAACTAAAATTTTGACAAGTGCATATAATTAAAATGTATGTATATTTCAAATTGAGAGGAAGATTCGAAATTTTACTTCAGTGACTTGGCAGACTCCTATTTAAAGACTCCTTAAAGAAAACCTTCCATTCAATTGATTGACCAACACTGTTTGGGTACTTTGTGCTGAAAATTATTAGGCCCTCTGAGTGCTTATAGGTTCTTAAAAAGTGCACATGGGTCCTGAGAATGGAAGCTTGCAACCAGCCAGGGATCTGTATGTATACATTTACAAAGGAAGCTCTCTTAAGTATAATGGTTAAGGATAAAGGGGCCCAGGGAGAATGTGGTGGCAAAGAAAATTAATTTATTTAGCAAACAGTCATTTATTAACTTTTCTGTGCTGAACTCTGTCATGGAGAATTCAAAGGTGAATTTAAATACAAGGTTTATCCCTCTAGGTATTTCCAGATAATTTGAAAGTAAGAGAAGAAAATAACTGATTAAAATACTGTGTGTTAACTAGTGACTGGGCCACTAACTTCCACAGACAGAAGAGGGAGAGACCTACAGCAAAGGTAGAGACGGGGGAAGGCTTCTAGGAGAAAGGAGCATTAAACCTGGTCTGGAAGAATGACTTCCCCAGGTCGAGAAAGGTTGTGGAAGAAAGAGCAGTCAAGCTAGAGAAGAAAGCACGTGCAAAGCTGAGGAGATGGGAAAGGGAATGGTCCCAGTGGCACGGCGAGATGTTTTTTGTGTTAAAAACAGATGAGTACACGGAGCAGTCCTGTGATGAGGAGAGTGGAGGAGACTGAGTCTGGAGATGCATGTAAGTAGTCAAACTGAGAATGGGGTTTTACGCCACGCTAAGCATTTAAGCTGCTGAGATAATTAAACAAGGTTGAGTTTGTGTGAGATGTATCATTTTTTTCCTCTCCTTTTATATTGAAGTATAGTTGATTTATAATGTTCTGTTAGTTTCTGGTGTACAGCAAAATGATTGAGTTGTATGTACATATACATACTCTTTTTCATATTCTTTTCCATTATGGTTTATTACGAGATATTGAGTATAGTTCCCTGTGCTATACAGTAGGACCTTGTTGTTTATCTGTTTTATATATAGTAGTGTGTCTGTAATCCCAAACTCCTAATTTATCCCTCCCTTCACTTTCCCATTTGGTAACCATAGATTTGTTTCCAATGTCTGTGAGCCTGTTTCTATTTTGTAAATAAGTTCATCTGTATCATTTTTTAGATTCCACATATAAGTGATATTATACATTTGTCTTTCTCTGATTGACTTACTTCACTTAGGATGATGATCTCCAGGTCTATCCATGTTGCTGCAAGTGGCATTATTTCATTATTTTTTATGGCTGAGTAGTATTCTATTGTATATATCTACACCACATTTTCTTTATCCATTCATCTGTTGATGGACAATTAGATTCCTTCCATGAGATGTATAATTTAAGAATATAGTTTTGTCATTTCCTTCACAGATAAGATGTTGACCTTAAAACAAGTTTCGAGCTTAGCTGGACAGGGCAAAGACCACAGCGTTCTGAGCAGACCACTGGGCATCGGGAGGAGAGGGGTTCAGGGTGAGGATGTGGGGTTTCAGGTGGGAGGTAGCTACTCCAGAAAGCCATGAGGGTCCCGAGAGCTTCCTTACTGTAGCTCTAATTTCACGACTGCAGTTTCTCTCTTGAAGTCCAGTCTTGACTCCATCGTAACTTTTCATGAGGAACTCTCTTTTTCAGTTTCTGACTTTGCTGGTGATTTCTGAGTGACTGAATCCTCTGGGACAAAGATCACTAGTTAGCAGTGGGAGCTATCTTCGGGTCCTGAAGTTTCACCTGGAATAAATCTTAAAAATGATAACAGTGCAGGCTCCTGGCAGGGTTTATAAATTGATCTATTTGGGGATAGGACATTCCATGGGAGTTTGAAATAAGGTCTGACAAACGAGACCCTGTGGACAGTGTCACACTACTTGTATCAGGATAGATCTGAGCTTCAGTAATAAAGACACTCGAAAATACCATGATAATAATAACAATAACAATAATAATCATTAAAAGTTTCTTTCTCTCTCTCACGTAGTAGTTTCAAAGTGAGTGCTGCTGGTCAGTGGGATAGCTCTGCTTGAGTGAGGACCTAGGTTACTTCCAAGTCATGGCTCTGCCATCTCTTGGCCAGTATGCCTCAAACTTTAATGTGCATATGAATTCCCTGGGAATCTTGTTAAAATGCAGATTCTCTTTTAATAGGTCTAGGGTGGGACATGAGATTCTGCATTTGTAACAGCTCCCAGATGATGCAGTGGTGCTGTTCCCTGACCACTGTGGAGTAGCAAGACCCTAGGGTATTAATCATTGTCTACATGGTCAAAGCCAAGTCATGCCTTGGTCAGGGTCTAGCCTACAGGAAAGAGAAAGGCAGGGGGCAGAGGCCCCCTTGATGGCTTGAAGGTGACACACACCACTTCTGCTCACGTTCCCTGGGTGAACATGGCCACACCTAATGGCCAGGATGTCTTGGAAATGTAAACTTGCTGGCCAGCCCTGTACACAGCTACAATTCTTACTTTTGGAGAGCGGGAGCAGATGTTGGCAGACAACTCGCAGTCCTTGCCACATTATCTGAAGTCCCCTCGTGCACCTCAGAGGCTTCTGGTGATCGCCCAGTAATGTGAGGTGTACCCAGGGAAGTGTCCGTGATGCTTTCCAGACCCGCACTTCACAGCATTCTTTCCTCTAGCACATTCTTAAAATATTCTGCCCCTGGAATTTCCTGGGTACAGAGGTGGCCTATTTTGGAGAAAATGCATGTGTAGACTTTCTACCTTGATGACTTTGGAAGTGAACAAGATGACCAGATTATACCTCTTCAAAATCTCCTTGTTTAATGCTTCCTCTCTTGTGAGAATAAATCGATGCTTTAAACCCAGTATCACATTGTTTCAGCAAAGACAGTCTTGCTGGGCTGGATCAACTGTGCTGCAGGTTTTCCTATCCGATGAGTGAGATAAGATAATAAACAACCCTAGGCTGTTGGCAAGATGCACAGGCAGCCTCAGTGAATCATAACCACAGTATATTTATAATGAAGCCCCAGTTTATAGCAGGCAGACAGCAACATTACATGCTCAAATAGCTCAAGGATACTGAATGAAAAACTTCCTGTTCATAAGTGATAATATTTGCCCTTCCATTTTTATTTACCTGATCAAAAGTGTCTGGCAATTCACTGAAAGAAATTTTCATTTCCGGATACTCTTCTCAATATTCAAGCAAGTGAAACAGAATTAACTAAAAATGGAATGCTATAATTTGTTTTAGCTGAAAGGCTAGAAGGGCAAAGAATAATTGAGTAAGCACTCCATGGCTGCCTTAGTGTGTCTTTAATAAATGAATGTGTAGGAAGAGATACTGGGCTGCTCTCTGAAAAAAAAATTAAATATGTATATTCTCCCCTCGAAGTACAGGCCTAGGGAACAATGAGCCCGTAGTTGAATTTTCTCCCCAGCATGACATTTCTATGTCGTCTTTCATTGAAGTGAAAAATTTCAAAGTGAGAAAAAAAAAACCCTGAACTATTACTTTTGAAATCAAATAAGGCTAAAATATCCTTCCATCCATCCCAACAGTTGCTTCCAATTATTGTGACCAGATTTTCTCACTTGCGCTTTTTAGAGAGACAATATTTGAATTTCAGGAGGAAAGCTGAGAACTGAATCACATTACACTGATGATTAAAACTGTAGCAGCGGTCTAGAAGAGAAGGAAAAAATTCTCCCTGGATTTAGATATAGATTTAAATCCTAGCCATTTAGTTTTCAAATAATCGTGATAATGATGAAAATCGTGATCTCAAAGATGATGATGATGATGGTGGTGGTCGTGGTGGTGGTGATGATGATGATGGTGGTGATGGTGATGTGACAATAGGCAGCATCTGTGGAGTGCTGACTGAGAACACAGCACTGTTCAAATGCTTTCCATGTATTGACTCATTTAATCCCCGCAAAAACGCTTTGAGGCAGCAGGTAATGTTAAATATAAAGTAGGGATTCCCACATTATAGTTGAGGGGAAAATGAGCACGGAGATGCTAAGGAAATCTCCCGAGGTCATACAGCTAGTGTGGTAGACACCATTCACCTGAGATTTGTTTCCGCTTTCTGGCACGTATCCAGCTGACATTTCCCAGCCTGTTTTGCAGTCTCAGCAGCAATGGATTAAGGACCAACTGATGGAGTGTGAGCGATGACTGCCATTTCTAGACTCATGCCCCCTTCGTGCTCTTTCACCGTTTGCCTGCTGGGTGAAGACCAAGACTAGGCACTGGGGGATGCAGAACCACATGTGGAAGGAGCCCAAATCATTCCACCAATCAGGAACAGCCTCCTTGGCGTATCCCCTAGACGAACAACAGGCCTTTACTCTGTCTGAACCTCTGAAGATGGAGAACACAGCACTGTCCAAATGCTTTTAATTTAATCCTCATAAAAACGCTTTGAGGCAGGTAATATTATAATCTCCACAATATAGCCAGCTCTAGTTAACACCCCAGAAAGTGGTGGAATCTGGATTTGAATCCAGGCAGTCTGGCTGCACAGTCCACCTTGGTTAAATCACTTAACTTACTTCATTTGAAAAATGGGAATGATTGTTACAAGCTGTCTCTCCAGGCTTCTAAGCTGGTATCCTGAGGTCTCCAGAAGACTGAATTGTCTGGAGCTTCCGGGGACATCTGGGACAGAGTAAGAAGTCCCCTCAGCAAGGTGTTCTGCTTGGGTTTGGTTAATAGTCTGCCCAGGATCAGAGCCTTGCCGTAGCTAGGGCCAGGATATGCTCTCTCTGGGGAGCTTAGTCATCATCTGGGCTTCTATCGGCTCCACGAGGCTCTCTCTGCCATTCTCCATCTTCAGATGAGATGTCTTCTGTTCCAGGGCAGACCCAGTCCACCCTTTCTCTGTAATATGCACCATGGCTTTCCCCCTAAGGGGTCTGCTCTCTTAACAGTGCCAGCCCTCCTAACTCCAGCCCCTCCCACTATAGCTTGTTTCTGTTTCCCACCTGTCTGCTGCTGAGATCCCAGTGTGACATAAACCAACTTGCCTAACTTTTCACCCTGATAGTATCTGCCCTGCCTCACCTGACAGGGTTATTGTAAAGATGAACTTAGGTGTATAAAATTGTGTTTCAAATGTGTGGTATAAAATATTATTGGGGGGAGTGTATGGTTCAGTGGTAGAGTGCTTGCTTAGCATGCATGAGGTCCCAGGTTCAATCCCCAGTGCCTTATCAATAAATAAACACATAGCCTAATTCCATCCCCACCAAAAAAGTTAGATATTATTAACATGCTTAAAACTTTAACTATCAAGTGAAAGAGGCAATTTTATTTTGTTCAAGTAGATATTAGTTGAAAAAATGACCTAAATGTTTTTTAAACATTAGTTTAAATTTTTTTTATTGAAACATAGTTATTTTACAATATTATATTAGTTTTCAATTTTCTTTATCAATGTTTTATAGTTCTCAATGTATAAGTCTTTCACTTCCTTGGTCAGATTTATTCCTAGGTTTTTTTTTTTGGTGCAATTTTAAATGAAATTTTTTTTTTTTACTTTCTCTTCCTGATATTTCATTGTTAGTGTAAAGAAATGCAATAGATTTCTGTATATTAATCTTGTATCCTGCTACCTTGCTGAATTTGTCTATCAGTTCTAATAGTTTTTGTGTGGAGTCTTTAGGGTTTTCTATATAGAGTATCGTATCATCTGCATATAATGACAGTTTTACCTCTTCCCTTCCAAAGGCGATACCTTTTATTTATTTTTCTTGTCTGTTGGCCGTGGCTCGCACTTCGAATACTGTGCTGAATAGAAGTGGTAAAAGTGGGCATCCTTGTCTTGTTTCAGAATTTAGTGGGGGGGCTTCCAAGTTTTCACCATTGAGTATTATGTTGGCTGTGGGTTTGCTATAAATGGCTTTTATTATGTTGAGATATGTTCCCTCTATACCCACTTTGGTGAGAGTTTTTATCATGCATGGATATTTAATTTTATCAAATGTTCTTCTACATCTATTGAGATGATCATGTGGTCTTTGTCCTTTCTTTGGTTAATGTTGTATACCTCACTGATTTGTGTATGTTGAACTATCCTTGCGACCCTGGAATGAATCCAACTTGATCATGGTGTATGATCCTTTTTATGTGTTGCTGGATTTGGTTTGCTAATATTTTGTTGAGGATTTCTGCACCTATTTTCATCAAAGATACTGGCCTATAATTTTCTTTTTTTTTGTAGTGTCTATGTCTGGTTTTGGTATAAGTGTAATGGCTTCATAGACTGACTCTGGGAGCGTTCCCTCCTCTTCAGTCTTTTGGAAGAGTTTGAGGAGGATTGTTACAAGTTCTTCTTTGTATGTTTGGTAGAATTCCCCACTGAAGCCATTTGGTCCTGGACTTTTGTTTGCAGGGAGTTTTTTTTTAAATTACAGATTCTTTTTAACTTCTAGTGATCAGTCTGTTCAAATTATCTGTTTCTTCTTACTTCATTTTTGGTAGGCTGTATATTTCTAGAAACTTGTCCATTTCTTCTAAGTTGGCCATTTTGTTGCCATATAACTGTTCATAGTATTCTCATGATTTTTTTGTATTTCTACAGCATTGGGTGTTATTTTTCCCCTTTCACTTCTTTTTTTATTTATTTGGGTCAGTTAACATCTTTATTACCAATGTTATAAATTCTTCGTCTGGCAAACTGTTTATTTCTGTTTCATTTTTTTTCTGGTTTTTTTCTCTTACTCTTTCAATTGAGAGTAGTTCCTCTGCCTTTCCATTTTACTTAACTTTCTCTGCTTTTATGAATTTGGGTGAAGCAGTTATTTATTGCAGTCTTAAAGGATTGTTTTATTGCAGGAGTGTCCCTACACAGACTGCACGTACCCAATGCTTTTGGTGGGAGGGCTGGATTTGATGTGGACATCATTCAAATCTTTCCTTAGGATTTGCTGGCAGCTATCACCTTGGAATAGTATGGAGCTGGAGGTGGAGGGGCAAGAGTGGCACAGAGTGTGAGGCGGGACTTCCTCTCTGCTCAGTGGCCATCACCACCCTGTCAGGGGTGGGGTCTGTTCTCAAGTTGCTGGGGAAGCCCTGAGGGTTGGGCTTGGGTTGGCTCTGTTCCTTTTAAGTGTGTGTTTTTTCCCTTTTGCTGCACTGGGACCTTTTCTCCAGGGGCAGGGAATGCTGAGGCAAGTGAGGCCTGTGCACACACAGAGGTCTGGTGCACTGCCTTTCTAGGTGTCTGTGGCTCTGCTCAGATACAGCCCATGACTGAGTTTTTTCTCTGGTCATGGCTGCCCCAGATCCGGGGCTGTGCTGTGGCCTGGTCTGAGCGGGGCCAGAGCGTTTGCTCAGCTAAGGCTGGGGCGCACTGGGCTGGGGCACACGGTGAGGCAGTTGTGGGAAGCCCAGCAGCTGCTAGAGCAGATCCTTCTCTGCCCTGCCTTGGGGGGAAGACCTCTCTGTCTCTCAGAGCTGCTGACTGTCCCTAGCCTCTGCTATGCCTGCCCTGTTGTGGCGCCACTCTGTAGGGGAGGCAGGGCCTGTGAGGTTTCTCTGTGTTTATCGGAGGAGCTGAGCTTGGCGCAGCGGCTGCTGTCAGAGCTCCGAGCAGCTTCTGGGGCAGCACTGGGGTAAGGGCCAACAATGGCTGCTGTGCCCCACCCACGGGGCACAGCTCTGCCCAGGTCCTGGTCACCTCTGTGTGCTGAGGTGCTCTTCCCTGGTCCTGGTGTTCCCAGATCCAGTGCTGTGCTGTGGGGCAGAATGAGTGGGACTGGAGTGTTTGCTCGGCGTGGGCTGGGGTGCACAGGGAGGTGGCTGCAGGAAACCTGGTAGCTGCTAGGGCTGACCTCTCTCCGTCCTGCACTGGGGGCAAGTCAGCACCTATACGCACTCCTCACAAGCAGAGTCCAGGCTTCTGCAGCCTTTCTGTCTGTCTCAGTGGTCCTCAAACAGCCAACGGGGCTTGTCTCCTCTACATAGGACTCTGGGACTGGGATGCCCAGTCTGTGGCTCAACCTGCTCACTCCCTAGGGTGGGTGTCCACCGGTACAATCTCCTTTTTCTTCTGAGTCCCCTCCCAGGGGCACAGGTCCCAGCTAGATCACTTGCCTTCCCTTCCTACCTGATTACATGTGTATCCTTCTGAAAGCCTTGGTTGTACAGGAGTCCTTCTGCCAGTTTCCAGTTGGTTTTCAGTGAGAATTATTCCACATGGAGATGTATTTTTGATACATTTGTGAGGGGAATTTCAGCTCCATGTCCTCTTACTCTGCCGTCTTGATCTTTGCCCCTAGTTTTTAAAATTGGATTTTGCAGGTAAAAGCAATCCAGATACGCTGTGTGTTATAAGAGAGTTTTAGAAAGAACTGGAGTGAAAAATGAAGGTGGTGTCAAGAGGACAGAAGTAATTACGAAGGATCACAATCGGGAAGTATTAATAGCTGCAAATAACAGATTCACTAGCAATTCTTAATGGCAAGGACTGCTGGTTCCTTTGTGGTTTCTTTTATGCTGAACTATGGCACTGAAGCAAACTGTTAGTTACAGAAGGCTGAGAGGTATCCTCCACAATGCTGACCTATAACTCTTATTTGCTCATCTTTGGCAGATGCTGTCCCAGGGCGTCACAAGCTCTGCCACGGAGCTGCCAGTGTTTCTGTAATAGTCATTGTAGTTATTGAAGAGAAGGCTCTCTTCCAGATCCACTCATCCTCATTGATTTGAAGGAATCAGGTTTCAGCTTCCGGGCAAGGCACATTCAGAATGAATGAAATAGAAACATTGGGATGGAGAAGACACTTTTATTTGCTTGAGTCAGTACCCAGTACTTTATATATACTATATATATGTGTGTGTATATGTATAAAACAATTTTAGATTTATGGAAAATTACAAATAGAGAACAGAGAGTTCTTCCATACTCTTCAGCAGCGTTCCCTTACATAGTCCCAGTATTTTTGTCAAACTAAGAAACTAATACTGGGATACTGTTAACTCAACTGCAGACTTTATTCAGGTTTCACTAGCTTTCCTGCTGTTATCCTTTTTCTGGTCCAAGATGTAATACTGCATGTAGTTGTAACGTCTCCTTAATCTCCTCTGGTCTGTGACATTTCTTAGTCTTTCTTTGCTTTTCATGACTTTGACATGTACTGGTCAAGAGTACTGTCAGGTATTATTTATAGATTATCCCTCCATTTTTGGCTAGTCTGATGTTTTTTTCATTACTAGACTAGGGTTAGGGGCTTGGGGGGTGAATACTACGGAGGCAAAGTGCCATTCTCATCACATCATCTCAAGGAGTATCTGTGATGCACTTGACTTCTCACAGGTGATGTGAACCTTGATCCCCTGGCCAAAGTAGTGTTTGCTCAGTTGCTCCACTATAAAGACTCTCCCCATGGCCTTACCATAGACCATCCTTTGGAAGCAAGTCGCTAAATCAAAGAGGAAAGAGAGTTAAGCTCCACCTATTTGAGGATGGAGTATCTGCATAAATTATTTGAAATTATTTATAAGAGAGATTTGTCTCTTTTCCCACATTTATTTCTCCAATCACTTATTTATATCTGTCTGCATGGATACTTATGTAGTAACGTGGGTTATAATCCAGTGCTGTGCTGTTTATTTCATTGCTCAAATTGTTCCAGCTCTGCCCATTGGGAGCTCCCTTAGGTTTACTCTTGAGTCCCTTTGATCTTCCCTTTTTTACTTTTATTTATTTATTTTCTGAGCAACTCCTTCCTTTCTGGCACTGAAAGATTATCCTAGCTTATCTTGTATATTCATTGCCCTACAACTAGCCATTTATTCCAGAAGCTCTGGTTCCTTTTACTGGAGAATCATACTGTGTATTTAGTACTACTCTGGATGCTTGAGCAGTGTTCTCAGTGGAGAAAACTTTGGAATGAGGTGGGCCAACCTTGGGCCCAGACTGAGAATCAAAGTATAGTACTACCAGGTTGACCCTACAAGGGGTTTCAGGGTGTTACCAGAGAATGGGGTCTTGCTCATGCAGGAAGGAATTCAAGAGTGAGGCCTAGTGAAGTGAGTAAGTTTATTCAGAGAGATACTTGACAGACAGAGTGTGGTCATCCCACTCAGAAGGGAGAGCAGCCTAGGAGGTACACGCTCCACAGACAGAATGCGGGCCCTCTCAGAAGGTGAGAGGGAGAGGGACCGAGAGGTATGGGGGTATTTAGTCTAAAGTAAAATAGATACACACTCCACCGACAGAGTGTGGGCCATCTCAGAAGGAACGAGAGGGAGCCACCATGAGGCATAGGACTGTTAGTTTTGGGGGGCTTGGTAATTTCATATGCTAATGAGTAGGAGGGTTATTCCAACTATCTGGGGGAAGGAGCGGGGATTTCCAGGAGTTGGGCCTCTGCCCACTTTTTGGCCTTTCTGAGGTCATCCTGGGAACTGTCATGGCGCCTGTAGGCGTGCCATGAGGCTCAGGGTCTACTGGAAGTCTAGTCTTCTGCCATCGTGGTTCCAACCAGTTTGTCCTGTCCTCAGTTGCTGTGTCCTTCCTTCCGTGGTTGCGCCCTGCCCCCTTCCCTCCTGGCTCAAGGGCGTGGGTCCAGAAGATCTGCTACTACGTGTGAGGTGTCAGGGATGCCTCTTCTTGGCCTTTCAGATTTGATGCCAAGAAATGTGAATCCTTTTGCCCAGTCTCTCCACAGGGGCTGGGATGCCTAAGTCAAATATAGCTACATGCCTTCGTTGTTGTCTGTGGTTGTTAGTCTTCCCAGAGTGAATCTTAATGCTTCTATTGCCAACAGTTGTTTCAGTTAGAATTCTCCTTTCTCAGGCATAAATTGTCATTGGAAGTTGTTGTCTGTGGACGTTATAAACAGAAAACTAGACTGGAAATGTCCTGTGGAGATTATGTATTAGAGGAAGGTTGAGTAATAGTGAATGGTCTTACAGTAGCTGAGAGATGATACTGAAGAATTGCTGACTGGGATTGAGTAAATGACTTTGGTCAGAATGTTCCTTAACAAAAGTCAAATTTACTACTTTTGTAGCAGGGTAACCTATTGATATACTACTTTTATGCTTCATTCATACTGTTGTAGACGATTCAAAGAATAAAAGACTCATTCCCACCCACCTTCCCCTGACGGTGACATAATAAAAAATACACATTTAGTCTTTTTTCCTTAGTTCCTGGCACAGCGCTACTAAAACCCATGGCATTTCCTGAGTGATAGGGGTGAGAACGTCTTTGTTACTTTTACACATAAGCCCCTTTCAACCAGACTTGAGTTTATGCTAATACGGTGACTCCTAGAGGGTGACAGCTGGTTGTCAGGGGAACCAACCATGCTGTAAGAGAGAACTTTCGGCCCCATCCCCTGACCTCTGGGGAGGAGAGAGGAGCTGGAGATAGCCTTACTCAGCAATGGCCAATTATTTAATCAGTCACGCCTATGTAATGAGGCCTCCATTCAAACCCTACATGCTAGGGCTTGGAGAGCTTGCAGGTCAGTGAACACATCCGTGTGCTGAGAGGCTGACGCAGCCCAGCTTCACAAGGAGGGAGGCTCCTGAGCACCCATGTGCCTCTGGCTGTTCATCTGTGTGTCCTTTATAATAAACCAGTAATAGTAAGCAAAGTGTTTTCTTGAGTTCTTTGAGCCATTATATAAATCATCAAACCCGAAGTGGAGGTTGTCGGAACTCCTGATCTGTAACCCAGTTGGTCAGAAGTACCAGAGGACTAGGACTTGTGACTAGCATCTGAAGTGGGGACACTCTTGTGGGACTGAGCCCTTAACGTGCAGAGTCTGAAGCTAATTCGAGGTGCTTAGTGTCAGAACTGAATTAAAGTGTAGGACACCCAGTCGGTGTCCAGATAGTTGGAGATCTGGTTGGTGTGGCTAAAACAAAAACAAAGTGCACACATCTGGGATCAGAGTGTTGTGGTAAAGAAGCAGTTTTTCTTTTATCCTTCCTTCTTCTCTCTCTAGTTCCGTAATGCACACACATGCACATGTACACACACACACATCTCACCCCCATTTAGCAGATATTACATCCTTTTTATTTATTACATCTCTTTGCTCTGGCATCCAGAGCCTCTGGAAGGAATGAAGTTATTAGGGACTGAGGACCAAACTTTGAGGACAAGGATTTCATCTAATGGTCTGAAAGGGGAAGGGAGGATGTTCCCGTCAAGAAAGAAAAGAACTGGCATGCAATCTCTAGAAACCATGTTATTCTGGAGCCGTCTGAACTTTGGGACAGGGATGGGGAGGGAGTGGAGTGGAACGTCCATCGGTATCTCAGCTTGTGGATGGCAGGAAGCACACACCACTGAGAGGGACACCATTGAAGAGTCTCTGGGTCCCAGGAAAAGAAGCAATAGTGAAGTAGAAAGCAACAGTGAATTCTTGCAGGGCTCTCCCGTCATTCTAGGGAGAGCAGGGAACCTCAAAAATGACAACTATACTTGCCAGCCTTGGTGACTGATGGATGTGGACCAGAATTGCTTTAATAAGAGAAGTAAGGAAAAATTGCAGCATCTGAACTGGAAGAATGGCTATCATGACTCAGGATCCAGCTCATAGCAGTGCTCATAACTGTGATTTACTACAGTGAAAGGATTTCAAGCACAATCAGCGAAGGGGAAAAGTGCATGGGGGCAAATCCGAGGAGACCAGGTGCAAGCTTCCAAGGGTCCTCTCGAGTGGAGCCGCATGGCATGTGCTTAATTCTCCCCACAGTGAGATGAGACAAAGGTGTGAAATGTTGCAAACCAGGGAAGCTGATTAGAGACTCAGGGTTCAGGATTTTTAATGGGTATACTCTCTGCCTGGCAGATACCCAAATCCAGACTCCCAGAAGGAAGGTATATGCTCATCATAAGCCACACGGTTCAAATAGTTCAGGTACAGTGAGATACTAACTGTTACTAGCTGATAAAGTTAATGGTGGGAACTCTCCTGAAATCTAACTTCCCAGACACCAGCCAAGGGCCAACTTTGTAACCAGGCTTTCAGAACACAGCATCACATCTGCTACATGAACTCTTCTGCACAGCGTGGTTTTAGACTCTGCTTGGGCAGGACACATTGATGGAAGAACCTTTGTACTAGTCTTCTTTCAGAATGTCTGTACCATTGGTGGTTCTGACGGGCACCTTTGTTTCAGTTGTACCCTCAGGATGTTTAATTTATGGAAGTCACTGAGTGCTACTGCCATTGAAAGAAGAATTTTTTTTACAGTTCCCAGGAGAAGGAGTGGGGGGCTTGCTATGCCACACAGGGCCATGTGGAGAAGCACCCAGTCTGGTCAGGAGGCAGAAGGAGTGGAAAGAAAGCATGGTCCAGAACCTTTATTGTGTTTCCTCCAGAAAAGGCAAGGCAGGGTGGGCAAAACAGCTTAGAATTAGCTAGTTTGGATAATGTCAGTGGGCTCTGGGCTGTGGGCTGCTCTCTGGGTTTCTGGTACCTGGTCCTGGGTTGATTTAAGGGAGGGGAAGTATTGGCTTGGTGTATAAGTTAAAGGGGTAGTTGGGGATATGGACTTGGGATTGGTTGGTTTGTGTATGAAAAGCACGTTTGTAGGCGAGTTATTCATTATCTGTAGGAATTAGCTAGTCCTGGGAGGGACATTCTCTCTCAAGCCAGCAAGGGCCCTGAGGTGTCAAAACATCATTAAAAAAAAAAAAACAAAAACCAAAAAACATGATTACTACACCCTTATTCCAAGTTCTTACTTGCACAACTATGTGATCATTTACAGTTGGTAGAAAGAGCTATAGATCGGGCACCCAGATTTGTGAGTGCTAGTTCTCCATCTTAACTCCTTGACCTTGGACAAGTCACTTGCCCTTTCTGAATCTCAGTTTCCTAAATTGTCCTTCATTTCCATCCAAAATAAGGAAGTTATTCATTTTATTTCTATTTTTTAGTAGTTATCCTTAGAAACTTTAATACATACTTGTTAATTTCTTCTAAAACTGACCAGACTCTCCACCTTGGAGGCTGGCACTGTTGATGGCCAACCCAAAGGCTAATCTTTATATCTTCCTTGTCATATAGAGTTTGCCTCCCACTAAGGTGTTGAAAATACCAGAGGCTCACTTTGCTAGCCTGTCTTCCATCAAGAACATAAGCATGTGGTAGAATCCTCACCCATGGGGCTGAGGGGAAGTGTGCTGGACGGGAAAGGTTTCCTACCTGGAAACAAGAGATGTGTGAGGAGCAAGGCTGCCGTTCCTCCTCTGTGCCACTCTTCTTCAATCAGATATGCTATGTCTGCAGCAGCCATGAAGAGACAAGGTGAAGAAGCAAGTCAGTATCCTGAGTTCTGCAATGCAGATTTCAAATATGACTTCAACACACCCCCATTAAGTCTACTAATCTGCTCCTCTGTGTACCTATGCCCTGCTTTCCCTCTGTTACAGTGGAGGAGCTGTCCTTGCTCTGCTATAAAGACTACCCCTTCCTTTATATATGGATCCCAAATTCTTCTGCTTATTCAAGGACGTCAGTCTCTTTCCTCCCTTTTCAGTTATTGCCAGCAACATACAAACACAGGGTAGTATCTTCCATTCAGAACAGACCAGAACAGAGCAAAACCAAAACCAAAACAAAACAGCAATCTGCTTGACTCCATCTCCCAGTACAGTCACTACTCAATTCGCTATTTCTCTGTACTTCACATTCTCCATTCACCCTCCTCTCTTGAGCCCACTCCATTCAGGCTTTTGTTTCTGCCACTTTTCAGAGACAGTTATCGAAGTCACCAGTGACTTCCATGTTACCAAATCCAAGGCCCAATTCTCAATTCACATGTTTTTTCACCCATCAGGAGCGTTTGATACGACTGCCACTGTCTTTGAAACAGTCTATTCACTTGGCTTTCATTATGCTCTTCTCTTTTGTTTGTCTTCCTATATGCTGGGGCCCCTCCTCAATCTCCTTTGATGGTTCTTTTCAACTTCCGAGCCACTAAATGTTGGAGGGCCTCAGGGCTGTCTTCAAAATGCTTCTGCTTCTATTTACATCCCCCAAGTGATTTTATTTAATTATATCCCATCACGATCATGAGGTAACTGAGAAGGACAGCTCTGTCTACCCAGCTGTCTAGTAGACATTTAGGTTTGGTTGTCTAAAGGTCTTTTCAAACTTAACATTGTTTAAACCTGTACTCTCTATTTTTCTCCTAAAACTGATTTTTTCACTCTTTTTCCATCTCAGTAAATGGTCTGGCCAAAAAGAGTCACCCTTGATGCTTTTTTCTTTTTTTAATTCTATATCCAATCAATCAGCAAAATGCCTCTTGGTTCCACTTCTACTGCTACCATCTTTGTCCAGTCTACTATCAACGCTCACCCATCTTATTGCAACAGATTTTAAATCAAAGATTAAATCTAGCTATGAGGAAACTGTTCACAAAAGTCCTCTTTTCTGGGACTAGGATTGTTCAGATAGTAAAGGATACTTAATACCACAAATAAAAAATGGAATCAACTGGATGTAAGATCTCCACCCCAGCATGATGACAGCAAGGATTTCTGATTGCTTCTCTTTCCTTACACTGCTGTTCTTCCCCACCTTTGTAAATAAGGGAAAGAAATGCTAAGCCGACTCCTCATTTTTCCAGAAGATCGCTCCTAATTCTTAACCTTGCTTCCCCCGGACAGGGCTGTGACCTGTTTTCCTTCTCACATATACAGTGCTACAAAGGATGCTGCTGAAGAATATCTTGGTCTGACCCCACTATCTCCCACCTCGAATGAACCTCAGGGAAGCTGAAATCGCAGGGAGCAGCAGGCAGCCACGGCCTGACCCTCGCTTGGCCCCTCTCAGAGCTGAGTACTGTGGCGCTCATTAAATATTCAGCAGTCTATTCCCAGTTTAAAACAAACAGAGGTGATCTTTTCAAACCATCTAGTGGGTCTGCATTACAACTGAAGAATGACTTTCCTGCTTCATTAAATATTTAGGCTATTCCTTGGCTTGGTGCAGCTGCCTGTAATCGTGACAGCAGATCAAGTACAGCAGTGTAGGCTCCCTTCTTGAGGCAGGAGGACTCCCGTCATCTTCTTCTTAATGATTTTTGGCAAAGACGACGGGAAGGAGGCTGGAAGCATCACGAAGATAAATAAATCCTCTGATTCCCAGGAAATTGGCACATGTTCTCAAGAAACAAGTGTTAGTGCTAATCTGTAGGTTGTTTTGCCAGTTGCATTATTACCATTTATTTCACTTTTGAAAGGCATTCTCTCTTGCTCTGCAATCTTGATGAAAGCATGAGGGATTTCTAAGAGCTTAGCTAAAACCATTCATACACCTGTGCTAATATTCATAATGATGACCTCAAAGACACTAAAAATTTAAGCTCTTTTGGTTCCTTCAATTTGCTCCCTTGCATTTGGAGCTCTTTGGCCCTCTTAAATTTTACCATCATTATTTAAATTAATATTTTGTCACACAGTTGTTTTAAGAGCCCATCTATGGTTTTGGTTGTCAACTGCTGCTTTTGTAGCGTAAATTCAACTTCCACAAGTAAGTGCCAGGTGCACTGGGATTTCAAAGAACCCGTGTTCCTACTGAACTTGAATAATAGTTAAATAATAATGAAAATAGTAACTCCTGTATATTTGTGAAATGCTTTAAAATTGTGCTCATAACTCTTTTAACTTATGAGACAACTTTGCATTTCTTCTTCCACTCCTAAAACCAATGAAAATTTAAAAGATATTAAGCATGAACTCATGTTAAATATAAGGTCTTAAATTATTTTGTTTCTTACTCACTTTCTCTCCCTTCCATCAACTTTTTCTTGCACTACAGCCTCCTCCTCATGATCCCATAGAACCAACTTCAAAAAGTCTTCGTGCACAGATAAGTGCTGCTCCGTTTTTTGCTCAAACACTACCTTGGAGCAGGGTTTTTTTTTTTTTTTTTTAATTGGTTTTAATGTAGTTTGTTATAGAAAACATTTCATGAGATAACTCAACTTTGGCCTAATTCTTCTGCTTTCTGCTGATTCTAAAGTATCACTTAGTAATGACATTTGCAAGCTTAATCTGATCTCAGAGATTGTCTAATCTAACTTCCTTATTTTATAGATGTGAATCTGCAATCCAGACAGGCGACACGTACTGCTTGAGGATTGTTTCAAGTCCTTCTCAATTTTCTCAGTCTACTTTCCATCCCATGGGATAAGAGTTTCCTATTTGTCCTCAGCACTTTAAGGAGTCCTACTTTGCTCCAGTTACCATGATTTTTCGAGGGCATGCCTTTCTCGGTTGTACGTATCTTTCTCCTGCTCCGTAGTATCTCTCTAGCTCCATCACTTTGTGTCTGGTGGGGTAGGGTGGAGGTATGGAGATTTGCCCCTTGACAAGCAGATCTTGTCATTTTCTGCCTTAAACAAATTTATGAAACCGAGAAGAAATCATATATAAACAATGCCCCACTTCTTCTGATGGTAGAGTTAAGAATTGTTTTCCAACGCTTTGTTCTCATTTCATTGAGCTGCCTACAAAGTTTTCTGTCCATCATATCTCCATACCTTGTTGCGACGAGTCACGTGTAACTAACACACAGAATATCGACACAAAGAAATTGCTTAATTTAAGTTTTGTTCTGCTTCCTGCAGTTAATGCCCTCAGTAGAGTCATCATTGTGATGTTATCCTTTCTACTTCATTTTTGTGCCACAGATTTTCTTTCGTGCTTTTCCGTTTAAAGTCTCTGGTGAGAATTTTCACTGGTCCAGCTCCTGTGCATCCATCTTCAGTAAAGCCCCATGTCTCCACTTTCTTTCATGGTTTTTCATTTTGCTTTGTTGACTCTTGCTTTACATTCCCTGGGTTATCAGATCCAAGTGGCAAGCCAGGACACCAATTTTTTCATTTGCATGGAGACATAAAACATCCAGAATCAGCATCCCCTTCCCTGGACAGGGCTGGCTAACCCTCACACGTCGACCCCTTGACTCGCCTTTTCTAGACTGTGGGCTGAACAGCAGTTCCCAAGCGTACTGCTCCTTGCTGTCAGATGATGGTTCAATGGAGTAAAGTACACTGGCCACATTCCAGGCCGAGTTGTACCCTGGTCACCGTGATAGGGCTTTGCCAGCTCCCAGCACATGATATGAAATAGGAGACCCTTGGGTGTTTATTTAAGTGGATCTATTTTAATTCCTGAGTACCCAGCAACATTTTCCCAGTGACTGTTTGGGTGGCTTATTCTTAATTTTGCTTGATTTCTTCCATTATGTTTGTTATCTTTCCTCTGAACATGCCTTTTCTAGTTCTTAACTCCCTCATCTCCTTTAAAGGATTTATTCCAAGTTTTTTTTTCATCTTTAATTTTAAAAATTATTTTTACTGAATTATAGTGAGTTTACAATGTTAGTTTCAGGTGTAGATTTATTCCAAGTTTATCAAATACAACAATTTCTGGATCTAATATTTAGGAACGTCGGTGCTCTCCGGTGCTTCATATTCTCCCTATTTGCTCTTACAGTTACTCCTTGCCACTTCTCCTTGTTTGGTTGTGCTCCTCTTTCAGTCACTGCTCTCTGTAGACCCCTCTCGGCCTTCCACCTGGATGAAAATTCTGGGCATAAAGAGCGTGGTCTCAAGTTTCATGGCACCATAGCAACCTTATCCCTCCCCGGATGTGGTTTCCAAAGCACATGTCCTCTCTCAGTCAGCAACTTAGAATGCCACGTAGCACGTCAGCAGATTTCGATGCTAGTAGCCATTGTCTTTTCCTGGCGCCTGTCCGCCGTCCAGCTTCTAACAGAGCTTGGCGTAGAGAAGTGTCAGGTAGTCTGAGGGCCTTGCGAGCGCTTCCTCCTCCTCCACTTGATCAGAAGCCAATGGACTGGAACCAGGATGGTTTGTTCTGGGGTGGTTTTATCAGTGGTCATTAGGAGAACTGTTTCATTGAAGTCACTTCTGCATTGGCTGTAAAACAATTTTAAGGGCATTTTCCAGCACGTGACTCAGTGTCACCTGGATGAGATCACATGTGAGAAGTGTCCTTTAAGAGCCCCTGTGAGCACTTCCATAGCATTTTGTTTTCCATTGTTTCACAGCAAGTTATGTAGTTGCTCACCTCCCCTCTCTGTTCCCTCACTGGATGGTAGATCTCTGGCGCACAGCCCCCGACTTACTCATCTCAACAATGCCTACCGCCTTGTGCCTAGGAGTTCAATAAAATGTCTCTATGAGGCATTTCATAAAATATTAAGTAGGACTGTGATTGAGAATGTGCAGAATCTTTTAGGGGTGTTGATGAACTGTCAGGGTAGCAAAAGACCTTTTTGCAGCTGTCTGAGGTCAGAAAAGCTGTTCTAAAGTTCTTCCAGCAAGGGATGCATCGTCACCTGAAATAGTACTTAAGGGAAAGGAGGCTGCGTGTTTTGATCCAGCCGTCACGACCAAAGGACAGGAGTCGATGGGGTGAAACCAGAATGCTTGCTTCCCCTTCGACTACTACCCCTTTTCTCTCTGTGTTTTCCCCAAGTTCCCAGTTTAAGGTCATCTCTGTAGGGGAGCTCTTCAGCCCTGCTTAATCGAGAGAAAGGAAATGTGAGGCGGGGAGAGAAAAAGTCACTGGGAGAGGTGTGGCTTTCTGAAGAAAGTGTGTGTTCTTTGAAAATTTAAAATGCAGATTTGCATTTTTTTTTTAATTGAAGTATAGTCAGTTACGGTGTATCAATTTCTGGTGTACAGCATACTGTCCCAGTCATACATATACATACATATATTCGTTTTCATATTCTTTTTCATTAAAAGTTATTACAAGATGTCGAACATGCTTCCCTGCACTATACAGAAGAAATTTGTTTCTTATCTATTTTTATATATAGTAGTTAATATTTGCAAATCTCAAACTCCTATATTTGCATTTTCTGACCAGAAATACCTGGCTTGCCTTGAGGGAGGATTAAGATTGCCACAGCAGGAAGAGAGTCAATCTCCAGCCTCTGACATTGAGCGTTAAGACCTGTGGGTATGTGGAAAAGCATTCGTTTTGAAAGACAGTCTTTGTAGAGAGGAAATTTCCTTAGCCCCTATCAGGAACCATCCTGTGGGCTCAATCATAAGAAAAGGCAGGGGTAGAGAGAAGTCAGCATATGATCTGGGGTAAGAGGCATGTGCGAAAGAGGAGGGAGAATAAATGGGGTGTGGGCAGAGGAAGAAGGCAGGGAGACCGGTGTGACCTAACTACCCCTCTTTGGGCTGATGTCCAGGAGCCACGGTAAACAAGTGGAGACAAAAGCAAAGACAAAACAAAGGGCTTTGTGCCCTGCACCCCTCTGCGTCCCTAGGAGGCTGGCAACATCCACTGGTCAGCACATAAACCACGTTGCAGCCCTGAAGGAGAAGTTGGCTTGACCCATGGGCCCAAGGCAGCTCCCAGCTCTCCACGGCTTACAGGAGGTGTGCAGGGAGCCAGACATCCTTAAGTGGCCCACTGAGGAAATTCAGAGATTCTGGGAGGACAGAGGACTATTTGGAGCCTGGGGTCAGGATGAAGAAGCTGCAGAGTAAGCAGAAGTGGCCAGCAAGCTGGAGTTAGAAAGTGGGTGACAGAATGCAGTCCCTAGTGGGCAGACGGATGGTCCTGCTGAACATCCGCAGTCACAGGTGTAGGGCATGAGTGGGCATTACTGGGTCACAGAGGCCTGGACCCTAGAAGGAGGCTGGAGAGAGACCAGCTAGAGGAAGAGGCTGCACTTAGTCAGGGAGGGCATTTGCCCATTGAAAACCCATGTGTATATTATAGCCCTTTGAGGTAAATAGGACTTTTCTTTTGTGGCTCCTGACGTTTAGGGTCATTTACCCCAATCCATCCAGGGCCCGGCAGACTCAGGGCTGAATTCAGCCTCGACTCCAGCAGTTCATCCAAGTGCTCAACATCGCCTTCTCTGCTCCTTTGAAGCTTTTTATGTTTTCTGGTTTCTACTTTTCGATGTCTTGTTCAATTTTGAAAGATGCCCAGAGTTCTCCCAAGATCCAAACCCCAAACAAATAAAATGCAGTGTGGCTTGGCGCTGTGGTAATGACTCAATCAATTACCTTTTAATGAAAGTGCTGCAGTAATCCCAAATGAAAAATTCCACACAGGCTTAAACTGACTAGTGAAGAAATCCCTGATTAATTCTCTCAGTTGATTTTATGACTCACTTATTTGGAGCTTATTGGATTTATATTTTAGACTCCAAAGGAAATAGTTAAACATAGCAAAATATTGAATTTTCAGAAGACATCACCACTTCAGGCATTTTCCATTTTTCTTTGTTTTGCATATGGCCAGAGTTTGTGACAAAGCTCTATCTCAATACCTACATTCTCCTCATTAATTAACCAAAGCAGAAAATATTACCCGAAGAAACTCCATTCCTTAACCAAGATTTTGTCATAATTTGCATCATTTTCCTTGAGGGATAAAAAATATATACTTTTGTTACAAGAGAAAAACTAAGAAAGGAAGAGGTGGGGGAGGAATTAGCATTTGGCGGGGGTAGGGGGTGGGGAGGCACATTCTGTGTGGTCCTGACTCAGAAGAGAGAAGCTTAGGGAACTAGGTGGTTACTGCCCATCACAGGCCACTATGGACCGACTCCTGGCTCCCCATCTCCTCTCTCTGCCAGCATCTCCCCTGTAAGTTTAACTGCAAAACCTTTCCAGAAGTGGAGGGAGTGCATGTTGACTGTTAAAAAAAAGAAGTCTGATTAAATGCCACTCCTCTTATTTTGTTGGGAGATAAAATATGTGTTCACGTTATATATTTCAAATATATACTATTTGACTTTAACACTCATTGTGTAATAAGTATTTTGCTTAAAAATGAGGCTAAGGATGACTGTTGGGACATTCATTCCATTAATCAGACATAGGGGTTTTGGAATTTCTCAATCCCTAGAGAAGTATAATAAACTTGACATAAACAATAACTTGCTTGGGTTTTTTGAAATTGCTTAATTTTTATTTACATTTTCAAATCTTTGGAATGACTCAAAAGACATTATTTAGTGTGGAACTGATTGTCTTTCAAACTTCAGGTGCCAAACTGAGACATAGTTGGCACCCGAGGTGCCATGGCCAGGCACACCGGCCAGCCAGAGTTTTAAAATATGAGGACCAGAGCTTGGTAAATGCCTCTGTAGAACATTCACAGTGGTTGGGAGATTTAAAATAGCTTCATATCACAATCCCAAAAGAATTATACCTATAGCGCTAGGGATTTAAGTTTAATGAGTCTTAGGAAATAAAATGATCACTTTCCTAAGAAAGAACAATTATAACATTTTTGTAATATGCACAAATTCAACAGAAGTTAGAATATGCCAGGGCTTCTTATTTGGCTGATTTTTTATTTAATGGAATTTTAAATAAATTTGGGTGTGTTTAATAATTACGACAGGATTGCAACAGCATTACAGAAAATTAGAAACTAGAGAAAAATTTTCTTGTGGCTCCCGCTAAGAATGAATATCATTTTGGTGCGTTTCATCAGTGATTCTTCAGCTGACTACCCTTCCACTCCCCATCTGGGTCACCTGGGAGACTGGTTACAGGTACAGATCGCAGGTCCCTTCTCTGAGTCGGAATCCCTGTGAGTAGAAGCCTGTGGATTTATTTTTTTTTTTTACATTTTTTATTGATTTATAATCATTTTACAATGTTGTGTCAAATTCCAGTGTTCAGCACAATTTTTCAGTCATACATGGACATATACACACTCATTGTCACATTTTTTTCTCTGTGAGTTATCATAACATTTTGTGTATATTTCCCTGTGCTATACAGTGTAATCTTGTTTATCTATCCTACAATTTTGAAATCCCAGTCTATCCCTTCCTACCCTCCACCCCCCTGGTAACCACAAGTCTGTATTCTCTGTCTGTGAGTCTATTTCTGTCCTGTATTTACGCTTTGTTTTTGTTTGTTTGTTAGTTTGTTTTTTAGATTCCACATATGAGCGATCTCATATGGTATTTTTCTTTCTCTTTCTGGCTTACTCCACTTAGAATGACATTATATTTTTAACAAGCTCCCCAGTGGATTCTGATTTGCAGCTGGGAGATTAACTTGTTCAGCTACAAAGGGGATCATTTTATCTGCAGTTCATCCAGAGGGCCCGTTCCAGGCTTTGCTACACAAATCATCTCTGCTTAGGGCAGTGGGAAGCCACTAAATGTTCCAAGCTGGAGGTGACCTGATCTTACGTGCTTTTTTTTTTTTAATTGAAGTATAGTCAGTTACACTGTGCCAGTTTCTGGTGTACAGCACAATGTCCCAGTCATGTATATACATACATATATTTGTTTTCATATTCTTTTTCATTAAAGGTTATTACAAGATATTGAATACAGTTCCCTGTGCTATACAGAAAAAAAATGTTTCTTAAATCTATTTTCATGTATAATGGCTAACATTTGCAAATCTCAAACTCCCAAATTTACCCCTTCCCACCCCCTTTTCCCTGGTAACCATAAGATTGTTTACTATGTCTGCTACTCTGTTTCTGTTTTGTACATGAGTTCATTATTAAAGCTCACTCTGGGGTTAGTGGGTACATAGAATCTGAGAGGAGCAAGATTTGGAGTCAGGGAGACAAATTATGAAACACGGTGAGAATGGAGAGAAGAGGACACAGCTGAGGCACATTGAGTAGGTGGAATTGGTAGAACCTGTTGCTGACTGGATTTAAGAAGGAAATATCAAGACCTCGTCTAGGTTTAGGAAACAGAAAAGGACTATTCGTTGAGGTAGGACACACAAGAATCTTATTTGTGTATATCTTTTATTAAAATTTGTCTCGAATATTTTCCCACAAAGTGTCAATTTTTTAAATTAAAAATAAATTTTTTAAAGAACAGATTATGGGGGGGAGGTAATTAAGTTTGTTTATTTTTTAATGGTGGTACTGGGGATTGAACCCAGGACCTCATGGATGCTAAGCATGTACTCTGTCACTGAGCTATACGCTCTCCACTACAAGGTAGCATTTAAATATGTATTTTAAATTAGGTAAAATATAACTATCCTTAACTTACGAGATAATCTTCAGGAGGGAAAAATGGTTAACTTTACAGTGGAGAAACCAGGCAGATACCTCTTTAACCAAGGATCAATTGTTTACCACCTTGATCATTGCTCTCAGCTGGGGCTCTTGATATTGTAGGATTGTGGGGAGTAAATTCTTCCATGACAGGTGAGGCCACGTAACAGCTCTCCTGGGCTGAGACCGGAGAGTGAGACTGAGAGGTAGAGAAACCCTGTCTGCAGTGTCTGTTCCCCAAATTCTCTTTTGGAATCATCCCTTCCCAGAACCTCCTACTGTATCCCAACACTTCTCTCCATCGGCAGATAAACCTGAAACCCACTTCCACCCACATGCGGGCACAGCCTTGCTAGTCACTAGGAAACAACACAATCAGCTCAGAAGTTCAGGTGTTAACAAGTGATGAAGCCCCGCCCAATCACCGTCCCTCTCAAAAGACCCTCCCACGTAACAGCTCTTCTTGGTTGAACTGGAGGGAACCTTACTCTGTGAAGCAAGGCCGGAGCAGTGGCAGGGCTGGGGAGTTCCTGGTGTTCCTGGAGCATCAGGTATGTGCAACTTCTGGCGACTGAGTTTGTGGGGAACCGGCACTCTGGAAAATGCCATTCACAGGGACAGCACCTGAATGTTCTGCGGGAGGTAACGTGGCATTACATGTGTTAACTTCCATCATTTCCCCCAGAATTTAGCGTTGTGTTTGGATGCTGACCTTGTTTTCAGGTTGGTCTCAGTTTGACTCCCTCTTCAAAGTGACTGGAAGCTCTTGCCTTTGATACTTACCAAAGCCTTTGCAACCAGAGGCCAGTAATATACTTTCAATGCCAACTAAACGTAAATCACTTTCTAAATCACATATGACCATTCAGGTGGGTTGTTTACAATTCCTAGGGTTGGTTGGCATTAATAACTCCCATAATAGCAGCAGAGAGAATGATAAGCTCTCTCAGTGTTCCCCCGGCGTTAAACGGAGCCTGTGCACCCCTGTGCCTCCTGCCTGCCTTCAGCTGCTGCAGAAATGCGGCTGCAGGTGGCCCTGAGCTCCTGGGGAGTGAATTCAGGGCGTTACTTGCAAGACAAGGTATGAGCAGTCTGATACAGGACCAGACTCGGTAGAGGGGAGAGGGACAGCTGTGTCCTGAGAGGTGAACCCTCCCAAGGACCCTGCTCAAAACAGCCCTTGTCCTCCTTGCCCGAACCTGATGAACAAGCCTTCCTCGCCATTGCTCCCTGTCACCTGCCTGTCCTGCTCGACACTGCAATCCTCCAGGTCGCGCTTCCTGACGGTGCTCATACAGACCTTCTCTTTTCTTTTTATTTACTACCAGAGTTTATTTTGACAACTTTATTGAAGCATTATTTACATACCATGAAGTTCCAATTTACCCATTTTCAAGTGTGCAGTTTAATGACTTTTTTTTTTTGGTAAATTTACTGGGTTGTGCAACCATTCCTGTAATCCAGTTTTAGAACATTTTAATCACCTCAGTAAGATCCTTAATGCCTAATTAGATGAGCCCATTTCCACCCCCAAGTCCAGGCAACCTCTTATCTCTGTTCTTCTGTCTTTCTAGTTTTGCCTTGTTAGGACGTTTCATATAAATGGAATCATACAGGACGCTGTCGTCTGTGTCTGGCTTCTTTCTCTAAGCATAGTGTTTTTGAGGTTCATCCAGGAGTTAGCAGGTCAGAGTTCTTTGTGGCGGTGGGTTCCTGCTGCCCCAACCCTCAAACTCCTTAACAGCGCTAAGACCGTCTGTTCTCCATATGGTGCTCTTGCTTCCCTTCACGTCCCCTGCAGCCCGTGTTCTGACCCTGTTTTTCGCTGCTCAGCACCATGAATGGCCTCACCTGGGCTGAACCGTCCTGTCCTCTCCAGTTTGTCCTGCTAGGTTCAGGTTTTTGTGCAAATGTTACTTCCTTAAAGTCCTTGATGACCTTCTTGACTGAAATGGCATCCTTTGCCATGGCCTGTTATTCACTTGTCCTGCTCTGTTCCTTCAGTTTATTAATTCCTGAAATATATTTTCTGCTTAGGGTCTTTATTTTTTTAATTGAGATATAATTACCATATAACATTAGTTCACAACATAATGATTCAATATATGTATGACTTGTGACTCGATCACAAGACCAGTTAACACCCATCACCACATTTGATTATAAATTTTTTTCTTATAAGAACTTCAAAGATTTACTCTAAGCAACTTTTGAATATGCAATACAGTATTATTAACTATAGTTACCATGCTGTACCATAAGCCTAGGGCTTATTTACTTTATAATAGGACGTTTGTCCCTTTTGACCACCTTCACCCATTTTGCCCCCTGTTCTCCCTCCTCTTCCAGCTACCTCTGGCTTCCACTAATCTGTTCTCTTATCTATGAGTTAATTTAAAAATTTTTTTTTGGTTTCACATACAAGAGAGATCATACAGTATCTGCCTTTCTCTGATTTATTTTACTTAGCATAATGCCTTCAAGTTCCATCTATGTTCTTGCAAATGGCAGGATTTCCTTCTTTTTTATGGATGAATAATATTCCACTGTGTGTGTGTGTGTGTGTGTGTTTATGTGTATATACATATATATATTGCAAATTTTCTTTATTCATCCATCAATGGACTTAGGTTATCCATTATTTTGTCCAGCATTTAGGCTATTGTAAATAATGCTGAAATGAATATGGAGGTACAGAAATCGTTTCAAGTTAATGTTTTCAGTTCCTTCAGATAATTATCTAGAAGTGAGACTTTTTGATCATATGGTAGTTCTATTTTTAATTTTTTGAGGAACCTCTATACTATTTTCCGTAGTGGCCACATCAATTTACAATCCTGCCAGGAGTGCACAGGTGTTCCCTTTTCTCCACAACCTCACTAACACTATTTCTTGTCTGTTTGCTAATAGCCATTCTTACAGATGTGAGATATCTAATTGTGGCTTTAATTTGCATTTCCCTGATGGTTAGTGATGTTGAGCACCTTTTCATGTACCTGTTGGCCATCTGTATGTCTTTGGGAAAATGTTTATTTAGATCCTCTGCCCATTATTTAATTGGATTATTTCTTTTTTTGCTATTCAGTTATGAGTTTTTCATATATTTTGGATATGAATTCCTTCTCAGATATATGGTTGCAAGTATTTTTTTCTATTTTGGTAGATTGCATTTTCATGTTTTTGATGATTTCCTTTGCCGTGCAGGAGCTTTTTAGTTTGACATAGTTCTGCTTGTTGATTTTTGCTTTTATTGCCTTTGCTTTTGGTGTCAAAACCAAAAAAATCACCCCCAACACAGTGTCAAGGAGATTACACCTTTGTTTTCTTCTAGGAGTTTCATGGTTTCAGGTTACATGTTTGGGTCTTTAATCTGTTCTGAGTTAACTTTTGTAAATGGTGTAAGATAATAATCCACTTTCATTCTTTTGCAGGTGGCTGCCCAATTTTGCCAACACCATTTATTGAAGAGATTATCCTTTCTCCGTTTACTGTTGGCTCCTTTCTTGTAAGTTAATTGCCCATATATATGTGGGTTTATTTCTGGACTCTGTTCTGTTCTATTGATCTATGAATGTTTTTATGCCAATACTATACTGTTTTTTGATTATTGTAGCTTTATAATGTTTGAAATCAGGGAGCATGATGCCTACAGCTTTGGTCTTCTTTCTCAAGATTGTTTGGCTACTCAGAGTCTGTGTGGTTCCATACAAATTTTACAATGGATGTTTTTCTATTTCTGTGAAAATGCCACTGGAATTTGGATAGGGGTTGCATTGAATCTTGGGGTAGTGGATTCTTTGGGTAGTATGGGCATCTTAACAATATTAATTCTTCCAATTTCTGAGCACAGAATATTCTTTGTGTTGTCTTCAATTTCTTTTATCAGTCTTACAATCTTTCACCTCTTAGTTAAACTTATTCCTAGGTAATCTTTTTGATGGAACTGTAAATAGAATTGTTTTCTTAATTTCTTTCTGATAGTTCATTAGTAGTATATAAAAGTGCAACAGACTTTTGTGTATTGATTTTGTGTCCTGCAACTATTGAATTTGATTATTTCTGAGTTTTTTTGGTGGAGACTTTAGGTTTTCTACATATAATATCATGTCATCTCCAAATAGTCACAATTTTACTACTTCCTTTCTGATTTGGATGCTTTTTATTTCTTTTTTTTTTTTTTTGCCTAATTGCTCTGACCAGGACTTTCAGTACTATGCTGAATAACAGTGGTAAGAGTGGGCATCCTTGCCTCCTTCCTGATAGTAGAGGAAAAGCTTTCAGCTTTTCACCCTTGAATATGGTATTAACTGTGGGTTTGTCCTATATGGCCTTTATTATGTTGAGGTATGTTCCCTTTATGCCTACTTTGCTGAGAGATTTTTTCTTTTAATCACAGATGGGTGTTGAATTTTGTCAAAGGCTTTTTCTTCATGGATTGAGATGATCATATTTTTTTTTCTTTAATTTGTTAATGTGGTGTATCACATTGTTTGATTTACAGATATTGAAACATCCTTGTATCCCCTGGGGTAAATCCCACTTGATCATGGTGTTTGATACTTTTAATATATTGAATTCAGTGTGCTAATATTTTGTTGAGGGTTTTTGCATCTATGTTCATCACGGATATTGGCCTGTAACTTTCTTTTCTTGTGGCGTCCATCTCTGGTTTTTGGTATCAGGGTAATGCTGGTCTGATAAAATGAATTTTGGGGAAGGGTTTGAAAAGGATTGGTATGTATTTAAATGTTTGGTAAAATTACCTACTAATTCACCTGGTCCTGGACTTTTGTTTGTTGGGAAGTTTTTGATTACTGATTCAATTTCCTTACTAGTAATCAACTGTTCAGATTTTCTATTTCTCATGACTCATTTTTAGTAGGTTGCATGTTTCTAGGAATTTATCCATTTCTTCTAGGTAGTCCAATTTGTTAGTGTATAATTGTGCATAGTACTCTCTTATGATCCTTTATATGTTTGTGGTATCAGTTGTAAAGTCTTTCATTTCAGATTTTATTTATCTGGGTCCTCTTTTTTTTTCTTGGTGAATCTAGCTAGAGGTTTGTTTATTTTGTTTCTTTCAAAAAAACCACAGCTATTAGTTTCATTGGTCTTTTCTATTATCTCTTGAATCTCTATTTCATTTATTTCCTCTCAGATCTTTTTTTTAACATTTTTTATTGATTTATAATCATTTTACAATGTTGTGTCAAATTCCAGTGTTCAGCACAATTTTTCAGTCATACATGGACATATACACACTCATTGTCACATTTTTTTCTCTGTGAGCTACCATAACGTTTTGTGTATATTTCCCTGTGCTATACAGTATAATCTTGTTTATCTATTCTACAATTTTGAAATCCCAGTCTATCCCTTCCCACCCTCTGCCCCCCTGGCAGCCACAAGTCTGAATTCTCTGTCTATGAGTCTATTTCTGTTCTGTATTTACGCTTTGTTTTTGTTTGTTTGTTAGTTTGTTTTTTAGATTCCACATATAAGCGATCTCATATGGTATTTTTCTTTCTCTTTCTGGCTTACTTCGCTTATAATGACATTCTCCAGGAGCATCCATGTTGCTGCAAATGGCGTTATGTTGTCGGTTTTTATGGCTGAGTAGTATTCCATTGTATAAATATACCACATCTTCTTTATCCAGTCACCTGTTGATGGACATTTAGGCTGTTTCCATGTTTTGGCTATTGTAAATAGTGCTGCTATGAACATTGGGGTGCAGGTGTCATCCTGAAGTAGGTCTCCTTCTGGATACAAGCTCAGGAGTGGGATTCCTGGGTCATACGATAAGTCTATTCCTAGTCTTTCGAGGAATCTCCACACTGTTTTCCATAGTGGCTGCACCAAACTGCATTCCCACTAGCAGTGTAGGAGGGCTCCCCTTTCTCCACAGCCTCTCCAGCATTTGTCATTTGTGAATTTTTGAATGACGGCCATTCTGACTGGTGTGAGGTGATACCTCATTGTAGTTTTGATTTGCATTTCTCTGATAATTAGTGATACTGAGCATTTTTTCATGTGCCTTTTGATCATTTGTATGTCTTCCTTGGAGAATTGCTTGTTTAGGTCTTCTGCCCATTTTTGGATTGGGTTATTTTTTTCTTATTGTGTCATATGAGCTGCTTATATATTCTGGAGATCAAGCCTTTGTCGGTTTCACTTGCAAAAATTTTCTCCCATTCCGTAGGTTTTCTTCTTGTTTTATTTCTGGTTTCCTTTGCTGTGCAGAAGCTTGTAAGTTTCATTAGGTCCCATTTGTTTATTCTTGCTTTTATTTCTGCTAGGAGAAAATTTTTGAAATGTATGTCAGATAATGTTTTGCCTATGTTCTCCTCTAGGAGGTTTATTGTATCTTGTCTTATGTTTAAGTCTTTGATCCATTTTGAGTTGATTTTTGTATATGGTGTAAGGGAGTGTTCTAGCTTCATTGTTTTACATGCTGCTGTCCAGTTTTCCCAACACCATTTGCTGAAGAGACTGTCTTTATTCCATTGTATATTCTTGCCTCCTTTGTCAAAGATTAGTTGACCAAAAGTTTGTGGGTTCATTTCTAGGCTCTCTATTCTGTTCCATTGGTCTATATGTCTGTTTTTGTACCAGTACCATGCTGTCTTGATTAGTGTAGCTCTGTAGTATTGTCTGAAGTCTGGGAGAGTTATTCCTCCAGCCTCTTTCTTTCTCTTCAGTAATGCTTTGGCAATTCTAGGTCTTTAATGTTCCATATAAATTTTATTATGATTTGTTCTAGTTCTGTGAACTATGTCCTGGGTAATTTGATAGGGATTGCATTAAATCTGTAGACTGCCTTGGGCAGTGTGACCATTTTAACAATATTGATTCTTCCAATCCAAGAGCATGGGATATCTTTCCATTTTTTAAAGTCTTCTTTAATTTCCTTCATCAATGGTTTATAGTTTTCTGTGTATAATTCTTTGACCTCCTTGGTTAGATTTATTCCCAGGTATTTTATTACTTTGGGTGCTATTTTAAAGGGGATTGTTTCTTTACTTTCTTTTTCTGTTGATTCATTGTTAGTGTAAAGAAATGTAACTGATTTTTGAACGTTAATTTTGTAACCTGCTACCTTGCTGAATTCTTCAATCAGCTCTAGTAGTTTTTGTGTGGACCTTTTAGGGTTTTCTATATATAGTAACATGTCGTCGGCATATAGTGACACTTTTACCTCTTCTTTTCCAATTTGGATCCCTTTTATTTCTCTCTCTTGCCTGATTGCTGTGGCTAGGACTTCCAGGACTATGTTGAATAGGAGTGGTGATAGTGGGCATCCTTGTCTTGTCCCAGATTTTAGTGGGAAACTTTTGAGTTTTTCACCGTTGAGTACTATGCTGGCTGTAGGTTTGTCGTATATAGCTTTTATTATGTTGAGATATGTTCCCTCTATACCCACTTTGGCGAGAGTTTTTATCATAAATGGGTGTTGAATTTTATCAAACCCTTTTTCTGCATCGATTGAGATAATCATGTGGTTTTTGTCCTTTCTCTTGTTGATGTGATGTATTACATTGATTGATTTGCATATGTTGAACCAGCCTTGTGTCCCTGGGATGAATCCCAGTTGGTCATGATGTATAATCTTTTTTATGTGTTGTTGGATTCTATTTGCTAATATTTTGGTGAGGATTTTGGCATCTATGTTCATCAGTGATATTGGCCTATAATTCTCTTTTTTTGTAGTGTCTTTACCTGGTTTTGGTATCAGGGTGATGGTGGCTTCATGGAATGAGTTTGGGAGTATTCCCTCCTTTTCAATCGTCTGGAAGAGTTTGAGAAGGACTGGTATGAGTTCTTCTTTGTATGTTTGGTAGAATTCCCCAGTGAAGCCGTCTGGTACTGGGCTTTTATTTGTAGGGAGGTTTTTAAGTGCTATTTCTATTTCCTTTCTAGTGATTGGATTGTTCAGGTGGTCAGTTTCTTCTTGATTCCGTCTTGGTGGACAGTATGTTTCCAGAAACTTGTCCATCTCCTCTAGGTTATCCAGTTTGGTTCCATATAGTTTTTCATAATATTCTCGTATGATATTCTGTATTTCTATTTTGTTTGTTGTAATTTCTCCATTTTCCTTTCTTATTTTGCTAATTTGTGCTCTCTCTTTTTTCTTCTTTGTGAGTTTGGCGAGAGGTTTGTCGATTTTATTTACTTTTTCAAAAAACCAGCTTTTGGTTTGGTTGATGTTTTCTATGGTCTTGTTAATCTCTATCGTATTTAATTCCTCTCTGATCTTTATTATTTCCTTCCTTCTGCTGCTTTTTGGGGCTTTTTGTTCTTCTTTTTCTAATTCATTCAGGTGGTGGGTTAAATTGTTTATTTGACATTGTTCTTTTTTGAGGAAGGCCTGTATCGCTATAAACTTCCCTCTTAGCACTGCCTTTGCTGTGTCCCATAGGTTTTGAGTGGTTGTGCTTTCATTATCATTTGTCTCAAGGTATTTTTTAATTTCAGCTTTGATTTCCTCATTGACCCATTGTTTTTTCAGTAACATATTGTTTAATCTCCATGCTTTCCTTTTTTTCTCCTTTGTTTCTCTGTTGTTGATTTCCAGTTTCATGGCATTGTGGTCAGTAAAGATGCTTGAGATAATTTCTATCTTCTTAAAATTGTTGAGGTTTCTTTTGTGCCCACGTACATGATCGATCCTGGAAAATGTTCCACGTGCACTTGAAAAGAAAGTATATCCTATTTTTTGGGGGTGTAATGCTCTGAAAATATCCACCAAATCTAGTTTTTCTATTGTATTATTTAATTTCTCTGTTGCCTTGTTTATTTTCTGTCTGGAAGATCTGTCTAGTGATGTTAATGCAGTGTTAAAATCTCCAACTATGATTGTATTCCCATCAATATCCCCCTTTATCTCTGTTAGTAATTGTTCTATGTACTTAGGTGCTCCTATATTGGGTGCATATATATTAACGAGTGTAATATCCTCATCTTGTATCACTCCTTTAATCATTATAAAATGTCCTTCTTTGTCTTTCTTTATGGCCTTTGTTTTAAAGTCTATTTTGTCTGAAATCAGTACTGCAACACCTGCTTTTTTGGCTTTTCCATTTGCATGGAATATCCTTTTCCATCCTTTCACTCTCAATCTATATGTGTCCTTCTCCCTAAAGTGGGTCTCTTGTATGCAGCATATTGAAGGTTCTTGCTTTATTATCCAGTCTGCCACTCTATGTCTTTTGACTGGAGCATTTAGTCCATTAACATTTACAGTAATTAATGATAGATGTGTGTTTATTGCCACTTTGAACTTATCTTTGCAGTTGAATTGGTATATCCTCTTTGTTCCTTTCTTCTTCCTTTTGTGGTTTGGTAATTTTCCTTTGTATTATCATGGATTTTATTTAATTTTTGTGACTCCCTTGTAAGTTTTTGTCTTGTGGTTACCCTTTTTCGTAAATCTATTAGCCCATTACTATAACTATTTTTATTAAACTGATAGTAACATGATCTCAAACCCATCCTACCGTTAAAAAAATTTGAAAAAGAAAGAAAAAAATTCTATATTTCCCTGCCTCCCTCTCCCACTCTCAGTGATTTGTATGTCTTCTTTTATAATTTCGTGTTTATTTTATTTGTAATTCATGAGTTATCACCTTTCCAATTGTGAGTTTCTCATTTCTGTAGCATCCTGCTGCTTTTCTATTTAGAATAGACTTTTCAATATTTCTTTTAGCATGGGTTTATTGTTGCTAAACTCCTGCAGCTTTTACTTGTCTGTGACATTCTTTATTTCTCCTTCTATCCTAAAGGATAGCCTTGCTGGATAAAGTATCCTGGGCTGCATCTTTTTTTCATTCAGGACTTTGAGTATATCTTGCCACTCCCTTCTGGCCTGTAGTGTTTTTGTAGAGAAGTCAGCTGAGAGCCTTATGGGGGTTCCCTTGTAACTCACTCTTTGCTTTTCTCTTGCTGCCTTTAGAATAATTTCTTTATCCTTGACTCTGGCCATCTTGATTATGATATGTCTTGGTGTGGGTCTATTTGGGTTCTTCCTGTTTGGGACCCTCTGAGCTTCTTGTACTTGGATATCTGATTCCTTCTTTAAGTTTGGGAAGTTTTCAGTCATGATTTCTTCAAAAACCTTTTCAATCCCCTTTGATCTTTCTTCCCCTTCTGGGACCCCTATTATGCGAAGATTGGGACGCTTTAGATTATCCCATAGGTCCCTTATGCTATTTTCATTATTTTTTATTTGCTTATCTTGTAGCTCTTCTGAATGGGTGCTTTCTATTGTCCTGTCTTCTAGGTCACTAATTCATTCCTCTGCATTATCTAATCGGCTTTGCACAGCTATTAGATCATTCCTCATCTCTGTCAATGAGTTTACCCATTCTACTTGGCTCTTCTTTATAGCTTCAATTTCATTTTTGACATATTTTATATCTCTAAACACTATCTCTTTTAATTCCTTCAGCACTTTGATCACTCCTTTTTTGAAATCTTGATCTAGTAGGCTATCGATATCTATTTCATTGATTTTTCTTTCAGGGGATTTCTCTTGTTCTTTTAATTGGGAAAGGTTTCTCTGCTTCTTCATCTTGCTCATATCTCTCTGGCACTGTGGTTTATGGAGTATCAGTTATCTGGTCCTTAAGGAGTTTATCTATCTAATGCCTATTTAGGAATAAGACTTAGGAAAAAAAGAAAAAATAAGAGAGAGAGAAAGAATTTTAAAAGAAGGGAGAAAGAAGGTTTGAAAACAGTGTATAATGAATAATGGAAGAGTGAGTTGAAGCAGAATATCAATCGGGTTGAGACGTCCTTTTAAAACCTTTGAAAAAAAAAAAGGGGAAAAGATGAAAAAATGTATTTGAAACCAGTGTCTAATCAATAACAGGACATCAAAACCCAAGAGAAATAGAAATGAATTAAGAAGTAAAAATTAAGAGGGTAATAGAAAATAGAACAGGTAAAAACAGATTAAAAAAAAAAAAAAAGGTGGGGGCGAGTGTCGGTGTTGTTCTGGAGTCTGTGTGCTTTTAAAGTGAAGTCTTTCTGTCTTCGTCCTGTTTTGGAAGCTCAGCTTGCTGTTTTCAGAGGCCCTCCGTTGGCGCCCTCTTCTGTGCTGCTCCCAGCACCTGTCGGCAAGCAGCTCGCGCCTCCTCTCAACACTGGGTCAGGTGCAGCTCTCCTCTGCTGTGGGCGGGCGGGTCACTGTCCCTCCGGATGCTGCAGTCAGATGTTGCAGACTGGCCAGGTAGGAGGGCGGGCCACGCCCCCTCCCAACACCGTGATCAGGGGCTGTGTTCCTGCCGGAAAGGCGGGGGGCTGCCCTCCCTCTCCTGGCGCCGGTCGCTCCGCTGCTCTGTGTGGCTGAGCGCTCCACCTTGGGTCGGCGCTCCGCAGGTGGGCTCGGGGAAGACCGAGGGACAGCCTTGTCCCTGCTCCGGGCCAAAACTCAGCTCCTTGTTTGTCTTGGCGGAGCAAGTTCTCTGAGGGACCAGGATGGAAGGATCCTATCTGCCTCGGGCTGTAGACAAGTCTCAGTCTGGCCTTTGAGGCTGCTAAGCCCTTCGGTGCGGATGCAGGTTTCGCCCCCACTACCGCCTGGATGCTAAGCGCCGGAGGATATGGCGGCTGTGCCTGAGCCCCGCCTCTCTTCCCCTGAAAACTTTCCGCGAGTTTTCAGAGATGGGGGTATGCACCTTTCCCCCCAGGGCACATCAACTGTGTTGTTTTATGGAGGGACCAGGTTGTTCTGCCCTGTACACCCACAGCCACTGCGCGCCGCCCCTTGTAGTCCCCCAGGGCTGCCTCCGTGCAGCCGCCCCCGTCCTCTGCCCGGCTTGGGCAGCCTGGCCCTGCCCGCAGCTGCCGGCCTGCGTCTCAGGCTGGGTGTCGGGGGGACACCCTGTGCCTGTTTAACTTAGTCCTGTCAGTCAAGGGCTGCTCCCTATAGATCCGAGCCTTGGAGGCTCCCCCTCCGTCCGCTGGCCTCTCAGTTGGAGAGGGGAGACCCAGCGAACGAGTGCCAATCCTTCTTTGCCGCTCCCTCCCCACGGGACTGGTCCCGCTCTGCTTTGCCTTTTGTTCTTTTTTTTTTCCCTTTTCTCCTACCAGATTTTTGGCGTCTTTATCTTTTGAAGAGGGCGACGTTCTGTCGGAGTTCCGCAGGTGCTCTGGTTGACTGAGTGGGTCTGTGGATGTGAGTCTTGGTGCATTTGTGGGAGAGGGTGAGCTGCGAGCGTCCTTCTAGTCTGCCATCTTCTCTCTTCTATCTCCCCTCAGATCTTTACTTCCCTCTACTGGCTTAGTTTTAGGTGTAGATTTAGGCTGTTTACTTGAGATCTTTCTTGTTTCTTACTGTAGGCATTCTCACTGTGAACTTCCCTCTTAGAACTGTTTATGCTGCATCTCATAAGTTTTGGCATGTTCTATTTCCATTTTCATTTATCTCTAGGTATTTTTTAGTTATCTTTTGATTTCTTCTTTGACCCATTGGTTATTTAGTGACATGTTGTTTAATCTCTGCATATTTATGAGTTTTCCAGTTCATACTTCCTGTAATTGATTTCTAGTTTCATACCATTGCAGTTGGAAAACTGCTTGGTACAATTCAATATGCTTAAATTTAAGACGTTTTGTGGCCTAACATATGATCTATCCTAGAAAATGTTACACGTGCACTTAAGAAGAATGTATATTGCTTTCGTATAGAATATTTTGTATATGTCAAGTCCATCTGGTCTAATGCATCTTTTAAAGCAATAATTCCTTATTGATTTTTCTGTCTGGATGATCTATTCATTGATAATAAGTGGGGTATTAAAGTTTCCTACTATTATTGCATTGCTATTTATTTTCTCCATTTAAGTCTATTAATGTTTGCTTTATATATTTAGGTGCTTCTTTGTTGGGTGCATAAATATTTACAAATGTTATTCTTTCGTTGGAGTGACCCCTTTATCTTTACATAATGACCTTTGTTTCTTATTACAGTCTTTGTCTTAATGTCTATTTTGTCTGATATAAGTGTAGCTACCCTAGTTTTCTTTCAGTTTCCATTTGATGGAATATCTTTTCCGTTCCTTCACTTTCAGTCTGTGGGTGTCCTTGCATCTCACATGAGTCTCTTGTAGGCAGTATACAGGTGGGTCTTGTATTTTTTTATCCATTCAACCACTCGGTTCTTTGGAGAATTAAGTCCAGTTTTACATTTAAAGTAATTATTCACAGATGTATATTTATTGCTGTTTGTTCACTGTTTTCTGATTGTTTTGTAATGCCTTTCTTCTTTTCTTGCTCCTTTCCTTTGTGATTTGGTGATTTTCTGTAGTGGTATGCTTATATTCCTTTCTCTTTCTCTTTTGTGTATCTATATAGGTTTTTACTTTGTGATTACCATGAGCTTACATAAAGCAACTTACATTTGTAACAGCCTATTTTAAGTTGATATTAACTTAAGTTTGAACACATTCTAAAGATGTACATGTTTACCCTTCTCCCTACCCATGTTTTATGTTTTTGATGTCACACTATACCTTTTTTCTTTTTAGTTGAAGTACCATCAGTTACGATGTGTCAATTTCTGACATACAGCATAATGGCCCAGCCATGCATATACATACATTTATTTGTTTTCATATTCTTTTTCTTTAAAGGTTATTACAAGATATTGAACATAGTTCCCTGTGCTATACAGCAGAAACATTTTAAAAATCTATTTTTATATATAGTGGCTAGCATTTCCAAATCTGAAACTCCCAGATTTATCCCTTCCCACCCCCTTTCCCCAGTAACCATAAGATTGTTTACTATGTCTGTGAGTCTGTTTCTGTTTTGTAGAGGAGTTCATAGTGTCCTCTTTTTTCTTTTAGATCCCACATATGAGTGATATCATATGGTATTTTTCTTTCTCTTTCTGGCTTACTTCACTTAGAGTGATGATCTCTGGGTCCATCCATGTTGCTGCAAATGGCATTATTTTATTTTTTATGGCTAAGTAGTATTCCATTGTATAAATATACCACAACTTCTTTATCCAGTCATCTGTCGATGGACATTTAGGTTGCTTCCATGCCTTGGCTATTGTATATAGTGCTGCTATGAACATTGGGGTGCATGTATCGTTCCGAATTAGAGTTTCCTCTGGATATATACCCAAAAGTGGGATCACACTATACCTCTTTTTATCCTGGGTGCCCATGAATAAATTTTTGTCTTTTAACTTTTGTACTAGCTTTATAAGTAATTAACCGACCATCTTTATATTAGATTATTCTGAATCTTACTATATATTTACCTTTACCAATGAGATTTATACTTTCATATGTTTTCCTGTTATAATTAGCAACTTTTCCTTTCAGCTTTAGGAATTCTCTAACATTTTTTATAAGGCCAGTTTAGTGGTGATGAACTCCTTTAGCTTTTGCTTGTGTGGAAAACTCTCCCTCTCCAATTCCAAAGGACACTTTGTCAGAGTGTTCTTGGTTGGCATTTTTTTTTCTTTCTGTACTTTGAATATATTGTGCCTCTCTTTTCCAGTCTTCAAATTTTCTGGAGAAAAATCTGCTTATAGTCTTACCAAGGTTCTCCTTATGTAACAAGTTGTTTTCCTCTTGTTGCTTTTAAGATTCTCTCCTCATCTTTAAATTTGACAATTATATGTCTTACTGTGACTTTCTTTGGGTACATTAATCTTATCTGAAATTCTTTGGACTTCCTGGATTGATGTCTGTTTCCTTCCCCATTATTTCTTCAAATAAGTTTTCTGCCCCTTTCTCTCTTCTCTTTCTGGGACTCCTATAATGCAAACATTGTGTGTTTGACTTCATCCCAGTCCCTTCAGTCCCTCTTTACTCTTTTTCATTCTTTTTTCTTTTTGCTTCTCTGATTAGATGAGTTCCACTACCCTGTCTTTGAGTTCACTGATTCTTTCTTTTGCTTTAACTAGCCTGCTATTGAACCATCTAGTAAATTTTTCAGTGCAGTTATTGTATTTTTCAGCTCTATGACTTCTATTTGGTACATTCGTATATTTTCTATCTCTTTGTTGAAGTTTTCACTTTGCTCATCCATTCTTCTCCCAAGCTTAGTAAGTGTCTTTTTGACTATTACTTTGAATTTGATTAAGTAAATCACTTATCTCTGTTTCATTAAGGCTTTTTCTGAGTTTTTTTTTTTAATGAACAGTTCAGTGGCACTCAGTACATTCACTGTGTTGTACAAACACCGCTTCTGTCTAGTTCCAAAACATTTCAATCACCCAAAATAAAACCTCTTACACATTAAGCACTTTCCCTCTATTGGCATGCCCTTCCAGCCCCTGGTAATCACCAATATGCATTCTCTCTCTTTGGATTTATTTATTCCGGATATTTCCTTTTATAATTTAAATATATGTACTGTTCATTGTTTCTAGTAATAGTTTGGAGCTTTAGCTTTTTTTTTTTTTTTGAGCTTTAGCTTTTTAAATTTACATAGTTATCAAAGGAATAAAGTCAACCACAAAATAAGAATCAACAGAATGTAGTAATCCAATTATAAAGGACAGTCAAATGTGCTTACACATATTCCAGAAATCAATCATCTAGGTAATAAATAGTAAGTAGTTCATTTGTCCTTTTGCTTTTAGATTCCATATACAAGTGATATCATATGGCATTTTTCTTTCTCTTTCTGGCTTACTTCACTTAGAACAACAATCTCCAGGTCCATCCACATTGCTGCAAGGGGCATTATTTTATTCTTTTTATGGCTGAGTAGTATACCATTTTGTGTGTGTGTGTGTGTGTATACACACTGCATCTTTTTAAAAAATATATTTATATTGATGTATAGTCAGTTTACAGTGTGGTATCAATTTCTGGTGTATAGTACAATACTTCAGTTATATAGGAACATACATGTATTTGTTTTCATATTCTTTTTAACCATAAGTTACTACAAGATATTGAATATAGTTCCCTGTGCTATACAGTATAAACTTGTTGTTTATCTATTTTACATATAGTAGTTAGTATCTGCAAATCTCGAACTCTCAGTTTATGCCTTCCCACCTGCTCCCCCTGCCATGTGACCATAAGTTTGTTTTCTATGTCTGGGTCTGTTTGTTTTGTAAGTAAGTTTGTTTGTCTTTTTTTTTTTTTTTTAAAGATTTCACATATAAGTGATATCATATGGTATTTGTCTTTCTCTTTCTGGCTTACTTCACTTAGAATGACATTCTCCAGGTCCGTCCATGTTGCTGCAAATGACATTATTTTTTATGGCTGAGTAGTATTCCATTGTATAAATATACCACAACTTCTTTATCCAGTCATCTGTTGATGGACGTTTAGGTTGTTTCCATGTCTTGGCTATTGTATATAGATAGTGCTGCTGTGAACATGGGGGTGCATGTGTCTTTTTGAATTATATTTTTCTCTGGGTATATGCCCAGGAGTGGGATTGCTGGATCATGTGGTAAGTCTATTTTTAGTTTTTAAGGAACCTTTATACTGTCCTCCATAGTGGCTGCACCAATTTACATTCCCACCAACAGTGAAGAGGGTTCCTTTTTCTCCACACCCTCTGCAGCATTTATCGTTTGTGGACTTTTAAATGATGGCCATTCTGGCTGGTGTGAGGTGATAATCTCATTGTAGTTTTGAGTTGCATTTCTCTAACAATTAGTGATGTTGACATCTTTTCATGTAGTTGCTGGCCGTCTGTCTGTCTTCTTTGGAGAGATGTCTGTTTAGGTCTTCTGCCCATTTTTTTTATTAGGTTGTTTTTTGTTCTGATATTAAGGTTTATGAGCTGTTTTTTTATTTTCAAAATTAGTCCCTTGTCAGTTGCATCATTTGCAAATATTTTCTCCCATTCTGTAGATTGTCTTTTCTTTTTGTTGGTGGTATCCTTAGCTGTGCAAAAGCTCTTAACTTTAATTAGACCCCATTTGTTTATTTTTGCTTTTATTTCCATTACTCTAGAAGCTTGTTCAAAAAATACATTGCTGTGATTTATGTCCAGGAGTGTTCTGCCTGTTTTCCTCTAGGAGTTTTATAGTATCTGGTCTTACATTTAGGTCTTTAATACATTTTGAGTTTATTTTTGTATATGGTGTTAGAGAATGTTCTAATTTCAGTATTTTACAGGTAGCTGTCCAGTTTTCCCAGCACCACTTATTGAAGAGACTGTCCTTTCTCCATTATATAGTCTTGCCTCCTTTGTCATAGATAAATTAACCATAAGTGTGTGGGTTTATTTCTGGACTTTCTATCCTGTTCTGTTGATTTTTTTGTGTGTGTGTGTGCCAGTACCATACTGTTTTGATTTGTAGTATAGTCTGAAGTCAGGGAGTGTGATTTCCTCAGGTCTGTTCTTTTTTAGGATTGTTTTGGCTATTCTTGGTCTTTTGTGTTTCCATATAAATTTTTACATTTTTTTGTTCCAGCTCTGTGAAAAATGTCATTGGTGATTTGGTAGGGATTGCACTGAATCTGTATATCGTCTTGGGTAGTATGGTCATTTTAATAGTATTGATTCTTCCAATCAAGAACACGGTATATCTTTCCATTTGTTTATGTCATCTTCAATTTCTTTTCATCAGTGTCTTATAGTTCTTGAAGTACAGGTCTTTTGCCTCCTTGGGTAAGTTTATTCCTAGGTATTTTATTCTTTTTTGGTGCAATGTAAATGGTATTGTTTCCTTAATTTCTTTTTCTGCTATGTCATTGTTAGTGTATAGAAATGCAACTTATTTCTGCATATTAATTTTGTGTCCTGCAACTTTACCAAACTCACTGATGAGTTTTAGTAGTTTTCTGGTTGCTACTTTAGGGTTTTCTATGTATACTATTATGTCATCTGCGAACAGTGATAGTTTTACTTCTTTATTTCCAATTTGGATTCCTTTTCTTTCTTTTTCTCCTCTGATTGCTATGGCTAGGACTTCCAAAACTATGTTGGATAAAAGTGGTGAGAGTGGGCATCCTTGTCTTATTTCTGATCATAGAGGAAATGCTTTCAGTTTTTCCCCATTAATTATGATGTTACCTGTGGGTTTGTCATATATGGCCTTTATTATGTTGAGGTATGTCCTGTTCATGGCCACTTTCTGGAGAGTTTTTATCATAAATGGATGTTGAATTTTATCAACAGCTTTTTCTGCATCTTTTGAGATGATCATATGGTTTTTTATTCTTTAATTTGTCAATGTGGTGCATCACACTGATTGGTTTGCAGATACTGAAAAATCCCTGCATCCCTGGGATAAATCCCACTTGATCATGGTTTAATGCATTGTTGGAGTCGATTTGTTAGTATTTTGTTGAGAATTTTTGCATTTATATTCACACGTGATATTGGCCTGTAATTTTCCTTTTTTGTGATTGTTTGTCTGGTTTTGGTATCAGGCTGATGATGGCCTCGTAGAATGAGTTTAGAAGTGTTCCTTTAGAGTAGTGTTTTAACATAACATTACTGTGAAAAACATTTCATTACATGTCCATGAGCAAATTACTGCACATTTAAAAATCGTATTTTACAATTTAGTAGAAATACTTTAGGCTTGAAACCTATCTTCAAATCACTGGCATTTTAAATTTGGCAATGAATATGAAATTACTTTTTGGTTTACAAAATGACTGTATTGTTACTTAAAATGCTTGTTAATATTTTAGGAAGGTTGGAGTCTCCATTCCTTTGAAGTTAATATTTAAATTCTTATTACTTATTTTAGTAGTGTCTAGTAAGAGGAAATAATATTCATGCAATTAGACAAATTAGAATATACTTTAAAGTATTTTTAACTGTTAAAATTTGTCATCATTGGGGTTAAATTTTGGCCTGGTGTTCACTTACAATATATATTAACACGTTTGATTATGAAGTGTAACAGTCTTAAGCATAACATATGGTGCACCTGCGTATAAATAAGAATGGTGTATGCACAAAGACACTTCAGTATGGGAGCTGAACTGGAAGATACATGAAAGCATGTGAAATTGCACCTAAAATTGTATTCTTAGTAACTATGATAAATTTATTGTACTTGATGAATGAATGTATTTAGTCTAGTCAAAGTTACTTTGGTTTAAATGTCTAAGCAGTGTTTTTTTTTCTTTTTTAAAAATGTATTTGTGATTTGTACTATTGATGAGGGGTGTTCTAGGACTGCAGGGGTTGTTGTCAATGTGTGATTTGTATTCTTTTATAGAATCATCTAATGTGATATACCAAGTTTTATATAAGAGATATTTAGATAATTCTAATAACTGTATATTTGACAACATATTAAAATGCTTTGCATTGGGAAAAAATAATAATAAAGGTTCAAAATACATGAAGTAAAAAAAAAAACAAAGAAGTGTTCCTTCCTCTGAAGTTTTCTGGAGTAGTTTCAGAAGGATAGGTGTTAACTCTTCTCTAAATGTTTGGTAGAATTTACCTGTGAAGCCATCTGGTCCTGGACTTTGTTGGGAGTTTTTAAATTACTGATTCAATTTCAGTACTGGTAACTAGTCTGTTCATACTGTCTATTTCTTCCTGGTTCAGTCCTGGCAAATTGTACCTTTCTAAGAAATTGTCCATTTCTTCTACATTGTTCTTTTTGTTGGCATATAGTTGCTCAGAGTAGCCTCTTAAGATCCATTGTATTCCTGTGGTGTTGGTTGTAACTTCTCCTTTTTCATTTCTGATTTGGGCCCTCTCCCTTTTTTTTTCTTGATGAGTCTGACTAAAGGTTTATCAATTTTGTTTATCTTTTCAAAGAACCAGCTTTTGGTTTCATTGATCTTTTCTATTTTTTCAGTCTCTGTATCATTTATTTCTGCTCTAATCTTTATGATTTCTTTTCCTCTACTAACTTTGGGTTTTGTTTTTCTCTCTTTAGCTGCTTTAGGTGTAAGGTTAGGTTGTTTACTTGAGATTTACCTTGTTTCCCGAGGTAGGCTTGTATCTCTAAACCTCCCTCTGAGAACTGCTTTTGCTGCATCCCAGAGGTTTTGGATTGCTGTGTTTTCGTTTTCATTTGTTCAAAGTATTTTTTGATTTCCTCTTTGATTTCTTCAATGATCCATTGGTTGTTTAGTAGCATATTGTTTAGCCTCCAAGTGTTTACAGGTTTTGCAGTTTTTTTTTTCTTACAGTTGATTTCTAACCTTAAAGTGTCATGGTCAGAAAAGATCCTTGGTACAATTTCAATTTTCTTAAATTTACTGAGGCTAGCTTTTGTGGGCCAGCATGTGGTCGATTCTGGGGAATATTCCATGTGCACTTGGGAAGAGTGTGTGTTCTGTTGCTTTTCAGATGGAATACTCTATAGACACCAATTAATCCATCTGGTCTAATGTGTTATTTAGGGCCTGTATTACCTTCTGTCTGGATGATCTGTCCATTGATGTAAGTGGGGTGTTAAAGTCCCCCACTATTATTGTGTTATCGACTTCTCCTTTTATGCCTGTTAACAATTGCCTTATATATTGCGGTGCTCCTATATTGGATGTATATATATTTACAATTATTATATCCTCTTCTTGGATTGATCCTGTAAGCATTATGTAGTGTCCTTCTTTGTCTCTTGTAACAGTCTCTATTTTATTTTATTTTTTAATTGAAGTATAGTCAGTTACAATGTGTTAGTTTCTGGTGTACAGCACAATGTCCCAGTCATGCATATACATACATGTATTTGTTTTCATAGTGTTTTTCATTAAAGGTTATTACAAGATATTGAATATAGTTCCCTGTGCTATACATCAGAAATTTGGTTTTTTAAAATCTATTTTTATATATAGTGGCTAACATCTCCAAATCTCAAACTCTCAAATTTATCCCTTCCCACCCCCTTTCCCTTGGGAGCCATAAGATTGTTTACTATGTCTGTGAGTCTGCTTCTGTTTTGCAGTTGAGTTCATTAGTGTCCTCTTTTTTTTTACATTCCACATATGAGTGATATCATATGGTATTTTTCTTTCTCTTTTTGGCTTACTTCACTTACAAATGGATGGACCTAGAGATCATCATTCTTGTTCCAAATGGCATTATTTTATTAGTTTTTATGGTTGAGTAGTATTCCATTATATAAATACACCACAGCTTCTTTACCCAGTCAGCTGTCGATGGACATTTAGGTTGCTTCCATGTCTTGGCTATTGTATATAGTGCTGTTATGACCAGAGGGGTGCATTTTTGAATTAGAGTTCCCTCTGGATATATACCCAGGAGTAGAATTGTTGGATCTATTTTTAGTTTTTTTGAGGAATCCCAACAGTCTTCCATAATGGCAACAAACTACATTTCTGCCAACATTGTAGGACGGTTCCCTTTTTGCCACTCCCTCTTCAGCATTTATCATTTGTGGACTTTTTAATGATGGCCATTCTGCCTGGTGTGAGGTGATAACTCATTATAGTTTTGATTTGCATTTCTCTGATAATCAGCAATACTGAGCATTTTTTTCATGTGCCTGTTGGCCATTGTATGTCTTTATTGGAGAATTGCTTGTTTAGGTCTTCTGCACATTTTTGGATTGGATCATTTTTTTCTTATTAAGTTGTATGAGCTGTTTATATATATAAGCTCTTGTCAGTCTCATCTTTTGCAAATATTTTCTCCCATTCCGTAGGTTGTTGTTTTGCTTATGGTTTCCTTTGCTGTGCAAAAGCTTGTAAGTTTAATTAGGTCCTATTTGTTAATTTTTGTTTTTATTTCTATTGCTTGGGTAGACTGCCCTAGGAGAACATTGCTAAGATTATGTCAGATAATATCTTGCCTATGTTTTCTTCTAGGTTTATTGTGTCATCTTATATTTAAGTTTTTATAAGCCATTTTGAGTTTATTTTTGTGCATAGTGTAAGGAAGTGTTTTAACTTCACTGATGTACATGCTGCTGTCTAGTTTTCCCAACACCACTTGTTGACGAGACTTGTATATTGCCTCCTTTGTCACAGATTAATTGACTGTAGGTCTGTGGGTTTATTTCTGGGCTCTCTATTCTGTTCTGTTGATCCATATATCTGTTTTTATTCCAATACCATGCTGTTTTGATTACTGTAGCTCTGTAGTATTGTCTGAAATCTCGGAGGGTTAGTCCTCCAGCATCATCTTTTTCCTTCAGTATTGCTTTGGCAATTCTGGGTCTTTTGTGATTCCATATAAATTTTAGGATTATTTGTTCTAGTCCTATGAAATATGTCATAGGTAATTTGATGGGCTTCTCCTTAAATCTGTAGATTGTCTTGGGCAGTATGGCCATTTTAACAATACTGATTTTTCCAATCCAAGAGCATGGGATATCTTTCCATTTCTTTAAACCATCTTTTATTTCCTTAGCCAGTGTTTTGTAGTTCTCCATGTATAAGTCTTTCACCTCTGTGGTCAGATTTATTCCTGAGAATTTTATTGTTTTGGATGTGATTTTAAAAGGGATTGTTTCTTTAGTTTCTTTTCCTGCTATTTTGTTGTTAAAGAAAGGCAACAGATTTCTGTATGTTAATCTTGTATCCTGCTACCTTGCTGAATTCTTTTATCAGGTCCAGTAGTTTTCATGTGGAGCTTTTAGGGTTTTCTATATATAGTATCATGTCATCCACATGTAGTGACAATTTACCTCTTTTCTTCCAATTTGGATTCCTTTTGTCTCTTTTTCTTGCCTGATTGCTGTGGCTAGGACTTCCAAGACTATGTTGAATAGAAGTTCTGAGAGTGGGCATAGTCTTTATTTTAAAATCTATTTTGTCTGATATAAGTATTGCTACTACAGCTTTCTTTTGGTTTCCATTTGAATGGAATATCTTTGTCTATCTCCTTTAGGCTGCATGTGTCTCTAGCTCTGAAGTGGGTCTCTTGTAGACAGCAGATATGAGTCTTGTTTTTGTATCCATTTGGCCAGTCAGTCTTTTGGTTGGAGTGTTCAGTGCATTTACATTTAAGGTAATTATTGACACATATGTTCTTATTGCCATTTTGTTAATTATTTTGGGTTTGTTTTTGCAGTCTTTTTTCTCTTTCTTCTTTATGTTCTCTTTCCTTATGGTTTGATGATGAGAAGCTTGTTTAACATTTTTTGTAAAGCTGGTTTGGTTGTGCTGAATTCTTTCAGCTTTTGTTCATCTGTGAAGCTTTTGATTTCTTCATCAATTCTGAATGAGAGCCTTGCTGGATATAGTATTCTTGGTTGTAAGCTTTTCCCTTTCATCACTTTGAATATATCATGCCACTCTCTTCTGGCCTGTAGAGTTTCTGCTGAAAAATCAGCTGATAACCTTACGGGAGTCCCCTTATATATTATTTGTTGCTTTTCTCTTGCTAATTTTAATATTTTCTCCTTATCCTTAATTTTTGTCCATTTGATGACTGTGTGCCTTGGTGTGTTCCTCTTTGGGTTGATCCTGTGTGGAACTCTGTGCTTCCTGGATTTGGGTGGCTGTTTCCTTTCCCAAGTTGAAGATTTCAGTTACTATCTCTCCAAAAATGTTCTCAGGTCCTTTCTTTCTGGGACCCCTATAATGCGAGTATTAGTGTGCTTCATGTTGTCCCAGGGTTCTCTTAAACTATCCTCATTTCTTCTCATTCTTTTTTCTGTTCTGCAGTACTGATTTCCACTAGTCTGTCTTCTAGCTTTCTGATCTGTTCTTCTGCCTCATTTAGTCTGTTGATTCCTTCTAGTGTACTGTTCATTTTAGTAATTTTATTCAACTCTGTTTGGGTATTCTTTATATTTTCCACCTCTTTGCTAAAAACTTTGCTTTGAGCATCTATACTCCTCTTGAGTTATCTGAACTGTTTCTTGGATAAACTGCCTATCTCCTCATCACTTATTTCTTCTTCTGGGATTTTATCTTGTGCCTTGGCCTGGAAGATATTCTTCTGCCACCTCATATTTCTATTTGTATTTTTAGGTAGATTATGTTTTAGGTAGGTTATGTTTCTGAACCTTGAAGAAGTGGTCTTCTGTGGGAGATGTCCTATGCATCCCAGCAGTACACTCCTCTCTTGTCACCCAAGGGCCAGGGTCCAGCTGGTCCCAGTGTAGAGTCTGGCCTTTGTGGATTCCTTCCACAGGCTTCAGGATTATTGTTTTCTTATTTCTGGTATCTGGCCCCTGGTGGATGAGGCTGGACTAGAGGCTTATGCAGGTTTTCTGGCAGGAGGAGTCAGTGTCTGCCACTGCTGGGTAAAGCTTGGTCCTGGACCTCTGGTGGGTAGGGCTGTGTCTAGAGGCCTTTGGCTCAGGAAGTCTGCTGACAGATGGGGCTGTGTTCCCACCCAGTATGTTGTTCGGCCTGAGGCTTCCCTACAGGCTGTTGGGTGGGGCTAGGTCTTGGTGCTAACGATCCAATCAAGATGTCAGCCTCCAGGAAAGCTCATGTAGATGAATACTCCCAGAATGTCCACCACCAGCTTTTACGTCCCCTGGGTGAGCCGCAGCCGTCCCCTACCTCCTCAGGAGACCTTCCAAAACTAGCAGGCAGGTCTGGCCCAGGTTCCTGTGAAATCACTGCCTCTGCCCTTGGACTTGGCACATGCGAGATTCTGTGTACACTTCCCAAGAGAGTGAAGTCTGTTTCCCTGAGTCCAGTGGGGCTCTTGGAGTCCAGCCCCACTGGTCTTCAAAACCAGATGTCCTGGGGTCTCCTCCTCCTCCTAGTGCTGGAACCCTGGGCTGGAGAGCCTGACATGGGACTTAGAACTCTTATTCCTGTGGGAGGGCTTCTGCGACTTAATCATTCTTCAGCTTGTGGGTTGCCCACCTGGGGGGGGCAGGTATGGGGCCCAATTATATTGTGAGCACGCCCCTCCTACCATCACGCTGTGGTTCCCTCTTGAAGTTTCCAGTTGAATACCTTGTTCTTTTGTTTGGAACATATTCCTTTGTTCCTTCATTTTCCTTGACATTCTGTTTTTCTATGCATTAGCTAAAACAGCCACCTCTCCCAGTCTTGAAGAAGGGACCTTATGTAGGAGATGAACCTTATTGTTTGACCTTCCTCTAGCTCTTGGTTGTCTCAAACCTTCATGATTTACAGCTGACTGTATTCTTAGTGGCTTCTGGGAGTTGAGGGTGTGCAAAGATCTCTCAGGGTCCCAAAGGGGAAGATCTCAGTTAGCACCTAGATTCAGGCTGGTTGGAAGCCAGACCCTTAGGCAGCAGCTTTTCAAGTGTGCAAATATAGCTCTTTTAAGGCCAGACTGGGAGATGGGCATTTCTGTCTCGTCTCTCTGCACTGAGCCCTGAGGTAATAGCCAGTTAAGAACTGTTCCTTTGTTTGCTGTCTCATTAACATATGAACACAAGTCCCATGAACACAAGCCCTGGGGGCCACCAGGGTCAGGGATGTGGCACTGCCACAAAAGTCGGGGCAGCAGACGTGGACAGTCTCCTTTCCTGGAGACACTGGTGAGCTGGGGCAGGACGGAGGGAGATGGTGACGACACCCACTGGCCTTCCTGATCTCTGGAGAGGATTACAGTGGGCCCTTAGGTGTGTTTGACTAAAAGCTTGCCCCCCAGGCAATAGACGCTGCGGAAACAGACCTCATTCACAGAAAGTCTTGGGGTGCATTTCATTGTGCTGTCTCTGTGCTGTGCCCTGGGGTGGGGAGCCAGATGAGAACTGTTCTTTATTTGCTACAGTCCTATGGCACCTACTGGCCACTAGAGCCAGGTGATCAAGGGGTGTCCCCTGGGTGGCAGCCACGAAAACCAGGGCACCATATGTGTGCACAAGGTCACCATAATGGTGACCTGGAGCCAGGCAGAGGGGAGAGTGTGAAGATGGCCCCACCAGCTCTGTGGTCTTTGGAGAGTATTCCAGTAGGCTTCTAGATGTGTGTTAAATTAGAGTCCTGCCCCTCAGGCCACAGCTTTAAGGTAAGCACACAGGTGTCTTTCACAGAAAGACCAGGCGCTTTGCTGGTGGCTGCCTCTCCACTGGGCCTGCAGGGGGAAGCCAGCTGAGTCCACGTGAGCCCTTTAAGAACTGTCTCTGGCTGGGCAAAATGGGTGGAGGTGGTCAAAAGGTGCAAACTTCCAATTATAAATAAGTCATGGGGATATAACGTACAGCATGGTGACTGTAGTTGGTTAATACTGTATTGTATATCTGAAAGTTGCTAAGAGAGTAGGTCTAAAAAAAAAACCCCAAAATTTTCTATATTAGAATTTTGTTTTTCAAATTATAAATGTGACCAGAGAGCACAAAACGAAACAAAGTTTCTCCTTCACTGTAGACTGTGGGTCTCATGCACGCAAGCCTTGTTGACTTTCAAAGATAAATGTTTTAGACGTTTGTCTTTTAGATACAAGTCTTCTAAAAGTTGGGGTGCTTCACATGGGGTCCAAACCTTTCGCTCGTCAGGGAGCAGCTGGGGGTTGTGGGTTCCCTCCTGACTGCGGTGGCCTGGCCAGGGCTGGGGCGTATGGCCAGTGTCTCAGCCTCTCCTACCCAGTCTGACGTGGCTTTCCTCTCATTCACCTGAGGTGTAGGAGCTGCTGTCTGGTTTGTGGCTCTGTCTCAGGATGTTGTTCTGTATGCAGCTGTCAGGTGTGTCCATGGAAGGAGTGAGTTCAGGACCCTCCTACGTCACCATCTTGAACCTTCTTGCTTTTATCTTCTTACTAGACTAGTGGGTAAGAGAGCAGTGTCGAGGGTCCAGCTATCAGGGTTACTGCCCCGCCTGCTTACTTCCTGGCTGGGGAGCTTGGGCCTTTGCAGATGGGGGTGAGGATAGCACATGGTTGATAAGGCTGCATGAGGACAAACATATCCACACACACAGAGTGATCAGAACACAGGGGACTGAGCAGCGTTCATCATCTGTCTCCTCCCCCTGGAGTGCCAACTCCATCAGGGCAGGACTTTTTCTCGTTGCACTCCCAGCCCCTAGAGCATGAATAGATGCAAATACGGCTAAATGTTCCTTATTCATTGGCCTCAGCCCTCATCCCACTGGCCTGCCTGACTACTCCTTAGAGTCTGACCGTGGCTTTTTCACAGCCCCCCTCACAGCTTTCCAGCTTGGCCTTAACTCATCTTTGAGGCTTTGTAGCCCCTCTGGGCACTGGCTATGTGGTCTGCCCTGGGGAACTCCCTGAGGCGGGTAAACTTATCTGGTAAATACGGAGAGACTGGTGACAGGCTTTCTCAGCTGAAATTCAACCTTTCATACTAGCAGCATCATCTGTGTGTAACTGCCTGAGCTTTAGTGGGAGTATGAGGAAACATGACTAATTTAAAAATTTTACAATATTCCAGACGTGTACACATTAAACATCATACATGTGACGTTATCTTACTAAGGTAGCAAATGCTCTGTGGCGTGTTCAGCAAAGCCCTGTAACAAGGCAGTTCAACCACCTGGGCAACGTACGCAGCTTTTTTCTTAAAACACCATAAAGCAACGTAAGACAGCAGACGGGCAGAGCCCAGGACGGAGGGTGGCTTCGATAGGGAAGAGATCTGGGGAGGACCCCCAAGTCATCCAATGTTTAGGGTTAAAAAAGCTACCTTCAGTCTGTGGGCTCAGCTGTCCAGCTAAAATCTAGATATGAACATGAGCTTGGACACAGAGAACAAACTTACGGTAACCAGGGGGTAAAGGAGATGGGAAGGGATATATCAGGAGTTCGAAACTTGTACCTCTTGGGGAGTGATAGAAATGCTTGATCATGGCGGTGATTTCACAGGTGTATATATCTATCAAAATTCATCAAATTGTACATCTGAAATGCATGTAGTTTACGGTACAGGAATCATACCACAGTAATGGTGTCTAAAAAATAGAAAAGAAAATTAGCTTGGGAAAGAGAACTCACAGTTGGAGGCCAGTTATACACTAGGCACTTCTAAGTGTATTGTTTATTCCTCATGGTCACCAGGTACTAGGTTACAGAGTTGGGATCAGAACCCGGGCCTGACTGACTTCCCTGGAAGCCTAGACTCTATACACAGTGCTTCCACTTCCTGCTGTTAAGTGGGAGACCTCAGGGGGAAGGTATGGCTGGATTCTGTGCAAACATGAAAATGCTCTGGACTGAATGGGTACAACTCAGCTGCTTGCACCTTGAATGACCCAGCCCATCTAGCATAGGGGCTGCCTTTCGACTGTCTGTGCAAATACATTTCTTTTTCTGCCCTGCTGGTCAGCAGTTACACGGCAGTTAGTGTTAGCACCTCTCTGGGCAGATGGTGGTGATGTCAGCCTCTGTAAGCACTCTGCTAGCTACTGGCTCACTTTTCTCTGGGGGTTGGGGAGGGGGCTTATAATGAACCCTATGTCTGATGACAATTGCATTAGATACAGTGCTTATTTAAACCAACAGCAATTGAAAACATGACTCGAGAAAAGCCAAACCATGTTTGTGCTTTTATATAGTGATACGCTTGATAAAAAATAGTGTGTCTGATTTTAGACCACAGTTTGAGAGGTAGAGATCTAAAGAAAAGCACAAATATGGATGATTTGGATAATAGCACTTAATTACCTAGAAAAGAACAAGCTATCAGAGTAATGAAGAAACCTTTTAAACAATTTTTTTTAAGGTTAAACTACTTTATACAAAATAGTAATTATTTTTGTGATATCTGATGAAGAAAGACAAAGAAACTGTTTTCTTCTCATAAATTAGATTGGCATTCCCCAAACTGTTGCCCAGAGGAACAGTATTTCATGAGCTGTTAAAATACATGCTTTAATTTTTTTAAATGGACAATAGTTTGAGCAATGATATATCCTCTTCTGAAGGATTTAAGGCAAGGGAGACACCAAAACTGTTTTTAAAGCATGACTATTTCTACACCCAGGCAGTGGTTTGTGGAGGGGAAGAACAGCTTGGCAAATGCTGAAATTCCTGACTGGAAGGTAAGTTTGGAGAGTTCACTCACATGGTCTCTTAGTTTTATATCCTAGGCACTCTGATTTCAGGAATACTCTGTCACCAAACTGAGAGACAAATAGGTGAAAAATCTGAAGTTTCAGGTCCATTGATTTTTAGGGGGCATCCAAACCAGAAGAGCCCTGGGTGAAAGTATCAGCTGACCAGGCGGTTAATATGTCTAATCAGCCACAAAGGAGGGAGCTGGTGTGGACGCACCCCCCTCTTCACAGCACGAACATCCTCTGACTTCACTGTTTGGAAACCAACTTGTGTGGAAAGCAAAGTGCTTATTCCCACCGGAAAGGGACGTGACCCAGAAGGCCTGCACTCTGGGCTTGCCCCTCAACACAGAGGAACTGGAGATAAAGCCTCCCACTCTTAAATAACATTTATTATTGTTGCAAAGAAGTCTTTTTCATGAGAACAGTTCTCACATTCATTTAAAGATATCCTGGTTATGGTTATAGAAGCACATTTCACTGAGCTGCTTTAGATGAAGGATGCCTGACCACGACTCAACCCAGCCATCTAATACCCACAATGTGTTGGCTGCCACTTAGCTATTTACCCAAACATGCCTTTTTTTTCCTTTTTTAAAACATGTGCCTGCACAGGGTGGAAAAAGAAACGCCAAAGGCCTGCTAAAAAGGAGAAGCCTAGAAAAGATAAAATGCCCGCAGCAGTTCTGTTCGACTGCAGTCCACGAGGGCAGGAAGTGTTCGTGTGGGGAAGCGTCGTGCCCAGCGGTTTCTCGGCTTTAACGGCGTGAAAGCCCTGGAGGTCTTGCGGCTGGAGGAGGGTGGGCCGAGCCGGTTACTGAATCCAGTCGATGTTCAGGCACCGCGCTATGAACGCGAACATGTCGGACACTTCTTCTATCACTTTGGCCGTGGGCTTCCCGGCCCCGTGGCCCGCCTTGGTGTCCACGTGGATGAGCAGGGGGTTGTTCTGCTTCCGGCTGCGGCCCACGATGTACTGAAGGGTGGCAATGAACTTCAGGGAGTGGAGCGGGACCACACGGTCGTCGTGGTCGGCGGTGAGCAGAAGCATGGACGGGTACTGGGTGTCGTCGGCCTCTGGTAACTTCACATTGTGCAATGGAGAGTATCTGAAAGGCAAAGGCACTTGCCTGAGGCCGGATGTAAACAGCAGAGCTGTGTGTCCAGTAGCATAATCAAGGGGGCTGGTGGGCACAGGGCTGTGTGGTTTACGGGCCCACCTTCACCTGCATCACTGTCGGGGCCCGGACTGGCCAGGGCTGTTGGGAGCTGTGTCATTTATGTGAGTCCCACTCTGAATGACTGTGTAAGAGACAAACTCACAGGGCTGCTGAAATAACCCCAACTACATGCACACTGGCTGCCTTGAGTTGACTGTTCTCGTATTCTTCAGACTGACTTAATTGCTACAAAGTGGACTGATTGTCCTTCTGTTTTTACATGAAAAAAGCTTTTAAAATTGACGTATAGTGGATTGACAATATTATATTAGTTTCAGGTACAGAACATAGTGATTCTGTGGTTTTATAGATCATACTCCATTTAGAGTTATTGTAAAATACTGGCTCTATTCCCTGTGTTTTACACCATATCCTTGTAGGGTATTTTATACATAGTGGTTTGCACCTCTTAATTCCCTACCCCATCCTGCTGACTGTCCTTTTAAACCCCTGATTGTGCATATAATAGGTGCAAGCCTTTCTTTTGCCGAAGAACTTGAAATCCAGTGGACAGCAGCTTTCTGCCTGTTTAGTATCTATAAATAATCTTTATTCCAGGCTTGGCTTGGCAGTCCTACAAAGAACCTGGGTCTTCTGTGGTACTAACTTCCTGTCTGAAACTCGGGGAACCTGGGGCAGGCTGCTGCCCCCCTGCGGGCTCACAGTCCAGCAGACAGAAACCGACTTTAGCCGAAGGTGAGAAAGTTAGCAGAGGAGGCACCTTTAAGGCACCTTCTGAAGCACAAGGTTAAGTTTCCAGTTAACAAAAACAGTTTTTAAGAACCTTAGGATAGTCAAATTAAACAGTGATTGGTAATAAGTAAAGTGAAAGAAATCCCTGGATGTATTTTCTTTACATTTCACTCAACATGGATGTCATGTTTTTTCAAAGCATTCAGTATTAATGAATATAATAAACAGTTTTAGTAGAGTTTTATTTTGGAGGGCAAATAGTCAAAACCAGTAACATTTCTGCTCAGTTAACCAAGCCAAGACTAAACCCTTCTGGGGTTAATCTCCCACTTGATAAGACGAGGGTGGCAACGGATCTGTTTTCTGATCTCATTTCATAGCATTTTTGGGTCCACCCCAGCCCTCTAGCTAAAGGCTAGTCCTATGGGAAAAACAAGTTTGGAAAGTTCTGTTTACTAATACCTCTCCCTGCTTCAACATGCATGTGCCACATTTATACGTTACAGATTCTGAGAAGTTCTGCAGGAAAAAAAACTTTCAGGCTTGATTTATCCCAGCCATTCATAAATTTGGAAATCTAGACCTTTTTGGGGGGTGGAGGATAGACCCTTTAATCTACCGAATTGAACCCTCCACAGCAGGTAAGAGGAAGTAGTCCTGTGAGTTCTGGGTTGGAAAACGGAAGTCAAATAGTATCACAGACAGCTTGAGAGCAAAAAATTTTAGAATGTTCTCCTTTTGCTTTAATTTTAGAGGTTATTAGGTTCCATCGAATATTTTGTTGCCTTCAATATACAATTAACTCAGTATTTTCAACTGACTGTACATGGGACTTATCCCTTCAAGTGTGTATTTTCTCTACGTTAATTCGAACTGTACCTTCTTCAAATATTCAGCTTTTTCCCGTATGTGTCAATGAGGCTATTTGCGTAATTTAAAAGTAGTAGCTTTCAAAGTAAACTTTCCCTCCCTCTATAGAACAGAATTTAGTAGTTTTAAAAAGTATTCAATTAAAAAAAAATTCAGTCTCTAAAGAGCTAGCATGTAAAATGAAAGAAAAACGTGACTTGAGAAACAAGTTATTGGAAAATTTTTAGGCGACAGAGAAGACAGGCTTCTCGTGCTATTCCAAGGGCACTTCTGAAATACTGCTGATGAGAATCCAAAACCCCTCCTTGTGGGAAGTAAAGAGTGATGAGCCAAAAAGGAGTGTAGCTCACAGTCTTGAGAATCTCAATGCCTGCCATTTTCTCAGTGTTAAAACCACCCAAGTAGTTGAGGGATGTGAGTACTTCAATGAACGCAACCTGTAGTTTCACATCACACGCGGTTATACTGAGAGCACGAAGTTTAAGTCTAACTGTACTTGCTTATGTTCTTCTTTACTTCCTTATTTCTTCATTTAGAAAATACATGTAAGTTATAATGACACCTTTTTTAAAAATTAGTTTTGGATTGTTGCAGTAACCACAAATTTAGCAGCATTTAAGAACACAGAGGTTTCTCGTCTCACAGTTCTGTAAGTCAGAAGTCTGGGTTGGCTCAACTGGCTTCTCTGGCCCTGGGTCTCTACACGATGGAATCAAGGCGTCTAGCTGGGTTCTTACTGGGGCATTTTAGAAAAAAAACTGGTTTCCAGATTCATTTGGGCTGTTGGCAGAATTCAGTTCCATGTGGCAGTAGGACTGAGGTCCCCATTTCTTTGATGGCTATTGGTGAGTGTTCTTAGGTCCTGAAGGCCCCCTTCCTCCACCTTCGAGAGCAGCACTGCCAGGATGAGCCCTTCCCATGCTCCCAATCTCTCTGACCTCCCTTTCTGCCACGTTCCCTGACTCCAGCCAGAGAAAGTGCTCTGCCTTTAAAGGTTTATGTCATTAGACTGGCGCCACTAGGATAACCCAGGATAATCTCCTTATTCTAAAGTCAGCTGATCAGTAACCTTAATTTCATCTGCAATGTCATTTCAAAGCAGTACCTAGATTAGTGGTTGACTGAAGAATGAGGAGTCTCAGGAATCTTGCTGGGGAAGAGGGGTACCTTTTAGAATTCTGCCTATCACATCTTTGTAGTTTGTTTTTTGTTAAAGATCGGATCAAAATATGGAAGACAGACAGGTACCCTACTTCTGCAGTAAATTACATATAAATAGCAGACACTGAAGGGCACAGAGTGTCAAACACTTATGCTTTTAACTAGGTTCAGTATTCTGATATCAAACTGTTAGAAATAAAGATGTGTCAATAGGGGAACCTTACCTGATGAGCCATTCAAAGTGCTGTTTGCTGTCCGAGCACCCGTAATCGGTGGTCCAGGCGTGACCAATGGTATATTTATGGAACTTCAGCATGTCCATTACACCCACTTGGGCAATAACACAACCAAAGAGGTCAGGACGCTGATTTGCACAAGCAGCTAAAAACCAAGATAGAAAAGGGAGAAAGTGGTTCCTCATTAAACATCTACGTAAACAAAACCAAAACAGAACAAAATAAAACTTAAGTGCTTTCAGAACCCTGGTTGCCTTTCTTCTGAGAGCACAGAATGAAACCATTAGAAATTACCTGCCCAACAGCCCGCAAGCTTTCCTGCCTCCTTCCAGCACACCTGAGGGAATCTCAATGGGGAAGCATTATATATCTTATCCTATGCATCTCTTCCATCTGACTGTTCCTGAGTTCTGTCCTTTATAATGAGCCAGTAAACATAAGAGAAGTATGTTCCTGAGTTCTGTCCAATTACTAAACCTGAGGAGGGGGATATGGGAACCCCCAATTTAAAAGAGAATATTCCACCCTGTGTCTGTAATACTCACACATACACACACACCAAATCTTTATCCATTAATTTATCAATGGACACAGTGAACATTTGGTCGCTTTTGTATCTTGGCTATTGTGAATAATGCTTTAATGAACACAGGAGTGCATGTATCTTTTTGAATTAGTGGTTTTGATTTCTTTGAAAAAAATATCCAGCAGTGGAACTGCTGAATCATATAGTAGTTCTAATTTTTTGAGGAAACTACATACTGTTTTCCATAGTGGCTACACCAGTTTACATTCCCACCAACAGTGCATGAGGGTTCCTTTTGATCCATATCCTTGTCAACATGTTTGTTGTCCTTTTGATAACAGCCACACTGACAGGTGTGAGATGGTGTCTGTGATTCTGATTTTCCTTTCCTTGACTATTAGTGATGTTGAGCATCTTTTCGCCTGTCTGATGGCCATCTGCGTGTTTTTAGAAAAATGTCTATTCCAGTCCTCTGCCCAGTTGTAAACTGGGTTGCTTTTTTGATGTTGAGTTGTATGGGTTCTTTAGATATTTTAGATATTAACCCCTTCTAAGATACAGTGTTTGCAAATACCTTCTCAAGTTCAGTAGGTTGCCTTTTCATTTGGTTGATAGTTTTCTTCACTGTGCATAAAGCTTTTTAGGTTATTATAGTCCCATTTGTTTATTTTTGTTTCTCTTGCCTGAGGAGACATATCCAAAAATATACTGCTAAGACCAGTGTCAAAGACCATACTGCCTATGCTTTCTTCTAGTTTTATGGTTTCAGTTTATATTTAAATCTCTTTAGCTTGCTTTCATATATAATGTGAGAAAGCAGTCCAGTTTGATGCTTTTGTGTATAGCTGTCCAGTTTTCCCAACACCATTTACTGAAGAGGCTCTTTTCCTTATTCTATATTCTTGCTTCTTTGTTATAGATTAACTGACCATGCATGTATGTGTTTACTTTTGGGAGCTCTGTTCTGTTCCACTGATCCACGTGTCTGTTTTTGTGCCAGCACCATACTGTTTTGTTGATTACTGCAGTTTGTAGTATGGTTTGAAATCAAGTAGCATGGTACCTCCAGCTTTGTTTTTTCTCAAGATTGTGTTGGCTATTAGGGGTCTTCCGCATTTTCCACACAAATTTTAGAATTATTTGCTATAGTTCTGTGAAAAATGCCATTGGTATTTTGATTGCATTGACTCTGCACATTGCCTTGGGTAGTATGGTCATTTTAACAATATTCTTCCAATCCATAAGCATTATATCTTTCAATTTGTGTCATCTTCAGTTTCTTTCATCAGTGGCATATAGTTTTCAGTGTACAGGTCTTTAACCTCTTTGGTTAGATTTATTTCTAGGTACTTTATTTTTGATGCAATTTTAAAATGGGATTGCTTTCTTAATTTATCTTTCTGATAGTCTGTTGTTAATGTATAGAAATGCAACTGATTTCTACATTAACTTTGTATCCTGCAATTTTACTGAAATCTTTATTCTTTGGTGGCATCTTTAGGATTTTCTATATATAGAAATATAGAATGTAAATATAGATATTCTATATATACATGCTGTCTACAAACAGTGACAGTTCTACTTCTTTGTTTCCGATTTGGATTTATGTCTTTGCTGTGGCTAGGACTTCCAATACGATGTTAAACAGAAGTGGTGAGAGTGGGCATCCTTGTTTTGTTCCTCATCTTAGAGGAAATGCTTTCAGTATTTTACCACTGAGTGTGATGTTGGCTGTGGGTTTGTCATATACAGACTTCATTATGTTGAAGTATGTTCCCTCTATGCCCACTTCGCTGAGAGTTTTTATCACAAATAGATGTTGAATTTTTTCAAAAGCTTTTTCTGCATCTATTGAGATATGATTTTTATTCTTCAATTTGAATGTGGTGTATCACATTGATTTACAGATACTGAACCATCCTTATATCCCTGGGATAAATCTCACTTGATCATAGTGTATGATCCTTTTAATGTATTGTTGAATTTGGTTTGCTAATACTTTGAAGATTTTTGCATCTATGTTCATCAGTGATACTGGCCTGTAATTTTTTCTGTGGTGTCTTTATCTTGTTTTCATATCACAGTGATGCTGGCCCCACAGAAAGAGTTCAGAAGCATTCCTTCCTCTTAAATTTTTCAGAACAGTTTGAGGATACGTGTCAATTTTTCTCTAAATGTTTAGGAGAATTCAACCATGAAGATACCTGGTCCTGGACTTTTGTTTGTTGGGATTTTTATTTTATTGTTTAAAATTAATTTTTTAAAAAGTACCATCAGTTACAATATGTCAATTTCTGGTGTACAGCACAATGTCCCAGTCATGCATATACATACATATATTCATTTTCATTAAAGGTTATTACAAGATTGTTGGGATTTAAAAAAATTTTTTTTTACCGATTCAACTTTACTATTGGTAATTGTTCTGTTTATATTTTCTATTTCTTCCTGATTGAGTCTTGGGAGATTGTAAGTTTCTAGGAATTTATCCATTTCTCTAGACTATTTTATTGGGGTATACCTAATTATTTATAGTAATCTCTTAAAATCCTTTGCATTTCTATGGTCTTGGTTGTAACTTCTTCTTTCATTTCTGATTTGATTTGGACTCTCTCTGTTTTTCTTGATAGGTCTGGTAAAAGGTTTATCAATTTTGTTTATCTTCTCAAAGAGCCAGCTCTTTTAATCTTTTCTGTTGTTTTTCAGTCTTTATTTTTGGTCTGATCTTTATTATTTTACTTCCTTTAGGTGTTAAGTTAGATTGAGATTTTTCTTGTTTCCTCAGTCAGGCTTTTATCATTATAAACTTCTTAGAACTGCTCTGGCTGCATTCCATTGATTTTAGATCAATGCCTTTCCGTTTTCACTTGTCTCCAGGTATTTTAAAATTTTCTCTTTGATTTCTCAGTGGCTCACTGGTTGTTTAGTAGTATTGTGTTTAGCCTCCAGACATTTTTTTGTTGTTTGTTTGTTTTTTTTACAGTTTTTTTCCCTTGTAGTTGATGTCTAATTTCATATTGTTGTGGTTGGAAAAGATGTGTGATGTGATTTCAGTCTTAGATTTATTCATATGAGTTTTGTGGCCTAACATATAATTTATCCTGGAGAATGTTCCAGATGCACTTGAAAAGAATATGTATTCTGCTGGTTTTGGATGGAATGTTCTAAATCTATCTACTAATTAAGTCCATCTGGTCTAATGTACCATTTAAAGCCAGTATTTCCTTAATAATTTTCTGTCTGGAATATCTATCCATTGATGCAAGTGGAGTATTAAAGTCCTCTATTATTGTTTTACTCTCAATTTGTCCCTTTGTTAATGTTTGTCTCATATGTTTAGATGCTCCTATGCTAGGTACATAAATATGAATGTTATATCCTCTTCTTGTATTGATCCCTTTAATCAGATGTAATGCCCTTTGTCTTTTGTTACAATCTTTGTTTTAAATCTGTTTTTGTCTGATATGAGCATTGCTACCCCAGCTTTCTTTTTGTTTTCCACTTGCATAGAATACTTTTTAAAATTTTTATTTTTTTTAATTGAAGTAGTCAATTAAAATGTATCAATTTCTGGTGTACAGCACAATGTCCCAGTCTTGCATATATGTACTTATATTCATTTCATATTTTTTTCCATTAAAGGTTATTACAAGATATTGAGTATAGTTCCCTATGCTATACAAAAGAAACTTTTTAAAGAAAATCTACTTTTATACTAGGTTCAATTCCTGGTATCTCTGTCAAAAATAAATAAATAAGTAAACCTAATTACCTCCCGCAAATAAAATAAATAAAACAAAAAAATTAATGAATTAATCTCTAGCAAAAAAAAACCTAAAAAAAAGTTTTTATATACAGTGGCTAACATTCATAAATATAAAACTCCCAAATTTTTCCCTTCCCCCCTTTTCCCCGGTAACCATAAGATTGTTTACTAAGTCTGAGAGTCTGTTTTGTTAGGTGAGTTCACAGTGTCCTCTTTTTTATTTTTAGACTCTACATATGAGTGATATCATGTGGTATTTTTCTTTCTCTTTCTGGCTTACTTCACTTAGAATGACGATCTCTAGGTCCATCCATGTTGCTGTAAATGGCATTATTTTCTTCTTCTTAATGGCAGAGTAAGTATTCCATTGTATAAATACACCACAACTTCTTTATACAATAGCTAAGACGTGGAAGCAACCTGTATGTCCACTGACAGATGACTGGGATACTGCTGCTTTGAACACTGGGGTGCATGTATCTTTTTGCATTAGAGTTCCCTCTGGATATATGCCCAGAAGTGGGATTGCTGGATCATATGGTAAGTCTATTTTTAGTTTTTTGAGGAATCGCCATACTGCCTTCCATAATGGTTGCACCAAATACATTCCCACCAACAGTGTAGGGGGGTTCCTTTTTCTCCACACCCGCACCAGCATTTATCATTTGTGGACTTTGGAATGATGGCTATTCTGACTGGTGTGAGGTGATACCTTATTGCAGTTTTGACTTGCATTTCTCTGATAATTAGTGATATTGAGATTTTTTTCGTATGTCTATTGGCCATTTGTGTGTCGTCACTGGAGAAATGCTTGTTTAGTTCTGCCCTTTTTTGGATTGGACTTTTTTAAGTTGTATGAGCTGTTTATATATTCTGGAAATTAAGCCTTTGTCAGTTGCATCATTTGCAAATATTTTCTCCCATTCTGTAGATTGTCATTTTGTTTTGCTTATGGTTTCCTTTGCTGTGCAAAAGCTTATGAGTTTAACTAGGTCCCATTTGTTTATTTTTGCTCTTATTTCCATTGCCTGGGTAGTCTCCTCTAGGAGAACACTGCTAACTAAGATTTATGTTTGAGAATGTTCAGACTATGTTTTCTTCTAGGAGATTTATAGTGTCTTGTCTTATGTTTAAGTCTTTAAGCCATTTTGAGTTGATTTTTGTGTATGGAGTGAGGGAGTGTTCTAACTTCACTGATTTACATGCTGCTGTCCAGTTTTCCCAACACCACTAGCTGAAGAGACTGTCTTTTCTCCATTGTATATTCTTGCCTCTTTTGTCAAAGATTAATTGACCATAGGTCTTTGGGTTTATTTCTAGGCACTCTATTCTGTTCCATTGATCTATGTCTGTTTTTATGCCAATACCATGCTGTTTTGATTACTGTAATGCTGTAATATTGTCTGAAGTCTGGGAGGGTTATTACTCCAGCTTCATTCATTTCTAGAATACTGTTTTTTTAATTCCTTTACTCTCAATCTGTAGAGTAATTTTGGATCTATTCAAATCCAAAATTTTAGGCATATAGCATGTAAGAGACTCACTTCACTATATAAGGCATACAGTTGGGTCTTGTTTTATTATCCATTCAGCCAATCTGTCTTTTGAGTGGAACATATAGTCTATTTATATTTAAATTAATTGTTGATAGGTATGAACTTACTAAACTACTATTGTGGAGTCTGTCATTCATATTTGAAAGAGAGGTCAAGAGTTGTACAGATGAGCAAAAGCTAAAAGAGTTCAGGACCATTAAACTGGCTCTAGAAGAAATGTTAAAGGGACCTCTTTAAATGGGGGGGTTGAATGAAGACCACACCTAGATATATGAAAATTATAAAAGGAAAAATCTCATTGGTAAAGGCAAATATACAGTAAAGATGGTAGATCAACCACTTACAAAGCTAATAAGAAAGGTAAAAGACAAAGTAGTAAAATCATCTATATCCACAACAGTAGTTAAATTATATACACAAAGCAAAAAGTTGTAAAATATGATGTCAAAACATTAGTAAATCCAGGGTTGTCAGAAAGTGTTCAAATTTGAGATCATCAACTTAAAGTCATCACAAATATAGAGCCTCATGATAACCAGGAACAAAACCCTACAGCAGATAACAAGCAAAAAAGAAAGTAATCCAAACATAACACTAAAGGTCGTCATCATATCACAAAGGAAGAGAGCAAAAAAGAAGAGAACAAAAACGACCAGAGAACAATTTTTAAAATAGCAGTAAGTTCACACGTAGCAACAATTAATTTAAATATAAATAGACTAAATGTTCCAATCAAAAGCAGACTGGCTGAATGGATAATAGAACAAGACCCAACTATATGCCTTATGTCGTGAAGTGAGTCTCTCACATGCTATGTGCCTATTCCTGGTTGTAGAGTTTTCCCTTTCATCACTTTGTATTGTGCCACTCCCTCTGGACTGCTAGTTTCTGCTGAAAAGTCAGCTGACAGTCTTATAGCGTTCCCTTGTAAGTAACTAGTTGTTTTTCTCTTGCTGCTCTCTTTACCTTTAACTTTGACCATTTTAATTACAATGTGTCTTGGTGTGGATTTCTTTGATTTTATTTTGTTTGGGACTTTCTGTGGTTCTGCAATCTGGATGTCTTTCCCTTCCCCTGGTTAGGGAAGTTCCCTGCCCTTTTCTCTCTCCATTTTCCTTCTTGGACCCCTATAATGCAAATGTCAGCCTGTGTGATTGTCTCAGGTCTCTTAAATCCTCATTTTTTTAAAATTCTTTTTTCTCTTCAGCTTGGGTGATTTCCACTACTGTCCTCCAGTTCTCTGATCCATTCCTCTGACTCTCTAGTGTATTTTTTCAGTTATTGTACTCAGTTTGGCTCTTCTTTATAACTCTTTGTAAAGATTCATTCTTCTCCCAAGTTTGCTGAACATCTTTATGATCATTACTTTCAACTCCTGCTTGGATAGATCACTTATCTCCATGTTGCTTTGTTGTTCTCTTGGGGTTTTGTCTTGCTCCTTAGTTTGGAACACATTCCTTTGTCCTTCTCGTTTTGCCTAATGCTGTGTGTTTATTCTTATGTATCAGGTGGGCTGGTTATGTTTTCTGATCTTGGAGAAGTAGCCTTATGTAGGTGGTGTCCTATGGGGCCCAGAAACAGACTCCCATGTGACCAGAGTTACATGCTCCAGAGATGCATGTAGGGCCCTTCTGTTGTGGCATGGCTCATGCCAGTCTGCTGGTGGGTGGAGTGCTAAGAGCCAGAGGGAGGACTCCAAAATGGCTGCCACCAGCATCTGTGTCCCCAAAGTTGCCCCCTGACTCTGGGATGCTCTCGAAGATTAGCAAGTGGGTCTGGTCTGACCAGGCTCCTTTCAAATTTTTGCCCAAATTACTGCCTCTGTGCTGGGACTTTTAAGAGTGGAGTGTCTGTTTCCCACAGCCTTCCTGCTCTCCTGAAAGTAAGCCCCAGTGGCCTTCAGAGCCAAATGTTTTGGGGCTTATCTTCCCAGTGTAGGAATTTGGGGCTGGAGAGCCCAATGTGGGTCTTGAACCCCTGTCTCCTTAGGGAGGACCTCTGCAATTGTCACTCTCCTCCCGTTTGTGGGTCACTTACTGGATGTGGTAGGTCCATGTGTCTGCCCCTCCCTACTGGCCTCACTGTGGTTCCTTTATATCATTAGTTATGGAAAACCTTTTCTGTTTGTCTTTAGGTGGTTCTCATATATAGCTGTTCTGTAAACGGGTGTAATTTTCGTGTGCCTGTGGGAGAAGGCAAGCTCAGGGGCTTTCTACTTTGCCATCTCTACCCTTTCAAAATTTAAATTATTTTGGACATATATATTTTACCTCCATGGGAAAATTTTCTATTGGGATAAAAAGTGAGGACAGGCATTCAGGTTTTGACGAGTCTGGATATTTCAAAGACGAGGAAACTGACTGAATGTGTCATTATCCCCTAACAGTGGATTGAAAACTGAAAATTGTCAATCATGTGTATTTTAGGTTGAGTTTGTTTGTGCTAATCTATGTTTGTACAATGGCCCCTCATATCCTCATGACATTGGATGTAGGACCCCACCAAGGAAAGTTCAGGCCCACCATCAACGTTCATTACAATGTAAGTGCTGTTGAGAGACAAAAAGCACAGTAAAATTTAACTACCAAAAATTAGGCAGTGCCACACAGAGGTTAAAAGAGCAGATTCTAAAGCCACAGCCTAAGCACTGACCCCAGCATTGCCATCACACTAGATAAGCTACTCAACTTCTTAGTGCCCCAGTATCCCCCTCTGTAAAATGGGGATAATACCATCCCCAACTCCCAGGCTGCCTGCATGTCAAGGGTTCAGCACTGGGCCTGGCACACGAGGTTTCAGCAAGTGTGAGCTATTACTGTAAGCTGTTTCATTAGTATTAAGCTGTGGATCAGTCTTTGTATGCACCTCATTTTCTTTCATGACCTACCTCTCCGCAACTCACAGCATTTAGCATCACAGAGAATCACATAGTGCGAGTATTACAAATGTTTCATGATGATCACAGCTTACAAGTTCTGGGTAACATAGTCAGATTGGCATTATCAGGCTCAGTCTTATGTTGACTGAACCCTAGAAACCTGTGGATCCAGTTTGTGGGGAGAGGGGTCCCACCCCAGGGAGGAAAGGTGAGAACTGGTCCAGCTTGGAAGAGCTCGGAGGAGGGACAGCTTTTCAGGCTATGATGAGTTGAGCTGGTATAATGTGGGTTCTGCTGTGTGTCTTTAGATGTCATTTATTAGATGCCCAAATGCAGATGGGTTTTGCTTTCTTTGTACCACTGTTCCCATACATGAGCCAAAGTAAACTGAGTATCTGAAAACCCCAAGAGTTAACTAGTAAGATCAATAAATCCAGTTCTCACCTACTAAGAGGCCTCCATTTGAACCTCCGTTAATAGTCAGCCTCTTGGGAGACGTGTAACCTTCCTTGATAAGATATTCAGCAGCACACTGAAAGTCATCAAAGCAGTTTTGTTTGTTGGCCAGGATACCACCTACAACATGCCAAAGCAAGACAGTTAATTAACATTAAAAAAAAAAAAAAACAAAACTTAAGGGGACATAGTTTCAACTGTTTTTTTCTCCCCCGTTAACAGAGTTACTGGGGATTGAACCCAGGACCCTGTGCATGCCAAGCACGTGCTCTACCACTGAGCTATAACCCCCAGTTTCAAATATTGATCAACTTAAACACAATGGGCTGACACTGCATTTAGAAAAATGCCCCAGTTTTGTTATGCACTGTAGAAATTCATCATCAGTACCACAACTGCTAATCCATATGGTGGATTTGTATTTTTCTAGAAACTCTTAGAACATACAAGCAAATGCCCCAAAGGGAAGAGAGAAATCTGTTACGGTGTCAGAGAACAATGAGAGTGTGAAAGCATGTAATCAAAAAGAACCTGTGTTTTGGGAGGAGCTGAACTCAAAACTGAAACAAGCTCTGGAGCAGAAGTCAGTCCTCCTTGAGTCCAGGATGGGGCTGAGTGCGCGGACCCCTCCCTGGGAGGATGAATACGCTCTGCGCAGAGATGCACTTGTCACCCCTCTGCTTTTCCAGAGTTTGACGTAGGGAAGTGATTATGAGAACTAAGCTCTCCGGCTTTGCCCTTGGTTACTTATTTAAAGAACTTAAGTAGATGGGGAGGTGATGCTACACAGAGCAGCCCATTACAGTTTCTCCAGTCTTGAGTGCAGAGGATCTCAAACGTCTCCCCAAAGAATCTGGGCTTTCAGATCCAGAAGTCACTCTAGCGTATAGAGCCAAACAAAGAACTACTTAAAGAGAGGAGCATTTGTAAGGTCTTGGCATATCTAAAAGTAAAGGCCCAAAGTCAGTCATGCCCTCAAAGGAACGGATGTCTGAAACAGCTGCTTATGAAATGAACAAAAAGCAGACACAGATCTAATTAGATAGTTGAGATTAACCCCTTTTGTAGAAATTCAATTAAAGACGAAGTAGTGCTACTAAGGAAATTTTTTTATAGCAAAACAAATGTTATTGAGATTTTTAATAAGAAATTATCAGTGAATTAGAATAGCTAGGATTACTTAGTTTCCAGGAATAATATCATTTTGGGTATATGACTATGTTTTTTAAAGAGCATTAAATTTTAAACTCAATTAACAGAGTGGAATCTAGATTTATCAATGTTCACTATGCTATGGTCTAACTGGAAAAGGTCCATTTCAGGCCCCTTTGCTGCCTAAATTAGAAAATTTATGGTCAGTTTAAACACAGGTAACCAACTTTTAGCCTCAGTCAAGCTGCAAACTCCCAAAGGCTTTTAGATAATAACTTGGTTATAATTAATATAGAGATGAGAAAGAGTTGACCAAGACTCTTACCCATCAGAGCATGGTGGACACCTTATAGCCAGAGGAATTTTATGGCTAAGACCCCAGGTTCTTTGAAGAGAAGGCCACAGGGTCTGGAGTCTATGCAGATATATATTTTTCAAATTAGGAAATCTGGTGAGTCAAGGGGTTGAGACTTAGCATGTGGATTTGGGATGTAAATCAAACACGTGGTATGCAGAGATTTTAATTTTCTTTGTACTAGTCATCTCTTAGTATCAGTTCCAGAGTATGATTTTAATTAGAGTGTAGTTAAACTTTAATATCAGATCCAAGTTAAAATTACACAATGAATTTTATGCTGTTTCAAATACAATGACAATTGACAGTGTTTGCAGATGACACCTGGCAGCAGGGGGCCCAACAATGGCTGGGAGACTGGGGGAGCCTGTGTGTTAAGTAGGGACACTCATCCTTGCTAAGATGCTCAAACAGCTTGCTGTCTGATGTCAGCCCTTGGGAGGCCTGGGCCTTTCCCACATCCTGACTCCTAACAAGTACTCACGAAAAATCTCTTTACTGATCTATCCTCATCTTTGCTGATTTTTGATGCAGGAAACCAGAGCCTTTGGCCTCAGGAAGGCAGAGAAGAGCCCTCTCACCTGGTGCTGCTGGCCGCGCCCAAGCACTGGGGGCCACCTTGTCCCGGCAGACCGAACGTCTGTACGTGACAGCTGATGGTGAGAGGGGAGAAGCAGGCAGTGACGGTGCTTCCCACCTCGTCTTCCCCCAAACAAAGGAATAAGGTAAGTGAAGACTTACAGATACACAAAAGCCTAGGAGAGGGGGTGTGCTCCATATATGAAGAAAAGGAAGAGAGGGCTTTAAAAATAACAATTGTCATAGTATTTTTAAAAGAATGATAATCTGGGGAATAAAGTTGAGTACAGAAGCAATTTCCTCAATCAACTAGAATACATGCTTCAGGAGGCCAGAGAACAGGCACTGAATCATTAAAAAACAGAAAAGAAAAATGGCTGAGTTCTCGTGTTTAATAAAACCTGCACAGGATAGAGTCCCAGGAGCAATGCTCGGAGGAGGCCATTTCTCAGCAATGTTGGGAAGGTCAGAGAAAACGAGCACAAAGATGCCCAAACTGGGAACAGGAAAGCTCCATTAGGACTGCTCTTTTCTTTCAAGTGAAAATGACTTGTTTTTGCAGTCTGTCTTGAGATAGCCTGGCTCCTGCTGTTAAGCATTGTTTGGCTAACAGGAGACGTAATAAAAACGAAAAGTATCCCCCAGACTCACTTCTGACAGTGATAGACAAAAATGTACCCCATACATTGCTGGAAAAAAATGGATTACAGTCTATAGGGGATGCTTCTGAAAACTATGTACTTCATTAAAAGAGACTGCAAAGGAAAGAAAGATGTGAAAAGACAGTTGTTAAAATTTAAAGGGGGAGCGGTGCCTGCAGCGTGTCTGCAAGCACCCTTATTTTTCATCTGTCTCGCCAAAATGCCTTTCTGCTCTTAACACCCTTGGCTCTTTCAAACACTGCTTTGCCTGCGCCATGTTTGTCTGCAGAGAAAACACCTCACCTTTATGCCATGTCTCTCCATATTCGCCACCTCCTCTGATGTTAGCCACCGCAAGGACACCACCCATGTGTCTCACAAAGATGAGCCTGGACACACTGAGGTGAGAAATAGTCAAAACAGTTAACCTTCCATTGGTGAGGACTGTGCTGTCTCCATCATCTCCCCCCCCCCCCAAAAGGATCCCTGCAGACTCTCCACATGTGGTATCATCTAAGCAGGAACCCAACACTCCAGCCCCCGTGACACAACCTGGTGTGATGGCCCCTGCTACCGTTTTCCCCGAATTGCTCTCCAAATTGTTCAAGTTGGAGAAAAGAAAGCTCTTTCTGAAATAAGAATTTTAAACAGGTTTTCCAGTTTTACAGAAGTTTAGATGTTAAACTAGGTAGGAGTGAGGTAGAGGAGAGATCAAGGACACAGACCAGAAAACAAGAACGGAGTGCCCAGGGCGTTTTCTAGAAATAAACAGAGAAAACTACAGCACAGAGCTTCTTTGGAAGGTTTGCATTTTGTTTTCCTCCTCTTTCCACTCTGACCCTAACAATTATTTTTCTGTCTGCTGTTAGCTAAAATTAATTTTGCTTTGAGAACTATTTCTGAAAATTTGATTATCATTCTTCCTTTTAGTAGCTGGGGAAACTGCAGGCTTCTGCAGCCTGAGGCTCTAGATGGTCTTAGTGCTAATTTCCTGAATATTGAGGAGGAAAAGGAAAGAGAGCAGCTGATCAGACCAGACACCCGTGTGGTCCCCTCTCAACATTTTTCATGCACCTCTGATGGTCTCTACAGAAACTACCAGTTTCCCTTCAACTTACTCATGATGCTGCTGCACAAATCTTCTGGAAATACTGTTCTATATGATCATTTTATACCCTCATCAACTCTTCACTAACAAAAGGATAAAACCAAACTCTGCCCAGATGTTCAAAGCAGTTCACAGCTTGGCAACAACCCACTTGATAGGGGGACCATGTTTCATACTTCATTACATCTGAGATAGTTCAGATGAAGCAGTTTCCTACCAGCCTTAGGCTGGGCACTTGCTATCAGCAGAGCACTCTTATTAAAAAGTGCTCAATATTTGAAAATTATTAAAAATTTGTGCAAAGCAAATGTCATTTTACACCATGAATAAGGTATTAAAAGCAACTGTAAATGTGAAAATATTGGTTTTTCTCCCTGAACATAAGTTATTGGGAGATAATCACAAAAAGTTTAAAACAGTTGAAGTAATAGAGTATACAAAAAATATATTTAGTATGAATACTACTAGAGTCTACTTTAAGACTATTCTGTTGAAAAACAGAATCACTGGCTGAAAAGTCATTTCCCTGAGGGCAGGGGCGTGGTAGCGAATGCCAACACTGAGGTGGGAGCTTCCCTTCTTCAAGGCCTCACTTGATACTAACCTTCTGTAGCCGGGCAGCTAGCTTCAGCCTCAAACAACCTACTCCACTGAAGACACAAGGTTAACGAGATTTAACTTGTAACGATCCTGAAATTCCTGGCCCCAAATGCAGGTAGTTGACACATAATCCTGCCTCTCTTTGAAAACAAGAAGCCTGAAATATACACTGAAATGTATTAGAAAAGCATGACCCCGCAGACCATTCTCTGGTTTCTCCCAGCTGTCTGGAGAAGATCAGAGACGCACTGAAGTCCCGAGGTGCCGTGCTCACCTGTAGTTGGGGGTGATGGATATGTTGAAGCCGCCGTAGCCGTATAAGAAAGCAGGGTGAGAGCCATCCAATTTTATGCCCTTTTTATGCACGATAAACATTGGAATCTTTGTACCATCCTTGCTGGGGTAGAAAATCTAGAACAAAAGAAAGCAGAAGAGTTAGATTTAGCATTCCTCAGCAAACATTTCCATGCTTTTGTTAGGTAGTTTAGATAGAAATGAGCACTGGGAGCAGGAGAGGAAGGGGAAAGGAACCATCCAGAATACAAGGGACCTGAGCTGTCAATCAATCACGAAACCAGGATCTAAAAACAGGAAAAATGAGGGAACGGCGCCATTTTTCTCTCTTGGATTAGCCTGCTCCCAGTTCTCAGGAGTGGACTATCTTTCACTATTTTTTTTTACTTCACTAATAAAAAAATCTTGCTTATATCATGCTTTTTGTCTATTCAAAAATTCTTTTTTTTTCAGGTGACTAAGAACCGAGGTAATTCTTATTTCCCTTTTTTCCAGTAACATTAATTTTGGTGCCATGACTCAGATGGTGTGCTTAAACCTAATCTTTCCTCCTTCATTTCCCTCTCCCTCCCCGAGGCCAGCTCCTGGGGCCGGTTGTGGCAACTGGACTGAGAATACAAGGCGTGGTAGGGTGACCAGCCACTCCAATCAGACGACGGAGATACCCAAGGACATGGTAAGACTGTGGCCGTTTCCCCCTTTCTGGAGTGGAGGCTGAGACGTCAGTTCCCATCCCCGAATCAGGACCCTAGGACGCTAGGCACTGCTGATTCATGGCTACCCTCTAGGATGCATCTGGTTATGGACAGAGGCTGAAACATCAGACCAGTTAGTCCATGGGCTTCTCACCTTAGGACGCTAAGCTCTGAAAATCCCCCTGTATCCTACCCTTGTTTTTCAGATGGGAAACCAAGAGTCTATCCCTGCTGGGACTCCTTTGGGCTGCGTATTGGCCAACTGGGACCATTTTAACCTACAAACCCTCAAAAGAAAGACACTTATATTCCTTTGTAATATTGCCTGGCCACAACATCGACTTCCCTGCAAGGAAGAAGCATGGCCTATAAACAGGGGCATAAACTCAATCGTCTTGTTCCAGCTTGACTCTTCTGTAAGAGACAAGGCAAATGGTCTGAAACACCATATGTTCATATTTTTTACTTACTGAGGGACAACAATGATCTCCTACTCAGGTAACGGTTACATCTAATAACCTACTGTCCCCGCCACCCCCTAGAGAGGGGGACTCTCCTAAACCTCCCGCTCTGCTCTCCACACCACAGCCTTCAGCTCCTCCATTACCTTTGATAGCTAAGACCTGGCCCCTGGTAGAAACAGGTGGAGAATTTGGTCCTCAATTCATACATAAGCCCTTCTCTCTGGTAGAACTGAGACAAATCAAGACTGATCTGGGAAGCTATTCAGATAACCCAGATAAATACACAGAGGCATTTCAACACCTCACTCTGGCACATATCTCACCCAGAAAGGTGTTAATATTATCCTTGGCCAAACCTTATCTCACATAGAAAAGGAACGTGTTCTCAGAGAAGCCAGAAAATATGCAGACAGTCCACATCTGTCTAATAAGTACCCCACAGGGGAAACAGCTGTTCCCCCAGTGGACCCTGGAAGGAACTATAATGACCTTAACCAAACGTGGGAAAGAGACCATTTTTTAATCTGTGTTAAGGCAGGACTCCAGGCAGCCGGACAGAAAGTTATCAGTTATTCTAAGGTGTTAGCTGTTAGGAGCCCAGAGAAAACCCCACTGCTTTTTTAGAGCAGTTCCCGGAGGCACTTACTAAGTACACCAACTTAGACGTCAGCTCATATGAGGGACAAATAATCTTAAAGGATAAATTTCTCACTCAGTCTGCCTCTGATATTAGACAAAAACTCCAAAAGGTGGTCCAGGAACCTGGAGTCACTCTTGATGAAATGCTGACCATCGCTGCTACAGTTTTTATCATCAAGATCAGGTGCAAGAGGCCAAGGCTCAGGGAAGGAAAGGAGGAAGGAGGCCAGGCCTGCGCAGATGACTGCAGCCCTTCAAGGGCAGCCACTGTCCATACGTACTCGGCCCCCAATAGCCCGAGGTAAGTCCAACAGTAAGTGCAACATGTGCTCAGTGCAACGTGGTCACTGAGCCAAAGAATGTCCCTACAGGGACAAACCTCCAAGATCTGCCTGCTTTCAGTGTAGCCAACAGGGTCATTGGGTGGCCTTCTGTCCTTCGAGCCAAATGGCCCATGGGGGAGAACTGGCCTACAACTTGCAAATGGTTGTCCGGGACTAAAAAGCCCCCTTCAGTCAGCCCAAGTGCAACAGATCCTCATCACTGGGCTGGAGCCGCAGGTACAAACGGATGTGGCAGGTAGGACAGCAACTTTTCTTTTGGATACTGGGGCCACCTATTCTTTCCTAACTTCCTTCTCCGGACCCTTCTCTAGACTCTGTACCGTCATGGGAGTCACAGGTAAACCGACCTTAAGGTTCTTTACTCAACCCCTTTGTTGTTTATGGGACAATCGCTCATTCGCACTTTCTTTCTTATGCATGCCAGAGTGTCCTAGCCCCCTTTTAGGCTGAGATCTTCTTTACAAGTTGGGAACCCGAATTATCCTGGGAGAAAATCCCCAAACTTCCACCTCTTTACAACTCTTACTTCTCTCTGGGGAAGGAGAAAGATCTCTGGACCCAGAGGCCTGGGAGAATAAAATTAATCCCGCTGTCTGGGATCAAGGCATCCCAGGGCGAGCAAAGACGGCTGTTCCCATTGTCATCTCCCTCAGAGATCCTACCTGGTTCCCTAAACAAAAACAATATCCTTTAAAACCTGAGGCAAGGAAGGGCCTTCAGCCAATAATTTCTAAGTTCTTACAGTGTTGTCTCCTAATTCCTGTTAACTCCCCGTGCAATACACCTATCCTTCAGGTCATTAAAAAAGATGGGACCTATAGACTGGTCCAGGATTTACGAATCATAAATGAGGCAGCAGTACCTCTTCACCCAGTGGTTCAAACCCCTGTGTGTTACTGGGGAACATACCTCCAGGAGCGCAGTGGTACACGACCTCAGACCTAAAGATGCTTTCTTCTGTATACCTCTTAGTCCCCAGTCCCAATATTTATTTGCCTTTCAGTGGGACTCACCCAGTGGGTATCAATGCCAGCTAACCTGGACAGCACGACCACAGGGGTTTAGAGACAGTCCTCTTCTCTTTGGGCAAGCTTTGGCCCAAGATTTACAGGACTTACAGCGAAAAAGGAACTATTCTCCAATATGCAGATGACCTACTTATCTGCCCCCTTACTCGAGAACAGGCCATCCAGCATGCAGTCCAGTTTCCAGCTTCAAGGCCAAAATGGTCAAACAAGAGGTAACTTATCTAAGAGTTGTTCTGACTTCTGGAACCCGTAATCTTTCCCCTGAATGAATTCGGGGAATCTTACAACTCCCTAATCCCACTACCCAAAAACAGCTCAGGGCATTTCTTGGACTAACAGATTACTGTAGGCTTTGGATCCCTGACTATGGGTCTAGAGCCCAACCTCTATACCACAGTTTAAAGGGTAAGGGTGACTCAGTACCTCTCCAGTGGGGTCCTTCCCAACAGGAAGCAATGGAAGAAAGAAAAAAATCTCCCAGTAAGATCCCTGGCCTTGGAGCTTCCAGATCCCACAAGGCCCTTCCAGTTATATGTTCATGAGAGAGAAGAAATAGCCTTGGGGGTCCTACCCCATAGCCCAGGGGATACCTCTGCAAGCAGCTAGATCCCACTGCTCGAGGCTGGCCTTCCTGCCTCAGAGTGTTGGGGGCCCCTATACAAGCATATGCTAACCACCAAGTTTCTGATCTTTTAAAAGGCAAGGGACATTTCTGACTCTCAGATGCTGGGCTTTTTAAATATCAGGCATTACTGGAAAACCCAGATGTCACTGTCTCCGTTTGTGGGACATGCAATCCTGCTGCACTATTACCATCACCATCACCAGACTTGTCTCTTCCCTTTCACCTATGTCATGAGACCCTATCCATTCCTCTAGAAGCTAGAACAGATCTCACCAACCAACCCCTGGAAAACCCTGATGGGATCTGGTTCACCGATGGGAGCCACATATTCTTGTGACCCTCTTAGCGATCTGTGACTGCTTTTCAAGCAACACTCCAGTGAGACTGTTCCATCGCCCTAGGGGCCTATGGATTTCTGTTAGATAAACCTCTTTCTTAAATGACTACTGGCTCTAATCCTTGCTTTTTTAGGCCCCCAACAAACTGTTTTAATACTACTGAAAAATGTCTCTGACATTAGGGTCCCTCTTTTTACTGCTCCTTTAGTTCACTGGACTAACACTCCAACATCTGCCTTCTAAAACCTGAACCAACAGAAAGCACAGAAATCAATTTTACAATTTTTCCATTTAAGAAGGCATGATTCTTGTTTGCTCCCTTCATCCCTTGGCTAGGATTAGATCTTTTTAATCTTATAAAATGTGTTTCTTCTTGTCTAGAGTCAAACTTCAAACGGCTATAATCAACCAATCAGCCAAGTCAGCTTACTTATACAAGCCCCTCGATGGACACCGACCCTTCGCTCACCACCTGCCCAGTGTCAGCCAGCTAGCCTGGGACCCCAATGAGCAGTAAGTAGCTAGAGTGGTCGTCGCCCTCTATGTCCCAAAGATTTGGGGTCCTATGACTAGAAGGGAGAATGTTAGGTAGTTTAGATAGAAATGAGCACTGGGCAGGGGGAGAGGGAGGGGAAAGGAACAATCCAGAACACAAGGAACCTGAGCTGTCAATCAATCATGAAACCAGGATCTAAAAACAGAAAAAACAAGGCAGTGGCGCCCTTTCTCCTCTCCTGGACGGCCCGCTCCCAGTTCTGGGGAGTGGACTGTCTTTCACTATTTTTTTTACTTCACGAGTAAGAAGCTTGCTTATATCACGCTTTTTGTCTCTCGTCAAAAATTCTTTTCTTTTCCCATTTAAAAGTGTTAACGGGAAAAGTACAGATAGTAAATTCTCTCTTCAAGATGTGGAGCAGCACAGTGAGAGTCCAGCACCACTGAGGTGCTTCACCGTCTCCTAGCCCTTTTCGGTTTTCACGAGGTAGTGCAAACAGGCAGCCCTGAATTTGAATTCTTATCCCGTAACTATCAAGCTAGGTGACTCTGGGCAAGGTGTCCTCACTCGGCCTCAGTTCTTCATCCCTAAAATGTGACCATCACGCCCTCCTTGCTTAGGGTCTTCACGAGGCCCATGGAAGAGAACAGGCATTCAGTTCCCTGCCCCTGAGTGGCCCTCCCAGCCCTGGAAAGTCAGATTTGGCTTGTTTGCCAAACAATTCAATCCAGGAAGACTTCTTTTCTAGGAAAGAAATTTCATACTGAATTTCCCCTCTAAATGTTAAGACACTCAACCCTTCTTCATTTTCCTATGTTCAACTATTAAATAAACATTAACAACAACAAAACACGTAACAGCGTAGAGAGTAGGTGAGGAAAAACATAGAAATCCTATTGTTCCTGATTAAATAAAGACATTTTCTCTAGCATTGATAATTAAGACTCATCAAACCTTCCGGAATCTGGGCAACTTCAGTCCACATTTCTACACATTACTTTTTAGCTAAATGGAATAAGAGAGAAAGGATTAGAAAGAGAACATGAAATGCTATTCAAATGATAAGCCACAGAATAAACACTAAGTCACCAAAGACTGATAATAGCTTCTTCCAGACAGAAAATCTGTAAACGGCTTTCTCTCTGGGCAAACGTGGTGTCTTTATCTCCAATGACACGTGGAAGGTGCCCTAGCTCAGTGCACGTGCTGCCCTTACACATCACAGTCTAGGATGGAAGTCTTTACACTTGGTGTGACTTGGAGCCACATTCTATCCAAAGCTTTTTAAGGTGGCAGTTGTAGAAAGTCGCCACAAAGTCCTTGAAAATAAACAGGGTGCGGGCAGAGGAGAGGGCGGAGGCGGTGTGGATGTGGAGAAGGGCACCACAGGACCACAGTTAATGCCTGCAAGTCTGGTCGTTTTTTGAAACCTGCCAAGAAATAGTATAAAAAGCATTTGCTTCTAACGTTGGAGAGAAATAATGAGAGGGATGTAAATTTGACAGTTTGGGAATCAGAGAGAATATACTGTGGAGTTCCAAATTATCCAAGGGGACAGTTTTACTTGAAGTTATTTAGTGCCAGGTAGCAGGTGGTACAGGTGACTGGCTGGGGCTAATGAGCTGACACACAGGGTCTTCCCTCAGACTTGGGAAGAATCTGCAGCACTCTAGCCACAGAGGCGGTAGCATCAAAGAGCGGGGAAGCAAACCGTCCTGAATCATCCGTTTGAAAACTTTCCACTTACCCTCAAATCCTGGCCCGGCTCACCCCTCTGTCCCTGCTCTTCATCCCATCAGCCAGACCCGCGCACCTCTGTCCTCACTAAGCCGACGCTTAGACCCCCCCTGTTCGCAAAGTGCTCCATCCTGTTGCTTCCTGACAACGTGGCTTCCTCCTGTGGCCCTGCTTTTCCTGCTACCACCTGCAGGATTGCCAGTGCCTGCAAGTCAGCCTGCAACTCTCCCACCTGGCTCTGCGACAAAGGCATCCTCGGGGAATACAATCAAAAGCACGTGGGCCCCTTTATGCCTGCAGTTGGAAAAATATACCCAAGCTTTCGGCTGGTGTGGTTTGGTTGTTAAAATAACAACATTTGAACGCTATCCAAAAAGGAAAGTCACTGTGAGGATGATTACAATAAAATCAGCTTCGAGAAAACTCCGTAAAAGGGTATTTCAGACTTGAGACAGACATACACAATTTATATACATGTATATATATATGTATACAGATTTTATCAAATCTCTATGTATACACACACAAAGCAGTATTTTATGCCATTTCCATTTATGGAACGGCAGCTGATAATAAACCTTAACCTGAGTCTCTGGATAACTATGGAAGAACCCATGTGGACAAACGGACCCGAAAACAGCCCAGCCAGTTTCCAGCATGCTCTTTCCACTCCTTTGACTTCACTGAAACAGATTTCTTCTTGAAGCCACTTCTCTCAAAACTTTTCTTTAAGAGGCTCTATGGGTATTTTCTTTCTAGATTTGCTCAGTAAGGAGGAGAAACTAGCAAATTCCTCATTTCCATTTGCTTCCCAAACCTGGCCAAACCTAAAAGCTCCACTTCAGAATCTCCACTAGTGGTTCTTGAGCCTTAGTGGCGGGGCCAAGCAACTGTGATAAACATGTTTAAAACAGGTTTCTAGGCTTTGTTCCCAGAAATTTTGACCCCACAGGTCTCGGGTGGACGCCCAAACCTGCAGATTGAGCATATCTAGCTCTTCTGCTGCACATGGATCTGGGCTCAAAAAACTAGTCACATCATTTGCTTTTATCATTCCCTCAGCCTCATCAATTACATCCACTAAAACCAGGTATTTCCCCACAGTCTTTGACAATTCAATATGGGGCCCTGCACTTCTCTTTACCCAGTTCTCCTACGATTTTCTTCAGTGACTTTAACAATGAAATTGATGATGTGTCCACCACCTTGGCTTTACAGATGCTTAAATGCCTCACCTGTTGGCTTCCACCCCAGCCTGTCCACTTGTTCATTCAAATACTTGCTGCCTGTCCACTATGTGCCAGACCCTGAACTTATTAGCACTGGAGACATAAAGATGAATAAGACCCAGATAATTCCTTCCCTTGTGGGACTTAAGTCTAGAGTCAAACCAACAGGCACTACAAACACCCATCGCCTTGGCTATACCTTGGCCCTAAGAACCTGAAACTCCTCTGCAAGGAACACACATTTCCCCTGTGACTCCGACTTACTCTTTTCACCTCCTTCCCTGTCTTACTCCTGAGATATACTGGCCTTTTTTCTTTAAAAACAAACAACCCCTCCCCCCCAAAAAAACCCCAAACTTTTACTACATCATCCAGTCCCTGATGTTTCCCTGGCTCTGGCAGCCTCCCTTGGGCTTTCGTGCCCAGCTTCTGACCCTCAGCCAGCTCTTTAAGTGCCACTAATGCCTGAAGTCCTCTAATTGTAACAAAACCCACCAGATTCCTTCTCCTTGGGCTGCTGGGTACTCAGGAAATGCCAACTCACTTCATTACAAATTAATATTGAATTCCTGGGCTCTGAACTTATTATGCCTTATGCCTTTCCCCCCCTTTCCTCAAATGAATTCCTTATGTTTTTTTCTTTCTTGACTTTTCCTTCCTAGACTTTTCCTTCCTATGTCTTTCCCAAATGACTGTCTTGTACCTTTTTTGTTCCTAAATCCACTCCAGAGTAGCTGTTTCCAGTGTTCTCCAATTTCTTCCACTCCCGACAAGCCCCATTTATATCCCCTACTCTTTGTATCTGGCCTCGCCTATCTTCATGGGGACCGTCTGCTTGGAGTTCTTGAAAAACCTTCCGCCAACTTCACTCACCCTCTACAACCCAGAGGAAGAAGGATCACTCATTTCTTACCATGCCCACCACTAACTGCACTCTTCTGACTTTTCACAACTTTTTCTTTTTGTATTGTCTCCCTTTCCTTGGCATTCAAACAGACTCAAATTTCTCCTACCGTACATAACAAAAGAAAACAACAAAAAGCCACCCAAATCTTTTTTGTACCACACTGTCCCTCAAGTTAAATTTCCATCCCCTGCTTCCCTCCTGATCAAACGTATCTAGAGTAACCTACACCCACAGTGCACACGTGCCTACTTCGTTCAGTCCTGTCCCCACCACCTTTCTTTCAAAGGGCATCAATGACCATTTCTGTCCCCCCCCCAACCTCTACCCCAGAGATGTACACCCTTCCCAACTTTTTCATATGCTTACAGACACATCTATTTACACATATGCACGTACACAGGTTATTATTAAATGGCGATACGCAGAATCAGGCCAATTTTGGCCTACAACTTGCTCTTCCTCTCCTCACTTAGCAAGATGTTACGAAATTCTTTCCAGGTTAAGACATTCAGGTTTCCCTCACTAAAAAAATGGCTGCCTAGTACTTAATTCTAGGAAAGCGTGCAAATGTATTTAACCATTTACTCACCAATAGCTATTCAGACTATTCTCCGTTTTTCTGTTATCAACAATGACGTAATAAATCCCTTTTACATAAATCTTATACACTCATGCTATGATTTGTATAGGATAATTCTTAGATATGAGATTGCTAGAACAAAGTGTATGTGCATTTAAAAATTCAATAGATTCTGACAAATGATGCTCAAAAAATGATGTCTCAACTTAAGCTCCTAATGACAATGATTACTTAGGTGTCAGCTTCTCATCATCAGTGGATGTTAAGACGGATTTTAATTTTTGCTAGTCTAACAGACAAACATTATGATCTCATTATTAAGATTCAGTTTTTAAATTAGCAAAGATGTCCATCCATTTATTAGTCATGTTTTATCTCTTCCTTAGAAAACAAAGTATGTCTACTGTTTTAGTGTTACTTTCTGATTCGTTTATAGAACTCTTCTTACATTAAGGATACTAACCTTTTTCTGTCGTACATTTTGTTTGTATTTCCTGCCAGTCTATGGCCTATTTTTTAACTTTCTTTGTGGTATCTTAAATACAGCTATCACAAACACAAATAGGGCTCCCTCTATCCCAAGTTATAAAAATATTTGTCTATGTTTTCATTTTGAATTTTTACATTTACAGTTTTAATCCAAATGAAGTTTATTTTTACATGTGGTCTGGTATCTAACTACTTTTCCCCAAATGGCCAACTATTACACACCATTTACTGAAGAATTATTCTATCCCCCAGCAATGCCACTTGGAACTGGTTTCTTCCCAGGCTCCATCCGTTTTGATCCCTAACTGGCAGCCACTTCTTTAGCTTCTTGGGTGAAGTATTTCTCCAATTCTTTTTCAACCTTCCTAATTGATCCATTACTAGCTTAGCTCTTCTTCCTGCTGCTAAACGCTACTATTTTGCAATTTTCTATACTCAGTTTCCTCTTTTCTCTGTGTAAATTCCGCATCTGCCATCTAGAGCGCTCTATAACCTGCTCGGTGCTTAGGGCCTTCACGTCCCCATCGGCGGGTCCCTGTGAGGGGCCGGTGAGAATGCCCTCAGGCTGCCTGCTCTGAGGGCTGTGACCTCACTCGGAGGGCGGCCCATCTGTATCTCTCAGCCAACGTGCTCTAGATGGATGTACATTCTGTGGGCGCCTCTTCAGGCCTCTCTCAGTTTGGCGAGCAACACCCGTCTCTTACACTTCACTCTCTCCTCAGCCCCCCGACTGCCAGCTCTCGGAATCACATCTTGTTCCAAGGACCCCCAGAGCCAGGCCTCACGCGGTCCCTTCCGTTCTCACACCCAGGCCTCCCCTCTCCCACGTGCACCGCAGACCCTGCTCAGAACTCTGCTGCGCCGGCCTCAGACCCACCCGGTCTCCCTGCTCCTCTCATTTGCTAAAGTGAAGTTGTGGCAGGAGCAATAGAACCTTGAACTGCTGTTACTAACATACAGCCGCTATAACGTACTCTGTATTTCTTCAAAACAGAAGCCACTCATGCTGGATGAGGAGACAACTGCCAAAGCTTAAACCCACGTGCCATTTCTCCGTTACATGACAGTTCACTACTGTCGTGTAATGACAGGGTCAAGCTAAAAAGCAGAAAGACGTACTGTTTTCCCCTACTTGTAACCAAATGAGAGCGAGCTGACAATACACAACTGTTCTTTTTAGTGTCCACGGTGGGCACAGCCCTTTAATGGGATGCCAAAGCCTGGGATCCTTAATGGACAGGAAAACAAAGTGCTCACATGGGATCCAGCAGGTGCCCACATGAGTAACAGAAAAAGTCTGTCCGTCATCCAGGGCCAGTGACTCATCACATGAAGCTGACGGGCCCTGTCCTCCCTTCTCCTGTCAACAGCAGAGCAAATGGTCCATGCGACGGGTCCAGTTCAAACAGGAGCCTATGACACCAATGTTAGCAACAGGGTCTCTCCCTGGCACACCCGTTCACCCTCAGATACAAGCACCGCCCAAGAATCTAAGACAGATTGTCTTTGGAAGCATCCCGGGGACCTCATGAAAGGGGGTGTTTAAGCATGTTGTAATATGAAACCTTCATTGGGGACACCACAAACGAAAACTAAACATCATGACAGCGATTCAAAGCCACAGTTAGTGCTAAACATTAGTGAGCTGGCCAAAGACTGATCCAACACTGAATTAAGAAAGCTTCCTCCCTTAATTTCATGTTCCTCCCCTTTCGAACTTAAATGCTTCATTTTGGAGACCCTCTCAGCAGCATAACAATGTAGTTCCACGTCAGAAACCCAAAGCATTCAGCACAGCAAGGCCACCAGGAGCCACACCCTTTGTGAAGCCCTTGCTGTTTCCCCACAGAGGACAGAGATGGGTATTTCCACGCAGTCGCAAGACTGTTTTACCTAGAAAGGAAAGCTGGTGTCAGTTCTTTTTCAGCCCTCGGGGACTAAAATAATCACCCCAAATTCTGGGGATTTAAAATAGTTCAGATACAAGGAGAGACCGTTGCTCTGGGACCTCATCCAGCTGGTCACCCTCTCTTACTTTACAAATGACACACCAAGAGCCACAAAGCTAAGACACCTGCAGAGGTGACACTGCCAGCTTATATGAAATTACCATCAAATCCAGAGTTTTTTTCCCGATTCTATCACAAAATAATGCAAGCTTTCACTTCCTTGTAAGTATCTTTGTTGGCTGTAATTGTGCAACATTTTGCAAATGTTAGAACCTTCCGCACAGATTTATTATTGTTTTTTTTTCACCCTTAAGACAATGATCACTGATCTCTAAGGAATCCAGGGGACAGATATCCTGCCAGAGATATTGTGCTTTATTTGCTTTTCTGTTTTGGTTACCCTCTTGAAAAGGAGACTCACTCAAACACATCAAAAGCCATATTCTAGATACAGGGGTTATTATTTATTATTCTTTTTTTAAGCAGAATGAGTTGGCTTGAAAAGATGCTCCTTCTCTAAACAGTCGTCAGTGTTACTATCTTGAAGACAGATTATTAAAACAATAATAAAAATCCCACCATATCCTGCCATGCCATTTTAGTAAAAAAAATTCAGTTTCAGTAGTATTTTTAAAAGGCACAATTCACTTCAGAAATGAAGCAAAAAAGTCTTGAGAGAATAAGAAAACTAACCCCAACTTACTAAGTCATCAAATTTAAAGCAGCTTCTAACTTTGCATATTTAAAACCATATCCTAAGGAATGATTGTTTAACAGAGAAGAGTTCATGCATCCTTGAACTGAATCCTTTATATTAATAAGCTCTTAATATAAAGGAAAAGAGAGGAAAGGTTTACATTTATATAAACTACATAGTCATGAACCACCCATCCCTACTGCCAAGTGTGGCTCTGCAGGGGTTGTTTTCCCCTGGAAGCGTGTCCCAGCCCAAGATGACAGTCACTGAATGTGCGTCCGGCTGTCTTTAACATGTGCATCTGGTTTCATAAAGATGAAAGAAAAACATCTTCCTTTAAAGGAAAAAGAGGAGCAAGGAAACATAACAAATCAAGGGTACATTACTGTTCTTTAAGAGAGTGACATTGGTTATGAAGAGATCAGCCCTCTCTCTACTGAAATGATACCTCTCCTTGAGGTGAATACATTTAGTAATAAAATGTTGAACACGTGCAACCATTTAAGCTCCCCCAAACAATCATCCCCACTCCCACAGCGAATCCAGGTCAGATTTGGTGCTATCTGAGGCAAACATCAGGACTCTCGACCAGCCATGGGCCATGCTCATCTGCAGAAGATGAAGGAAAACTGGAAAGGGCGAGCCCCTCACAGAGAAGCATGTCTGCTGATAGCAACTCCCACCTAATTTTAGAGCCTGACAGGTTGGAAGGAGAATGCTCATAAAAAGGCGCTGAGCTCCGCTTTTCATCAGACTTGACAGAGGCCACTTGTGTGGCCTGTGCTAAGTGTGGCAAATGACAAGGAGCAGAGCTGCTCAGAAATTTCACGCTCCAGGCAAACAGGGAACAAGACATTCCATCACGCAAAGAGCCCGCATCCTCCGTACCCCTTTATCTTGTTTTACAAGGATACGAAGAACCTCAAGGCGGCACTGCACATTCCTGTGCTGTGCTTAGGTTAAAAATACTAGCCCGGCATTTGAAGGTTGTGATCCTGTCTCTTCCCGACACGTCACTTTGGAGGAGTGGGGAGGAGTTTCAGAGCCACCTTTGGGCAGAAAACATAAAGGGAAATGTCTATTCCAGATTGTCTTAGTTTGCTTGCCAAAGGATGACTGGGCATTTCTGTAACACTGGAGATTTTACAGAACTCCTGTGGGGCACCTCTGTGACAGCAAAGCCGGTCTATTTAATCATCTGTTTTAATTTTCCTGAGTACCAACAATGTGCTAAGTGCTACACTCATAGTCTCTGTGGAAATGCACCGGCTCTCAGAGGCTCGGCCGTCTGTTCTTTGGAATGATAAACCCATTCCCAGTCTCAAACTGTGGAGCAAGAAGTCAAAGAGAAAGTGGAAGGTTCTGAACACAAGGGAAGAAAGACAGTGGTATAGACACAAGTGGAACATGGTACTTTGATGGGTTTTTAGACTTTACAGGTATTCAGGTATTTTAAGGTAGAAAGATATTTGGGGCGATGATGAATAAATACGACTTGACTGCAAAACATGAAAGCTGTCTTCAGTTCCACTGCTGACCTTTCTGTGGTCAAGGCAGACATAATCAGACATTCTCATAAAAGTGAAGGACCTACTTCACGCACAGGTTCAGAGAAAGCAGCTTCTGTTTTTGTAAAAGGCACTGTTCTCAAGGGTGCTCTCCCCGAACACATACGCTGCCCCACAATCAGGCTCACTACATACAATGCGGAATGCGTGTGTGCTTGTTTTGTTTTCCATAAAAATACCAAAGGGTGATGAGCTCTGCCCTGTGTGAATTCAATAAACATTTGCTGAATGAATAACTGAGTTAGAACTGCATATTAAACACTCTCTTTCTGACCCCACAAAGACCTATACACCAGCTCACCTCAGTTCCTGAGGCTCAGAGTCATCTTGGATACCTCTCATATATCATCTATTTATCACCATCTATCCACAAGGTGGCCTGTCTCCACAAAGGACTCTTGCTTCCAATCTATGGACACTTGTTACCAGATTTATCTCCCTGAGATTAAAAAAATCTTCCTTTTAATCTAGGTCACTCCCCTATTGAAAACATGCAACGCCTCCTCATTTTCTACAAAATGAAGTCCAAATCTGAGACCAGCAATTGAAACTATCCACTCTCTGCCTTTGTGAATCCCTTCCAACTGTCCTCTCCACTGAAATTGCCATTTCACAGCTCCAGACCCCTGCTCCCAATGTCACATGCCTTTATAGACTAAAGTATGACTGGGGAAAAAAAAATCACTTGCTCTTAGGGATTCACTTATTTGGCCCCCAACCATTCCTACCCAAGGCAGGCAACCCCAAAGCTACATCTCAATTCAACCTTTGTTTGGATGGTTCTAGTAACGAGAAAGAAACTGACAAGAGTCAAATGGCAGGTCATTTCATTTTGAAGCATCTCTAATTGTTAGAAAGTTCTTCCTTATCTGAAAACGTCAAAATAACTGAAAACACAGGGAACAAAAATTAGCCAAGGCTCTGGAGACAGAACCTAGTGATAGTAAATTCCTACGTAAGCTAACCATCAGCTCCAGTTTCCACACATTTAAAAATAGATATGAAAATGCCTGCCAGTTAGTTTCTATATTTTTTACAACAGAGCTTTCCTCAGTCCTTACTTTGGTCAAAATATATGTTATTTATTTTACTTGATTTGTTTAAAACACTTACATAGTTTTTCCCACACACCAAGCACTACTCTGTAAGGGCTTTCTAAATATATGCTTATTTTATTCCACACATGGGCCTATACCATGAATATCACCATTTTTTTAGTGTGTGTAGGGGGTCCACTTTGGCACAGAGAAGTAACCAGTCCAAGTCACACATCTAGTAAGTGATGGAATCAGGGTCTGAACCTGGGCTGTCTGACTCCAGACTCCATCCTCTTAGCCACTGTAAACAAGGAACCAGCAAATCCCCAGCCCCTCCACCAGGGGCCCCTCTTGAACCTTCAGTGGTACAGCTATTGCGCCCTCATGCATCTCCCTTCTAGGGCTGTGCATCAATTTACATCTGTACCCAGCACAGTGCCTGGAGGGTAGTAGGCACTTAGAATACAAATGCTTGGTAAGTGCATAAATGCATGCTTAAATTGGACCCTCTGCTTCAATCAAACATAAGAAAAAGTATTTTAAGTGGCAGTTCATTAAAAAAAATCCCCAACAAAATACTGGCAAACCGAATTCAACAATACATTGAAATGCTCATACACCACAATCCAATGGAATTTATTCTAGGGAAGCAAGGATGGTACAAAATCTACAAACCAGTCAGTGTGATACACGACATTAACAAAATGAAGGAAAAAAAGTTCTTATGCAGAAAAAGCATCTGATAAAACTCAACATCTATTTATTGAAAAACTCTCAACAAAGCAGGTATAGAGGCCACATATGACAAGCCCACAGCTAACATCATACTCAATGGTGACGGCTGAAAACTTTTCTCAAATGGTCAGGAAGAAGACAAAGATGTCCGCTCTCGGCACTATTATTAACCATCGTACTGGAAGTCCTAGCTGGAGCAATTAGGCAAGAAAAAGATACAGAAAGCATCTATATTAGAAAGGAAGAAGGAAAACCGTCACTATTTGCAGATGATGTAATATTATATATAAAAACACTAAAGACTTCATCAGAACAGTTAGAACTAATCCACAGTTCAGTAAAGTGGCAGGATACAAAATCAGTACACAAAAGTCTGTTCCATTTCTTTACACTAATAATGAACTACGAGAAAGAGAAAATAAGAAAACAATCCTGGGGGTAGGGGTGGGATAAATTAGGAGTCTGAGATTTACAGATGCTAACTACTACATATAAAATAGATAAACAACAAGGTCCTACTGTATAGCACAAGGAACTATATTCAATAGCTTGTAATAACCTATTATAAAAAGATTTATAAATATTTGCATGACTGAATCACTATGCTGTACAGCAGAAACAAACACAACATTGTAAATCAACTATACTTCAATTAAAAAAAAGGAAAACAATCCTATTTACAATTGCATCAAAAAGAATAAAAGACCTAGGAATGCATTTAATCAAGGAGATGAACGATCTATATATTGAAAACTACAAGACACTAATGAAAGAAACTAAAGAAGATGGAAGGACATTCCATGCTCATGAATTAGAAGAATTAATACTGTTAAAATGTTCATTTTACCCGAAGCAATATACAGATTCAATTAAAATCCTCACCAAAATTCCAATATTTTTCACAGAAATAGAAAAAACAATCCTGAAATTTGTATGAATCCACAAAAGACCCTGATGAGCTAAGGCAATCTTGAGAAAGAACAAAGCTGCAGGTAATCATGCTCCCTGATTTCAAACTCTATTACAAAGCTATGGTAATCAATATGGTACGGTACTGGCATAAAAACAGACACATAGATCAACAGAACAGAACAGAGAACCCATGCTTGTATGGTCAACTAATTTACAATATAGGAGCCAAGAATATACCATAAGAAAAGGACAGTCTCTTCAATAAATGATGTTGGGAAAACTGGGCAGCCATATGTAGGAGAATAAAAAAGGATCACTATCTTATACCATATGCAAAAATTAACTCTAAACAGGTTAAAGACTTGATCATAATACCTGAAGCCATAAAATTCCTAGAAGAAAATACGGTAAGTTCCTTGACATGGATCCTGGTGATGATTTCTGAATCTGACATCAAGAGCAAAAGCAACCAAAGTGAAAATCAGTAAGTGGAACTACATCAAACTCAAAAGCTTCTGCACAGCAAAGGGAACCATCAATAAAATAAAAGGCAACCTACTAACGGGGGGAAATAACTGCAAACCATGTATCTGATAAGGGGCTACTCTCCAAAACATATAAAGAACTCACACAACTCAACAGCAAAAAACCAAACAAATCCAATTAAAAAATGGACAGAAGATCTGAAGGCATTTTTCCACAGAAGACATACAGATGACCAACAGGCACATGAAAAGATGCTCAACATCACTAATCTTCAAGGAAATGCAAGTCAAAACAATGGGATATCACTTAACCTGTTAAAATGGCTATGTAAACTGCTGTAACCACTATGGAAAAAAGAATGGAGGTTCCTCAAAAAATTAAAAATAGAACTACTATATGATCCAGCAATTCCACTTCAGGGTATTTATCTGAGGAAAGTGAAAACACTAATACAAAAAGATATATGCACCCCTATGTTCACTGCAGCATTAGCTACAGTAGCCAAGATATGAAAACAACCTAAGTGTCTGTCAGTGGACAAATGGATAAAGAAATTGTGAAGTGTTCACACACACATACACACATGCGAATATTACTCAGACATTAAAAAAAAAAGGGGGGGAAATTCTGCCATATGAGGCAACATGGATGGACCTTGAGGGCATTATGTTAAGTGAAGTCAGAGAAAAACAAATACTGTAAGATCTAATTTATATGCGGATTCTAAGAAAACAAAACAAAATCAAAAACCAAGCTCACAGATTCAGAATGCTAATAGACTGGTGGTTGCCAGAGGTAGGGGTGGGAGAAATGGGAGGACTGTTTTGTTTTTAAATAAATTATAAAAAAGTTTTTTTAAAAAGAGAAAAAAATCCATACAAACACAGCAGCTGAGAGTCTGGCATCAAATTCTTGTAAGCTGAAGAGTAATAAGGTACAAATTAACCTGGTTGAGGTACTTAAGAGACTATATATATAAGCATGTATCAGGTCCCAAATTTCCAACTTACTACTAATGAAAAATACTTCCCATCTGACACTTTCCTATGTGCAGCTGTTAATCTATTAATTTAGCAGTGCATGGCGGATGAGCTTTACAGTTCCTAAACTGCTTAGTTATGGTCATTTCCTCATGAGATCGCACCTGCACCATAAAAATCCAACAGGAACACTTTGAAATCTATTTCAAGTCCTCATTAACTCAAACCCACAGCAGACCACTTATTTATTTCATTGCACTAGAGAAATAAAATTAATAACCAAAATGTTGAAAAGACAAACTCCAGCCAGAATGTTCAGTAACAGAACAGAACTGCACAGCTTAAAAATTTGTGGCTGGCAGTTATGCATCCTTAACAGCATGAACTATTAAAGAGAGACAGATGTTAGTGAGGAGAAAAGGGAGCGGTTTTCTGCAGTCAAGCAGTTCACGGCCATGGGGTTAGGTGTGGGGGAATGAAACAACCTGCACAAAGCTGAGTGGCCCTGATTTGAGGTCAGACTTGGCAAAAGCCCCAGAACCAGGAACCTGGCAAAACCATTCAATGACTATTTTCCCTTTGTCCATCCCAGTGGAAACTGAGAAACAGCAAAAACACTGTGATGAGCAAATGCACACAAGATAATTTTGCTGCAGAGAAATGAATGACTGGAACACTGAAAAGGTGAACCTGGAAGAAAAATTCACGGGCACAAAGGCATTTATGTGAGTATCTGTTGGGCACATTCAACGCTGCTATTACCTCTGATCCATCTCTACCTAGAGTCTCAGACAATACAAATGCAAACCAGCAAAACAGACCCCTCTAGTAAGAGGCAAAAAATCAAAAAACAAAACACAAAACAAAAAACCAAACCCATCATAGATGATTTCAAGGCTTAAAAAAACAATCATTAGGAAGGTCATGAGCACACAGTGCTGTTTCACTCCCCGTACTGGGACACGTGGGGCCAGAAGTGGACTCGTGCTGGCGAGAACAGGCTGCAGAGAGATGGTCAGTTAGAAGGGACAGAACAGAGGCTTAGAGAAGCACAGTAACCGGCTACTGGGAGGCATCTCAGCAGGGGGCGGAAAAGAGGAAGGGGAAAAAATGAAGGCAAATCACAAAGTTCAGAAATCCTGCTGTGAAGGGACAGGTACCACTTCTTCTCTGACTTTTAGTCTAAACTTGGCTGTGTACATGCTCTGTATTTGTGCGGCAGAGTAACACTGATGATCTTATCAGTGAAACCATCTTTTTTGATGGTGATGAAATGGCTCCCACCACCTTGTTCATTACCCCAGTACTATCACAGAAGATGATCTTGTCTATTCATTTAAAAATGTTTTAAATGTGGAAATAATATACTTTCGATTACGCACACACATCCATTTTTATTATCACCTGTAATCAAGGCAACATTAAGGCAGTGAAAAAGCGAAGTCTAAGCTTAAGATGAATAATTGAATCATGTCCATGGACGATGTAGAAAAGAACACTGTGCCGCACTGGTGATGGATGGCACTCAGGATGGTGGATGGGGAACATGTGACAGTTATGAAGCATCAGGAGTGTGTGCAGAAAAGCTGGTTACAAAGCCAGCACACTGAGTACAAAAACCTTTATTTAGTGAATTCTGTGTAATATCTCTACTACCTAGTAATTAACACACAAAGCCAGGGCCGTAAGGAGACCCCTCACCCTGTTAGAATTGGGCGGCTGGGCTCACTGGCTCCACTCAGGCTTCTTCAGTCCATTGCTGCTCGACTTTTGCTAGCTACTCTTCCCACCAAATGCTCATGGCCCATCCCAACACCGCCCAACCCATCTCCTCCGTGACTTCCGGGCCATACTGTGCCGTCCTCCTTGAAACTTCTCCCTGTGATGCAGGCTTTCCTGGCTCCTTTTCCCCACCTCCCTCACCTCCTGTCTTCTAAAGTTTAAAGCTCCCCAGAGACTCTCGTCCTCTTCCTCTTCTATACACACTATTGAGGGGGCTCAAGCTGTGCGCAGGGATTCATCCACTTCGTGACTCCCCCGACTCCTGCCCCTAACTATGAGCACCTGGCAGATGGCCCACGTGCAATTGGCATAGCCCCTTTCAAGGGCTCCCCACTGCATATGGGATAAAAATCTCACCCCATTTGGGTGCATACCAGACCATTAGGGTTTGGACCTGTCTCCCTTCCAGGCTCATCTCTTGCCACTGGGCTCCAGCCGTGGTCCTGAGCATAGCCCTTCTGTGTATGAACTCTCCTCCCTCCCAAGCCCTTCCCTTGTCGGCCCAAAGCTCCTTTCCAGGAAGCCTTCTTCCCAGGAATAGTCTTTGATGTTCCTAACTCTTCTGAGCTCCCGTAGGACCTGTGATCAACTTAAATCAAGCTGCTAAAAATCTTTGATTACACCTCCATTTCTTAGGTAGACTCTATCTTTCCTTATATTCCCAGCCCTGCCAGAATCAAGATAGCTGCTTATGAAATTATTTTTTCAATGGCTGAGAAATTACTTTTATTTACTTAAGCAACCTTTTCACCTAGTCATTCCTTGATACTTACTGTAATTCCTCACTTGGAAATTCCTTCTTATTCAAACTAGTATTAGTAAAACTAACACTATCTTAAGTGTCCTTTGGCTTCTCTCTGCGGCACAGAGCCTTCCGGGACCTCACTTACATTCACAGTGCGGAAAAGACCTTACAAGAATCGTAAATACAAATCAATAAAAATGCTGACAAGTGAAGAAGGAAAGGGAAATTGAATGCGTGAAATAAGAGGCTGCTTTAGAAAACAAGTTAGAAAAGCCAAAAGCCACTTAAAAGAAACAAGCTTTACAAAGTCTGGAAAAAGTAATAAAAAAAATCCAAAGTAACGACTGTAAACTCTCATAAAACATAATGAGGAATGGTCAACTGAATTAACATGTCAGTAGAATTCCTTTTTTAAAAAATTACTCAACTTGTCTGAAAGGTTTCCAAACATTAGCATGCAGGCAACAACACAATAAATGTATGCTAGGGAAATACAAAGAAAAATTTACTTTGATGCTCTAAAAGGGAGGGGCAGTGCTATTTCCTGCTTTTGTCAAGGACTCTGACTCAAAATACTCTTAAAGATTAGATCATGCAAAAAATTTCACAGAAGTACAAATGGCTGTAAACATTCATTTTCTGACATTGTTTGTTGGTTTTGAATGGACAGAAGCAATTATCAAAGGAGAGGAGAGGGAAGTGGTCCAACAGAAATTTCACAGGAAGGAAGTGTTCCACTGGTAGAGGCTTCTGGCAATGATAGCTAGATGATTTCAGAGTGCTTCAACTATCACAGCCTTGCTCACTCATTTGTCAAGTGTTTATATATGTATCTACTCTGGGCTCTGGGGACACTGCAGTGGGCAACACCACTTTCTAAAGGGAAGAGAGAGGAACACATTAACAGAGGAAAAGATAATGTCAGCTGGGGAGAAGTGTGATTGGGAAGCAATAAAGGTGATGTGGGACCGGGACGGGGAGGACCCCTGTCTCACACAGGGTGGGGGGGACGGCATCTCTCATCAGGGCAGTGAGAGTGAGTGAAGGCGTGGGGGTGCGGGGGAAAGTGAACATTCCAGGCAGGTTTAAAATGGAGGGGGTATGTTGGGAGTGGGGAGTGTGTGCAAGCAAAGCAAGGTGGCCAGTCTGACTGCAGCTGACGGCAGCTGAGTGGACGAAGGGGAGAGGGCAGGGGCCACACTGCAGGGGGTCTGTGGGTATTCCTCAAGGCTGGTCAAACACAATCCAAAGGTTATCAAGAAGCCACATTAATTTCTGAGACAATAGCAGTCGCTTTCTTTTGACCACAGATCTCAGAACTGGCTGCCCTGCCCTGCCTGCTAACACAGACCCCAGGGAGGAAGTCTGCCTGTCATTCTATCAAGAACAACATCAATGCTTCACCCAAACCGACACCACTGCAAACCCTCAATCCCGGGGTGGAGGGGTGGTGGTAATACGTTTACAGGGGACTGGAACTCACCAACGTCACCTCAAGGGGAGGGCCTGGCTAGATTCTAGATTACACTTGCATTTTCCCACTGAGAGTTATTAGGGGCCATCATCTCTCCTACCACCAACCCTGCTGTTGGCAGCCCTGTGGCTGTGCAGGAGCGAGCAGCTGTGGAGGGGGTCCAGCTCCTGCAGGGAGGGAGGGCGAGAGGGAGGAGGCCTGCAGGGGAAGGAGCCTGCGGCACGTGGAAGGAAAAAGGTGACTATCTGCTAGGTTTTTTCTAGGGCTGCTTATATTTCTGAAGAAAATACTTGGAAAAATGAAGGCTTAAAAATAACAGAATGGATTTCTATTGACAGAATTTTGGGTCAGAGGATGAGGCCAGGTGCAGAGGCAACCCCCAACCCCACTGAGACCTACTCTGCCCTCTCTGGGGAGGGGTGCGTGGTGTCCACAGGGTGAGTTCCTGCTGCTGTTCTTGCTCCTTCCAGCATGTGGAGGGTGGCCGTCACCATCTGCCCACTCTGAGGCTGGTTTGTCCTCAGGACATAGTGTTGGCCAATGATGTGTGGCCAAGGTGGGAGGTGACACTTCTAGCCAAAAGGACTTGTGGGTAACACGCTTTCCCTCTGCGCCACAGGGACAGACCTGTGGGGTGGGGAGGCTCCTTGGGCAGGGCCTGGAGGGAGTGCAGGCTGATGGCTGACAGACAGCACCAGGAAACCAGATGTAAGCTCTTCCGAGGTTAAGCCCGAGATTCTGGAGGTGCCTGTTACCTGCAACGGCCGAGCCTCTCCTACTGACAGAGAAGAGGGCGGCCAGGAAGAACCCGTTCCTCATGAGTAGAAAATTCTAACACTTGATATCTGAGAGTCTCCCCACTCCTGAACTGAGTAGGTAACACAACACGTACATATTTCAAAATTCCAAAACAATTTTTTAACTTTTTTTTGATTTTGGAAGTTGAAACTCAAAAGTTGGGGAAAAACAAGGTAAGACAGAGAATTCAGAATCCAGGAGGTCTCACGGAAGGAAAGTGGGGAACTGGTACTTGGAGCTGTCTCTCTGAGGCGCCCGGGCATCTCGCACACCCTCCCTCCCTCCCTTTCTTCCGGGCTGAACGGAGAGAATGTCCCTCCTTCTGTGAGGGCCAGTCCTTCCACGGGGGCTTGGGGTCCCCTCACCTTCTCAGGAACTGGGCCCCTAGGGTGCTTCTCTCCCTCCTGGAACCAACCCACTGACACACCAAAATAATCTGGTTTCTCCCACCTTAACAGGACATGCCACTGACTTCATACACCCCACACCACTGAACTTCTCAAAAGCCTGTCCACTTCCTCTCCCCTCAAACCTCCTCCCTGATCCTGAACTTACTGCCACGAAAGCTATCGAAGGCCCAGTTTATAAATGTCTTACAAAATTACGATTTGATTTTTTTGATTGATTTGCTTTCTTAGCACAGCTATACAAGTTATTCCACAGGAAGAAAATGACAAACTTGGAAAGCAGTCTGGAGAAGGAGGAAGAGAGTGGGAAGATATAACCCACAGTTGTTAAAAGTCAGAGACGTTCCGTTCATCTATCAGGGATTATTTCTTCTAAATTTTTTAAAAAACATTTAAAATGTAAGCCTTTCAGATTACAGCATTAATAGAAAATTGCTGCAACTAGGAAAATAATACAATACCAAATAATGCACGAGAACAAAGCGAATCCCTCAATCCCTCAGTAACACCCACCCACGAGAAACCAATACTCAAGTCTTCTTCAGCTTACGATGGGGCTGCATCCCGATACACCCATCGTAAGTTAAAAAACATCAGAAGTTTAAATGCACTGAATACATCTAACCTATGGAACATCATAGCTTAAAAGTGCTCAGAACACTTACATTAGCCTACAGTTAGGAAAATAGTCTAACACAAAGCCTATTTTATAATAAAGTGTTGAGTAACTCATATAATTTATTAACACTGTGCTGAAGGTGGAAAACAGGATGGCTGTCTGGGTGCGGAATGGCTGTAAGTGTACCAGCTGTTCGCCTTGTGATCGCATGGCTGCTGCGGAGCTCCGTTTGCCACTGCCCAGCGTCACGAGAGAGTATGTTACTGCATCTCTCTTGCCCAGGAAAAGGTCAACATGCAAAATTCGAAGTACAGTTTGTACCAAATGTGACTGCGTTCACACCATCATACAGTCAATCCCTTGCAAGTCTAACGACTCGCTGTAAGTCAGGGATCACCTATATGTGAACACCATGCACAGACGTCCTCGCCTCTTTCTCTATGTACTCTCTCCAGCCGCCAGTCTGCCCCTACTGTGCACTGCTAGTGCTGTTGTCAAGACCGTCAGTGAATCCGCCTCATCAAATCCAAGAACTCTCCTTCCTTATTTGACCAACCAAACACATTGAGTGTCACCTGCTACTCCCTCCTTTTCACACCCTCCCCTTGGCTTCCTGGTCTACCTGGTCTGCACTCTGCTGGTTTTCCTTGCACCTCTGTGGTTGCTTCTTAGGCTCTTTGCTGGCTCTTCCTTCTCCAACCAACCCCTAGATGTGGGGCTCCTGAGGGCTCAGTCCTGAGCCTTCTCCACTCTTTACATGTTCCTCCATGTGATTCTGTCCCTGCCCCTGGATTTAAATAACACACTTACGCTGAAGAAGCCCACATTTATAACTCCAACCCAGATCTCTCTTTGGACCATAAGACCCAAATATCTAAGCCCATCCTTGACATCATCACTTCGATAAAAATTTAACAGGCACCACAAACTTGACAGGTCCAAAACATTTCTCCTCCCCAACCACTGCCAACAACTTGACACCAGCTGCTCAGATTTAAAACCTCAGAGTCATCCTTGATGTGTCCCTTTCCCTCCCCTCCACATGCAATCCCTCACTCCGTCCTGTTGGATCTACCTTCCTGGTGTATTCCAAATTCACTTTTCCCCACATTCAACGTCTACGTTTTAGTCCAGGCCACCTTATCTCTTACCTGGTCTACTGTTACGGATGACTACTGGCTCTCTCTACATCCACACCTATCCTTTACATCTATTACCCACAAAACCCAAGATGGTTTTCTTACATCAAACATGTCACCTTCCAGCAAAAACCCCAAAGGGAATCCCACCACACTTGGGATTCCAAACGAACTCCTAACATGGCCACAAAACCCTGCCTTTCCACACACCCATTTCCTCTTTACTTACCACACCCCAGTCTTCTCTCAGGTCTTCTCTAAAGCCAAGTGATTTGTACTCAGGGCCTTTGCTCTAACATGCTGGGCTCCTCTTCCCTCATTTTCATACAGTTTGCTCCCTCTCAGCTTTTAAGTTGCCACTTAAATGAAAACTCAAGGGAACTTCTGTTGCTGACTGAATTCACACCAGGCCCCTCTGTCACTCTGAGGAACAGTCCCTGTTTATTTCATTCACAGCCCTTGTTCCAACTTGCAACGTTCATGTTTTCGGTTCGCTTGCTTTTGCCTATATTTCCCATAAGAGCAAAGACCACATCTCTCCGGGTCACTGCTACATTCCCAGGGTTTAACCCAATGCTTGGCATAGTGTAAATTCTTAACAAATATAGAGACTGCATAAATGAACGTGGTTTTTCCCCATCCCACCTCCACCAATCAATGCTGACCAAGAATTTCTGATGCAAGGTGAGGAGGAGGAGGAGAGCTGCTGGCAGCCATATGTGGACTTGAATGAAGTGTGAAAGTCTGGCTGGGTGAGCAGAGGCAGCTCCACAAAAGCCCTTCTAACACTCTGTCCTTCCTGTTGCTGAGGATTCTGAGCAAAGGATCAAAGGTGGGGCTTCCAACACAGGCAGATTTGCAGATTCTCAAACCCCCCAGCCACAGTTTTAGAGTATTTATACTTTTTTCTAATCTTTTCTGAATATTTAAATTAGGTTTATTCACATTAAATTTTGGAGTTGAACTAGACATATCCTTGGCAAAATATAGAGAAGTTGAGGGTCCAGATGTAGGCAGCATGTACACAGGGATTTTCACTTGTACCCTAGATGGTTTTCTTTTTTAATTTTTTTCTTTTTTTAATTGAAGTACAGTTGATTTACAACTATATATAATACACACACACATATATAAATTGTGTTAGTTTCAGGTGGACAGCAGAATGATTCAATTATATCTATCTATTCTTTTTCATATTCTTTGCCATTGTAAGTTGTAACAAGATATTGAATATAGTTCCTTGTGCTATACAGTAGGACCCTGTTGTTTCCTAGATGATTTTCTGTTTGAGATTCAATTTCGGAATTGCCCACTACCTTAACTAGGATCAAAGGGTATATTCTCTGTTAAAAATATGTTTGTATGCATATTAATGTTTATATTTACATACATATGTGTACAAATGAAGGCAGCTGGAGGCAAGGAGGACCCTAGGCACCATCCATTACTTAACGCAGCAAACTCGACTCACAGATGATTTTTAAACGTGTAAGAATGTAGGCTGTGTTTATCAGTAAAGCCCGAGTAGATGATTTTACATTGCCTTTTTTCGGGACATTAACCAAGGGAAATGATGAAGCTTTCTCTCAGGTCTTAATAAGGCCACAGTGTTTTATGTCAATTTCTACATGAAGACCTAGAACCACCTGCCTTGGGGCATTCAACAGCAGAACTGTGGCAGCTGGTCAGAGAAGCAGGCGGGTGCTCAGATGCTCAGAGCATCACAGAATTGGAAAACCTGGCTTAAGCACCAGTTTTGCCGTGTGACTTGGGGCAACTCCTCTAACTTCCCTACACCACAGACTCCTCATCCAGAAAACTGAGACCATGAGAGTGATCTCCAAGGATGGTTTTCCTCTGAAGAAATGAGATGATGCACAGAGAATGCCAGCACGGAGGCTGGCGTATTGTGTGCACTCCCCTACGCTATGTGTTCAAGTACCAGCTGAACATCCCCTCTGCCTGTGCTTCACTTTTGACTGAGCTCCCAAGAGCAAGAACAAGAAAAGAAGCTTCTACAGACGAGATGGGACTTGACTGAATACTTAAAAATGTGTTGAATTTCAGAGAACGGAGTAAAGGAAATAAGCAGTGTCGGGATGGAGCCCCGAGGAAGGAGAGCCAGGCAGAGGCAAGCCTGACAAGGCTTGTATTTAGGAGGTGAGCCTGGGCGGCGAGGAGTATTTGGGGTGGGGACTCGGGGTGGTGAGGCGGCACCTTCGCAGGCTGGATGAAGGTGCCACCAAGAGCTGGTTGAGGAGCTCACACCTGACACCGACAAGGACCAGGACGCCGCGTGTGTCCCTGTTCAGTGTCCTCACCATGCCTCCCACTTGATGTATTTCACCATCATGCTTATCACTATGATGACATCTCTAATCTACTTCTTACTGGGAATGAACAGAGAAAGATCGAGCCCACTTCACAAACCCAGGTCAGAGGATACTGAATCCAAATCAAAAGATTATACTTACGGGAAAATTTTCTTCCCTTCCCACAGACCAATGATAGGCCAGGAATGGCTTTCCCACCAGGGAGATAATGAACATCCACAGTGCCTGGTACTCCCGCCGTCAGCCAGTGACCATCAGTGTATCTCCAGGCAGAGGCAGAGGCAGGGGAGAGACTTCTCTCCTTCTGCCCTGAAGAGGGAGCAGAGCAGGAAGCCAAAGAACACGCGTCTAGCTGGCAACCTACATAAGATGTACCCTGGGGCTTAGGGGAGACACCGTCACAGAAAAGCAGGAGGAAGATCACCCCTAACTCTCTCCCGTCAAGCCTTCTCAATGCAGAGAAAACATGAACAATTATCAGACTTCCAGACACCCTCCCAATCCTATGAATTATTTAACTTCACCTATGAAGGCAGAAATCCACAGACAGACCCAGGAATGGATGTGCCCTGCTAAGAAAGAGCCGTAGAGAAAGTCTGCTTTGGGCACTGAAGCTGCTCTCCAGGTTCACCGTACAAGAAGCGGAAGTCCTGGGCGAGAGCTTCCAAAATAAATCTGTGAATATTCTTTTGATTTTGAATTAGAAGCAATGTAATATCAGCATTAGCATTAATGCCAATCCCTGAGTAATATCTTGGGGAAGTCCAGCAGAGATAACAAAAGCAAAAACATAAATACTCATGCTTTTTACTTCTGAACATACTTTAAATGGAGTTTCAAGCTGCCACATGGTGACCAATATTTAAGACTTACATAAAACTCCTCTGTATACTTTAATACATTAAAATATAAATGTATATATGTATGTATAATATATATATGATCTAAATAAATGGATAAGGCAATGAGAATCTCCATTACAATGCAACAAGGAGAATGGAAGTGAATATTAAAATAAATCATAACAATATTGTAAGTCATTAAAAAATGAATTTATGGGTCCTCATGTCTTCCCTTTTACACACAGAGTCTTTTTATTATTTAATAGGCTCCATAAAAGTCCACAATGTACTCACTAGATCCTGACGTGATGTGAAAACATACTTCTACAGGTAAGGAAGCTTAGGGATTTAGAGGCTTTTTAGTCTAATCTGTTTATTTTAAAGGTGCAAAATCCCAACCTAGCTACAGAGAGAGCAAGTACCTTAGCCTCATGACAGGACGTGCAGGGTTAGCACGGCTCTGGAGCTCTGCGCTCTAGTCTTGGCTCTGTCAGCTAGTGATGGATGGTGTGACCTTTGTTAAAACACTCAGCAGACCGAGTTTTAGTTTCTTCACCTTTAAAATGAGAGGGTTCAAACAGATGAACCCTAACATATGTGCAATTTGTCCAGAGCCCAAAACCGAATTAGTGGAAAAATATACCACAAAGGAAGAAGCAAAAGAGACAGGTATGAAATTGAGGACCTAACATCTCCCCAGAGGCTGATTCGTGCCCTGCTTCCATCCCAAAGGGCAGGCCCCTCATGGATCGCCGGTGTCCACGTCCTCGGCAGGGACAGTGCAGGGGGATGGCTGGGAGTTGGTTAACCCAGGAGTGAAGAAAGAAGACTCTGGCCCAGAACATAACACCTGCAGAGCCGTCGGGACACTGCTTACCTAGCTTCCTCATCATGCCAGAGGTAACGTCTCAGTTCATCCTGATTTTAATGCTCAGCCTCATATACCCTTGTATCACTTCTGCTACAGTCAGGACAAGGGTTCAGGAATGGCAAATACTCATGTCCTAGAAGCAGTATTAAATGTCTTTCTTTATGGGAGAGAAGAGCATCTTTAAAAGGTACTTCTATCTTTGTAGTGTGCAGCTTCTACTGTCCACAGTGATAATATTTGAAAATTCAACTTCTTTTGAGTCTCAGTTTTTCCAATGAGACCCTAAGATTTAGGTACCTGGCCACCAGGTTGTATCTGGGTTCCTTGGTCTCAGGGTCCACACCAACAAGTTTTGCTGAAGGCCTGCTTTGTCCTATGTGGCAGATTGCCAGCTGTCCCCCAATATCCATTCCTCCCATTTCCTTGATAACAAGGCCCTAATTTTTAGCTGGCACATTTTTTTCTGAGAATAAAATTACATCTCTAAACCTTCTTGTGCAGACATAATACATGCCACTTTCTGGCAAACATCCTTGTAAGACATCCTCCCCCTTCCCTATTTTTCCCTACTGCTGCCTTCATGCTAGCTGGAAAGTGGATATAATGGCTGGAACCCCTGCAGCCTTCTAGGACCACGAAGTCATACTGGGAACAGAAGCCATATATGGATAAAGAAGCAAGAGAAAAGGAGCTTGGATTCCTTACACCTTGGACATCAAGTCGTTCCTGAACTGATTCCTCCTGCACTTCTTTTTATGTGAGAAGGAAAATTAAACATCTTTCTCTTTAAGCCATAGTCATTTTTGACTTTGTCTCCTGTTGCTCACAGCTGAGCCTAATCTGAACAACACATCTTGAGATTCAGATTCATTTTCAAAAATAGAAATAATGATTAAAATGGCAAAAGATAAGCACCATTAGCACACGTATTATTCACACAGATGATAACTACACTATTGATTCAGTTCTAATAAAAAGGAAGTGACTTTCTACTTTGTTTTCATAGGATAATGAAATATAACATTCTTTTCCCAGGACAGTTTTCTACCAAGGAGCTGGAGCTAGATGCCAGCTGTGAGTAACCTGAAATCTACCCGCTCCAGCATCACCAAAGCTCAGCAACCCACAGCTTTTATGGATCTCACAAGCATGACTATTAGAACAATGTAAACAAAATTTGAACCTATCTAAGTGACTTTACTACCTAAAACAGCAAATTCAGCATCATCTGTAGATAACTGAAATATTAAAAATTTTGTATATACAAAGGATGAACAAATCTCTAGTGACTACTGCTGTCACCTACGGCACTGAGTTTATGCACAGCCTGACCTGTCACAGTTATGGCCTCGACTACTATGACATTGTTAAAGAACAATAAACCTAGCTGGCAGTCTGGAAGTGAATCTAAGCCACCCAAATTAAAACACCTGTTTAACTCATTAATATCGCAGCAAGATAAACAGCAAATTCTCATGATGCCAAGTCACGGCCATGTCCCCAGGATGCGATGGGGACTCTTTTCCTGGCTGCCCTCCCCATGCTGTCAGCCACCAGGCCTGGGGGCTGCTCTCCGGGGCCCCAACTCAATGCAGACCCCATTTCCTTAGGACAAAGTTCAGAGAAACTCTGAGCTGTTATCCACCTTGTCACAAGGGAGCCCTGCAGGAGGCTCAGAAAATCTCCCCAGGTCTGTCTTACAGGGACCGGCTGCTCACTGCTCAGGCCACCTTGTGATTTTTACTGTAAGTGGGTTACTTATTCTCAGATTGCTGCAAAGCACTGTCTTTTTTTAAAACACGGAAGAGGATTTATTTACAGTGGAATGGCGACTGCAGCCACCACACACTTGGATGCTGGAGCCTATTTCTCTGTTACAAGATAGCAAGAAAACAGACTCTTCCTTATCATCTTTTACAGTCAAATTATTTTAACGCAGCTGCTATCGAAGGAGGAAAGAACACAAACATGTGCTCTCTGAACATGAATATTATGGTCTCAACCTAGAAAGCCTGAAGAACAAAGAGAATTCTAAAGAAAGGCAGGAATCTGTTTATGCAAGAATATGTCACTGTGAAGCACAATATAAAAAGAAAATCATCAAGAACAACTGATTCAATTTAAAACAATTTCCTAATCATATGCAAGCACCATGGCCTCTCAACAGGTTCTTTTTAAAAACACTCTTCACTCGCATGTTCTGAATATTTCTGACCTATTCTGAGCCGTGAGAGCACAGCGCCAGAGAAAAACATCTTTGCTAGTTTCAGCAGTCCACTCTCCACGGATGCAGACGAGTCAATATTCAAAACTGCACATGCCACGCACTCAGCACAGAGGTTAACGAGGATGAAAACACTAATTAGTGTTCTGAGGACATGTTCTCTGAGTGGCAAAGCCCGTATACCAGCAACTACAAATTATGTAGCTCCAAGGTTAGAAAAATCTAGACTAAATTAAAGGGAAAAAAAAAAACCCCACTCTTTCTACCCCAAGGCATCTTACCTTGGTAAACCCAAAGAATCATCTAATTTTAACATTTCTGGTCAGCTACAAAGCAAACCACCTTTGGGACATTCTTGATGTTTCACACGCATCACTGTAAGTAAACCTCAGAAGAGTAAAATTCCTCAGTATCAGAGAACAGGAATTAGGATAATACAATCTGTGTTAAATATTTGTAATTCTTACTATTTTGTACTCAATTTGCTTGCCCCATAAAACTTTATCTCCCTTCTAATGTATTCTTTTATAAAGTGTGGAAACTGTTATTAATGGATTTATTCAGAGTACACTCTGTTCCCTGTTCCCTTTCAGGTCTATAAATTTTGTCTTTCATTTGTGGAGGACAAAAGCCAATCTTTCAGCTGGCTGAACAAAATCGAGATACTGAGAAACCAAAAGGTGCATTTTTGCTACACTACATCCTCTATCACGCCACGGTCACCCACAGTGCAAACACTACTCCACTCGTGAAAGACAGCTGCCCAAGGCAACCCAACGGCATAGGACGCTGAAGGCATGAGGCCTCTCTTCTTGAATATACTGAGAAATTACGAAATTACACTGTAATGAAAGGGCAGGGGCAGTCTCTGAATGAGGGTTGCGGTAAAATTGTTCAGGAGTCCTGCTGAGGACCTCGGAATTTCAAAAGCACCCATGCCTCCAAGCCCTACCCATCCAGTTTCCACCTCTCCTGTGAAGACTCCCTCCCTCCCAGCCCGGGCCAGGACACTGCAGTGCTGACGGGAGCGTTCACCTTTCCCTTGATCACTGGGAAAACATCCTTAGGGTATCTGACCTTTCAGATCTCTGTGTCTCAACTTCTCAGTCCAACTGTAAATTTCCCAGGGCCAGCGCCTGTGTCTGGAATTTCTCTGTATTCAAACAAACAGTACCACCTGGCATTGAATGTCATGGCATAGATATCTGCTCACAGACTACATTTAACTACCATTTTCCTTTTGTTTAAAATGAAACAGATCACTGATTATAAATATAGACAGACTTTTCAGGTAAATCACTTATCACCTAACCTGCTTTTATAAACGTAATTTCTAATGCTCAGTATTTCAATTTCTTTTTAAAGACACAGCACAGAGGTTGTAATCAATATTATGTGGTCCTGCCATTCACAATTAAAGGAAGAAAAACATTAGTCAATTGCAGATTTGATAAACCATATTAAAAAGAAATTCTTATGTGTACCCCAGACTGGAAGAGAAAGTTTTTCTAGGATCTGATTTTTGAAATTATATTTCTGATACAGATCCATTTTCTACCCACAGCTGTAGTCAGGAATAGATAAAACCACACAGCTTGATCTGAGTCTCAGCAAAATACGATACCTCTCGCCCGCCATTCAAGATGCTCTGGGTCCTGACTGAAAGTCTGTCATACAAAGAACAGAGCAGCGCCCTGCAGCCTGTTCAGCTGCACCACCAGGCAGACGTGCATGGTCACAGCCACCACTGATGGCCCTGACCAGCCGTGCAGGGCAATCTGTGCTGCAGTATTTGCTTCAAAATGGGAACATGTCTCATGGAGTGTAAGAAGGAAGGACAAGCAGCCCAGGGAATTTTCTTTTTAAATCACATACAGAATAAATATAAATGCCAAGGTCAAGTGAAGTCAAAAGCTGTATTATCCTAAAGTAGCTGAAAACAAAAACAAAGTATCTCCCCCCTCGCCTCAAATGCTGTGGTTTCTTTAACACACCATGAGGACTTTTCTCCACTCGTGCACAAATCCCTCTCTAGGGCCTGCTTTTACAGCGGCATGTCACACTGGCAACACCAGTGAGAGCCTGATCCAAACGTGAGGACATCTGTCACGCTCACGTTCCCTGTCAGAGCTCTGCTGTGTGCACTTGAGCTAAACCACCGCCAAGTGTTGTGACATCACACTACCTTCCAAAGGCACCTTTCCACAATGAAATAATTCTACTTTAATAACTCAGTGCAATATGCACGATGTGAATAATCAATAGATGTAAAATCTTCTCCTGGCATTATACCAGAAGAGCTATCTGCACTTTCCCCACAGGCACAGCTCCATCTTCTAAAACGTGGGAAAGAGGAGTAAGGCAGTAAGATCTGGAAAACCAGTGTGTTCTTGTCCAGTTACTTACTTACTATCTTTTTAATTATTTACCACAAAGCTTTTAATCTTTCCCCCCTGTTGGAGCAACACAAATAAAAGGCTGTACACATTTCAGTAGCTCAAGAAGGCCAAATGTTACAGTTGATAGGGACATATTTTCTACACATGGAGAATAAAGAAAACAGCAAAGAATGACAGCCTAAAAGAGATTTTAAAAGTCTAATGCAGGACTAGGGTGAATTAATGAACCATATAAGCACGAGACAGAGGTTGCTGGCCCCTAAAGGATACCTCTCTACGCAATGACTCACCTGGAAAACGAAAGAAGCCACAATAGCTATGGAAGACTGAAAGTCTGTTGTACTTATTTCTAACACTGACTGAAAAAAAAAAACCTGACTGTATTCTATGTGCCAGACCCTTAATATGGGCACACCTTGGGGATACTGCGGGTTTGGTTCAGCACCACGACAATAAAGCAAATAACATAATGAAGCGAGTTACATGAAATTTTTTGGTTTCCAAGTACATAGAAAAGCTATGTTTACACTATACTGCAATCTAGTAAGTGTGCATTAGCAATTATGTCTAAAAAAACCAGTGTATACACCTTAACTGAAAAATATTTTATCACTAAAGAAAAGCTAACCATCAACGGGGGACGGTACAGCTCAGCGGCAGAGTGCATGCTCAGCACGTACAAGGTCCTGGGTTCAATCCCCAGTATAGCCATTTAAATAATTAAATAAATAAAAAACCCCAATTACCTCCCCGTAAGCCAAAAAAAAAAAAAAAAAAAAAAGCTAACCAACCATCATCTAAGCCTTCAGTGAATCTTAATCTTTTTGCAACAGTAACATCAAACTTCACCGACCACAGATCATAACAAATATGATAATGAAAAACTTTGAAAATTTGCAAGAATTATCAAAACGTGACACAGAGACGTGAGGTGAACAAGTGCTGTTGGGAAAATGGCACCGACAGAGCTTGTAGATGCAGGGTTGCCACAAACCTTCACTGTGTCAGAAATGCAGTGTCTGCAAAGCGCAATAAAGCAAAGCACAATCCAGAAGGTGTGCCTGTGCACAGCATCTCACACAACCCTGCAGGGATCCTCCCGTGTGGGTACTATCTCTGCTTACGCTGAGAAAAACTGTGCTGGGAAGCTTATGTGACTTCCCTGCGTCATCCCAGCGAGCACATGCAGACTTCAGCCCGACAGAGCTCCGTGACAAAGGCCCTGTGCGTCTACTGAGAATACTATGATTTCATAAATACTATTTTTATTGACCAAGGATCAGCAAATGTTTTCTTAGGGGGCCATGCACTGAGTATTTTAGCCTCTGCGGGCCGTGCGGTCTCTGCACCTGTTAAAGCGCTAGGACAGCCTAGACAACCTGGTAACCAGCAGGCGCGCTGACCTGACGTGGAAGAGGGGTTCCAGAAGGCTCCCCGACAGGTGGAGCACAGTCCACCACGCTGAAACAACGCTCGAGCTCCACAGAAACATCCTCGGGAGCAGCCAGTGCTCTTTGTTCTAACTTTGCTTCACAAGCATTCAGATTCCCAGTCGGTGGTCTGTGTTGGTCCAGCCCCCAGGTGGGAGGTCCCTGATAAACACCTGGGGCCTGACAGGTGACCTCTCACTGCGAAGGAGCCGAGTCATTCTGCATCATGGATCAACAAGTGATGCGGCTTCTGGGAGTCGCAGTACAAAAATGCAGATTCTTAACCCGAAAGGATGGTGACCAGAGCCAAGCCTGTGGTGCCGTGACAATTACGCACTTAATTCACCCATTCCAATATTCCATGGAGTGCTGACCAGTGCCAGGCACAAAGACCGATGAACTTCAGACTGAAAAGACAGGCTCAAAGCACTTGAGTAAGTACTTTATGTAGGGCAAGTCTATGTTGTCATTTATGACACCACAAGACCTCGAAACAACCCACTTTTAAGCAAAAGCAGACAAACTGTGTTGCTCTGATCCCCCAGACAAGGGACGCTGGCTTCCTGTCAAGGGTAGCAGCTATGGACGCAGACCCTGGTAAGCTCTAGGAGGGCAGGGACCATGCAGGTTCGATGCCCAGAAACAGCAGGAGTTTCCAAAATATCCGTTGTCCGAATCACTGTGCGTTACCTCCACTGCTCCTAACCAATGGGGGTGTGAACGGCCTGGCCTGGAAGTCAGACTCTCTAACTCTGCCATCACCAAGATTAAAGGCTCCGTACCTGGATCGTCTGGTAATCGGAAGCATCGATTCCCTTCACGGTCACCTCTCGGAAGACTCTTGGCTCCAGTTCCTCTTTGGTAAGATCACAGTGATAAATGATACCTAGAAGGAAGTGGAAGTCTTAGTTTAGTCCACAAAGTCACTGGATACAAGAGGGGGCAAGGATCACACAGCACAGCAGGCTGCCATGGGGAGCAAGGGAGGAGCGTTAGTGAGGGACAAGACCACTGCAGGAGGAGAGCTCAGAATGGCCTGGCGTGTGGGGGGCTTATGCATGCAGCCAGGCTTCGTCACTGCTGTGGGTGCGGCCTGCCTTGTACAATAGCCGCCTGCCTATACATCTGGGAAGATTCTAATGTATTCCATGAGTATGAGGCGAGGTAAAACCTCACTGCAAAAACTTAATAAGTCTTCCCCAAGCCAGGTCACACAGCAGCGCAGGTCAAAGACGATGGGAAACGTCATGGAGGGCTATTTTACCTGAGATGTGATTAAGATGGAAAACTCGAATGACTTGCCCAAAGCCGACAGCCATTCAGGGCTCTCTAGATGGGAACTCTGGGGCTCCTGCTACCTGACACCCACTCATCTGTGGATGCACACGTGGACAGCAATCAGGCGCCAAAGACAGCCTCTTAGGGTAGCCTTTTAGAATTGCCTTTAAAACTTTGATTAGCCCAGTAACTGCACAACATAAACTACTGAACACACACGAAAAAATTTTAGCTCACTTAACCACTGATTAAGATTCCATTTCCTTAATTTAATGCTACTATACTCTAATACTTAAGAACTACATCAAAGAAATGGTAAGTAAGACAAATCAGTACTGTTTGAAAACAACAACATTGCTATGGCTTATGAAACAGAATTAGTCATGCAGAGTGGCTGGTGTGGAAACAGCCCTCCCACATAGTACTTTAAACATTTGCTGTCAAGTATATGAAAAAGCGGTTTAGAGATCCTGATACTTGCTGGAAAGCCAGAAACCAAGCGGTACTCCCGTAGGGTACGTTCACAATGACGGATCATGTGTTAACATGGTGCCCTGTGCTCTTTCCTCTGTGTGTGCGTGTGAGTCAGTGGCGGCTGAGAAACTGCACTCTGATCCCCCGGCAGAGGATAACTCGTTTAGGCTTGCTAACAACATGACTGCTCATGCTCATGAACATTATCTCAATTCTCATGCTTACAAATTATTTTAAGGTCTGTAATAAGGAGTGTGACTAACAGTGACAGTGGGGAGATGTGTAACATGACCCAAGTACCGGTTTTCTTAGTTTAAGTCATACTTGGGTATTTGTTGGAATATATCTTTATTATAGAAAATACTCCTAGACTACACTCTGGGCATTCATTCTAAATTACCAGATATGCTCAATACTGTACCTGCCTGGACAAATGTAACCTCGAGGACAAAGGCTATCTTCACATACATGTCAATTTTTTGGAGAGCTTCTTAATCAGTACCTGCCCCTCTTCCTCAAAACACAAAAAAGCATCTGCACAAGGTCCTGGGTTCAATCTCCAGTACCTTATCTAAAAATAAATACATAAACCTAATTACACACCCCCAACCCCCCAAAAAACAAACAAAAAACCCCAAAAAGCATCTGAACCCTTGGAAAAAACTCTAAACAATCAAAGTACAACAAAAAGAGACTGCAGACCAAGCACGTGCCATTTGAGCGCTGGACTCACCCTGGCCATCACTGTGACCTGTACTCCAGTGAATGACAAAGGACCAAGGAGCCAGGATTCCCAGCTCCGACCAGTTACTGCATGAGTGATCTGGGACAAATCAACTAAATACTAGAATGCAACTGTCCCAGTGAAAGACAATGGGTAGGAAACATACTCTAACTGCCTATTTAAGCTAGAAAAACTGACATCAAAGCCTCTAACAACAGAACGAAATAAGTATACAACACAGGCTGGCTACCGTTCAGCGAAAGGGTGCCAAGTGCCTGACCTGTATTCTTCAGTTTTGAGCAGAAGTGGCACTTCGGGGGAAGCTGGGTTAAACCCAAAAGCACCCGTACGTAATATATTTGATCAATACTTTCTATTTTCAATTCATCTGGGTCAGCGCAGGTTAGCCCACTACACTCACACTGTAAAGTGAATCCCTATAGTCTAATGATGCTCTGGGTCCTGTCTGAATTGGCTGGTAAGTACAAGGAAGAGGTTACGGCTGGAGAAAACATGAAATCAGAGAAGACTGGTTAGGTGATCTCAGGGAAATAATTTCCAAGTCTAAAAGCAAAAGAGAACGGGATTATGGAAGTTCCTTAGAGCCAGATAAGGTGTCCGGACTTGAGGAGATGGGTCTCCTGATGGAAACAGCGCCTTCACACAGCTATTTCAGCAGGAGGAAGGAGGCAGGGACGAGCGGCTGATACGCTTGCTATCCTTGGAAGTAAATGGAAGGAAGTCAAAGAGATGGGAGTTAGGAAGAAGAGACAACTCTAGGACAAACTGCAAAAGAATCATCAGAGGAATCTAAAAAATTGGATATGCAAAGAGAAGACAAAGAACTTTGTAAATATGATCCAGTAAGATGCCATTTCATCTGATTATAGATTGGGTTTTAAGTTTATTAAAAGGAAAAAACACAAACAAAAACTAAAACAAGCCTCTTAAAAATTTTTTGCCCTCCTTGGTTAGTTACCCAAAGGTGTTGAAAACATGACCAAAAACCTGCACACGGACGTTTATAGCAACTTTATTCACGACTGCCAAAACTTGGAAGCAACCAAGATGTCCTTCAGTAGGTGAACGTGTAAATAAACTGTGGGACATACAGACAATGAAGTATTATTCAGTGCTACAAAGATACAAGCTACCGAGCCATGGAACAACCTTAAATGCGTATTACTAAGCGAAGGAGCCAATCTGAAAAGGCTACAGACTCTATGATTCTAACTATATGACCTTCTGGAAAAGGCAAAGCTATGGAGACAATAAGAAGATGAGTGGTTGCCAGGAGGGAAGGAAGGGATGAAAAGGGCAGAGCACACAGGCTTTTCAGGGCAGTGAACACACTGCATGATACTACGATGATGGATATAGGTCATCGTACATTTGTCTAAACTCACAGAATGTACACCACCAAGAGGGAATCCTAAGGTAAGTTATGGACTTTAGGCAATTAAGTGTCAATGCAAGGTCATTAGTTGTACCAAATGTACCACTGTAGCAGGGGATGTTGATAACAGGGGAGGCGGCGCATGTGTGGGGGGCAGGGAGTATACAGGAACTCTCTGTACCCTCCCTTCAATTTTGCTGTGAACCTAAAACTGCTCTAAAAAAGAGATAAAAATTTAAAACATGTTTTGCCTTTCCCAAAGATTCTGAGCAAGGTTCTCTGATTTCTGCCCCCTGCTTCTCAGAGCCATGCAACTGGGACTGCTGGACTGGATCATTACAACGCACGCCCGTCTGGAGTGAGCCTTTGACACGCCTCTGAAGTTCCAGGAGTACAGACTCAGTTGGCTTAAACACTAAGTGATTTGAGCCACAGGGAATAAGTGCATCATGCTCCAAACCGCCGGGCTGCCTGTTTTCTTCCAAGTGTAACTCAAGATACAAAAGTCCTAAATGGCTTGGCTCAAGACGCGTCCTCACCCTGTACCTCAACGGGAAACAAAGTCAGCTGGTGTGTGCCAGCCTGACATACCCCATGTCCACAGCAGCTGGCGCTGCAGGGATGCTTGGTCCTGCAGCCTTACTTGCAAGGTAGTGTCTCTGTTGTTTCCTGCAGCAGTGGACAGCGAACCTTCAGAGACCAGTGCAAGCCAGCCTGTGGCTGATGTGCATGTGTGTATGAACAGTGACCATTCCTGCTTTCAAGGGATCTAGTTTAATTATCAGATGGCCATTTTTACATTTGGACCAGAAGATCTGAGTCTGGAAGCCCTATTCTCTGGTTTTTGATGTCAAATTACACTAAGGAGAGAAAGGAAAAGCTGGAGGCAAAAATGAGTAAGAAAAGATGAAGGAGAAGAACAAAGCACTACAGTAACAGATTAAAGCCTGTTCGGGAGCTGCCTATTGGTACAGAACTAAGAAAACACTTCTCTTTCCAGGCTTCACAGCCACAGTCTTAGGTAACATTTCATCACTTGGCACAGAACCCATCATTTTGCACTAGGACAACGGGCCCCTTCATCCCTGGGTGATGAACAACTTGTCCCTGAAGTAAACAGCCACATGGGGTCACTGCAGGTGGTTTACAGGTCTTGAGGGACTCCAGCTTTTATGAAGGGCAGGCGAGTCAGCCCTATTCTGTTCTCCCTGCTGCCCTTTACCCATTTAAATCGATGAAAAGCTATGAGGCTTTCCCAAGCACAGTTATAAGACCAGTGTAACTTGAGGAAATAAAGAGAAACCTGCAGCAGTGGGTTGAGAACGGTCATCTGGAGGAAAGCCATTTTTCTTGGCTCCTGGTCACAAATACCACTGTCCCCCAGGCACCGGGGGAGGAGGGATGAGGCACAGGACACTCTGGTGTGGGGGCCTTGACTTGTCAGTCCTGGACTCCTGGCCCTGGGCATGGTGTCCACATCCTTGTGGGCACTCTCCCAGCCCCCTGAGACTCGCTGAAAGGTGAGAGGGCAAGGAAGCTTGTGAGGTGCTGCAGGTGTACCATCAGACCTACGCACAGAACATCACTCTTTTGGTTGTAATAACCTGACAGCAACCTGTCATGAGGATAATATTCCTTATAGACTGCCTGCTCTGTGACTCCGAGGCGCAAAAAGAAAAAAAGTGGACCAGCCATCACTGTCATCTGCCAAACTCCAGGGGATGAGGCCTCTCCTGCACCTGCCCAGCTCTCCCCAAGTCTGCTTTATTTGCTGAGGCCCAAACTACTGCAACCGAACAGTGTAGGACAGAGAGGAGGAGGAGCTCGAAAGATGAGCAAGGAATGTGCAGGCATTCTTTCAGCCAGACCGCGTTCAGGACAGGGTCTGCCCGGTCAACTGCAAACTGCCAGTTGAGCCAGGCTCCTGGGACAAATCCACGCATGTGTTACGACTTCGGCTATAACGGGAACAGTGCAGCCGAGTGGGGAAGTGGGAAAAAAACAAAACAAGCAAAGTAAGTGCGACCAACTTAAAAAAAAAAAAAAAGTTATAAAGAGAGCTATGTTTACTTTGGGGAAAATTAACTCAAACTGTAAAATTGCAATTTACAAGTGTTTTTTCCCTTTTCTACCAGAACCACGTAACGAGTGTATTTTTCTTCTATATGTTGTAAGACTGAACTCTGAGAATTATATGGTAATCCAGTTTAACGAAAGCGTAATTTATTCTCAGTTTTAAAACAGCTTTCTAATGTCAGACGGGCCTGTGGATTTTTATTTCACGCTGCTGGTTATCTGCACCGCATCTGCCCTGGTGTGTGCAGACCAAAGCCTGAACCTGTGGTTCTACCTGCTCATACTAATTTTTCAAAATCAACCTAAAACCCCAGACCGTCCTGTCTCTGGAAAAGAGACTCAGGATATAAAATTAATGACAGTGCAGTTTTAGGTGCTCACATTTCCTTTTGTTCTGAGTGCCTGTTTTACTGTTTTAGTCCCACTAAGGAATTCCAGCTGTAATACAGCATATGTGATTTTCAATAATGTAGGCATTATATTTCCACTACTCAAAAGAAACGCACACATTAGTCTGATTTTGACACTGGACAACGTTGGTGAAAAGACTCACCTGGAGATAAGAAGGAAGTAAACTGATAGAAGATTTCAGTGTCCTTCTTCTGACCGCTGTAGCCCACGACGCTGCCCACCTCCAGCGGGAAGGTCTTGAGGAGAGCACTGGTGGCCAGGTCGTGCAGCTGCAGGACGTTCTTCACGTCGTGGAGGTAGCATAACACCAAAAAGTTGGACCTGACGCAAGCTACCCACTCTGAAACGATAAGCACAGATAAAACCTGATGTAGTTTTGAAAATTAGCCAAAAACACACTCATCTCACTGAACGACAGTTCATGAGCTTGACACTGTGCTCTGCAGCAGGGGGACTGCAAAGTGATTTTATAACTGATTTTAACCACTATCGAGTTTTCACATACTCCTTTAGTAAATCATTGTCACCGTCATGCCCAGAGGAAACAAAATCTTCTCCACCTGGGGCCAGGAGCTTTTGACGATCTAGATAATGTGTGCAATACAAATTACCCCGCTTACCTATTTTATGCTTACCTAGTATTTATGACAGGAGGTGTAAGAAGGAAAACAACAAAACCAAATCATGATCCGTGTCTGTCAGGGTTGTTTACTGGACAAACATGTATTAAACCCTTGCCTGGTATGCGCCAGATGCCCTGCAAGATGCTGGACAGACAAGCAAGAAGATGACATCACTCTGCCCTTGAGACACAGTCACACGAAAATGTGAGTAGTAACGTGGAAACAAAGGTGAGTGAGTGGGTGGTTGGGCCCCAAATCAGTGGAAGCCCTTGAGCAAGTGCTGAATGACGTCCCAGGGCTAAGGGTGTGTGTGTGGGGGTGCCTGGGTGGTCGCAGGGACAGGGCAGTTCTCTGGGGATTGAGGAGGAGACTCAGAGTGAAGGCCACAGCTGGGACTGAGCAGAGAGAAGGAACACGAACGAGGAATGAACGACAGCAAGAAGGAAGGGAGGGAGACCAGGGAAGAGAACAAGTGAGAGGTCCACTGTCAGGAAGATGAAAAAAGCTGATCTGTCCAGGGCTGGATGAGCCAGCTGAGTCAGAGCTCAGCTGTTACCGACGAGCTACAGCTGGACAGAAGGGCGACACAAACAAAGGTGACTTCAGTGAGGGAAGTGTGCATCTGAGGCAGACTAGAGAACAATGGAGGACAGAGGGAGACCAGGACGGACTGCAGGGAGCCAGGCAGAACACCACGTCGAGCAGGGGATGAAGCCTGGAGGGGGAGGGAAAGATGCGAAAGGCACTTCCCAGAAGGGTCACCAGGATGCAGGGACTGCGGGATGTGGAGGGTAAGGCAGGGAAGTGAGTCCCCCCTGGTTCCCGGGGCTGCAGCTTCAGCAACAGTGCGGGGGGAGCGGGGAGGGAGGAAGGGAGAAAGCAGGAGGGCAGGGGGCACAACGCATGGTCCTACTCTGGACAAACCATTCAGAGGGAGAGCTGCTGTGGTCCATGGAAGCAAGGTCGGGGCTGCAAGCAATGGCCCAAGCCCGGGGAAAAGACAAGCCTTTCCCAGGTTTCTTGGTGGGGGCAGGACAAGGCGCTCCTGACACTGCTTGTTTTTATAACCCAAGAAACCGGGTATTCATGTGTACAACATTACCAGTTACCAACAAGACCCTGGCCAGAGGGAGCACTGCGGGTCACCGGGCCTCGACCTCGCCGGGCTGCGTAGATTACCACGGCAACCTTCCCTCAAGTGAGGCCACCGAGAACTCTTACTTCTGAAAGTAATCTGCTCATTCGTCAACACAGTTTTTTTTTTTTAAAAGAGCCTCAATCAAGGACTATAGTTCATATGGCCTTAACGTTTTAAAGAAAGTATGGGGAAAAAAAACTCAAGTAAATTATTTCTGTCAAAAAATAATCAATCTGCGTTAACTATGAGTACATCAGAATTACAGAACAGACAGAGTGAACAAGAAAAGGACAAGGTGATTTGCGGACTGTCATTAATAAAAGCTCTGACTATACAGCCGTACTTTATGACTCATCTCTGGCTTTTATTCTCAGTAGAGTTCTGTGCTAATGATATACAGCAAATTCAACTGTGCTTCTCTTTGAATTGATGGGTTCTGGTGACTATCGAAGGTTTCCCCTTTCCAGTCTCAAGAACCCACAACCTTTCAGAAGGAGGGTTATAAACATCTATCACCCACCCTAACCAAAAACCCCAAGCATCAATTTGCATTTCATTAGGTCTACAAGTGAGAGAGGATGTCACCTTAGCACATAGGTGGAACTGCGTCTGAGGAGCTTTACAAGGCAGCAAACTCACATGCCTCGGGAAGTATCTGCATCTCTGATGGTTCTCTGTATGAGAACTACCACTCCCACCTGACTTGCACCTGAAAACCACCCAGGGCACTCTTCATGAATACCTCTGCCACCAAGTCTCCTCTGGACCCACCAAGGCACAAGGTCACCTCATGTGGCACTTAAGAAGTACTCACTCAATGTTGGGGGTGACATTCTGTCTCAGTCTGGACAGAAGCCATCAAGCTGCCAAAGTCACTGTGGTTTCCTTCGGTGAAGATGTTAATGGCAAAGGCCAAAAACCTGCTCCATGACCGGTGGGTCCCTCATCCAAATACACGAGGGTCAGAGAGTGAACGGAAAGTTCTGAGGAGACAGCCCCTGTGGTGCTGTAAGTCCCCTCCCCACCGAGGAGAAGCCCTGCCTGTGACAGAGCACTGGATAGGCAGCTGTGTCAGGGTGCGGGTGTGGGTTTTGCAGGAAAGAGCACAGGCAGACAAGGCTGTGTTGGGTCCTGGGGACAGACTGCCCCAGGCATTAGAGACCTCTGTACAAGAGCGGCTGGAGGGGGGCAGCCAGACGCCCAGGGGCAGAGGGGAAGCCCAGGCAAACACCAGGGCAGTGCTTTCCCCAGGGCCAAAGGAGCCGCCCAAATGAGCGCAGGCAGGGGTGCCCCAAGGAAGCATCCCTGAGGTTCTGCCGTAACCACCTGCCCACCTTCCGCTTGACCCACTGGGCAAGGCCAGGCTAAATGTCTGTGGGCAGAGCACGCCACCATGAGCCAGGGAGACAGGGTTCCTTACTTTTCCAGGATATGCACCTGGGTCTGTCTGACTCCAACATCTGTGCTGTAAGTCACACAGGTAAGGGCTGTTTTATCTGAGACGGGGTCGCCGTCAGCAGATCTCACAAGGAGTTAGTTACTCTCCTAATTTTATACCTCATACCTTGCCATTTTGGGATGGCCCTAGATTTTACCCCCATTCAACCCATCAGCAGAAGTTCACCTCCACAAGTCAACTCTCCACTGGCTTAAAGGTACTAGACTCTCCTTTTGCATCAAAAACTGCAGCAAAATTAGTGAGTCTTACTCTAAATCAAATCCAGTTTTCAGGCAATAAATAATTTATAAAGCAGCATATCATTTTTGGGAAATTATAGAGAAAATGAGTAAAAGGGAACTTAAAGGACTCGGAAGCACAAAGGACAGAAAAGTGAGGTTCTCAAGAGGTTAATGGGGCGCAGCGCACACAGCAGTAAGTGCGATGGGTTTCAATTACATCTGACAACAGTCTGTTCTCTTTCTGACAAGAGGACCATAAAACCACCTGAATATCTACAATGGGTAAAATGCAAACCACCAAAGGTGATTCCGAAGCAAAAAGCTAAGGATTCTGAAATCCAAATGGTTAAAAAAAATTAAACGTTAGTGATTATTATCAGACAATAACCACACAAAGACAACTGATACTGAAAAAAAAAAGAAAAAGAAAAAGAAAAAAGACTACTTTTGAAAGTCTGGATTCACACCTCCACGTTTTTTATGAAGACCCTCCCCAGCAATGCACTAACTACAGAGATGTCACACGGTGAAGACTCATTTGCTATCAGACATCTCACGATTAGCGGATGAAGGTTCTTTACTTCGTAACCAGTCACCAGAGGATGACAGATATGCCAGCTTCCCTCCCATACCACAGACAAGGGCACAATTTCCACACAGCGTGTACTCTTACCTAAGACGTCTTTCTCATGCTCAGGAACAAGCACCTTCCACTTGGACTCCTCAGGATCCGTGAAGTCAATGTTGATGAGGCGGTAGTTGGGAGAATGGCGGTTCGTCTTGAATGTGAACACCGTGCCCTCGTTGGTCACGTAGTCGTACTCTCCTTCGAAGTTGTCGATCAGTTTTACCCACTTGAGGATTCCTGGTGAGAGACCAGGGTTTAAAATGGTGTGGCTTGTGTGTAGCGAGGGGATGGCTCTTTTCTGCCCACAGAACACAAAGCAGACATGATATTTTTAAGAGCCAAGGCATGAGAAAGGAGGAGGACAAGTGTGGGTGAATTTTCAGGTTTCCAAAGAACACAAAGCAAGGTTTTCCTGAAAAAACCCGGCAATGAAGGAGAGTGAAGAACTCTCTCAGTCCGCCCGTTCACGTAACCTGGTACGTCCTCTTCTACCTGAGCGGGTCTCAAATCTGAGCACGTCTTTCTGCCTCAGCTGCCATCACTGCCTTCCAGGTCTCCACCATCTCCCCCCCCCGGCCCACGGCAGTGGGGATGACCTCACCCCCTCCTCTCAGGTGACTTTTGGAAACGCCTGCAAACATTACGGTTGTCACAACTTGGAAAGTTGAGAGGAGGGCTACTACCAGCACCTAGTGGGCAGAGGCCAGAGGTGCAGCTTCAACGCACAGGACAGCCCCTTCTACGAAGAATCAGGAGCCCGAATGCCAAAAGTGCGCGGGTGAGAAACCCTGGTCTGCAGCACCGTCCTGCCTGGTCTTCCCACTGCCGCTCTCGACCTTCCTGGCAGCAGCCACCACAACGGCTTAATACCCTACATTGGCCCATGTTGGTTCCCTTCCTAGACATTTCCCCATTGCTCTCTGAATAAAATCCAGATGCTCTCCCATGGTCTCCATGGTCCTGCCCGCTACAGTCCTGCCCACTTAGCCAACCTCAGATGTTCCAACTCTTGCCTTGCTCCCCATCCTCTGGTATCACTTGCCTTTGTTAGGGTCCATAAGACATGTTTCAGGGCCCTGTCGCAGGCCGGTTCCTCTGCCTGGCCCACTCCCAAATGGCAGGACACCTCTTTCTGGCACTCAGATTGTTTCTTCTCAGCACTTCTCTCATGGTATGTACAAGTGACCCTTGAACAACACGGGTCTGACCTGCATGGGTTCACTTATACTCAGGTTTTTTTCAACAGCAAATACTGCATGATCTGCGGTTGGTTGAATCCATAGACGCAGAGAGACCATGTACCCAGGGGGCCGACTACAAGCTACACACAGATTTTTGACTGTGTGGAGGGTTGCTCTAACCCCCACGTTGTTCAAGGGTCAACTGTACTTATTTGCTTATTTATAATTTGTCATTTTTATTCACTGTTTGATACTCAGCACCCAAATCGAGTGGCAGGTACTTCAAAGATGCAAAATAAAATTGGTGTTGAATGCAAGGAGGAACACTTGCTAGTCCTTTCATCCTAAGAACCAGTCTGGAGATGGTCATCACTAAAAGAAATCTTAAATGTGTTCACCATCATCGTCATTTTAAATGGCTCCTAAGTGCCACTTTAAATGTTTAAAAAAACCCATTGGGAAGACATCTGGTTCATAATGTATGAGACATAAATATTCAGAGGAAACCTCAAAAATTTTATAAACAAAAGAGCTCTATGACTTTTCAGTTACTCAAAGGCAATGCCAGATCTCAGCTATTCTCCAATTAACCTCCTACTTCCAATTTCACTGTGAAATTGCTACACTAATTTGGATTGTTCATTTATATTCCTGGTGACTTTACATTCATTATCTCATTCATCTCCACGGCATAATATTTTTATATAATTTGTTGTTGAACTAAATTAATCAGGGAAAATATAATCCCACAGTGGAGAGTTTCTCAGCTGGACATAACTGGATTAAACCCCTACCTCCACCACCATCTAGTTGTGTGGCCTTGGGCAATCTCTCTCTCCCTTGCTAACAAGCCTCACTTTCTCAAAATGCAGGTGAGGAAGAGTAAGCAAATGCAAAAACTGTTCTAAAGTGACTACTAATACCTTCTCTACAACAAAAACTCAACAAGTATTATTTTAAAATAAACTATTGGAATTAAAACTAATAAGACAGGCAGTTTAAAAAAATCTATAGCTTTCCTACATGCTAGCAATACCAGTCAGAAAACATGGGGAGGGGTACCTCATTTACATTAGAAGCAAAATGAATGAAATACTTAGGAATTGTACTTAACACGAAACGTGGACTCTCTATGAGGAAAGCTCTAAAATTTTTCTAAGGAATCTTAACCGCAACAATAAACAAAACCTGAATAACCAGCAACACATACATACGTGTTTGCTAACAGAATGAGGGACTTCTGGGCTATGATGCTCTGATAAGCCCCCTCCCCTCTGAAGGCAACGATCATCCTGATCCGACGGTAACCACTTCCTTATTCTGTTCTTTTTTGCCTTAACATGCATCCACAGACACTGCAGTCTAATTCTGCCTCGTTTTTGAACTTCTAATGTTACTATTTTAATAGTAAAATCACTAATTTTATCACTAGTACTTATTTTACTTCAAAATTCATGTGCTGCTTCTTATTTTTATACTGTCTTTTGATATTCCACTTTTTGGGTTGTTGGCAGTCCCACTCTGACACACAAACTGATTTTCTAACAACTCCCTGCCTCTCACAGAAGCCCTCCTCCCCTGTTGGTCTGACTTTTAACACTCAGATGACTTTGCTAAACTTCAGACAACTTGTTTGTTTCAAGCTTCTTGAATGTTTGTCTCCCCCATTCCTCTCCACCCCCACCAGGCATGAACATGAAGTCAAACGGTCCCGGCTCCCTAGAAACAAGAGGTCACCTGCCTTGCACTGCCGAGATGGCTGCATGAACAATTTAAGTGTCTGATAAACCCTGAGCCTCCTTTTGTGGTTCTAGGTTAGCATGTAGTGTAGACTGATTTCTTATGCAAGATAAAAGCCAATTTTCTCTAATGACATGAAAGAATTTAAATGAAGACATGACAGGTGCTGAAAATTTCATCAATCTAAAATGATTAAACTTTCAGCAAAAAAGGAAACAGCCAACATACAGGTTAGTGAAAGTCTAGATGAGGCACAGGATGAGCTGCTGTTTCCTTACAAAGGTCAGTATATCAGCAACACTCATCTTCCCCCCCCCAAACCCTTCATACATGCTGTAACATGTGCAAAGACCACTTCAGGCCCATGTGAAGGATGGCGCCACTCAAGCAGAAAGGTGTTAACAACCACAAAGATTTTAGACATTTATAGTTCTTTCACCTAACAACTGCTTTCCAAGGATGCTATTTAAAAACCTCTCATATAATTGTAAACTTATTTAGAATTGAGCCAAACAGTCAGTGTCTCTTCTGTTGCTGATTATTCTATAAAATAGAGATTAAAGTATCTGACCTTCTACAGAAAAATGAAAGAACCAAAAAGAAAAGGCAACAAACAAGAGAAAGACAAAAGAGAGGAGTGAGAGGGAGTTTAGAGTTTTCAAACTCCAGCAAGGTCACAGCACTGCTGATAAGCCCTGACGCTGCGCACTGGCCATCCGGTGGCTGCTGCCCAGCCAGCGGGGGGCACGCCTGGGCAGGGACAGGCTGTCATCACCGCTATCACCCAACTGGCATGAAGTAGGGGCATCGATACACGTCTGCTCCATAACTAAATATAACACTTACACTATCCTACATTTTAGACTGAACCTTAACATACATTTCTTGATAATGTAAAGACAACAGAAGCAACCAAATTTAATAGAAGTTAGCAGTCTCTTCCACTCTCCCAATAAGAATATTTAGAAATATAATATACTAAGTTAAATATGTATAAAAATACATTAAAAATTATCATTTATACTTTTAGGGTATAAATTAAGTTTTCATGTAAAATTGTAAAAGTCCACCTATTTGAGAGAAAAAGGACAACTCTGAGGCCTGATGCTCAACTGTAATGTAGAAAATATGTGAAAATTACTCTAAATTTAGTCTACGTTAAGCAACTTTATGTAGTCATAATAGGAGTATTTTCAACAAACTCAGGAAACAAAGAATGTATACATACTTTGAAAGAAACCATAGTCTTGATTAAGAAAAGCACAAAAAATATAACTAAAAATCCAGACAAATCATTTCTTGCAAGGTTCAGGATGATTAATTTCAACTAATCTGCGGGCATGAATCACATTAAGAGTCACAGGAGTCAAGACTCAGCTGTCTTTTCCACTGCAGAACTAATAAAATGTCATGCCTGCCTGGCATCCTAAGTGATACCGTGGTACCTCTTCACTTCATTACACCAAGAACAGAAAAAGAGAAGCAGAAATGTTCTGCTCATACAATACACAGGACTGAAGAAACACGGTCTGTACTTTTCCACTATTCTTGGGGTTTAATAAAGGACAAAAATTTACCTGAAAAAAGTTAGGAGGCCAAAAGGGTAAAGATTCAAAACACTCATAAGTAAATTAACAGTTACAGATGGAGGACGGTTCTCCAGCAGGGCCACCTGGGCGCAGGATCCCTAAAGGGGCAAGTGAAGTCACTTGAGACAAGCTGGTGCCCAACTACTCTGAGTCTGTGCTACAGAACTGGTATTCTGACCCTTAACACTTTAACACATTGATTGCCTACTGTGGGTCGGGTGTGTTTCTGGTGGGGCCCCAATTCACACTTCACCTCAGTGTCACACAATGACAATATATGTGCTTATAACTAATCTGTCTGTTTTTCCAGTATAATCGGAATTGTTTTAGAAAACAATTCCTTATTTTCAATTTTCAACCTCTTTACCATTTTATTTCTTCTTGGAATGTTATTATTCTGCATGGAACAAATTCTGCATAACTGGATGAAGGAAAGCGTTACCCGTATCTGGGTGACGGAGCCCCTGAGGAAACACAACTGTCACCCAGATTTGGGTGACATGGTGATCAATGTGTTAAAATGGTAAAGAAGCCTTTATTCAAGATTTCTGCAATTAAGGAGAGAGAGCAGGCTGAACCTGAATATGAAAAGACAGCTGGAAACTTATAGCCAATGTGCAGGATGAGGGGGTCGGAGGATCGAAAATTACTAAGAGAAGACATGAGAGTAGGGGGGTTCTTGTTAAACTGACCTAACTGGATTCTTGGTGAGGGCCGGTCCAGGTTATCAGGTATCACCCGGGTGACAGGACCAGTGCCGGCTCTACTCAGCGCAGGTGAAGGGAGTCAGGGAAGTGACCTGTCCAGGAAGGTGAGGGCAGGGGCAGCTACAGCATCAGCCGCAGCTCCTGCTGAAAGGCCCACGGTTTGCAAGGAATGTGCTCGTGTTAGACGTCAGTAAAAATACTGCAGGTGTAAATAGTGGAGATGAGGTTCTCCAGAGAGAGGCAAAGGGAAACCAGAGAGAGCTCCTGCTCGGGGGCCTGCACGGAGGGAGGAGGCAGGTCAGCGAGTCAGCAAAGGGAATATCAAATACATGGGACAAATGTAAGTCACAAAGGAATCCAGTTTCAGAGAGAACTCTTTAACTCTGAAGAGTCTTAAGATTTTTTTCCACCCTGGATTTATATGTAGTTTTGTTTTCCCTGTCTTTTTCTATAATTTTAAATAACCATTGGCCACTTTCTTGTGCTTCTCATTTCAAATGCATGTAGACAAAAGGCTTTCCTGGGAGACAAAGATGACAAAAATGGTAAAAAAAAAAAAAAAAAAAAAAAAAAAAGAGCTTCCTGAGTGAAATTACTAGTTCTCCAGACAGGGAATTTTGTGGTGCCCCAATAAATAAATAATTAACTTTTAGGAAAATATTGACAAATCTCCCTGCCTTGAAGGTAAAAATGATCAAAATTTTAATAGAAAGGCTTGAGGTTATCAAAAAGGTTATCAATTTCAGCAATATAACATTAACAGTTTTGTAACACTGCATTTAGTCTTCAGTCACCAGCTTTTCAGGTTTAACTCACCTAATATTTCAGTTAACTAACACATATAGCATTTAAGTTATATACTAATTATTCTCCCCTTCAGTTTAAAAAGAGTAACAAAAATGGGGGAGCAGTAAGGAAACAGCAAGAAAAAGATCCTGGGTGGCAGCCAGGGTCACCAACTGGACACGTGCACCTTAGATTTTTTTCAATTGTCAACCTGCAAAATTAGAATCGTGTCCCGTGAGAGGCACAGCTCTTCATGTTTTCTCCTCTTTTCTGACTGTGAACTGGGTTTTACAGAAGACATGTCAATATCAAGATCTATGTTTAGAGCAGCTCTGATACTAAAGATAAAAACTTTCTTCAATCTATTTTAACCTGCCACCTCAAACCATTGTGTGGTGGTTCTGAATATTCTCTTTTCAGTCAAATAACAAAGGGAAAAAGAAAGAAGGCATACCTGAGAACTCCCCCTATGCCAGGAACCCTGCTAAGCCCTTTGCTATGTGTTTCGTCATTCCTCACGAAGCAGGTATCACTGCCTCGTTTGCAGTTGTGGAAACAGTAAGAGAGAAAGGATAACTTTCCCAGGGTTACCAGTTATTTAGTGATAGAGCTCAGATTAAAATTCAAATCTGATTTAAAGGTCTTAAGGTTACTGTCTCAATATATCCAACCGTAATTTAATAAGAACTATTTAAAAAATTTTAATGATCACTATCTCAATCTGCTATGTCTCTCCAATTTCACACCAAATGTACTTAGTATCGTCAACAGTTAAACTCACACACAGTACTCGTTTTTTAATCAGTCATAATCACATCATTAACTTATAATGGTCTAGCAATCAATTAAAAAACAAAAAAAACCCCAAAGACCTCTCTAAGCTTGACCTACACAATTAACTTTTGAACCCCAGGGTGGAAACTGATACCCAGGTCATCTTCTTAATACTGGCCAATCACTGCAACTGCTGAGAGCTTTTAGAATCCCAGGACTGCCATTCAAAAGAACTCTTCTAAGGTTTATGTTAGCCACAAATTTAATGTTAGTAAAGCAGTAATTAAAAAAAGATGGCAGGCCCAGTGCTACACCCAGAATTTAGCAGCTTTCTCTGGAGAACACGCTCCAAACTGATCCCAATCCATTCGTATGGAACTCGACAGCTTAAAATCCACCAATCTTAAGTCACTTACATTCTGCTTTCTAGTCTACAGGAGATTATGTACCCTTCTAGGTGACTCAATGAATTCCACACAGGGTCAGTTTAATAATCTCTTTAAAAAATGACATTAGGTTAGTATTCTAAAACTCGTTTGCTCTATCCCTTCCCATGTGGTTTTCCAGGAGTTCGCTGTGATGGTCTTTTTGACAGGTCCACTTGTCTAGGTTGATGTCCTGAGTTAATTAATCAAACAGTAACAAGGTGTTAACTGTGAAGGTAGTTTAAAGATATGATTAAAGACCATAATTAGTTGGCTTTAAATAAAAAAACACTGTTCTAGGACAAGCTGGGTGGGGCTGACTCAATCAGTTGAAAAGCCTTCCAGCAGAGCGAGGTTTCCCTGAATAAGAAACTCCACTTGTGGACAGCAGCTTCATCCTGTGCCTGAGAATTCCAGCCTGCCCTTCCAGACAGCCTGCCCTACTGACTCCAGACCCACCCAGCAGGCCCCACAATCATGGAAGGCAATTCCTGGCAACGTATCACTTACTACACATCTTCCACTGGTTCTGCTTCTCTGGTTAAACCCTAACAGACACATTCACAAGCCATCAATATTCCACAAACATAAAATACCTAGAAGTAACTTTAGTAAGAAATACGTGGTTCCTACATAACTCAGACATAGTCACAAACAAATTTATAAGTTTACACACAGTCCTTAGTCAAACATACAGCTGGATTTTTGTTCAAATCGTGGCAGGAAAATCTTAAAAGTCCCCCTGGAAGAATAAAAAAAAGAGAGAACAATTTGGAAAAATAATGACTGTTAACATTTACCAAGTGCTTACTCGGTGCTAGGCTCTTCACCTAAGCTGCACAAAAACCATCTAGGAAGCAAAGACAATGGTCCTGTAAGTCAAGGAAAGACCAAGTTAGAAAGGCAGGCCAGGACCTGACTTATTTTGTAAAAAACATCTTCTAATCTGAATGCATCACAGCCCCGCAGGATTCCTTAGATTCCCTTCTTTCTTCCTCATGTTCGTTCATGGCTGCAACGTCCAGAATTCCGTTTGAGGGCTGAGTGAACCTCTGCACTGCCTTCCTTCTGAAGTCCCAATCCCTCATCCCTAATTGCTCACCAATGCTGAAAAAGTCGGGGAGGGGGAGGTAGTGGGGAAAAAAAGACAAGGACCAAGAGCTGAGGAAGAAAACAGGGGGTCCCTGGAGTGCTGCTGGCACCTGTGAGGTCTCATTCCAAGTATTACTGTCTATTATTAAGTGGACACAGCACTTCTGTACATGAACACGTGCATAAAATGTCCTTCTCTGCATCTGCAGTACGTTAAGCAATGTGTGTACCTTTTAATAACAAGCCTGCCTAACAATTTATAAAGATTTTTTTGGAGGAATAACTAGAAAGTGACAGTGGTACTCTCTGGAGGAAGGACACTGTGACTGGAACTCTTAATGGACTGGAGAAAGACCGAGTCCCTTCCACCACCCAGACTCACACAGGAACGCCGCGCAGGGTAACAGCGGTCACGGCTGTTGGGCTCTTTCAGGTTTGACTTTCAAAGCTCAGTTCTATGCAGACCTACACCTGTAACTCAAGTGGGTAACTCCTGGGTGGTGGTTTAGTCGTGTCAGAGAATGTGGAAACGGATGCGGCTGATGCAACTTTTTTTTGAGATCAAAATGGTTGTATCTCTTTTTTTTTCCCACCCCCCCAAACAGGAAAAAAAAAACTGTAGCTTTATTCAATGGATATATATATATAATGTTGGAATAAAGGTTGTTGGCTTCGCCCTGCTGTATGTGCGAACAGTGTCCTATAACAGCCAAGAACGTCAGGATGTGACCCTTGCTCAGAGAAGTTTAAAAATGATGCAGTGCCCAATCAGTAACAAAAAAGTATATATTTTCTGATCATACATAATACAGATTAGATACTAATAGCAAGGTAATCTAATCGATAATCAGAAGCACACTCAGTACTGTGTATTTTGAAAATGTGCATCAACTATCTCTAAAATACATTTATTTTACATTAACCAGAACATGGTGTAATCAGTTTAGTGTCCTTCTGTGGGTGCGAGCCTATCTCTGATAGAGCTTTTGGGTCTGGGGATTTTCAGCACAGTCAGTCAGGCAGCTGAAGAGCTTTAATGCTTGATGATGGTGCTGGTATGATATAAATGTTGGAAGAAAACAACATTTAAAATGAGCCATCTCCAGAATGTGTAACTGGCTGGTCCTATGTTTACTGTCTTTACGCATAAGGTTTTAGGAAGCAAAACCAGGCTGATGCTGCACATGTGGTTCAGTACTGAGGAGCTGTCTTATTAACTAGGTGTGTCCGATCTCTTTCCTGTGACAGCTTACACCACATCTAGACAGTCATGCTTTCCAGACCAAGGGCCAGCTTCTCCTGAACACTCTGCATCTGCAGCACAGGCAAGATACTTTCACACTCATAAGAACGCAAAAAATATGGCTAACCCCAAGCTATAGAGAAAATGTAATTTCATTCCATTTTTTTTTTCATTTCTATGGAATAACATCAAGAAAAGAAAATCACATGAACTGAGATGATGTGGTTAAACGCAAGAAGGTTTCCTGGGAAATGAATTAGAAGACCAACATAATTGCTTTTTAATGGAGCTTCCTGGAATAATTATCCATGTTTGGAAGATAGCTTACCAGTGATGCCGTTGGATTCCTGCTGGAGGTCACAGTACCAGAGTCGGTTTACTGGGTCACATCCCTCCCTTATTGACAGCAAGACATAGCGACCATCGTCGGATAACTGTGGAGGAACCAGAAACAGCACGAGGGCTGAGCAGAATTTATTTTTTGTGAGAACACTGTTAAATATTCAGTAAAAAATAGATTCACCACAAAGGTAGTATCTTAACCTGAAACTTATGATTGGATAAGAAAGTGATCAGAAAAATAGATAAACATTAATTTTAACTTACTTCACTGTTAATCACAGTTTATTTTAACATGACATCGTGAAATATTTAAGTTGAAAATATCAGTATATATGACTGAATGTCATGACTCAATGTGATTTTTAAAGTCTATTCTTATAGTCAATAATATGGTAATAAATTTGTAAGGTTACTGGACTTGTCATGGTGATCATTTTGTAAAGTACTTGATTGCTGGATCACTATGTAGTATGCCTGAAACTAACATAATATTGTATGTCAACTATACTTAAATTTTTAAAAAGTTTAAAAGAAAAAAGTCTATTCTTTAACTGAGAAATACATGCAATCTGTCACTCTGAAAAAAAATCCCTAAGTTTGAAATTCTATCATACTTTACACATTTTAAAAGCTGTTCTAAGTGAAGAATTAGCAAAATGGGCTTGGATTCACAACAGTTCATTAGTGGTTCACACTGGTCACATGAGCAAGTTTCTACTGAACAACTCTTTAAGTGTGTCTTTAGTCCCCTCTACCGCAAGGCAGCAGAGATAAAAGGCCTATGCTTCATGGGTTTCTTTTATAATACTAAACAGGAGAATACAGGTAGCAAAAAGAACCTCAGCAAAAAACTGTAATTCAACAATATATTATGGTCTTGAGTTGTCAAAACTGATATAAGTGGTATCAGATTATATATCCTTTTGCAACTATTTTTTCATTCAATATAAATTTGAAAATTAATCCATGTTGATATAGTTATATACACACATGAATATATGTATATATATATACACACACACACATACATATACTTGCTTCATCTGTTTTAACTGTTGTACAACATGCCAATCTAGGAATGTATCACAACGAACTGATCCATTTTTCCTCTCAATAAGCATTTTGGTTACTTCCATTTTCTTCCACTGTATTTTAGCTCCTATTACAAGCAACACTTTAGAAAAATTGCTCAACATGTTTGTTTGTGGTCTCATTTACGTGTTTCCTGGGGTACAGAAGTTAAACTGCCCAGTGGTACAATACGCACGTACTCTACTTTACTAGAAGTTGCCAATTTATTTTCCTAAGTGGTTGTACCAACTTGACACTCATATAGCAGTGTATGACAGTTTCTATTTTTCTACATCCTACTCTGATGGCGAATTTTGTGTGTCAACTTGACTAGGCCACAGTACCCAGATATTTGGTCAAACATTATTCCAGATGTTTCTGTGGAGGTATTTTTTTGGACGAGGTTTACATTTAAATTGGTGGACTCTGAATAAGGCTGATTACCTTCCACAATGTGGGTGAGCCTCAACCAATCAGTTGAAGGCCTTCATACAAAAAGCCTGACCTCCCCTAGCCAGAAGGAACTCTGCAAGCAGATGGCCTTTGGACTCAAACTGAAACTCTTCCCTGGGTTTCCAGCCTGCCAGTCTACCCTGTAGATTTCAGACTTGTCAAGCCTCCACAATCACATCACCCAGTTTCTTAAAATCAGTTTCTCTCTATATAAGTATACTATATATACATGTATATCCTATTGGTCCTGTTTCCCTGGAGAACCCTGACTAATGCACTAAACAACACTGCTATTCTTTCATTTACTCATTTAGTAAATATATGCCAAGCAGCTATTATGTGCGAGACATTTTCCTAAAGCTAAATCAGAGAATAAATCATGGGGGGAAAATGACATTCTAGTGCAGCAGACATGCACATAGATATAGAGTAACATAGTATATTATAAGATGGTAAATGCTGTACAGAACATGAACAGGTCTGGGTAAGGGAGGCAGGCTGTGTGGGGAGGGACTGTAGTTTTAAACATGGCAGTCACGGTATAGGCTTCATAAGAAGGTGTCTTTCCACTGTATTCTGACTTGCATTGTTTCAGATGAGAAGGCATTCCTCCCTTTGTGTAATGTGTATTTTCTTATCTGGCTCTACTTTTAAGGTTTTCTTATTACCATTGGTTTTCTGTGAACCGATTACAGTGGGCTTTGCTGTGGTAGCCTGCTTTAGATTGGCTGAGCTTCTTGAAACTGTGAGTTTGTTCACTCATAACATTTTTGGCCATTTTTTCCCTTACGTAATTTTTGTGTCCCTACATCCTTACCCTAGGACTTCAAATACATAATGTTAGATCACTTGGTACTGTTTTAAAGTTCAGTGAGACTGTGTTCATTTTTGTTTCAGTTTTTTTCTCTTTGTGGTTTAGTTTCAATCATGCTGTCTTCAAATTCACTGATATTTTCTTCAATAGTAACTGAACTGCTTTTAAACTCACGGAGAGACCTTTTGGATTCAGATAGTTTCTTTTTCTTTTAACTCTTTTTTTTTATTGAGTTATAGTCATTTTACAATGTTGTGTCAAATTCCAGTGTAGAGCACAATTTTTCAGTTACACACGAACATACATATATTCATTGTTCACCTCTAGAAGAATATTTGGTTGTTTTTATATTTTCTATGTCTTTGTTCATTTACATTAACGTTTTCTAAAATCCTTTAAAAACTATTTTTAAAATTGCTTTCAAAAAGTCCATGCCTGCTAATTCTACTACCTGTCATTTCTAGATCTCTTTTACTGACTAATTTTTCTCCTGGATAAAAGCCATATTTTTCTGCTTCTTTACATATCTAGTACTTTTTAAAATTGGATTTTGAACATTTTGAATGCTACCTGAATTTTTTTTTCCTTTGGTCTTTCTTTAAAAAGTTTTGAGACAGTTAACTTGTTGGTAGGTCAGCTTCATCCATTTAAGGCTTACTTTCAAACTCTGCTGCAGAAGACCTCCAGCCCTGCTGTTAAAGCATGGATGGCCTTTCTGGGGCCTCTGCTGGATACCCTGGGTGTGCACAAGGTCTTTCCACTTTAACCAGTCAGAATGTTAAAGTCTCCCAGACTTGCTAAATCTCTGGTATCCGTCAGCTTACAAGTCCCTGGTAGCTGCTCTTAGCCTGAATCATGGAGTCTCGTCCTGTGTGTGCACTGCTTAGTAGTGATGAGATGCAGGGTGATGCCAAGGCAGATTTCTGGGGCTCTTAGTAGGTGGCTCCCCGCTTTCGGTACTATGCTTGCAAATTCCACTCTCTTCAGTCTTCCTGAATTCCAATCTTTGGGTCCTTAGTTCAGTGTGACTGCAATATTCTGGGGGTGCCTCCTCTTTGTGCCAGAGTCCAGAAAATTCCTCCAGGCAGAATGCTGGGGCGATCACAGGACAACATCTCTCCATAGGTCACAGCCCTGTGACACCTGCAGACTAGTACCTGCACACAGATGCAGTGTCTATTTTGTAATAGTTTTCTAGCTGTTAATGGCAGGAGGGCTAGTCCAGTCCTAGTTACACTGTTATGGCCAAAAGCAAAAACTTGTCATTGTGGTTTTTTTTTTTAAAACTCATTTTTAATTCTTTCTTGGATAATTACATTTTTAGGGTATATTATTGTGTATGCTTACAATACACTGATGCACGGATTAAGAATGTAATATAGGACTAATTAAAAAGCTAACGTTTATGATTAGCAAAAAAACGTAAGAATGATGTATTTCCTTTTGCCTTATTACATAGTAGGATATTTTAGGGTTTTACTTACTAGCAGCATCAAGTTTTTAGATGTGGAGGCATTAGATTCCAGCTCTCAGAAATGTCCATCCACTTTCTTTCTGCAGGTTTGTTTTGGTAAACCACCTCTTTGTCAATCAGGTTCTCTGTATTTATAAATTAATCACAAAGGCTATGTGTGTCTAAAATATGCCACGTTTTTAAGCACTTGGCAGCACACTGGATGTTATAAGTTAAATCTCTTTCTCAGGAAAAACGACATTGAAGCACAGAGGCAACTTGTACTCGTGAAACAAGTGGGATTCCAAGTAAGTTACAGTTTTATAAAAGATTCTAGAAAAGTCCTGTTTAACTTGGCTGTTCTTTCTTAGCGACATTTTTCTGAGTTCTGAAGTAGTCTCCTTCCCCCAAAATGAATCAAGTTCTGCTGGATGAGTTTGCATCACAAACTACACGTAATACTGAATAATTTAGGTGCGCTCTCTTCATCTTTTTCAAGGCTCCCTACAGTCTTTACAAAGATTGTCAAAAGGTATTGAAGAAACTGTATATACATTTATGATTTCCACTAATTCTTTTCTCCATTCTCATCCTCAGTGTATTTCCAAATTAACTGTTGTTATGTTTTAGGTCCGTCTCTTGAAAACGAACATCTGTCTTGACTGAGTTTAAAACTTCCATCTGAGAATTTGCATTTTGTTTTTATCAGTTGTTACTGCTTCCATGCCTTAATTTTAAACATTCTAGTCTCCCTACTTTCCCCTCCTCCTTTCCTCTTTACACTGTATGAATATAAATTCCTTATTATAAACGTTTCTCCTTCACTGACTGCTTTGGGAGTTACTCTATTTCTAGGCTTTTGTACATTTTCCTTAAGCTTCTCATATACGTAGCTAATAAACTATTTTCTAGAAATTGAGTTCCACTTGATTTTTAAACTGTCTTACATCAAGAATATCATTAGCAACCTCACAATTGTAACTTTATCAAATGTGATGGAAAGCAGCCTCGTTAATAATACTGCATACTTTTGTTCTCCTGTCCTTTAAATAAAGACAGAATCTTTACAGCTTCATGCTTACAGTCATGCTACATCAATCATAAATGATGGCTAATTCAGCTGCAGTGATTCAGCCAACAGAATGATAGGGCAGTAAAACTCACTGCAAGGACCGCACCAAACGGTCGATGACAGCTGTCTCAAGCACATCTAATGAGTTTTCCTCAGTATTTCTGGCTGGATAAGCGATTGTAGTGGTTTATATGTAATCTCAGGCAGGAAGTCCCAAGGGGATTGCTATTGGAATGCCAACTGAGTCAGTGTTTTTCACTATAGCTCTCTTCATCACAGCCCAGAGATATTCCACAGCCACTAAACAAATTTGCTAAACCAGAAACAACTCTGAATTTTCAAATGCTCATGGTCTCAATATTCAAAATCATTTTTAAGTCAATGTTGCCCCAAAATACATAGACTGGAAACATATCTTCTTCCACTAAAATTTAATCAGTAACAATGCATATTCAACCATGGTCACCCATTCAGACTATTTCAAGACAATTTTTAAAATGAATTTTGGAAATCACTTGGAGGGAAAGACGAAAATACTGTTGAAGACACTTGAATCTCAACAGCATAAAGTGACTTTCCTGAAATCCAGATAAAAGGAAAACGGAAAAGCAGGAGAGCCAAGGGCCCCATCAGGCCTTTTGTGAACAGTATAAATTCCAGTTCACAAAATGCTGTTTTTCTTTAAATAATATGCTCTCAGCTAGAATAACCATGTTCTCTGGAAGCAATTAATCTAATTCAAAAGCAGGGACTTTTTGCAACAGGGTTGCAATAATTCTAGTCTGAGTTATGAAATATGTGACTCTTAAAATCATAGCTTCCTTCTACTTATGTCTATATTATTTGAAACAGATTTTCCATAACTCAAAATTATTTTATTACATGAAACTCTATCTTTTATTTAAGTAAATATTAATTAACAAAAACAAAATTCTGGGAATTACTGTAAATAAAATATTTACACTTGCTGATATTAAGCCCATGGATTGCATTCCAATCACCAATAGGGATGAAAGTTGAAACTCTTTACTAAATAGCATTTCCCTTTAGATACAAGTTACCTGTATTATTGCAACTCTGCTGTAAACTTGGTGCTTCTGAATTAGATTAATTGCTTCCAGAGAACATGGTTATTCCAGCTGATATCATACTGTTTAAAGAAAAACAGTGATACAATCTAATTCTGTGAAGTCATTTGCTGAATTCCATTTAGAGTACTGATTAAATACCTTTAGAAAATCTTAATTAAGAAAGACAGTAATAACTTCTATATTGATAAAAACATCTGGAAAGAGAAAAAAATTCAAATGTACAAAGAATGTGGTATTCTCCAGATAAGCTAAATAACATCTGGAAACCTGCTGGTACTTAGCTATTCATTATTCATAACCAGATGACCTTGATAGATAAAAAACAAAGACAAAAGCCACCCTCCCTTGCTCCTGGGGTGGATAAGGTTGGAGACAATACTCTCACCAAGTATGGCTGGTTTTAACAGAGAATCTAGGTGCCCAGCCAACCTTCTATCTCCTCTACCAAAGACAAAATGTAACATGTGCCACCAAACACAGCTGTCCACATTTGGGGGAGTCAGAGTTAAGGCCGTTTATTTAACCAACATCTACTCAAAGTCTGCTGCGGCTGAACACACAGATCAACAGAACAGGGCCTTCAAGCTCATGTTCAGGTGGGAGAGCCAGACGCACGCACACACACACACACAGATTAAGTAATGTTGTAAACATCAGTACTGAGAAGTATAGAGCACTGACGAAGGGTGCTAAAGAAAACCATCTAACGGCGTGGAACTGAGAAGAACAGTGAGATCGGAGGAAGCTTTGGGGAAGGGATGGCCCCTAACTGATTCTTAAAAGAGACGTAGAATTCCTCTAAATATGGTTGCTTGAATTGTACCATTCTTAAAACTGCTATGCTGGCATAGGTATCGGATTCAGAGAGCTATCTATGTCTAACACACACTCGCACTATATACGCATTCATTCTCAAGCACACGCCTCACCCACAGACATCCGCATGAGTAGTGGATGCTGTGGTCTGCGGAAGCACTCATCCTCCCAGCTTCTAGTGCTGGGGAAAGGCAGCTCACAGAACCTCGGGGCTGTGTCCACCAGCTGAAGAGAGCCACCCCTCCTAAAGTCACACATTCCTCTGGGTTCATCCCACATGTGATGACTGATCAGTGTAGAGGCATTAAGGCCCAGATCCCTCATCCCCAGTTAGGAAAATGCCAAAGGGCTAACCCAGCTCAACAGCTCCCTGGAAGGCTGGCTGAGGCCTCTGCAATGACTTCACTCAACTTCTCCCTCTTCGGCCTTCACTCTCCAGCACAAGTGGAGGTTCTGAAAGCCCTCCCACTGAATGTCCGGAGGCTGCTTCCCAGGGAGCCTGACCTGTGACAGTGTGCAGCACACAGACCAGCACAGCCCACAGCTGCTCTTCTCCACTCAGCCTCCTGGAGGCCCAGCCAACAGCACACTGCTCCCTGGAGCTCTGCACCAACGTGAAATGAAACAGGAGTCAACAGATGTCAACCAGACCTCAACTTGATTGCCAATAAGGTGCTCACTTAAGAATGTGGCTCAGGGCTACGAATCAGCTAGGCTGTGAACTCCTAAGCTCCCTCCTATCCAGGCAATGAGAAAACTGGACAGAAGAAAACTGCTCCCCAGGGAGGTCAGAGGAGTAGGGAAAGAACTGTTCCCCTCTCGCCCTTGTGGTTCCTCATCTTGGTATATTTTATGCTAAGGAAGGAAACCGTTTTAAGTGTTGGCTCCTGTCTTTGAAGAGGGCACCCAAATGCTAAGGAAGGAAACCGTTTTAAGTGTTGGCTCCTGTCTTTGAAGAGGGCACCCAATAACGGCTGCCACATGCATTTACATTTATCAGAAGGTTGGGCATAAGGTATGGGGTTATCAGACTTTATACTGTCATTAAAGAAGATGCATTAATTCAATGAGAAACTCTGACTGTGCATATTGTGGTATTAAGCTTCACTGAGACAGCAATATTTACCAAGGAAACCTGTGACACACATCAAACTCATGGATGGCACATGCATTTTATACTGTATTCGATTAGATTTGTGTGTGCTGCTCCAACAAACACATGACTCAGCACATACAGGAATATAATCCCTATAAACCCAGCAGCCATAAAACCACAAAGGTCAGAGATAAGCAGCAACTAGGGCATTCCTCTGAGGACTCCGGTCCCAGATGTTTTCATGACATGTGTTCAGTTAATGCCTCATGTAGGTGTGACCGTGATCCATTCGGATCAGTCTGGGTCACGTGGCTCTGTGTTCACAAGAGGCCATTAGCTCCACCACCAGCTCATGTGAGACTTGAAAAAAAAAAAAAAATCTACAGAAATAAGTGTGAAACAGAACTAACATGTTGGTAACAGCAGTTTCTCTACAGAATTTTTTTGTATTTTTGTATTTTATTTTAAACAATAAACCTACATTATTTATTATCACCGATGTCATAAAATTTTTAAAGTAGACGAACCTGACTATTTTTAGTCTTAATAATACATAGTAAGATTAGCTGGCCTTCCAGACGACCTGCATAAGCTAGCTTTTCTTCATGCATCTCATGTTTAGGGGAAAATTAACAGAAGATCATTTACTAATGTTTTAAACTCTCAATCACTGAACTATCTACAAAGTTGTCTTTCAAAACAATGGGCCACATAACTAATATTTATATATACATAGAATATGGGGACTTTCATCAAATATATTACCCTTTTCAAAGAAAAACGCATAAGCTCTTTTATGCTAGAGTTACTCGACTCCATGGTTAAATGGTCTGGCTAATAACCAAATCTTCAGACATGAAATTTCTTTAATATGTATAATTTTTTCCACTTAGGATACAAGAAGAAGAGGGTGGGGAAAGTTTTTCATAATTTGAATCTAAATGCACTTTTTCACATCAAGTAAAGTATTTTCTTTTATATATTATAATAAAAGAATTGTGTGTATTTAAAAAGTACACTGAAAAGCAGTAAGACTTAAAATTGTCTGGGAAATTAACAAAAGGAGTGAAAATGGATTTTAATAGTTTTGAGAGTTAATCATGTTCCTCTCAGAGCAGGAAACTTTACCAACTTTATTTCATGGACCCTTTTGGATTCCTTTCATAACAGTTGTGAATTATAACATCCCTTTAATATTAAGTATGTTTCCAAAGTGTAATTTAGGAAAACTTTTAAATGTTAAACTAATCACCTACAGTGATGGCTTTTCATTTATGAGATGCATTACAGAACTGTAATAGAAATAGGAAATAGTGTCAGAGCAGCAGCACAGGGGTAGCAGTAAGCAATGTGACCTGCATTGACAGAAACATTTCCAATAGGCAGTCCTTAAAGCGAAGTACCCAGCTTTCTCAATATGGCGTGCTACCACAGCTATGGGGGAAGAAAAGACATCAACCCACATAATCTACACGTCACTTAGCATGCCAGAAAGACTAACAGACAATTCTTGGAAAAGAAAACCCACTCAAAGTAAAATGAGTAATGGAGGCCTTGACATGATTTAGCCACTCTTGTTTTTCATGTTCCTGTTTGTTTCTCTGGCTGATAAGCTTCATTATTTAAGAATCTACTGTTTGTTTTCTTTCCTCCCCCACTGAGCAGTAAGAGGGGGCAGGTGAGAAAAGGGACTGTCCAAGAAATCCAACCTTCCTACTATAAAAACCACCTCTCTCCGTCAGGAGCTGTTCTATGAATACAGAGCACCACGACCTTCCAGACTTGCTCACATCCAGGTGTTCAGTTTGGCTTCCTGACTTCCCGCCAGGCTCTGAGACGTTCCTGCGTGCCCATCAACACGACTCGTATCCCTTCACGCAGTGCTGGTGAAAGGGAGGACGCCGGTGACGAGCTCGGGACACACACAGTCCTGTTTGGAGTCCACCCTGGGACTCCTGTGAGGAACAGAGGGAATCAGTGTCCAGGAGACAGTGAAAGGTCAGGACCCCCTCAGGTTCAACTACTGAAGTTAACATCAAGAGGACAACAGCATCTTTAAAATGACACACAAGCTGAACATGGTGGGAATTCCATCATGAGCCCTCAAGGGGCTCTGTATTACTTAAAAATGTTTACACAGAATAGTTTACCACAAGCAAAACATCTTCCGTCAGGGCCAGCACCTGTGCATCTCTGCTCCCGAGTACCGCCCAGCCCTGGCACAGCGCTGGACCCAAGGCAAGGGCTTCTAGGTGTCTGGGGAGTCAAAGTACGAACTGTGCTGACCAGGAAGAGGGCTGCTGGACGATTACTGCCCTAAGCAGAAACAATCCAACAAGCAAGGGGCAGGTGAGTCAGAGTTTCCTGCAGAACATCGGACTTCACTGACTATACACGCACTGTAGGGTGGGGCTGTGTGCACACCAGGCCTAGAGGGTCTTCGTCAGCGTGAACCTCCGCAGGGAAGGGGGAGGGTGGAAATTAACATTCACTGAATGTGCACAATGAGCCAAGCATCGGGTAATGATTTCACCCGTTCATGTGTGTGTAAAACATATAAATGTGTACACAAACACAGCTGACCCTTGAACAACGTGGGTGTACTTATTCAGGGATTTTTTTCAATAGTAAATAGCACTACATGGTCCAGGGTTGGTTAAACCTGTGTATGCGAAATAGTGGATACAGAGGAACCACATATACGAAGGGCTGATAAATTATAAGCACCTCTGACACCTGCATTGTTCAAGGGTCAGTTGTACACACATATTTTAATTACTAGGGATCACAGTGAACATATGAAGATGGCTTATGAAGGTATGTCATAAATATTAAGATTAGAATTACTTTTGTTAAAAACAAAACAAAACAAAACCAACAACCTCCCCTCCCCCCAGCCCCAAGAATTAGTACAGTAAAATCAGGTTCTCAATGTAGGATTCAGCTAGATAATCACAGAGGCTGGCATTTTCTCCTTAATCCTTTCTAAAAGGGACTTGACATATTTTCAGAATCTGTTCTAGAGCACCCTCTGCTGGAAAAAGTACCCCAAAATGCTTGATTTCTTTGGGTTTTTGTTTTTCGGGTTTTTGTTTTTTTTTTTCAAATGCTCACTTTACAATAGACTTTTTCTTCTTTGGTCCAAAAGAAACTTTTAAAACATGGTGATTTCTATCCTCCCACAATCCTGCCCTCTAACTGAAACCTCACCGTCTATCTTACATAAAGCTGACATCACTGTCCCTCCAAGCCAAATGCCAGCAATGTGCTTCATGTTACCTCCCCAGGGCACGAGGCAGCTGCCGGTCCAGTGATCCCAGCAGCTGGGAGGTGCTGAGCAGACAGAGGGTGAAGGCAGAAGGCCCCTGGCTGGCAGGTGAGGAGGGCAGTGTTGCACTCTGCCTGCACTTCCAGGACAGAGCCTCCCGTGGATGTGGCTCCCCTGGCACAAGAGGCACCGGGAAGGCAGCTGGCCTCCAGTAACCCTGAAAGGTCCCTGCTGAGAAAGGACAGAAAAGGCAGGCAGCAGAGAGGAACGAATCTCAAGGGAATCCTGCTGGGAGCAGAAGCTTTGGGAGGAAAGGGAGACGATGCAAAAAATCAGCCAGAGGGTTTACTGTCCACATGAGGGAACGACAAAGTACAGAGGTTCTCAGTCGAGGGGATCTCACTACAAAGGATGCCACAAAGAGCTGGTGCCTCGAGGGGAGGGTATAACTCAGTGGTAGAGCACATACCTAGCATGCACGAGGTCCTGGGTTTGATCCCCAGTACCTCCATTAAAAATAAATAAATAAATAAACTTAATTTTCTCCCCCCTAAAAAAAAAAGAGCCAATGCCTAGACACACATCACAACTGTAAGCTGCCAGGAGACAGAGACAAACAGCTCTTTATGAGCAAAAATCCTATTCTCCTTCTCCAACTCCTCCTCCCTGCATGGGTGCGGGAGAAACTAAGGCACAATGAATAATCAGGGGGAGGAAACAGGCGATCTTGTCATTGCTCAGAATGAGCTCCCTCGTCCAATGTTCCAGTCTGATCATCCCCCAGCTTCCTCCTGCCCTTCACATTCCCTCCTTCCTGCTCCCCGTCTCCCAAACCCCAAGCAAACACTGATCTGCTCTATGCCATGACAGACTTGCTCACATTTTCTAAGAAGTGTTTTATGTAAGTGGAATCCAATGTTGCATGCTCTTTCTTTTCTAGTTTCTTTCATGGGACATAATTATTCTGAGACTCATCCCTGTTGTTGGGTGTATCAGTGGTTCATTTCTTTTTCATTGCCGAGTAGTATTTCATCATAGGGATGTACCACAATTTGTTCATTCATGCACTTGCTAATGGATACTTGAGTTGTGTCCAGTTTTGGGCTATCATGAGCAAAGCCACTATGACTACTCATGTCCAAGTCTTATGGGGAAAAAAAAAATAACTAAGAGGAGGGAACAAACAGCCCCCCAAGTGCTCACCAAACTTGAGCTGTGGAGAGGGAAGAAGCACATACATGGGAACTCTGATATTCTGTTTTGGGGCTACAACGGACCTTCAGTAATGGTTCTAATACCCCAAAGTGTCCAGAAAGCCCTGGGTTCTGCTGGGTGGAAGATCTGTCCTGGGGAGAGGTGCTGTCCTGGGCAACAGTGGGAAAACTAAAGCTGCTGCTTGACAGTGACTTAACGGCAGGTCAAAGCCAGCAGGACCTGGCCATGCAGGAAGGCAGAGGAGGTATCTGCGAAGGAGGAGATGAGTGATGGGCATCTAGAGTATAAAGGGAAGTCATCAGTGGGCCTGGACTGCAGCAGCCAGAGGGGAGGAGGATGGCGGGGAGAAGCTCACACAGGTCCACGCACTCAGCCAGACACCTGCCCACGTGCACCTCCAACCAGACCCACAAGGCCCAACACTCCCCGTCCCACGGCTCTCACATCCAGCAGCTGTGTTCTCTCCCAGGAAGCCTGCTTCAGGGTCTTTGAGATGCCGTGATAAATCCTCCAACCAGACTGAAAAGGCCCTGGAGGAAACTTAGGAAACAGACTTGGGGAGAAGAACTGACTTGCCCAAGGCCACACAGAGAGGACTAGAATAAAGATCTCCCACAGAGGTGCCAAGATGGCAGAGTAGAAAGACTCACAGCTTGCCTTCTCCCACAAATACACCCACTGAATTGCACAGAACACCTACTGAACTCTGGCAGAGTGTCCCTCACTTCAAAATACAGGAGGATTCTCACAAAATCCAATAAACAACAAGGTGATACTGTACAGAACAGGGAACTATATTCAGTATCTTTTAGTAACTTACGGTGAATAGAATAAAGATCTCCCAATTTCTGCCCAGTACACCCATCACTACAGTGCTGCAACCCACCCCTTTCAGAGAAACTGTTAAGTGTATTCAAGAAATACTGAGTTCAAAACGATGCTCCTAAAAGGAACGACTTGAAAAACGAAAGCAAGGACTGCAGCACGTGCATTTGGTGGGTGGTGTTGACGGGAGCTGCTGCTTTTCTCTAAGGTCACTAAGTAAAGGTTGTGAGGCACTGTCTGCTTCCCTCCCAGCAAATGCCCTGAGCGCTGCGCTGTGCGCCAGTCCTGGGTGCTCTGGCCTAGCCAGCAGACAGTGCCTCAGCTTCTTGGACTCCCCTAGGCTTTGTCATGCTTCTTTGACAGGTATGAGAAACTCCCACATCCAGACTTTTTGCATGAACTAGATTTTAGCGACCTAGAACTGAATCATCAATTCAGGGCGGGTCTGAGGCTTCTAAAAGCTTCACACCTGCAGAACTCTAGCACTTGTGTTTAGGTGACCAAGAATGCTCTTCGAATTAGCAAAAGGCCCTCTCAGTCCAGGAGGGTCACACTTACAGGGGTAAGGAAGGAAGGAAAGGGACACTCAGATAGTCAGCAGGACATGCCCAACTAATCCTGGTAACTGGAGGGTGACATCTCTCCAACAAGAACCCCACCCCCACCCCCAGCAAGCAGCCGGAATACAGCTTGGTGAAATCTACACCCAGTGTGTGTTTGCTAAGCCCCCTGTTGTTCTTAGACTTCCTCTGCATAGTCTGCTCACTAGGGCCCTGATCCAGTATTAAGTTCTTTAGGACTCACTGTACATGTCCCTTTAGTTGTTTTTTCCCCCTCAACAACTTCAGTCATTGCTTCTGTGCAGTACAGACATATCTTTTCTTTTACTGTCATTCTTTAAGTGCTCATTTCTTCTGTTTCCATGTGACCTCTCACCTTCTGACCTCTTAAGAAGATGCAGGCTGTGTGGTCTAATGAACCCCGCAGGTAGTTCCAGCCACGGACCTCCAAGTTAGTCGCCTTAGCAGGTGTTTTACTTTGTCCATGCAATGGAATGACTGCCGCCTTCTCAAGGTTATGGTAAAGGTTGTGTCAGTCAAGTTATGCAGAGTGAACATCTACTGAGTGAACGTCTATTGAATGAATGGTAGAAGGATCACCCAAACTATTCAAATCTGCTTTTCTTGTCAGCTGCCGAGCTAGCAGAACTGAATATACATATGCTACATGCACACATGACATGTCTCCATTGTATTTTTAAAAACTGGATGCTAATTGCAGCATTATTCACAATAATGATGTAAAAATACCCAAGTGTCCACTGACGGATGAATGGATAAACAAAATGTGGTGTATGTACACAATGCTATATTATTCTTTTTAAAAGGAAGGACATTCTGACACATGCTGCAACATGGAAAAACCCTGAAGATGTTATGCTAAGTCAAACAGTCACAAAAGGACAAATAATACATACTGACATTTACATGAGGTACTTAGAGCAGTCAAACACAGAGACAAAGTGGAATGATGGTTACCAGGGACTAGGGAGGAGGGCTGGCGAGCGATCGCTTGTCGGGTACAGAGCAACGGTTTCACAAAGTTAAAATAGTTCTAGAGATGGACAGTGGTGATGGTTGCACAATAATGCAAATGAACTTAATGCCACTGAACTCTACACCTAGAATGATTAAAACTGATAAATAAATTTTAGGTTATGTATATCTTACCATTATTTTAAAAAGTAAAGAAAATAAAACTAGCTGCTTCAACCAAATGCTAATAGAGATCTGAGCAACTAGTTGCACGTTATTCCACAGCTAAGCTTCTTTTCTTTTAGATCAATGTGTTAAAAAATATCAATATTCTGGCACTTATTTTCAGTTGTATTTCACTGTATCCACTAAATAATTTTACCTTGACTAAAACAGGTCTGCTGTAATGTTTTCCCCATTAACATCTCTCCCTTCGAAAGGTGAAAAAAAACACATGACCTAACATCACAAATTTTTTTGGTAGCCTATTTACCTCCCTAACTATTTTACTCAGATGGAGGTAAAATTGTGTATTATTTTATAAATAAACACCTATTACCGGGAGAACACAGAAGCCTTATGTGTGAAGAGAAGCTGGACTAAGAACACTTAGTTCTAGAAGCAAACTACAAAAAGAATCAGAAAAGCCATCAAAAACAAATATGTGAGAAAAATAACAACAGTACTTACACAAAAAAAAGCTTGCAGGTTGGGGAGTTAGGTGGGGAAGAAAAAACAAGAAAAAAGGAAACAATTTCAGGTAATAATGTAGAACTCCTGTAAATTCACTTCTAACACACTGCATTAAAGTCTGGCAAACTTTCTACTGAGGGCCAGGAAGTATCTTCAGCTTTCTGAGCCACATGGCCTCCTGTGGCAACTAGTCAATTCTGCTGCTGTAGCTTGGAAGCAGCCACAGACAAGAAGTAAACAAATGGGTGTGGCTGTGTTCCAATAAAACTTTGTTTACAAAAGCTGGCAGCAGGCCAGATTTCGGCTGAGGGCAGTCGTTTCCCAACCATGGTTTTAGGGAAACAAAATTAATAAATGAAAGGACAATTTGGAAGAAGTTATCAACGCACATGGACTAAAATACCACGGATTCCTCTTCTAGTCCCCAGTGAATCAGACCCACGAGCAGAAGTTCAAATCTAAAATGTCACTTTCTACTCCAGTTTGAAAAGACATCTGCACCCCAATGTTCACAGCAGCACTATTTACAATAGCCAGGACACAGAAACAACCTAAACGTCCACTGACAGATGACTGGATAAAGAAGACATGGTATATATGTGTGTCTGTGTATATATATATATACACACACACATACACACACACACAATAGAATATTCTTCAGCCATAGAAAGGAATGAAATAATGCCATTTGCAACAACATGGATGGATCCAGAGATGATCATACTAAGTGAAGCAAGTCAGATAAAGACAAATGTCATATGTCACTTATATGTGGAATCTAAAAAAAATGAACTTATTTACAAAACAGAAACAGACTCAGAGACACAGAAAACAAACTTATACATTACTATACATAAAATAAATAAGGTCCTACTGTATAGCACAGGGAACTATATTCATTTTCTTATAATAACCTATTATGAAAAAGAGTATGTATATGTATGTGACTGAGTCACTATGCTGTACACCAGAAACACAACACTGTAAATCAACCATACTTCAACCTAAAAAAAAGAGCCCTTCCTTACCAAAGTGCTAACTGCCTCCCAGAGAAGAGGTTAAGTGGCTCAATGAGCTAAAAAGTTTCTAGTGGATTCCTCATTTCCACTAAAACTTGGGATGATAGGAAAATATTCAGAATGCTTTTCTTCCTTAAAAAGAAAATACTTCTTAGTACCCAGAAATGAGCTAACAAGAGTCCAATTCTTACTCTAAGCACCTCTAGGTTTTTTCACAGTTAACTCTCAAGATGCAGAATAAGATCTGGGACAGTGATGCATCACTTCAAGGAGGCTGGTTGTTATCAAGACCCCGAAGGAATGTATGAACCACCTACAAAAGGGGAAATGTGTAAAAGATGATGTAAAAACAAGTGAACAGGCATGAAGAGCCCAGGTGACTAAAAGAGAAAACACCGGCTCCCCCACCACATTCTCACTCGTGCACAAGAAAATTTTTGGAAAGAAGCTCTCCTCACCTCTGAGAATTGGGATTCTAAGTTTCAAAATGTTCATATTTTACTTTCTGTTATTTTGTACTTTTACATTTTTTTTTACCATAAGCATGTATTACTTTTCATATCAAGACTCTTATGTTAAGTTGCAGTTAAAGGAATTACCAACTTATTATTAAGAGTATTTGAATATTAACATTTTTAACAAAAGAATATTCACTCAAAGGACTTCTACCATCCATAAAAATCATCATCTAATGAGAATATTGATAAACACAATCCATGAGAGATGGTCTTTGGGGGTAAAATTTGAGGGTGGTACAATACCTCAGCTCCACCCATCCACTTGGGCTCATCAGGAAACTCAGCACACAGAATATCTTCTGACTGATCAGTCCCCAAGACATGGTAGCACAGCTTTTGGTGGAGATTGGTGGATGTCTCTGTGCCTGAAGGAGTTAAAAATGTACACTGAAATGTAGTTGGCAATTTTAAGAAAATCCACTCCTCCCAGACTGTACAATGCTAGAAACTCTACAAAGTTAAGTATCTAGTTGCAGGATGCAAGGTTGATATACAAAAATTGATCATTTTCCTACATAACAGCAACGAACAAGAGGAATCTGAAATTAAAAACACAATGCCATTTACATTAGCAGCCCCCAAAATGGAATATCTAGGTGTAAATCTAATAAAAATACATACAAGATCTACAGGAGGGAAACTACAAAACCGATGAAAGAAATCAAAGAATAAATGGAGAGATGTTCCATGTTCATCGACAGAAATACACAATACTGTTAAGATGTCAGTTCTTCTCAACTTGATCTATAGATTCAATGCAATTCCAATCAAAATTCCAGCAAGTTATTTGTGGATATGAACAAATTTATGCCAAAATTTACATGGAGAGGCAAAAACCCCAGAAGAGCCAACGCAATATTGAACAAAGAGAACAAAGTTGGAGAACTGATACCACCCGATTCCAAAGTTCACTATAAGTAATCAAGACAGTGTGGAACTGGCAAGAATAAACAAATAGATCAAGGGAACAGGGTAAAGGTCCCAGAAACAGACCCATATAAATACAAATCAACTAATTTTTGATAAAGGAACAAAGGTAATAATATGGAGAAAAGATAGTGTGTTCAACAAATGGCACTGGAACAACTGGACATGCAAAAAAAAAAAAAAATGAATCTAGACACAGACCTTATACACATCACAAAAATCAACTCAAAATGGATCTCAGACCTAAAAATGTAAATGCAATTATAAAACTCCTAGAAGATGACACAGGAGAAAATCTAGGTGACTCTGGGTTTGGTGATGACTTTTTAGATACAACATGGAAGGCATGATCCGTGAAAGAAAGAAATGATGAGCAGGACTTCATTAAAATTAAAACCTTCTGTTCCATGAAAGACATTGTCAAGAGAATGAAAAGACAAGGCATAGAATGCAAAAAATATCTGCAAAAGACACATCTGATTAACCACTGTTAATCAAAATATACAAAGAGCTTTTAAAACTCAACAATAAAACAAAGAATCCAATTAAAAAATGGGCCAAAGACCTTAAGAGACACCACCCCAAAGAAGATACAAAGATGGCAAATAAGCACATGAAAAGATGGTCCCCAAAATATACCATCAAGGGAGTGCAAATTAAAACAGTGAGATACCACCACACACCTATGAAACTATGGCTTCTGGCTGATTACGATGTGTCACTGTAGGCTCATCAACTGTCCCCTCTGCTGGGGGTGTTGATAAGGGGGAGGCCATGCGTGTGTGAGAGGCAGAGGGCATACGGAAAATCTCGGCACCTTCTGCTCTGAACCTAAAACTAAAAAATTAAGTCTATTAAGAAAAAGAAAGTTAAGTATCAGCTGGGTATCACCCTGGAAGTAATCATACATACCTGCTGATTTTGGACGCTGTTATGAAAATGTACCAAGCTTTCAGGACAATGAAGGAAAAAAGGAAGGTAATACCGTAACATTAAAAAAAAAAAAAAAAAAAGCATATGGTACTTGGTGATTTTCCATGGGGTTTCCAAGAACTCTGGAAAGATGCACAGGATCAGAACTGCTTAGCCTCACTCCTAAGTCCTCCATCACACACCCTGAGAGGCTGCTGAGGTCTTCTGGACAAGAGGACAGCAAAATGACAGCAGGGAGACGATGGTGGCTTTCTTAAATCAACCACAATCACTAACCATTATTACTTCTGCCAATGAAAGTGAAAGCTAAACAATTTTCATGTTTTCCGCAAGTTTACGAACACTGTTCTCTAACCAAGAGTGGCCAGTTACACACTACTTTGGTGTCCTGGAACTTGGAAACAGCCAACATTGTCTAACTCAGCAGCACTCTTCACACAGGTGCCAATTCAGTGTACAGAGCTCAGAGATCTTTCTTTAACCAATATCCTTGAATAAAAAGCTTACTCTCAGTTCACTGGTGAACCAAGAAAAAGGTATTGCAGTAATCTAATCAAAAGGCAGCAAGAACTAAATGTAGCCAAAATAGATGAAATAGCCTTATTCCATATTCAACTGGGGAGAAACAGAAAACAAAGTGTGTCCAAAGACGATACAGATACAGCAATTCATGACAAGGGGACAGCACGTGCAGGGGACCGCACTGGAGTAGCTGCGCTGCCTACCAGCTCCAGGGCCTGCAACAAGCAGATGAGACCCCTAGCTCCAAATCCCTAGCAAAGGGATGGTAAAACCCACCTGTAAACACCAACCGAGACAACACGAAAATACTGTGTGCCACGTGCAAATGTGGAGGAGCATAAAGAACATGATGTTGACAACTTGTACCAGCAAGGTACGGGCAACAGGGCCCTTCCAGCCCGGGAGGGTGAGAGGCAAAGGGGGCAAGAAAGAGGGGCCACTTAACACAATAGGATCTCTGTGCAACTGAAGAGAATAAAGGCGTGACCTGGAAGTTAACAAGGACAAAAGTGTCAAGATAAATGCGACTAACACATAACCTGTAACTTCTGAGCAGAGGAAGAGATGCAACTACTGCAGTCAGGAAAATTTTATGATGTCATCACTCAACATCATTAAATAAGTTGGTTTTGTTAAAAAAAAAAATCCATCATCTCCATGATCCCCTTGGGAGAGAGAACACACCAGTGAAGGATGGATTGCAGTAATGTTTTCAGTTTTTCAGTTGCCTGTATCTGCCTCCCCACTCACTGAATAGCAGTTGGTCCTATGACTTGCTTTGGCCAAAAGAATGCAGTGAGGTGATGTGCCCACAGCAAGTCTAGGCATCAAAGAGGCTGTGCCTTCAGCTCTCCCATTTGTAATCCTGCTGAGCTGCCGTGTGGACAAGCCCGGGCTGGCCCGCTAGAGGCTGAGAGACCACATGGGAGCAGAACCGAGGTCCCAGACACATGCAAGACTCAAGCCAAGATCAGCCAACTGACCGGCAGCAGACCACAGATACATGACAGAATTCAGCTAAGCCCAGAAGAACTGCCTGACCAACCTGTAGGCTCACAGGCAAAAATAAGCAGCCATTACTCTAAGCCACACAACCGTGCAGCGACCTGCTAACTGATACAATGTGCTCTGAGGAAACATGGTTCTAGCCCAAGCAACCTCTACGTAGGGTTTAGCATCCTTCTTTAAGTCATGTGATGTTACACTTCATTTCATGAAAAAGGTGCTTCATCTGAAGTCTTAACTTACCATCGCTTTTTCCATCCTGTTGTGGGTATGCGTTGTAGAACATTCCCTTCCCGTCATGGGTCCAGGCCATACAGCTGAACTTGACTCTTTCCAGCACATCTGGAAGCTCTTTGGCACCATCGACTTTCATGAACTTGATCGTCACCCAGTCTGAGCCGCTGGCACTGAGACCATAGGCAAAATATTCACCATCTTCACTGAATGCATAGCCTAAGGGACACATGAAAAACTGTCACGTGGGAACAGGGGGACACAATTCCCAGCCTCACGCACTGCCCCCTGTGCCGTCTGACAAAGCTCTCCGTCACACATGGGGGCAGAATGCGGCAACAGGAGGAACAAACACCTGGTAGCGAGCAGCTCTGGGAGCTCACCCAGGTCTCCCAGGAATTCACCCTATGACCTTGGACAGGTTTCCTAATCTCTTCAGGTCTTAGTTTGTTCATCTGTAAAATGAAGTACTGGATTAGATGGCCACTAAGAGGCTTCCATTGTTAAAATTTCTTTAACTCAAAAAGCAGTTCATTTAAAAGCAGAGCTCATCTGGGACTTCCAGCATATTTTATTTATATTCTACAGGGAAGGAGGGGATAAGAGAGTAAGGAAACTGCTTTCACAGTAATGACTGAATGTAACAGAGCTAAACTAAAGCCATTACATAATTTTTAGAACGGATTCCAAACTATGTGAAATTGCTCTTTACAATCTCATTCTCTGAGCACTGCTGGCACTCAAGGACTAACTTCCACACCATCGGACACAAGCCCAGGTAAATGACGCCTGAGGGTCTGCACTGAAGGCTCACACAGTGCATATTCCAAAAGTGACTGTGAGAAAGAAAGAAAAGCAACATCACTGATGGAAAAATTGCACTGATTCTTTGGGGCCATCACAAACAGAATGTTCTACCCACTGTGGAATGTTTCTTGACAAATATTTATGTGTTTATATTGGCTTTTATGATAATAAAGAATGTGTAGTATTTGGTACTAGACACTCACACCAGAGATTTCCTCTTTTGATGTCTGCTAAACTTCAGTGGGGGTCGAAAATTACCCTAAGAAACCCAGCTGTTTTCAGGGGTTGCCTACTATTTTACATGGAATTTGTATGAGTAGAAGTATGTTTAAAATTTCATAAAACCTACTTTTTAATCACTTGTAATTCCTAGAAAGTATCCAGGCTCACACATATATAAATGCAGAAATGAGTCAAGAAAGTAATGAGAAAAAAAAAAGTGATGAGAAAATGTTCACTTTTTAGGGGGAGGGTGTATTGGTAGAGTGCATGCTTAGCATGCACTGGGTCCTGGTTTAATCCCCAGGACCTTCATTAAGAAAAAGTAAATAAATAGAACTAATGATCTCCTCCCTAAAAAAATTTTTTTAAAATGTTCACTTTTTACTCTACATAAACTATATATAATTTTTTAATTAAAAAATTTAAATAAAACATTTTGATTTGAAATATATGTTTAAAAAGTCATACACTATCAAAAGAAATCTGCACGTCTACCTAATACTGTAACTTCCCTTGAATATCATTTACAGAAAACTCAAAGACTGGGACCAAGTCCCATGTCTAATTTACTTTGTCATCCATCAGGGCCTGTACATGACAAGCATTACATAAAAGAGTTATTGGATTGAATTATCAGAGTGAGAGGTGAGACCCTGTGATAATGAAGTCCTCCTGGATGAGTTGCAATGGACTTTGGCTAAAATGAAATGAATTTTCTATACATGGTATATTACTGTACAGAATTAAATTCATTCACAACTGTAAGATCAAATTCTTGGAAGAAAACTCATAAGAAGCCAGCTGGCATCTTATTGCCAATATCTCAATATCAAAGGACTGGATTAAGGATCATCATTTACATACAGTCCACTAGGGGAGAGGAGGAGGGAACCACTAAATGACTGGATGCCTTTATAAAAGGAACTTTGCACAGATCTGTTGGAACACAGCTCTTTAATTCCCACCTAATCATTTATAGGACTTCAGTGTTCCAATTGCTCAATTTTGTAGGGCTGAATCTCCAGAACAAAACAGAAGATGGTACAGAGAAAATGCTGAGCCAACTTCACTAAATATCTAAGATGCTAACCAGAGATGGTTCTCAGAGAGTCTGTAACTATTAAACTATAGAACCAGAGTACAGACAACTTCCCTACCCTAGAAGTAGTGCTGACAGCACCAACCAGGGGTAATCTTTGTAGCCTGTGGAAGAGGTTATCTTGAAAGTAAGTATTTAGGTGACATACGGCAACTGCATACCTACTTTTGCACAGAGCAAAACTTATCTACTTAGTTTTTCTTCAGCTTGCATCCTATGGGGCCAGGGTACCAAGTTGCCTAATTTCTGTAAGACTGTGTTTTATACTTTTAATTCTAATTCTTTTAATACTTTTAATTTAATTCTAATTTTATACTTTTAATTCTAATTCTCATTCTAAAAGTGGTCCCCACCAAGGAAGTACAGATCTCATAAATATTCTTTCCTGCTTCATATTTACACTTAAAACACTCTTTGTACAACTTAAATTTCTTACAGAAGAGGGTCAAGTTTTTCCCAAACACAGGTGGGTCTCAAGGACGCTATGGGAACTGATGATGACGCTTCCAGGTCCCAGGAGCCCTAGAAGCTAGCTGAGGCTCAGGGCGCACTATTCTCAAGCTCTGCTTCAGGCCATCAAAAGAACACGTGACTACTCACGTGCTGGAGATACACTGTGCAGGAGTCAGCTCTCCTGATGCTGCATGTGCATCTGCTCTACAATACGGCCCACGCCGTGCCTCATATTTTAGAGGCAGGGCAACGGGACCACCACCAGAGCTGCACGTGAGACCCCAGGGACCCCGCGGCCCTGCTGTGTAGCCCTCACCTCGGAGCGCCACCGTGCCGTCATCGGAGAGCATGTTGGGGTCGAGGAACACTCTGGCTTCGCCCTCTAAGGAATCCTGTACATATAATACTCGCTGGTTCTGTAAACCTGAATTGTAAAAATAGAAATACCTGGGGGACAGAGATGATCTTTATTTAGCTGTGGAGTTTTCTATTTGTGATGTAAAAACAAGCACACACAAACAAAAAGAAAAAGAAAAACAACACACGAAGGTCCAACTGCAAACAAGCCATGCCAGGGACGGGGGATGAGAGTGGAAGGTCCCACCATCTCCCTGTACCTACAGTTTGTTACCTGAATTGCCTGAAGTGGGTGTTAGGGGGAGAGGGGCCAGAGAGGTGAGCTGCATATAATAAAATCTTTCCAAGCATCATAAGCCAAAGAAAATTAATTTTAGAGGCAAACAAGTCTTCACTACAGTCTACAAATCACACGATCTCATCGATTCCCAGCCATAAGAATGATTTTCCACAATCTAGATTTCATCCTAGGACACATCTCCACTAAATTTCTTAGTCCTTCTCTTAAGAATTTGGACGACAGATAAAAAAATATTATCCTCATAGTCAAGCACAGAAATGAACTGATTTTTATGATGAACTAAGTTTATAAACTGCTAAGTTATTTGGAATTTGTACGGTAAAATTTAAGAAAGTAAGATTAGAAAAGTAAAAGGGAAATGAAGTAAAAGCGACTTCACGTACCTTTTTCCTTTCTTGAAGTGGCAACTGTACTTGGGGTAGTCATACAGTTCAGTCATTCTCTCTTTGTATAAACCCCTGATAGGGCACTGCTCAAGAAATGGCACAGTGATCTTGTTCTGGGCCTCCACAAAAGCCTACAGAGAAAATTTAAAGGAACAAAGCAAGTCAAATATAAATTTTTCCATGTGGAATGTTTTCCATTAACAAGTATCAGCAAGATCCAGCAATTTCAATTCTGGGAATCCAGCCGAAGGAAACAAAAACGCTATGTCAAAGAGGTATCTGCACCCCATGTTCACAGCAGTATTATTTACAATAGTCACAACATGGAAACAACCTAAGTGCCCACTGATGGATAATGGATAAAATGTGGTGAATACACAGACAACTGAGTATTATTCAGCCATAAAAAGTAGGAAATTCTGCCATTTGCAACAACATGGATGGACCTTGAGGGCATTATGCTAAGTGAAACAAGTCAACCAGAGAAAGACAAATACCGTATATCTCACTTTTACGTGGAATCTTAAAACAAAACAAAAACCCCAAGCTCAAAGGAAAACCAGATTTGTGGTTATTAGAGGCAGGGGACGAAAGCAGGCAGAACCGGATGAAAGTGGTCAAAATGCACAAGTGTCCAAAGATAAGTACGTACTAGGGACAAAACGTACAACGAGATGACTACAGTCAGCACTGCTGGACGACATAGATGAAAGCTGCTGAAAGGCGATAAATCCTAACAGTTCTCGTCACAAGGGGAAAAATGTGTTTTCCTTTCTTTTGGTGTCTGTATGAGATGATGGATGTCAACTGGCAATCACTCCATGATACACGGAAGTCAAACAATTACGCTGTACACCTCAAACTTATACAGTGCTGCTGTCAATTTTAACTCAGTAAAAGTGGGAAAAAATATTTTTTAAAATGTGTTAGTGAAAGCATATTTTCCCTCAATAAATAACAACTAATACTTCCATGGCACTAACTATGCACCAGGAGACCGTTAACTGCTTTAGAACTCACAGTCCTACAGAGAAGGTTCTTTCATTAGCCCTCTTGATGGATGAGGAGACTGAGTCTTAGAGTGGTTAAAAAGGCGCCAAACCTTTTCAAGTTTGCAAACTTAAAAATGCAAGTGGCAGAGCTGGCTCTTACCAGCACACTACACTGCTGCCTGGACCATGCACTGTCAAGAAACCACATTCACTCTGTGCCAAGGCTCCTGGCTTCTGTGCAGCTGGTGATCCCAAAAGAAATCAGTGTTAAAGAAATCAAGTCAGAGATACTGCTATTGTATCAATTTTGTTTTTGACTATCTTTCTAACACCTACTACCCTTGTCAACTTCAGAGAACTTTGCTAAATTTGCAAACTAAAGAATATTAAAAAAAATTGGAAAGTGGGTGGAACTGAATAAGGATAGCAACAAAAATGTTTATGAGAACTGCAAGATACAGCTTGCAGGAGGTCAGGATACCCTGTTTGCAAAGGCTGGGAAAGGGGCAGTTTTTACAACAGATCAGTTGTATCCATGCATAACCTATTCATAACTAAGCAGTTAGAAAGTTTATAATACTGTAACAATACGATAATACTATATAAAATCTTGGGTCCATAATAATTCACATCTGGCTATTAGAAGTGAAACAAGAATAAGTGTATCAGCTCTAAATTCAATCGAAGGTTTAACCAGATGCCTATAAAAAGGTAAGCCCTTTTGTACAAGAGAAAACGTCAGGAAATTAACAACTTAATGTATTTGGAATGGCAGACAAAAATGTGTTCCTATCAGAGTCCATCAGATCTGAGGGCCCCGTCCAGCTCCAGCAGTTTTTAAATGGGCTCTCCTACACAAACCACCAACCCCGCTCTAGGGAACCATGGTTCCAGCTGAGAGGCAGGGGTTCTAAAACTCAAGGTTTATAATGCACTAGGAAACAAGAGAGAAATAGTGTGAGGAACGAGCACGGTCGTGAACAACAGTTTTGCAAGAGGATCAATTTAAGAGAAATAAAACTGTTACGGGTCACAGTTCTTATTTCATTCAAACAGAAAATAAAATTGATAGAGTCCCACAGAAATACAACTGCCTATCTTGAGGGATTGGCAAACCTCACCCTAGCCTACTTTCCCGTGACTCCAGCTTAGAGGAGTTCTGATGTTTTTAACAGTTGGGCAGGGGTAGGGGGTGGGCCTACATGGCTCACAACACCTGAAATACTTCCTATGTGGCCCTTTGCTGGGAAAGTTTGCTGACTCCACTCTACCTCATTGAAAAGTGTCAATGAGGAAATTAGCTTTTGTTTTTTCATTGCAAAACCGATGCACAACTGTGAAGCCACACAGGGGCTGCATTTTGGAGATCACTAAGCCTGGGCAAGAGCATAACCTGATTTCATGGAGGAAGGAAGCACCAGGCCTACTTTACAGACACGGAAACAGAGGTATGTGGTATTGAAGTCACCTGGCCAAGGTCACACAGTGAGTTAGCAGTAGTACCTACATCCCACAAACATGGAGGAGTTTCTGCTGCAAATTAAACACACACGTGTGTGTGCGTGCATATGTGTGTGTGTAAACGTGTGTGTGTGTGTGTATAAAATGAATGAGCTGGGTAAAGCAATTATGGTTAAATCAAATGGCTGGTGTCACAGTATGATCTGGCAGAAAGCCACAAGCATGGTCACGTGTGAAGGGCTGACAGCATCCTGGAGGCCAGAGAGGGAAGCACACTTGGACCCCTTCTCACTGCTGGGAGTTCAGCAGAATTCAGAAATGACTTTCCAAGTGCAGGGATACCCCCATAAAAAAGAAGCCAAGACTGGCAAAGCTCATCCCTGAGGCTGCAGGACCCAAGGCCAGGGAGGCTGGATGGTCACGCAGAAAACTGAAGTCAGGTCATGCCAAACAGGGAATGAGAGGTGGCTGCTTCAGGAAATAGGTCTAGAAACTGAGACTCCAGAGGAATGGAATAAAGTACTTTACAAGACTCATTTAGGAACCTAAAAAGAGAGAAAAGAGTGCCCCTTATTTTCCAGTATTCACTGAACATTTACAAACATTAACAGTACATCAGACAACAAAGCAAACCTTGAATTCCATGAAGAAAGATTGTTCAGGTCATGGTTATGACTGTAATGTGATAAACTTCAGCTCAGGGAGGTGCCTTTCTCCTCCTGGCCCCACACACCCTTACTCACCACCATGGAGAAGAGAGAAACCCAGCTGGTGAGAGCCCGAAACCCGCAGGGCTTGTCTTTTAACAGTAAAAGCCCAGAGTGGGTCCATCCGCTCTCTGGTCAGGAAGGCTCCCACGGAGCTCCCCACTGCACATGGGGAACAGATCAGGTGCAACTTCCAGAAGCCCAGACAACTCTCTCTCCACCTTCTCTACCTGTCCCCATGTGGGCAAATCAGCTTGCTCCCTCACTAGGCTAGTGACTACCAATCAAGGGAGAAGAAAGCAGAAAGCTTCATTTTGACCTCAGATTCAAGCCTTGTTCTCAAATCTTGCACTGCCAGGAGCCCATTCAAAGCTGGAACAGTAACCCCGTCTGGCTCCATTCTCTGGTGTACACACTACTGAACAGAACCCCAGCAAGGACAGAGGTGATCTGCACAGCAAATCCAAACCTATTAAAAACACGCGCACATCCTCACGAATAATCCTTGTATCAATGAGGGAATCTAAACTACAACAAGAGTATTCAGAAAACAAGGAAAACCACCAAGGATTAAAAGTTCTTAGGGTGTGGCATCTGTTTCTTTTCGGTACCTTTAGGAGGTCCCACTGATAGACTGGGGAAGGGGGCTGTGACCTCTGCTGGCCACCAGAGCACCCGTCCCCTAGATCCAGGGATTCATCCAGGGCCAGGCAGGACAACCATGCAGGATGAGGCTCGAGGCTAGTCTAGGGGCCTGTTTCATCACTCTCACACACATCAGGGTGGCTGACCTGATCGAGCCCACAGTATGGAACTCAGGAGTATATCTGGAACAGGCTCGGGAGATAATGTCGCTGTCTGGGTGTGCCACGTACAAAAGGACAGCGATCACACTGTGACTGATGAGGTACACCTGGCCCAGGTGAGGTCCTCTGTACCCAAATAAAAAGGCTTAGTCTGGAAAGTGACAGTTACGCCTTTAGAAGTTTAAGGTTTACCTTCTCTCTTGATGAGATTTTATCATTTCTGTTATCTTATACTACCATCTGTCAGGGATGATGTTAGTGATACCTGTCTGTATTCTAACTACACTAACTCCTTTCTACATTCCTTACATAAGTAAACCCTGTTCATTCTCATAAACCGAGTCTTTCTTCAATTCTTACCTACATGTAACAGCTAGTAAAGTAGTTGTAAACCCAGGCAAAGCAACCAGAATCCTTTTTCAGGCATAGAGGTGAACATGCGAAGGCAGAAATTATCTCATCTTACGAGATTTGGAGCTATAAGGACTATGTAAAACCTGAAAAAGGCAAAGCCCATTTTCCTCTTCCACGTGGCAGAGGCTGCTAGAAAGCAAGACACTCAGAGAAAAGCAGATGACCTAAGAGACAAAGACAGGTTTCCAGAAATATCGCGTGCACTCCTGGATCAGGCTGTGTCTATAGGCATATACTGAGCTTCGATGATGTGAGCCGTTCAGCAATTTGTTTTATGTGAGCCAGTGTGAGCTGGCTTTCAGGCACTGCTCCTCTAGAGTCCTGGCTGGTACCACTCCTCCAGGAGTCCCTCCACTTGTGGAGCCAGGTGAGCCTGGCTGAGCATGGGCAGACGAGAAGAGGAGGAACCCACCAGAAGCTTGCCCAAGGGAAGGATGGGGAAGCCTGGAAAAGGCCATCTACACCAGCCTCATCAGTAAACGAGGAAGAGTGAAATTTAACTAGACGTTCAAAGTTTTAAAGTAACAAAAGAAAATAAAAGGAAATGAATGAGCTAGAGCATTTAAGAATATAACTTGTAAGTCCTAGAACCACCCCTTTCTAAAAAAAAAATAAGGGAAAAAAAAAACCCCACGCAGTTAACCAACGCTCTGACTAAACTAATCAAAAGGGGGGAGAGAAGTTACAGATACTGGAAATTAGAAATGATAGAAATAAAGCCACAGACAGGCAGAATAAAGTCATTTTAAGAAATAATTCACATAACCCCATGCTACTAAATTTTGAAATCTCAATGATACAGACAATTTTCCAGGAAATACAACTGACTAAAATTGATCTAAAAAGAAAGGAACAGAGCCAAGAATTAATTGCAATAAAAGAATTTGTCCCAGATTGCTCTAAAGATGAGGCCTTTTAAATTATCAAGCAGATAATTCCTATGCTATTTAAACTATTTAATAATAAATGCCGTAGAGAGCATTTATTAAGCACTTTACTGTGTCTACCACTCTGCTGCATTGATCACAAACATCATCCCTTAATTTTCACCACAAGCATACACAATCGTTTTCTCTAAACTATAAATCAGAAAATTGAAGATTCAAGGGGTTAATAAGTATGACCAATGTCACATCTCTGATAAAACTGTGGAGTTAAGTTTCAAACCTGTCTTTCTACCTGTAAAACTGCTAAGTGACTATACACTATTGCTTTCCTGTGAATAAACAGGTTCCAAGACCTCGAAGGGTTCTTATTAGTTGCTGGGGAGAACAGGGTAGAAAGAAGATTCTGGCAGAAGGGAGACAAGTTAGGAAGCTACTGAATGTCTAGCTCGGTGGCAGTGCACGTCTGAGCCAGGGCAGTTGTCAGCAGGGATGAAGACAAGAAGGGAAGGAGATTTTACAGAGGCGGGACTGGAGCTCCAGAGAATCGTGTGTGTGATTAGACAGAAAGCTGATCCCAACGGTCTGAGTGCCGTCTGTATTACAGAGAGTCCCAGAGTCTTTATGATGACACAGGCCTCAGTTTCCCTCAGTGAGAAAAATCAGAATCACAAACACTGTCCCTCCAATTTGCAAAGACGCTATGAACAAGCGAGGCATCTGTGAGAACCTTGAGGCGCCCTGTATAAATCAAAGGTGTTATTATCAGTCTCTAGTTATGCCTAAGCGTTCTCTAGGGCAGTTCTCCCAAGCTTTCTGGATCTTAAGAACCAGGTGGTGAGGTGCTTGGGAGATAGAAGTCTGAATAATTGTATGTTCCAGAAGTAGGGCTTGGGCATCTGTAGTTTGAACACACACCCAGGAGATTTTTAGGACTGAGTGCTTTCCCCCGGACATGGCAGCATGCAGTGGTGAGTGACTTTAGATACATAAGAGGAAAGTCAGAGCTACTTTCGTTCTTCAGTTGTTAGTTCTCTAATAACTGTTTTCCCAAAGACACCATGTCTGGTATCAGCAGTTCTCATAGAGGAAATGTGGATTATTTGAACCAAAGCTCAGTAGCTGCCTCTGGGGAAAATATTCATGTTAAACGTACACAAGCACCTTAAGAATTTCATCAATGTTCTGGGTGTGCCTTCCTAAAATGGAGCCTGCCCTGACTCCCAGCCTCTACTCAAGGTGTGGCTCAGCCTCCAGCAGCTCAAAGGTTAAGCGGCTCACCCATCTCCAATCTCTGATCTTCCTAGGCTGGAATGTGATTCCCTGCACAGGCCACATCCGTCTCCCCACCCCCCGTGGAACCTACTGCTTGGTGCAGTGGGCACACAGGTAAAGCTAGGACAGGGGAGGTCAGGGAGGGCCTGGGCACCTGTAGAGAAGGAAGAGGAATAAAACCAGCAGACCTGTGGCATTTGGGCTAACCAGTATCCACTCCCCTCCCAGGTGTTCTCCCTGCTCAGTGGGACAGCAGCTCTACACAGCTGTCCTGCCACTACAGAAGCCAAAGAGGGTCCGTGAGGTTTCCACCAAATCTTTTTTCATTGCCAAAGCACAGCCAAGGGGCGAGCACACGTCTGGAACTTGGCCAGTCAAAACTCCCTCTCCTGGGATGCAGCACGAGAACAAGGGACAGAGGGCTGAATGACTGTAATCACAGACGCCATCAGCTGTGCTGGGTAAAAAGTGGGAACTCCTACCGTGGAGCCCCAGAACGAGCTGGTTCCTGCCTGCTCCAAGCCTGGCCCTTCAGTCCACCCCAGGAGCTGGCCTCCTATCCTTGCCATGAATTCCTTATTTGCCTCGTGTGGCCAGAGTTCATTTCTGCTCCTTGCATCAAAAGCCTTGTTGCAGAAGGCAACAGAAAGGAAATGGAAAAGAGAGATCACTCCTTAGAAAAGAGGGTGGCAACACTATCATACATTTGATAATTATCCCACGCACAGATCAAAAGGACGACATTCCCTAAATACATACGTCAACTGCGGATTTACGAGAAGTATGTTTGTGAACCATAATAAAGGCTAACACTCTGTAGGAGGTGCTGAGATGTTTAAGAACTTGGAAGTCTTGTAGATTGAGATAACATGTGGTAATATATTTACCTAAAGCATTTCCTGCTTCTGCTAGAGAAGGAACAACATAGTAGTAATTCTCAATCCAGGTCCTCCCGTGAAGCATTAATGAATGGGTGGCAGGGCGTTTCAGACCAGCTTTGCCAGGCTGGTTCAAAAAACACCAATTAAAAGGGGCACTACCAGTAGCTTTAGGGTAATCTTTGACCTCGTTTAATCATTACACTTTGGAACAATGAAACCATACTTAGAAGTTGCAGTTCCATTGCAGGTGGGGTGAGGGGGAAATCAATGCTCAGAATCTAAGTTTCTTCTTCTAAAAAACTAGAATTCAAAAGGAAAGTCCTGTTTCACTTTGTGGGTGAAGATTAAAAACACAGAACTGTCTTCAAAATTCAACATTCTGAGTATGCAAGTAGGGACTAGTCTGAAAGCCCACATCTCAATACGTTTAAGCAGCAGTGCCCACGCTGCACCACCTTTGAACAGAGCTCCGCCATGCATGGAAAACGAACTTTTATGTGCATTTTCTCAATTGGGTGTCATTAAAACCTTGGAGCTAGATGAACTGAGTGTGATTATATTCATCTTATAGATGAAGGAAAGGAATACCAGGTAAGGCAGGACAAGAAAATGGGAGGCCAAGGGCTATGACTTCCAGTCCCACCTGGCAAACACTCTGCAGCCTGACAGCCTGGCAGGGAGATGCGAGTGGACAAGAGAGTCTCGGCTCGCCCAGCTCCGCACCAGTTCTTCCCCAGCTGGCTCTGTCCACGCTGGGTGCGCACGCCGCCCAGGGAGACCCAGGCCAGACTGATTCCAGCACGGAGCAGAAACACCTCACGCTACGTGCTTTTACAGTTAACCTTCAAAGAACAAAAACAACAAGCAAGTGAGCAAACCAAAAAATCAGGTTTCAGGACAGACAGGAAGGATGCCAGGGAAAGGTGTTATCTGCCCCAAATTCCGTTCTCCACCACTTCTGTGACATCAAAATACCCACACAGAAACCCTAGGCTATTGAAATATCCTAGAAAGAAGTCCTTTAATATTTAAATCTTCCCTTCTAAGGAAGAAAAGAGTGCGGGCAGGGGAAGAAAAAGGTGCTATTTCCAGGTTCCTTACCTGCAAGAAGACTGAAAAGTGTTCTCGCGGCTACTCTCACAGCCCCTGATCCACAGGCGTAATGGGCTGCCCTTAACTATTCAGCCACATGGGATATGGAGGGGGGGGCAAATAATGTCCTAGAAAAGACCTACATTGTGTATTCCTTTGATCCTCTGTGAAACAAACAGTAGTTTAATTTTTCAGAAGGAATGAACACAAAAACTTTATTTTAAAATTTTTTTTTGCTGGTTCCTATTAAGAGTCCTTCTCTCAAGATCCACAGAGAACACGGAGCTGCTGTTACTCCCATTTAGCCCAGCCCAGCCCTCAAGGAGAAGGAAAAAAGCAGCCATTTGATACACGCAGCTGGTATCCCACATTCGCTTACCCCCTGCAGGACAGTTTCTGCAGAAGCCAGACTCGACAATTAGTTACAATGACAGCAGCTATCCCTTGAAAGGTGTAAATTCTTCCTTTCTGTGAGTATCTCCCCTTATGTAACTCAGGGACAAGTTCTAGAATATTCAGCCAAGAGGGTGAAGCCACAATACAATGAAGTAAGATGAGGAGACTCTTCAAAAGGTCACAAGGACGTTGCTTCTATCTGACTGTAAAGCAGCAAAACCCAGCCCAGTGATGCAGAGAACTAGCCACTACCAAGAAGGGGAGCAGATGGTGCCGTGTGGATGGACTGCGCCACGATGGGCTGGATGGGGAGGCCAGGAAAAAGAAACAGGCATTTAGTAAGCTCGCAGTGACCTGACAGTGAAGACGGCTGCTACAACAACCAGAGCAGGGCAAGCAAGCTCCCAGGGCTGGAGAGGCGGAGCGGGTAGAGCAGCTCCCTGGCCAGTAAACACAGACGACTCCACAGTTCCCTGCGATGGGGTCCACCTGTGCCGCGAAGGACACAGGACGACGTTAAAGTCGCGGCATTGGGCAGCTGGGCCCCACTGCTGATCAGTGAGAATTGTTTATGCTGACAGGAGATGTGACAAAGGAAGGAGGGGCTTCAGCTAGAGGGAGGGGCACGCAGAGTGGCTGATGGGCAGGAAGAGAGGGAGACGGTCCACGATAAAGATCTGAGAGTTCCGAAGGAGCCAGAACACAAACTGAGAGGAGAAAGAGGTTGCACAGAGTTAAGGCAGAGTGTGAGGTTTGGGGTTCACTTGTTCATCTGTCACAGGAAACCAGAGGGAACTGTGGAAGTTAGACTGGGAAGTCAATCACACTTCTGTCAGTCAATGGGGGATGGGAGCCTTGCTATCAGCAGACTGGATGCTCGTTACTCAGCATCAATCAGGGTGCATCAACACTGCTACCCACTTCCTTGGATGATGTGAGAAGGGCAGGCTGGAAAAGTCTGCTGAGTGGGAAGCAGGGGCTAACTGCCTGTGTGGACCTGCCCATCTGTCTTCAAATCCTTTTTAATGACCACAAACCTCCCTCTCCAGCACCACACACTACTGACCCCAGTGAGACTTCACTAAGGGTCAGACACCTCAAGAATATACCACACTCAGTAGATGCCTAAAGTGCTCTTAACCCAGAGCCTTCCCTGTATCTTATTTTTACTTACTTTGTATTCTATACAGATTGCCCTAGAATTACAAAGGCACTGATGAAGCTGAAACCATCGGAAGCACTGCAACCTTGCATCCTTTTCCCACTTACTATTCTACCACGAGCACATTCTCAGTTCATAAGCAATCTTTATAACCCAACATTTTAATACATACACGCACTATTTCATCAAGCAGGTCCACCACATACGGCTTAAACACTATTGTTGGAAATGGAGATTTCCAATTTTTCACTATTAAAAATAATGCCCCAAACTGGCCCTTTTCTAGATTGCCCTATTTCTGAGGTGACATTATTTACCCTCCCAGGAGGCCTGAAACCTCCTCTTCTTCTAAATATTTGCTTTTTGTTGGTGCTATCAGATGGTTAATTTTTCATTATCGATGGTCTATATGAGTGCAAATGATTTTATGTTTATTTTGGACATATTCACTTTACTGAGCTCATTAATTCTAGTAAGTTTTCAGTTGTTTCCCATAGGTTTTCTAGACGTATAATCATAGAATCTATAATGAATAATTTTATCTTCTCCTCTATAAATTTTAGTCCATGTTTTATTGCAGTGGTCAAAGATCAGCAAACATACAAAAAAAGCAGTGACAGAGATATTCCAGCCTAGTGTTTAGGTTGTTTTGAATATTTATTATCTTATTAAAGTTATTTCTATTTTTATTTTGAGTTTTCTTTAATTTTTAAAGTATTAATTAGGGTAATAATAAAGGCTTACTTAATCTATGAATATAATAATAAACTGTTCTTGAATTCTGGAACAAATTTTGTTTTTGTTTTTATCTGCTAATATTTACTTATATTCTTTACATCTATATTCACAAGAAAGGTTGGCCCATATCTTCACTGTCCAGAATGGTAGCCACTAGCCACATGTGGCTACTGAGCACCTGAAATGTGGCTGGTCTGAATCAACATGTACTATAAGTGTAAAACACACATTGGATTTTGAAAATTTAATGTATGAAAAAAAGGATATAAGATATTTTAATATTTTACACTGTACATTGAGGTGTTAATATTTTGAGTATGCTAATTAAATAAAATGTATTTATTACAATTAATTTCACCTGTTTCTTTTTACTTTTTAATGTGGCTACTAGAAAAATGTGAATTTTATATGTAGCTTATGTTATATATCTACTGGCCCGTGCTGGTCTGTTTCCTCTTTACAAAGCATCTCTGTTGAATTTTTACATCATGGTCGAACTGACCTCAAAGAATCAACTGAGTTGTGTAGGATCTTCTACCATCCAGAACATCTGCTATAAAATAGGGTTATGTGGGCCCTGACTTGAAAGGATTCATCCAGATTCAAGTCTCCCGCACCACTGTCTCTAAGAATTTTCTAAGTTACCAGTCTGCTTTGATATTCTTTCATAAAGGATAAAGCCTCAAACGCCAGCAGTCAGAACTGGATAGCCTATATGAAATACTAGGTTAAATCAAAGACCTACTAATAGCTTTTCAGATCTTGGTATAAATGAGCTATCGATGTTCCTCACTTCCGGACTGGTTTTTATTGAAAACGTAGCAAGCAGTTTTTTGTGTCCTGAAGGCTACGTGAAGAGTCACGTCTTTACATCAAGGTATGGCTAGTACACCTTTGTGTCCACGCCTCTGACTGTGAGTGGAAAATGTTCATGTTGCTCTTCTGCTCATGAGAAGAACACACCCCACCTTTTCAGTCTGAGACCAAACTTCAACTATCAGGTCCCAGATGACATACTAGCTCTGGTCAATACCGAGCCTGTTGAGAGAGCAGTGGGAGAGTATGTGTGGAGGACACAGGGGTAAGGCGCGAGCTCACAGCCCTCTGACAGCTGAGGTATGCTATCTGAACAGGTCAGCGTGGGAGCGGGGGTAGGGCGGCCCAGGGTCCCTGCAGGACCTGCAAAGGCCCAAGGCAAGCACAGACATGAACAGATTCCTACAGCTTGCATTCCCAAAGCTACTACACTCAGAGTCTTTGATCTTTTATTATTTCTTTACCACGAAGTTGATAACCTGCCTGGGTTCCACTCCTGGCTCCATACTTAACTAGCTGAGTGACCCTGGACATGTTCCTTAGTCATTCTAACTCAATTTCTTCATTTGTAAAATGGGGAAAATAAAAGATCTCTTACAGAGTTTGAGAACTGAATGAGATAGGGTATGCAAAGCTACCAGTGAAGTACCCAGTACATAGTAAGCATCCAATAAACATGCCATGAAAATAACACTGTAGAGACCAATGTTGGCGTCTGTCCACTGTTGACGTCAAGATCACTAATTAGCAAAGTTTCATCTACTGGTAAGTGGCTTGTCAACCACAGGACCAGCCATCATCAATTAAGGAACAACAGTGTACCTTCCTTAACACGTAAACAAAAACTGGGTCATTCTGACACAGCTGAATCACTCAATCGCCATCAAAGGCTGAAGAAATCCAGGTTGCAGTCAGTAGCTCAGACAAAGCAATCATCATAGAGACAGTCCTTGGGGACAGCTTTCCAAGGGATGCACAGGAAGTTCATTCCGTTCCCTCGTGCTCTCCATCCATCACTGGCTATGGAGCTGCCTATGACTCTCCATCCCCAGGTTGGTCTCTGTCTCAGTTCAGCCCAAAGTTGGACAATCAAGACTGTCCATGGCAGAGCTGAAGTGAGGTGGCTGCCCCACACCTGCTCTCTGCTCCTCCTAGCCTTCAACTGCTTCTAAAGTGACCCATCTGCTTCTCATTTGGGAATATCTACCCAGGAACCTCCGTAACCCACTGCTTCACGAAAGAAAAATAAAAACGCAAGTACCAGTCATTCTCATCAAGGAGACCTGTCTGTCTTGAAGGGAATTAAGAAAGAGAGAGAATGAAGGATTCGAGATAGAAGTAAAAATGATGAGAAAATCTCAAAATGGTGGTTTATGTGCTCCAAGGACAAAGGATAGGGAAGAAGTTTTAAGAGCTTCTGCAGTAGGTAGAGGAGGAGAGAAACGCAAGCCAGGAAGAGGCGAGGCTGGCAGAAAGGCAAGCCGGCAAGCCAGGGCTCTGGTAATGAAGGAAGCAAAAAGAGGTGAGAGGGATTTACTCCAGCAGGAGCAGCAGATCCTCTCTCTGCTTCTACTTTCTCCTCTTCCACTCATCGCCGGGCCTGGCTAAGCCCTTACCCTACTCAGTTCCCCGTCAGGCTTTTCTCCAAGGATATGAAGGTGGTGAAATCTGCAACCTCACTGAGCAGGGAGCATGGGGGGTGGGGGAGGCGGGCAGTGGGCAGGAGGTGGGAGGAAAGGGGCAAGGAGAAAACCCTGATCTCACTGGCCAGGTCCACATCAGAAGGGAATGCCTTCCTGGCAAATCTGAACTGTCCTGGAAATCTGACCTCAGTTCTCCAGAGACCACTGGTATATATGGTGGCAAGGGACCAAAAGATAGAGGAGCAGGTAAGACACAAACTTTTAGAAGCTGGCCTAGAAAACCACCCAGCGTGCATTTAACTTTCTTTTTTTTTTAACGAGAAATGTACTCTGGGATTCTAAAGCAGCTCAAATAAACTTTTGGAATGGTGAGCATATTAGAAACTGTATACCCAGTCCTACATACTATTTATAACCATATTTACAATTGCAAATATGGTTATAAATAAAAGAGTCAAGGAACTTGAAGTGAACTGGAGAACCACTATTCCCTCATCCAAGCAAACATAATGAACCACATACAGTATATGTAAATGATGAATCTCAAACGACAAGTCCTGTTCACTCCAAGGAGGAAAAAATGTCCGTGGGACATGGCACTTATGGGTAAGCTTCATCACCGAAATGACACTTCAGCTCAAAACACTACACATTTCTCCAAAAGAACAGGAAAGCGTCACATTTTTAGACAGATTAGAAAATTCTCTTCACCCCTTTACTTCTATATAAGATACTTACAATTTACTTTACTTATAATTTAGTTCTTATTTTATTGTTGTTGCATTAAAATCAATAAGTAATCGAAGACCAGTATTCAGTTTTCAAGACCTGATATTTGCTTGACATATAAGGTTTTCTTTCCTTCAGAAAAAATGTATTAGGCAATTTTCTCCCCCACATGATTTTCCTCTAGGTTTTCATTTGGCTTTAGTAAAAATCAGTTTTCCTTTTCTCAAATATTTTCATGTCAAACAATTGGTTCGTCAGTGTCCCTATAAACCATCAACATTATTCAAAATGGTTATGTGATACTCTCCAGGACTATAAATGCTTTCACCTCTTTCCTATGAATTATTTCACAGAAAAGTGTTCGTACCAGCAGGTCTATTTACCATCCCACAGTGGAAAACCCAGGAAGACACCAGGAAGGAAAAGCCATGATTACTGATGTCGAGGGTCTGGTCCTAGATAGGAAGGCTGCCTCATCTTTCATAAGAAACCCCAATTTACCTTCGTCTGCTCACTGTCTGGGTCTTCCAGCCAAGCGTAAGGGTCACAGATTTTATGCCCATGATAATCCTGTACCTGCAAAAGACAAAATGTGGTATTAGATAACAAGGGTCTAGCTCCAGTTAAATTAGTACTTTCTGAGTGTGGTGGAGAAATAGGAGAGGGACAGACAGAAACACCCCAATTGGTTCACTGTCAACGTGTCTGCCCAAATTATCATATGAACCGAAGTTGGCAGGTTTTCAAAGGTGTCGAGCCACCCTCCATGAAAAGAACGTATTAGCTGGAGAGGGAAGAATGATGAAAGGTCAGACTAGGAACTGCTCAGTCTGTACAACACAAAACAAAGGCCCGCTGCTATGCTAAAGAAACTTGAAAATGTGCTGTCGGTGGCAAAGCGCAGAATGACACCACGTGGTGGGGATGCCGGAAGGGCACGCTCGTCGGGGCCGCCACACACATGCACGTCTCCCTCTCCTGCTCAGCTCACTGGTAATTAGAAAGTCTCCCAACCAGATATAATATGATCTGTTTCGCCTCCAAGGCTAAACTGCCAAAAAGCAAGAAACTAATGTGTAATGATGCTAACTGACATCAAGCTGAAAAGGCTGACTTAAATGCAATGAAAGAACATTTCTAAAACTGAAGCCTTTCTTCCTCACAGTGTACTGTTATGAAATGCTTTCTTTCACTGTGCAGAATAGGAGACACAAAGGCATCACACATTCGGACTACCTTGATATTTGAAGAAATAAAACTTAGTGGGAGTTGGGCCTGGCTAAGGGGATGCCTTCGGGAGGGCCCACGGGGGCCAATGTTCAGAGCCACCTGAGAGCTTCTGAAAAAACAAACTCCTGGGCCTGGCCTCAGAAAGTCTGTAAGAGCAACTGGGAGTCACCATACCCCAGGTGATTATGCCTAAAGAAACTATCCACAGGTAAACATTGCTACAAAACCTCTCCATTTCATGCTAACGTGATTAATCTAATTAAGTGAAACCACCTGGATGTCTTTCCAAACAAGTCTCTCTCAACAACTCTAACATTCCAGTTAAGGCTTCGTGACGTTGTCCGGGAGACTAAATGAATTTTTCATTTGTCTCCCTGCTTTGTTCTAAAACACCAGAAGGTAAGGGCTATACCCTAAGGAAAGCAAACACTTTCCTAGAAAATGAAAACCTGCTGTTTCTACTGCTGGTCAAAGTTCCAGTGTGGCTGCTGGCCAGTCAAGATGAATCTCCCAAGCCTCAAATCTCAGTTTTCTGCAAGGGGTCATCAGGTGCTGGGCAGAGAGCACCTGGGAAATGCACATCCGGAAGAAGGGGCAGTTAAGGTGGAACGCTTAGAACTGTTCTCATCAAACAATGACGGACGAGCGCAAAGGACGGAAAGTCAGACGAAAACCTTCTTGACGAGTCTTCCTAAAATTACCAATTTTCACTCCTTATCAAAAGCCTCTAGATGGTAGCTGATTATCACCACTGAAGAAAAGCTTTTTATCTCTTCTTCTCACTTGCAAGTCTCTTACATTTTACACACCTTGAAACAGCTGTAAGATATGCTTACAATAACAATCGACTTTTCTGACAATAAAAGGTCAGAAAAATGTAAAGTTGTAAAAGATCTTCCAATCCAGTATTTTTAGGAGCAATGACAAGTGCAAGATGGCAACACTCCCAGGGCCAGACTGAGTTCAATCAGGGCTGTGACTCAAAACAATCTGCCAACAGCTTTTCCCCAAAAATTGCTGGGAGGGGGCAGACCACACATCTTAAAAATGTTCCTCGATTATGATGCTACTAAAACTCAGACATATCCAGAGACTTAACTTCTCATAAAGAAGAGGAAAAGAGTAACTGCAAATCATGGTAGTTTTATGACTACGTGAAGATGTTGCCAACTGCGAGACCGAAAGCCCTGAACATTTGCTAAATATCCATGCTGTCATGCCTGATGTTTTAAAGCAACCTTGCAAGAGTTGATGACATTCCTATTTTACAGACTGAAGAAGCAATTCACAGAGACTAGAAGGGTAAAGGCCACAGATTTACTGTTTATACAGAGATCACTGTGAGCTAAACATTGCGCCATAGCCACATTCTCTGATCTGTCCTCACTGTGAGGTTATTACGAACTCATTTTCCAGATGAGGAAACTGAAGCTGGAAAAGAGTGAAAGCAATTGACAAGGGCCAGATGGATAGTAAGCAGGGGGTGGGGGGCTGTGACCCACCTTGAGCAGACTGCAAAATCCAAGGACTTAACCTTTTGCTAATAAGCAGGCCAGCTGTGAACTGGCAGGTGCACAGCTGGACCCTGACTCAAAACCCAGTGCATTCTACACTGTACTGCCTCCTGAATGGTGTTTACCTCTGAGCAAACAGCCTCTTCTTCCCAGAACCAGCACTGTCATCTAAAGCAGACTAAAGTCAGTTCCTGAGCAGACATTTTTAACCACAAGAAACTGATTCTCTCCAGGACAATCCGCCCTGCCTCCATCCACCCACTCCCTACGTGTTTTTTTTTTTTTTACAGGACCATACCCTACAAATGGGGTGATCTCAGCCACATTCCCTGAACTCAAGTTGTTCAGTATCTGATTCTACCAACTGATTTAAGTTTGCAAACCTGTCCTTTCTTCCCAAGGGGCTTTAAAAATAGAATCCTGGTAAGACACTGTTACTATTCAATGTTTCACTTGTATTATACAACAGCTTGCCTGCTGCCTTCAGGATGAAGTGCAGACTTGTACACACAGCAGGAAGAGCCCATCAAACCTGGCCCCATTTTCCTTTTCTTCTTTCCAGCCCTCACCCAAGTTTACCCACCCATGGATGTTCCGGTCACAATGGCCTTCCTGCCGTCCTAAAGCAAATGCAGTTCCATGACCGTCCAGCTCTCAGAGTTACAGTCAGTAATGTTTTTTACACCTTATCCAACTGGCCAACTTCCAGGCTTAATTCACGTATCGTCTCCTCCTCCTGATGGAAATGAATCCCATCCGCCTGTGTTCTCGATGCACCGCCCCCCTCCCCAACACACACACACTTGTCATCCCTACAGCAGGCCTGAATTCCCTGACAGCATCACTCTCCAGGGATGGGCAACGGCATTATACTGGAACGTCATGGTTTCCAAAAATCTGCTCGCTGAAGCAGAAATCCACCAAAAAGGACTGCATGCTCCAGCCCCACACTTCAGCAGGAGACTGCCCAGTATGTGGCTAGAAGATGCACAAGCGAGAGAGACAGAGAGCTACAGCAATCTGTAGCACCTGCTGGAGAGAAAGAAAGCCATTCTAGAAGTTAATTTGAGCCAATGCGTAAGTCAAGCATTAGTAGTTAGTAATCTGGACTCTGTCGCAGGGAAAATTGGCCCATGTAGGCTCTCAGGGCTGGGTTAGGTACACTGTGGGGTCCACAGAGCAATGTCCACGCTGGACCAGAGCTACATTTCCTTGGCCATGAGGCTTATCGTGAGTTCTTTGATGAAAAGGAACTGGAGAGTATTAAAACCCACAGTACACCCTTCTGAGTTAATTGTTCCTAATCTTTCTGATGTCTTCATAAAATCCTCACTTAACTGTTTCAAGAACTGCTAAACGTAGATAAAGGAACTGCAGGATTTTGGTAACCTGAAAAGGTTAAAATCCAAGCTTTACAGAGGAGGAAAAAAAACCTTTAAAAATAAAACAAAAAAACAAAATCTAAAACGGCACTTAGCAAACCACATAACAGGTAGTTCTTTATATTTTTATCTCTCCTGAAAACTCAAAAGATCTTCAAGAATCAAACGGAGAGAGTCACATCTTGCCATTAGTAAAGTCTGGCACACTGCTGGGCTAGACTGTCATGCGAACGAATGAATGATGATACTCTTCGTACAGAAGCAAGTAAGCTCTGTGGTTAGCCGAGCCGGCCCTCTCATAATTCACATACGGGAAACACGGCCTGCAACAGGTAAGTGACCTGCCAAAGGGCATCCAGCAAGTGAGGGACAAAACCAGAACTAGCACTCAGGTCTTCTTATTTGGTCTGTCCTGTTTTCCATTCTGGCTGGATCACTTTACCCCCATATACAAAGGAAACAACTTCTTCAACCACAGGAATACAGCTTCTTGGGCTGTTAAAGAGTAAATTTAATAAGCAAGCAGCTGAACAGACTGAGAAAACATGGTTACCAGATGGCCACTGGTCTAAGAAACCATGCATGCATCAGGGCCACTTGGAAGTCTTAATTTAAAACAGTATGTCCTGTAACTCTAAAGCCCCTCTACACTTCACCCCAAAATGAGATGTGCTTTAAAGAACAGACTTTCTGGTGTAAATTGGGTCAAAGTAAGCAGGAAAAAACCTAGAACTGTACCATACACAAATCCTTTTATTCTGTTTCTATTTTAAGTAACCTGAGGAAGTTGCCTCCTAAGAGAATCATGCCCACAACATTCGGATTTACTCCAGTTCTTAAGATGCCATATTATCTGTTACACAAAATAGCTGTTTGCCCAAAATCCCACCCACAGGCTCTCAACAGTGACCCTGAGTTCATCTGCAGCTTAGGGAAATGGTGGCTAACCCCCGTACTAGGCAAAACTTCACTCAGAAACAGGCCATCTCCTCTCCCTTCTAAGGCCTCCTCTTACCCCTATCAACTCCTTTTCTTGTTCAGGAACACCTGGCCCAGCACTGCTACGCGCCTGCTCCATCTTCCCAAGACTCTGCAACCCCGGCGCCGGACCCCAGCACCCGGCCAGGGGCAGGGTAAGCGCTCCACACACGTTTCCAAATCGAATGAATGAACTTCAACTCGAAGTATTTTTAATTTGTGAGTTGAAAAAGTTTGCTTTCGTTTTAAAATTGCACATCATCTACACGCATGCACACGGTCTCCCACCACTACATTTAAGCAAGAGCCTCCTAGGGTCAAAAAAACAGGTACACTCCCTTAAGTCGCCCGTTCCTCCCTGGAAGTCTGCCCTTGACCCCGTTGGTTTTAAGAAGCGTCTAAGCGGCGGCTGACCACGGGCTCCGCCGCCAGCGGGCGGATGCCTACCGCCACGAGGGCCCCCGCGGCTCGGGAGGAGCCGGGCGCCCCCCGCCGGGTCTCGCAAACAAAGGCCGAGGGGGAGGGGAGGGACGCCGGGGGCGAGGGGCCGCGGGCGGCGGGGATCGGGCCGCGCGGCCGGGGAACTCACGGCGGTCTCGTCCCGGTACACGTCGGGGTACTGGAAGGACAGCATGGCCGGGGTGCGCGGGGGCGACTTGGGGACGCGGGGTCCAGGGAGCTGGCGAGTGGGCCGCAGGGCGAGGCTGGGGCGCGGGCGGGGGACGGGAGGGCGGCGGCGGCGGCGGCGGCGGCGGGCTTGTGGCTCTCGGCCGGGGATCGCAGGACCGGACCGGCGGCGAGGACGTGCGGAAAGCAGGAAGCAGCTGCTGGCGAGGCCGGGAGCCCCTCCCCGGCGGGCGGGCCCAGAGGCGGCGGCAGCAGCGGCAGCGGCGGCGGCAAGAGGGAGCGGGCGGCGCCGTGCGTGAGCCAGGCCGGGCGCACAGCTCCCTCTGCAGGAGCGCCGGCCGCGCCCGCGCCGCCCGGGCGCACGGACCACCGCGCCCGGCGCGCGCCGCACCCACAGCGCAGGGCTCACGCCGGAGGTGGGCCCACGCCGGCCGGGGACACGCCCGTCACGCCGGCCCCGGTCCCCGCGCCGAGCACACGTGCGGTCACGCCGGCGGGCCACCACGCCCCCTCTCCCTCCCAGATGCACCCCCCCCCCCCGCCAACCCCTTACATAGCTGGCTGCTTTGCTATTGCTGCGCTCCCTCGCTCGGCCTCCCTCAAGGGGAACTAACGGGGTGCGGGGCGGGGGGGGGTTGCGCATTCCAGTCCCTCGTCTTCTTGTTACCGGGCTGGGTAGGAACCGCAAAGAGACCTGGCCTCATCCTAGCCTTGAGAGCGGAGGGCTGCATTTGGAAGGGAAGGAATAATGAATTTTGAGGACCACGAAGGAAACACATCTCTTCAACCTCAACAGCCCTGGTGGTCCCTGAGTGATTGGGCATCTGGATTACAGAGGTGTGGGTAGCACAATGGATGAGCCCTTATCTGAGGTTTACCAGTGGAGAGGGGACCCAAGTGGGAGGACTAGAAATCATTTAGGGTCTTTTGCTCATCCTGCCGTTTCCTTTATCCCTTTCCTGTCAGTGCGTTTGTTTATTGAGCATCTTTTATGGGGGTTGGGGGAGTGGAGGTATTAGATGCTTGACCTCAAACCCATGAGACTTTAATAGTTACATATTCATCCTCAGGTGAGCGACAGGTGTTCTGGTCCTGCTTTTTGAAACATCAGGAAGAAGCTTTATAGCCCTGCTTATCAGAGCTGTGGGCAATGTGTTTTGTACTTCTGGCTTCTTACAAGTCCTGGGAGAGGTCATGGGTGTGACTAGAAAGTCCTTCACATCCTGAATTCCTGATGGACACGGTAACTATTGTAAGCTTGTGTCTTCTGTTTCTTTTCTATTATCGTCCCCATTCTGTGCCTCACCCATAGTTCAGTGTTTCTGTTCATGGTGGGATGTTTGATAATCATGTTTTGCATGTTTCTAGACCTCCACTCCTTGGGTAACCTGAGAGTCCTCAGTTCTGAGAGAGCTCACACTTTTGATGCCAACTTTGTGCAAACACAGGGACGTAGCACGCTGCAGCCCAGTCACCACCCCTGCCTTGCCTGCCTGTCACCGGGCCCCAGGGCTCTGCCAGGCATTGCCTTATGCTTCTGCCACGTGTGGGCATTTGTAAAGAGTAACTCAGGAACACCTGATCCAGCAGATCTAACAACAACACAACAACAACAATAATTAATGCTTTTGGAGAGCTGCTTATATGCCAGGAAATTATCTTGTTTAAACTTTATGAGATTAAGAACTAACATCCCAGTTTTGCAATTAAGGAAAGCTGGGGCTGTCTTTAGCCCAAGACTTCAGAAATAGTGAGGGAAAAAAAGATTTGGGATTCAAACCCAGATGGCTCTGGTGCCAACACTCATTCTTAACCACCCTGATGGCCTCCCTCTTCAGAAATAAGAAGGAGCATTCTGTGGTCTAAAGCACACCTCTTCATAGGGGGAACTTTCCTAGGACTTCATTTTATCGGAACCTAAGGTAGAAATTATAGGAATTGTGGTACCCAAGGGATAAATCACATCACAAGTATCCTCTGTTCTCCAGGCAGTTATCCTGGTGCCCAGCTCCTCTGGGCCCGGAAAGCCAAAGGTTTGTATGTTGTTCACACAGTGCAGTCAGCTACCAGCAATAGATTGTCTGTCCCTGAACTGAGGTGGTGTGGAGCAGAAGACACACCATTCCCCTCCAGCAGGCCAGACTGATCACGCACTACCTGCATCTGCCATGTACTTATGTATGTTGTCTGCTTTAATCCTCCTAAAAAAGCCCATTTTACAGATGAGGAAAAGGAATCTCAGCAGCTTGAAAGGAATTTGAAGTCATCACATAGCCAAGACGGAGACAAATGATTTGTCAGTTGACTGCAAAGTCCATGCTTTATCTTGTCCACAGGAAATAAAGAAAAGGGTCATATTTGGACCATCTCAGAAATGGAGGTGCTTCCTTCAGAATAAACCCCAGGGTGCCGTTTGACTTCTGTTACCGCACACTATTTCCAGGGGGATTATAGAATTAATACTGCAACAATTCATGCTCTAAGATGGAGCAACCCATCCCCACAAGTCTGTTGTTGGGTGGGGACTGGCAGAGGCAGAAGGACCTCCAGGGAAGCTGGTAGCTCCTCCTCTATTGCCTGACCTCAAACTTTGTACCCCACTCAGGTAACCAGAGTCACCCTCCTAAGGAAGCAGGCTAGTGATCACTTCCTGCTGCTTGGCTCTCTCAACCCCACTCCGAGTGCTTGACAAAGCATTCCTCCCCACCAACATGAGTGGGCTTCTGGTAAATGCACAGGGATGCTTAGCCAGGGGGTAAATGCAGACTGAAATCCACCTCAACTCTCCACTTGCCACACTGTGCACAGTGCTCTGGCTGCATTCACCTGGAGGAAGGGGTGTCTTTATATTCTCACAAAGGCCCACCATCAAGGGGCTGCATCTGCCCAGGGGAAGCCTATTTCTCTAATTGATGCGAGAGTGCTGTCTGTAAAGACTGATGCCTCAGGTGATTGCCTGGATAATCCATCCTTTAAATTGACTCTGGTTTCCAGGTAACTAGCTAACCGACTGACTTGGTGGAATGCAGTCATTTCCAACTACTTTCCCCCAAAGACTTATATTACTTTTTCCATTTATTTTGAATGAAAATTCATATATATATTCCTGTATATCTAATCTCTGCAAAGCATCATGAAGTGTGACATAGCAGGACAGTAAGAGTGAGGTTCTCTTCCTGGCCGTGTCACTCACTGTTTCACTGGCTCTGAATGAGGCCTTGCATCAGCACTATTTTTAATCTCCAACAGGAGGGAACTGGATCAGGTGGTTTCAAAGAATTCTAAGATACTTTAGTTCTAATTAAGAACTCAAGTGAAGATGGAGGAGCCTCAAAACTGACTCTGGATTGAAGAATGAAATTGCCCTAGGGGAGTGCCGTCCATGCCTTGAGGACAAATGGAGGCAAGAATGGGCAGTAATTGTCTATCTACTGAAAGGCCTTTCTCTATATTTTTCTTCTGTTTTCAAACCATCCGCAGGCCCAGATTTAGCTCAGAGGCCATTGCTGGGCCTGTGGTTCTTACTGAATTCAAAGATCTGGTCTTTTCAGGGATTCTAGCTGTCCCCTTCTAATACCCTTCGCTCATTAGAGCCATGTGGTCAAAGGGACATGTGAGGTGTCTGGGATTTACAGCTGTGGAATCTCACTCCCTCCTCCCTCAACTTAATGCCTAACTGAATTAAATACCAGAATGAGAGGATAGGGCTGAGTTACATTCAGATAAAAAAAAAAAAACAACTGGGCAGAGAAAGTGGATCAAGAATAAAATCTGGAGTATTTTTCCACTTCAGTCCACAGAACTTACTCATATCATTTCAAAGGAGATTACCAAGTGAGGTGTGTTTCCAAATCAGGAGATAGAAATCTTTTTTCCTACTCTGTTGTTAGGAGAAAAATCAGGTGTGGCCCCCACATGTAAAATGAATTTGTTTCATTTAAGTAAAGAAAGATGACATCTGTTCATCTGTTTTAAATTTAGAACTTAATATCTTTCAGTAAATACAATATGTGATTCAAGAATCTGTTCAAAATTCTTGGCTGTAAAAGTAGAGAGGTAGGAGTTGAGGAAGGAACAGAGAGGAAAAGAAAATGAGGTAGATAAAGCAAGATGGAAAGACACAATCCCAGATTTGATACAATCAAGAAAGGTAAAGCGAAGCACAAAAAGATAATATGGAGACACAATAAACACATGGAAACACATGCAGAAAGCCAGAGTTGGACACACAGAGAGACAGTTTTTCACAGAACAGCACCTCATCGTACGGCATTTAGCATATTAGTGTTAAAAATGTTAAGTTCTGTTGGAACTTTTACGACGCTGGGGTAATAATGATGGACCTGGTGGCGTTTCCCTCATTAACTGAAACTAAGCAGTGAAGCTGACCTGCGCACAAGAGGTTCTTTGCCCTGTTCTAGGTCTCTCTGGACTCACTAGGAAGCAACCAGCCTGTTTTTCCATTACTACTGCTTCTCTCATGAAGTCCTCAACAGGTGTCATCTTGAATTAGCTAATCCTAAAAACCAAACCTACATTCAAGTTCACTGTGCTGGTCTTACTTGACATTTATAGTTTAACCATTTTACTGTGGCCACACAGCCTACAGTAATTACAGTATTATGGTCTCTGATAAATAATACGTGCCTATTATGCTCTGCACTTTTGGAGATTCAATGTCCAGTAAAACCTAAAGTCTGACGGCCAGCTGGTTTAGGGGTTGCCTCATCCTCCAGGACAGTCCAAGTTCTGGAAGCCCTCTCTTGCTGATAGCTCAAGTTTCATTAAAAGGTAACTGACAGAATTCCTGATTCTAGATGAGCCTTACCATTTTCTTCCATCTTGCTGAGGGGAGGGGCAAATGAAATCAGTTTATTGTTTTTGTGGAAGTACTTCATGGAGAACCCCAGTTTGGGTCAAAAGGCAGACTTGATAGTTCCTGCTGAATAAAGAATTGTTCATGTATTGCTGGCCTCCTGGGACACCCTGCTCACTCCCTCCACACAGACTGGCCCATAAAGAATACAAGTGAAAACAGGACAGTGGGAAGCAACAGAGGCACCAGGATGAAGAACACCAAGGGGCGTCATTTGCATTGCATTCTGTGTAAATATTACCCTCTGGAATTGTGCAAGGTAGTTTCCATGTACACACTCCAGAAGGATTACCCTAAAAACAAATGACTGTTACAAGGGGCCATCTGTTTTTAGGGTAATCTTTCTGGAGTGCATACATGGAAACTACCTAATGAAGGAAAGCACCCTAATGTAGTCCTGGAGGTTTTCTACTGATTAAATCAACCAGTTCAACTCACAGTCACAGATCATGCAAGAAAATGATACTGGATTAGTCTGTTAGCATTCAGCAACATTTTCACACGTTGATGGTATCCTCTGCCTTGCAAGAGGCTGTGAGCCTGCAAACTGCGTTTCCTAAATGCCCTTGTCAGCTGCTTTCTGGCTAGGTTCTATCAACGGGAGAGAAAAGAGATGAGAAGGGGTAGGAGAGATACGACTATTTTCTCTTCTTGCTTAGGTGCTGGCAATGGCAAACACCTGCAGATCACTGCAGGCGGCTACAACAGCAGCCAGCTGGATCTGTGGTGGGGATCCTTCAGTCCCTGAAGCGTCGGCAGCGAATTCGCTATTTTCAAAGAAACTGTGGCCTCCCGGGCTCTTGCAGCATCAGTGGGAGTGCAGGCAGTAATTTGTGATGGTGCAGCTGGTGCAGCATCAGGGGGTGTGCATGATGCCACTTCACCTTGTTCTCCTCCAATCTTAGGAGAGAGTGGCTTGTGACAGTTGTTAATCTCTAAGTAACATCACCTGTCCTTTTTTGCTCTTCCAGCCCACCCCACTTGCATAACAAATTACTTGTATTAAATTCCTTGCTTGAAGTATCTAACATGGTAATTTTTTTCTACCTAGACACTCTTTAAACCATAAATAAGAGTAAGAACAAATAACAAGCAACCTATTCTGACTCTCTGAGGGTTTTGGGTATTAGCAAGATGAAATACACAGTATAGAATGCCAAGATATGGAGTGTTTCAAGAAAAAAAATAGTAAGTTGTAAGAAAGCATTAAAATAACTGCCTGGATTTAGAAAAAACAAAATATAACTTTTAGAAATGAAAAATGAATTGGTGAAATAAAGAAGTCATGGATAGATTAAATATCAAATTTGAAAGTTAATTACTAAACTGAAAGATAGCTCTGAAGAAATGACACTAAACGCAACACAGAGACAGAGATGGAAATATGAAAGGAAAGGATAAATATTAAATGTGATAGTAGAAAAAAAAGTTTGATCATCTTTACATGTTAAGACCAAATTCCATACTCATTCATGAATAAAAGCTCAAGGAAAGGTAGAAACAGAAGAGAATGGCCCTAACCTGACTTAGGTAACTATAAAAAACAAAGACCCCAAACCCCAACCCCCCAAATTACAATCATTTTAAGTATAGAAACAACAGAAGCATTGTATAATCTCAAAGGAAGAATAAGCATGCTACAATCACCACTTCTCCTCTGCAGTGCACTGGAGGATTAGAAAAGAGAAATTAAAACTGCCATTATTTTTATATGATATGTGTTTTCCTCGAGAACAAAAAAATCTGCCAAAAATTATTCAAAATAATAAGAGAGCTGCTCGCTGTGGCTGGATATATGATCAATGTGCCAAAGTCACTGGAGTTTCTAGATACATGAACAAACAATTAGATAAATTAATTTTAAAAAGATCCACTTACACTAGCTATAAAAAGTATAAAGTATCTGGGGATAAATCTGAAAAAAAGATGTGCAAGATTAGACCACAGAAAATGAGAATACTTTCTTGAAAGACATGAAAGGAAAACTAAATAAATGGAGAAACAGCCCATGTTTGTGTGTTGCTATATTTAATATTGAAAAGATGTTATTTGTCCACAAGTTGATTTGTAGATACACTGCAACTATAGTTAAAAATGTCAATATTAGCATTTATTTAATTTTTGGTGGAACTTGACAAGCTGATTCTATAATTTATACAGAAGAGTAAAAAGATAAGAACCGTTAAAATACTTCTTAGGAAGGAAGGAGGGCTTTTCCTATCAAGAATTAATATAAAGCAAGACTAGGAATAGACTTACCATATGACCCAGGAATCCCACTCCTGGGCATATATCCAGAAGGGACCCTACTTCAAAATGACACCTGCACCCCAATGTTCATAGCAGCACTATTTACAATAGCCAAGACATGGAAACAGCCTAAATGTCCATCAAGAGATGACTGAATAAAGAAGACGTGGTATATTTATATAATGGAATACTATTCAGCCACAAAAACCAACAACATAACGCCATTTGCAGCAACATGGATGTTCCTGGAGAATGTCATTCTAAGTGAAGTAAGCCAGAAAGAGAAAGAAAAATAGGTGAGATCGCTCATATGCGGTATCTAAACAAACAAACAAACAAAATATAAATACAAAACAGAAACAGACTCATAGACATAGAATACAAACTTGTGGTTGCCAGGGGGACAGGGGGTGGGAAGGGACTGGGATTTCAAAATGTAGAATAGATAAACAAGATTGTACTGTGTAGCACAGGGAAATGTATACAGGATCTTGTGGTGGCTCACAGCGAAAGAGAATGTTACAGTGAATGTATGTATGTTCATATATAACTGAAAAATTGTTTTTTACACTGGAATTTGACACAACATTGTAAAATGACTATAACTCAATAAAAAAAGTTTAAAAAGAAGGAATTAATATACAGCTACAGCAATTGAGATGGTATGGTGTATGAACAGGGATAGAGAAATGGAATAGACTAGAATAGCCACAAACAATTGCACAAATACAGGGAAATTTGATAGGTGACGCTGGTGCTATTGTACATTAGAGGAGAATGGAGGAACTACAGTTGACCCTTGAACAACATGGGTTTGAACTGCACTGGTCCACTTATATGTAAATATTTTTCAATAAATACATTGGAAAAATTTTTGGAGATTTGTGACAATTTGGAAAAAACTCACAGATGAACAATGTAGGCTAGAAATATCAAAAGAATTAAGAAAAAGCTATGTCATGAATGCCACAAAATATATGTAGATTTACATGATATATATTTTTACATGAGCATAAGGTAAGTGATATTTAATATGAAATTAATGTTTTTTTTTTTTTTTTTTACTGTTTTATAGCCTTACTTTCAAAGAATTACACATTACCATGCAGTTTGTCCCTCTCTTTCGTAATTGGAGAAACCGTTTATCAGTCTATTATCACAGATAAGTGCTTTTCTAAAACTAACAATGTTCACAACACCCTATTAAGACTAGGACTGTAATACTGTATGCCATACAAATATTACAGTGATTCGTTCATTAGTGTACAGGCCACGCTACTGTGAAAAATCATGTTGCTAACACTAGGCCGCCACGTTGCAGCTTTTTCGTCATCACTGCATGAATTGTTATACCTATAAATAAATATGAATTTCTTTTCTACGTTGTCTTTTCATTTTTGATGTCTAGTGTGAGTAATCCAACATCTATAGTATTTTGTATCTTACAGGATGATATTGATGTAGGTACTGACAAACTGATGCTTCATCTTGCAAGCACATGATTTACAGTATCGATAAATACACTACAGTACATGTATTTTCTCTTCCTTATGGTTTTCTTAATAACAGTTTCTTTTCTCTAGCTAACTTTATTATAAAAATAAAATATATAATACCTATAACATACAAAATATGTTAATGGGCTGTTTATGTTATCAGTAAGGCTTCCAGTCAACAGTAGGCTGTTAGTAAAGTTTTTGGGGAGTCAAAAGTTATACATGGAATTTTTATTGCATGGGGGTCATTGCCCCTAGGCCCTGTGTTGTTTTACGGTCAACTCTATTTAATAAACAGAGTCAGAATAAATGTTTATCTACGAGGAAAAAATAAAATTGTTTACTACCCCAAATCATACCAAAATAAACTCTAAAAATAAACTAAAGAATAAAAATACCAAAAAATAAACTCCACAAGGATTAAAACTTAACTTTCAAAAGCAAAATGTTAAAACTTTTAAATGAAAACACAGATGGATTTCTTAACTGGGGCCAGAAAAAATTTCCTAAACATGGAACACAAAAAGGTCACCATAAAAGACATATTGATTAATTTGACTGCATTAAAATAAAGAATGTCTAGACATCAAAGGACTCTTTTGAAGAAAGTAAAAAGGCAAGGCACAAACAGAGAAAAGATACTTGCTACACATAAAAGTAACTTACTCTTGGATTGAAAAAATGTACAAACAACTCATCAGAAAACTGGATAAAAGACACAAAATAGAAGTTCTGGAACAGAATGGAAACATATATGGTCAATAAACATTCAGAGCTGAACAATAATATTAATAATAAGAGAACTAGAAATCAAGATCACAATGAAGTCTAATTTTATACTCATTCAATAAGCAAAATGCAAGACATATGACAGCACTAACATGGAAGGGGATGTAGATTCTCATACAATGCTGCTGGTATGATCACATAATGAAAACTTCGTAACACCCTAAAATATAAAGCAAAAACTAACAGAACAATAAACAGGAACAAATTCAGAATCATAACAAGATTTTTTTTTATCTCGTAGTAATTAAAGAGTAAGCAGACAAGAGTTTGTAAAAATACAGGAGAACTGAACACAATGATTGAACTTGATGTACTGTTTTCTTCCCCCCAGAATGTAAATTTTACACTCAGTGAATGTTAATCAGCAAAGCTGAATCTTCTCTCCTTTGAGATATGGCTAAGCTTTACAGAAATACCAGGGTGAAGAAAAGAATTAGGTCACAGATCTTTATTTTCACAGAAAATATTACACACACTGCAGTCAGATAAGGGCCCAAGTTGTTTCCAATGCTGATTTGACTTAACAACTACAAATTATACACTGTTTCAGAGCACATATAAAATATTTTAAAAACACATGGACGATAAAGCAAGCCTTGAAAATGTTTAATTTAATTGAAATAATAGAGAATGTGTTTTCTGATTATAATGAAATTAAGGGGGAGTCCTTAACTAGGAAAGCCCAATAAGTTTAGAAATTAGAAATCAGCTTCTAAATATTTATGGGTCAAAGAAAAAAAAATCAGAAAATATTTAGAACTGAACAATAATGAAAATAAAAACTTGTGGTCTATAGGGAAAGCAGAACTTAGGCATGTGTAGGTTTTCATGTTTATATTGTACAATTAGAAAGGCTGCATTAATAAGTAATGCATCCATTTTGTGAAATTAGAACAAAATAACTCTCCTAAATTAGAAAGAAACAATAAAGAGAAAAAATTAATGATATAAAAAACACACTGATTGTATCTAAAGAGCCAAAATTTAGTTCTTTGAAAAGGCTGATAAAATTGTTAAAACTCTGGCAAGATTAACCAAAAGAAAAATAAAGAATGGAAGAATAAACAAAAGCAGGGTGGAATAGTGGACAGAACTATGGACAGTGCAAAGGAGAGATGAACAATTTTATGCTAGTAAATTTGAAAATTTCAATCAAATGTGCAAGTTCTTAGAAATTGCATCTTTTGAATACTGATATAAAAAGAAAAAGTAGAATTGATCCATAACTATTAAATAAATTGGTAAAAAATATCCAGACCTGGATGATTTTCAGTCTACCAAACACCCCAGGAGAAAGTAATCTCAATCTCACACAAAGTCAGTCCACAGTACAGAAAAAGGGACAATCCCCCAACTGACTTTATTTATTTCACTTAACCTTGATATAAAAATCTGATTAGAATGATATGAGAAAGGAAAAATATAACTTGTTAACATAGATTATAAAATATTAGCAATGAATAGAAAGGACAATTCCTCATGATCTAGTTGATTTATTCCTAGGGTACAAGGTTAGTTTGGCCTTAAAAAAATCAATTAATAGGGGTGTGTGGCCAAGGTGGCAGATTAGGAAGACCCTGAGCTCACCCTTCCCACAGGCACATCAAAATTACAACTATTTACAGATCATCTATTGATGAGAATGACCTGAAGGCTAGCAAAGAAGATATTCTACAACTAAAGATCTAAAGAAGGAACCACACAAGATAGATTGGGGGGGTAGAGACGCAGTATAGTCAAGATTCACATGCCCAGAGGGGTGACCCACAAATAATAGGATACTCTCAATTGCGGAGGTTGTCCCTGAGGAGTGAGGGGTCTGAGCCTGACATCGGGCTCCCCAGCCTGTGGGTCCTGCACTGGAAAGATAAGCCTGCAGAACATCAGACTTTGACGTCCACCTAGGCTTGCATACAGATGATCCAGAGGGCTGTGGGAAACAGAGATTCCACTCTTAAAGGGGGTGCACATAATCTCACATCCTCTGAGACCTAGCACATGGGCAGTAATTTGAAAGGAGCCTGCGTCAAACCCATTTGCTGATTTTGAAGAGCCTTCTGGAGAGGCAGGAGGCAAGTGAGACTCCCCCTGGGGACACAGACACTGGCTACAGCCATTTCGGGGAGCTCAACCTACTGCAGGGACAGTGGTGCTAGCAAGTGCCATCGTGGAATCCTCTCTCTAGCCTATTAGCCGTGGGGGATTACCTGCCCACCAGCCAGTCAGCGCCAGTCCCAGGAGGCCCCAGGTTAAGCAGCCAGCTGTGTGGTGACCCAGCCCTGCACACCAGCATGCTGGCAGCCTTTGCGCGAGGTAGAGCCTGGCGGCCAAGTGGCTAGGGGCCAGTCGCACCTACCAGTGCACCCACAGTAGTCAGCCGCAGCACAACAGAAGAGCTCATGCAGCCCACATAGGGGAAACCCCTATAGCATATAGCTCTGGGGACCAGAGAGGAGTGTGCTACTGGACCCTAGGACAGCTCTATATAAGGCCACTTCTCCAAGGCTGGGAGACATAACCAACCTAATGCATAGAATTAAAAAGAAATAATTAGATAGAAGTAAAAAAGAGATAATTAGGCAAAATGAGGAGACAGAAGAATATATTCCAAATTAAGGAACAAGATATCTTCAAGCTGGAGAGACACAAGTTGTCGTGACAATAGGGATCAGGATGACCGCCACTGTGAGAGAGGTGATTGCTGTGATCTAAGAGAAAGACAAGATGACAGAGAACCAAGGGGACCTCCTCTCAGATCAGAGCACAAGGAAGTAAGTTCTTGGAGACGTGCTGCTGACAGGAAAGATGACGGGGCAGAAGAGCACGATGCCCCTTGTTGTGTTCCTCCCCCAGCTCTTTCAAGAGATCAAGAAAGAGATTGAGACCGAGAAAGAGAAGGTGAAAAAGAGAAGACTTCATGGAGAGCTGAGAAAGATAGGGAGTCTCTTTGTCATACTACAAATGAGACTGGTGAAGATGGACAGACCACAGTACGACGTTAAGTCTCAAGACAGTGGATTCAAACTCATGTCTTACGTAAGTCTGATCACATTCAAGGATTATTATACTTGTGCTTCAACCAATCTGAGTTAGATTCTTTAATGTTGTCTCACCATAACACAAAAAGCATGAACTTGTGTTAATCCTGTATAATAGATTGATCATGCACCATATCCACAGAAGGCTGGAAAACCATGCCATGTTCTGGAATTTAAGGTGTTGCATTATTTCATCAGTCATTTGTTTACAAAAACGAAAAAGTAAAAAATAAATTAAAAATGTGAATTTTTCATGTACTGAGTAATATCTGTATCTTGGTGTAGAACTGATCTTTTTTCTTTTGATTTTGAAATATCTGATATTAATCTGGAATGAAGTAAGGTTCTGTTATAGAAAATGTATTTGAAGACTCTGAAGCAGGGAGCTGAAACAATTTTCATACCATTAGCAGTTGAGACATACCTTTAGGTATTTTGAGATATTTGCTATCGACTAAATTTAGAAAGTTTTAAGGCTTACTATAAGTGCAGTAAACATTACACACATTGGATACAGTGGGATTTTCTGCAGATTTTACTCAAGGTGAGTATAAAGCAATGTGCAGTCATAGTTGTAATGACAAGAATACTGCTCAAGTGTGAATCCAAAACAGATACGGCTTTTAAATTTTATAGCATTTGATAAACTATTGCTGTTTTTTCTGTTGCCAATAGCAAACTGCTTTTCCATTTATGGAGAATTCATGCCTTCAAGCATTTAAAATATGACAATATTTATAAATGTGTGGTTCGGAGGAATTGTTTAAATTCTTTTTCCTAATTTCCTTTCTCTTCAGGATAGATTCTTTCAACAAGTAATTTGTAGTAATGACTGTGTTGACTTCAATCTTGGAGTGTAGTAGCCATGTTAAGTAAAAGTTAGCTATTTGGCCTTATTGAACCCCCCCCCACCCCCCGCAAAAAAAAGGAACAAGATAAAACCCAGATGAAGAACTAAGCAAAGTGGAGATGAGCTTTTATTAGGTAAATTGCTTAAGATAATGACCATAAAAATGCTCAATGAACTTGGGAGAAGAATGGACAAGCCCAGTGGGATGTTTAACAAAGACTTAGAGAGTATACAAAAAGAGCTGAAGAATACAATAACTGAAATTAAAATATACTAGAAGGAATCAACAGTAGATTAGATGATACAGAGGAACAGATAGGTGAACAGATTTCAAATGATACTACAAAGCTACAGTAATCAAAACAGTATAGTACTGGCACAAAAACAGACATACAGGTCAACACAACAGAACTGGACTACTTTTTCACACTATATACACTATAAACTCCAAATGGATTAAAGCCTTAAATGTAAAACTGGAAACCATAAGACTAGAAGAAAACATAGGCAGTATGTTCTCTGACATTGGTCCTAGCAGTGTTTATTTGGATATGTCTCCTCAGGCAAGGGAAACAAAAGCAAAAACAGACAAGCAGAAGTACATCAAACTAAAAAGTGTTTGTACTTTTGCATGAAGGAAACCACCACCAAAATGGAAAGACAGCCTACTGAGTGAGAGAAGATACTTGCAAGCAATGTATCTGATAAGGGGTTGATATCCAAAATATACAAAGAATTCATACAGCTCAACATCAAAGAAAGAAAAGCCAAAAACCAAAACAACAAGTCAATTTAAAAAATGAGCAGAGGAACTGAATAGACATTTTTCCAAAGAAGACGTACGATTGGCAACAGACACACGAAAAGATACTCAACGTTATTAATCATCAGGGAAATGCAAATCAAAACCACAATGAGATACCACCTCACACCTGTCAGAATGGCTATTACCACAAAGATAACAAATAACAAGGGTTGGCAAGGATGTGGAGAAAAGGGAACCCCCACGCACTGTTGGTGGGGATGTAAATTGGTGCAGCCACTATAGAAAACAGTATGGAGGTTCCTCAAAAAATTAAAAATAGCAATAGAATACATTCCAGCAATTCCACTTTTGTATATTTTTCCAAAGAAAACAAAAATGCTAATTCAAAAAGATATAGCACCCTTGTGTTCATTGCAGCATTATATACAATAGCCAAGATATGGAAGCAACGTAAGTGTCCATTGATAGATGAATGGATAAAGAAGATGTAGTATACATACATACAATGGAATACTTTTTAGCCATAAAAACGAATGAAATCTTGCCATCTGTGATAACGTGGATGAACCCAGAAGGTATTAACGCTAAATGAAATGTCAAAGGCAAATACCATATGATTTCACTTATATGTGGAATTTTAAAAACAAAACAAATGAACAAACATACAAAATAGAAACAGAGTCACAGATGCAGAGAACAAACGGTTGCCAGATGGGAGGGGAGTTTGGTGATAGTGAAGTTAAGTGAGGGAGATTACGAGATAAATATTTCCAGTTACAAAATAAATGAGTCATGGGGATGAACTGTACAGTGTAGAGACTATAGGCAATAATATTGTAATAACTTTGTATGATGACGGATGGTAACTAGACTTATCATGGTGATCATTTTTTGATGTATAAAAATATAGAAATCACTATTGTGTGCCTGGAACTAACATGGTTTTGTTGGTCACTTATGCGTCACTTAAAAAATAATTAAAATAAAAACCACTGAACTGTACACTTAAAAAAATCAATTAATAAAATTTGCCACATTAGGATAACAAATAAGAAAAATCATGTGATTATTTTAATTTTTATAGAAACATACTTATTAAAATTCAACATACATTCATGAGTTATGAACAAAGATAGTACGACTACTTATGTATAAAATTTAAAAAAAATCTATGCATAAATGATTAGAATTAATAAAATTTAGGAAGCTGCTGGTAAGAAAATGGATATATAAAAACCAATTGTATCCTTAGCAATTGTAATGACACAATTGATTTTTATATAATAAATGATGTTAGATGTAATTTTATATATAATGCAAAATTTTATATAATAGATAATGCTAAAATATGAAATATAATAAATGATGCTAAATGTATAATAAATGATGCAAAAACAATTATATGCTCATATGGAAATTTTAAATTTGGACTTACAGCTTATAGTAGACATAAAAATAAATTTCAGGTAGATTAAAGACCTAACACAAAAGAAAGAGCAATAAACTTTTTCAGATAAAACGGAGGAAAAAAAAATCCTCTTAGTTTTAGGATGGGGAAAGATTTCTTAAATAGAAGCATCAACCATAAAGGAAAAGAATGATAATTCTGACTACGTTAAAATCAAGAACCTTGTTCATCAAAATACATCATAAAGAGAGCGAAAGGAAAATTCTACACTAACAACAGTAATATCTTTAGCACTTAGAACTGGGAAAAATCTAGTATGCAGAATGTATTTGAAGTATTCTGAGGAATCAATAAGAAAACACTGATCAGCCCAATCAAAAAAAAAAGTGGACGAGAGATTTAAATAGGCTCTTCATAAAGGAAGAAACCCAGATGGCCAATTAACTCATGGAATGGTACTTAACTTCACAAGCAACCAGGGAAATGCAAATTAAAACCACAGTGAGGTATCATGAAAAACCCAGTATATTAGAAAAATTAATTCTGAAAACACCAAGTGTATGAGAGGATACAGAGCAAGAGGAACTCGGCTCATAAACTACCTATGGGGGAGGGAAGGAAGGTGGGCGCAGGGATGGGCACAGAGAGGTAAATCCACTTTGGAAAACTGTTTTGCTTTAACTAGTGAAGTTGAACACACACATACACTACAACTGGGAATTCCATTAAAACACAGTCCTCCAGTCTTTAGAGAAATGTACACACGCACGCCAGGACACGCGTGTAAGAACGCTGACAGTGGTATCTGAGCCTAGTAGCACCAGACTTGAAACAAAACAAATATCCATTAACAGTAAATTGACTAAATAAACTGTGGTGTATGCACACAGTGGTCTATACAACACATATTATGTTTTTAAATAAAAATTTTAAAAACTTAATATATGCTCGACTTAAACGGAAGAAAAAGAAACAAATAAAACTCATAGGATTGCTGAAATGCAGGTAGACATTTCTTTAAAAATAGAGACGTCAGTTCTCAGAAGAGCCCTTTGATGTTAAGGGGGTAATATCGAAAAATGAATAGACCTACATTTCCTCCTCCACCACTTCTTGTAGAAGCAGCAGCTGAATAAATAACAGTAGTTTGAAAAATCAAGATATCCTAGTCTTTACAGAGAGTTCGTGTGTGCGTGTGCGTGTTCTTAATTACAAGAGTAAATCTCAGCTAGTATCTACTGATTTCTTACTCTCTTTCTAGTCAGTTGAAGGTCATGGTGGAAATCAGTTGTTTTAAATTCATATGTGACTGATCTCGAATTTCCAGACATGGCCCTGGTATCAGAGATACAAGTGGCCCAAGCCTACTCTTTGGGCTTGTTTTGTCACCTTCCTTGTCAGACGATGGAGTCAATCTCTTCACCAGATTAGCCCACCGAGCTGGTGCCAATTCACAGTTTCCTTTGTGGGCTTTGGGGACCAGAGACTGACCTGACTGTTACATAAGGCAGAGGGAAGGAGGGGAGCCTTCCTCTGGGCCTATGGGTGCCCCTCACGTTGAAGGGGTGGACAAAGCTTAAAGCCATGCTATGGGAGCAAGATCCAAGAGTAGGGTTAAAGTTTGAAGTCTGCCAAATCGGAGAGATCCAAAGGCAGACATCAAAATTAGGATATGAGACCCAGAGTTTGGGGCCAGGGAAATCAGAGCTTGTGCGACTCTGAACTATTAAAAGAGAAGCTGATGCAGAGAGGGGCAGGAGGGCCTTGAAGAAGGCCCTGAGTGACTGAGTATTGCTCACGATATTTAGGGAATTCAGTCAGCTATTACTTGAGGTTTAATTAAGGGGCGGCAAGAGAGTAGGGCATGGGTGTTTCCATAGGATGTATCTATCTTTTTTATTTTCTTATTTTTTAAAGTGGCTGTTTCTTTTAATTAATTAATTTATTTTTGGGGGAGGAGGTAATTAGGCTTATTTATTTTTTAATGGAGGTACTGGGGATTGACCCCAGACCTTGTGCATGCTAAGCAGGCACTCTACCACTGAGCTACACCCTCCTCCCCCCCGCCCGTTAGGATGTAAAAGCTCAGGGGTGGGACACTAGTAAGCAAGCTGATTGCAGGGTAGTGTAAGGAAGGCTCCATTTTTATAAGTGAACAGTATTCTATAACCTGCCAGTAGGAAAGCTAGTGAGCAGTGGCTCTGGGCCTCAGGTTGTCTTTCTGAGTGCATTTCTTTTTAAGAGCTAGTTGCTATCCAGTGGGGCTTCTAGGTTTATACTAGTGTCTTAGAGTCCCTATGTCCAATGGGGTCAAGGGCAGCAACTCTGGCTGCTCCTAGGACCTCTTTTCAGAGCTTAGACTGGGTACTGGGCTCAAAAATAAGCTTTCAGAGTCAATAAAGCTCACCTGGCCTCCCTTTCCTGACCACCTATGGGGCATCAAATTAAACGAATAACACACAAGCTTCTTTCATTTTTTTAAGGTAGAAGCCTAATGATTTGGATTCCAGTGGATAAAGAAGGAAGCAGTGTCCTCATACTCTGTCCACCGTGGGGCAAGGTAGGATGTTCTCCCATCCAGGTGGCTGGGGGTTTCTGAGGTCCACAGCACCACTGTGCCAGCCTCCTGCCAAGCCTGTGTCAGGAGGGAGTGGGAAGGACAAGGCGAGTGTCAGGATCTCACCTGGGCCAGAAGGGTCTGGGGTGCCAGTGGCAGATTTCTGGGAGAGTGTCTGGGGCACAACTGGTTGTGGTCCTTTTCTCCTGTCTCTGGCATCAGAAGCAGGCCAGTTGCTTACTGGTCCATATTCTTTGATGTGAAGTGGAGACTAATTCATCATGGTCACACTTTTAAAATCTATTCATTAGAAATCTGGATTCAGTCCTGATGGTTTATTTATCCTGAAAAGGCAGCCTCCATTTCCCAGGCAATCCCCGACCCCTTATGCACACACAGGCTCCAGTTCATACTCACACCTGCCAAACTCTCCTAAGCCCCAGCCACCGCGGTTCAAGTTCACCGTGCTGCCCTCTGCTGGCCGGACTCAGAGTTGGTAGCTCTGCTTTTACTTCAGGCAGAAGTGGCTCTTACAGTTAAGTGTTAGACTTCTTTACTGGGGAAATTTCCAACTCACAGCGAACTTGGAAATCCTTATGCTGTCATACAGTTTCTGCAAATGTTGCACGAGGCTCTCAGGAGACTTGGCTTCTCAAATCTGCCCACCTGTTCATGGCTTAATCCCTCTGAGGATATTTTCCTCTAAGGCCAATTTCTGAGACTCACTCTGCTTTCTAAGCAAAGGATCCTCTCTTGGTTCTCAAGTACGTTGTCCAATACTTCACCTAGATCCTTAAAGTGGAGTTAGATATCCCTTCCCTGAGGTACTCAACCCTGGAAGTTTGCAGGGATACCAGTTGTTCCAGTCCATTCTGATTGAGATTGGTCCCGTGAAGACTGAAGTACGTACCACCTACAACTGCTGGGAGCACTCATCCTGTGTGTACAGCCCAGGACGGTCTGCCTTGAATGTGTTCTAGAAAGGATGTGCGAATCTTAAAACTATTTCGTCTACTCTAAGGCAATCTCTCATCACAATACAGTGCAAACACAAGGTGTGTTACTGAGAATTTACACAGAAATTCAAGATTTGCCATCAAAATTCAAAATCTTAACAAGAAGAGGATTTTCTTTGCTTCCTTTCCTTAGCTCTTCAGAAGCCATCCTCTGAGAATATTTGAGTGTGTGTGTGCATATACAGCATGCCATCACTGAAATCAGCTTCTCTCTAACAGACTTTCACAAGTCTAAGAGTTCTTGATCTGATTTTTATTTGCTCGCCTATAGGATTTGACAACCCACTAAAGTCTTCTATCCTTCAGATTAACACCTTCATCTCAGTTCTAAACTTGACCTGATGTTGCTCTGTTTACCCGAAGTACTTCTTTTGCATTTGTGTCGGTTACTCCGGACATCCCTTCCTCATACATATTTAATTGCTTCAACTGTGACATTAATCTTTCTGGACTTTTTCTAATTATCCCTCAGGAAAAATTTCACTCCTTATGCATACAGAAGTACAACTAGGGAAATGGATAAAAAGTCATCTTTAGGATAAGATGGATATATTGGATCAGGCATGAAAATTTCGCCCCGTCTTCCCTTAAATAATAAAATGTAAGTCTTTCTCAAGGGAAATAATCACCGAGATATGTACAGGCAACATCCACATACAAGGGATTGAATTAAACAATGGAATTATAAAATATCAAATATGTGTCTTGTTCTTAACATTATCTCAGATTATTATCTTAGGATGTTGAGGGCTACTACAGGAGGAAGTTTTTCATTTAATAAATACATATTTATACAATGGAATACTACTCAGCTACAAAAAATAATAAAATAATGCCATTTGCAGCAACATGGATGGACCTGGAGATCGTCATTCTATGTGAAGTAAGCCAGAAAGAGAAAGAAAAACACCATATGATATCACTCTAAAAAAAAATCTAAACAACAACAACAACAACAAAAGAACTTATTTACAAAACAGATACAGACTCACAAACATAGAAAAGAAACTTATGGTTACCAGTGGGGGAAGGGAGTGGGAAGGAATAAATTGGGAGTTTGAGATTTGCAGATAGTAACTAATTTATATAAAATATATAAACAAGTTTATACTGTACAGCACAGGGAACTATATTCAATATCTTTTAGTAATTTATGGTGAAAAAGAATATGAAAATGGATATATGTATGTTTCTATGTGACAAGTATTGCACTGTACACCAGAAACTTACATAACTGACTATACTTCAATAAAAATATATTGAAAAATATTTATTGAGGGCATACTATATTCCAGGTACCACATGAGGATTCAGAGATTCAGTTTTGAATATGACAGAGTTCATCTCATGGAGCCTAGATTCTGGAGGGGAGACCACTGCAGGAGGACCCGTAGGCTAGGGCACTGGGGGAGCACAGAGGTCACCCAACTCAGTCTTGGAGGGATAGAGAAGGCTTCCCCAAGGCAGTGATGTCCAAGTGGCAATTGGGAGAATGAGTAAGGATGAACCAGGTACAGATCAGGAGCGGGGAGGTGAGGCGGGAGGGGCAGGTGAAGAGTGTTTAAGGGAGCATCCTGTGGAAATGCTGAGGGATAGAGATGCATGTGAGGGAACATGAGAGTCCAGCACAGGTGGAACACGTATGATAACGTGGGGAGTGAAGAGAGGTGAAGCTGGAGAAGAAAACTGGTCAAATCACGCAGGTGTCCTATATTCATTGTTGACAGGGAACTAGGAGAATCATGCCCTGGATTCATAGTAAATAACAGTGTGTGAGTCAGGTAAAGATCTTATGGTAGCTCACAGAGAAAAAAATGTGACAATGAATATATGTATGTGCATGTATAACTGAAAAATTGTGCTCTACACTGGAATTTGACACAACATTGTAAAATGATTATAAATCAATAAAAAATGTTAAAAAAAAGATTAAAAAAATGATATGAGGCAGGGTAGGCCTTGCTGCAGTAACAGAGAAGTCCTAAAAATCCACTGACTTACAGGAAAAGAAGTTTCTTTCTTTCTCGCGTGGCGAGGACTGAGCGGCTTCAAGTCCGCAACTGGAGGTAGGCTAGGGGAAGGTGGGCCCTGCTCCTGGCGGAGATCCAGGCCAGTTGCAGCTCTGCTGCTGTTCACACCTGGCTTCCAATGTCACCACCACGAGCAGCTAAAAGGGGAGAAAAGGGGGCTTTTGTGGGCCAGGCCTGAAAGTAGCACACAGCACTTCCTCTCACGTTGCAGTGGTCAGAGCCCTGGCGCGTGGCTACACCAACGGCAAGAGACCAGGAAGATGGAGCTCAGCTACATGCCGGGAAGAGGAGGATTTGGGGGGACAGCCGTCACAGTGATGAGGGGAGAGCTGGTGGGCTGTGAATCGGAACCATTGCTCCCATTTCCCCTCAAAGCTCTTTGTCTGCCTGCCTGATTATCTCCTAGTCCTTGTCTTCTTTCATTGCATAATTGCTTCCTGCAGATGTACAGAGGTCCTCTTGGACTGTTTATCTCGACACTAACTACCAGTCTTTCCTCAACTGCATCCAATACTTTGATCGATCTCCTCTGACTCTCTGCCCGACAGGCTGTGCCCAGCTCAGCCTGTTTTAGGGAAAGAGTCTGACCCTGCTGGTTGGTTGGGGTAACCAGAAATGCTGGTTGGTGAATCAGTAGGTAGTACTCTGGGTTAGCAACACACCAATTCCGCAGCAACACGCACATACTGAATTCAAGGATGTAGTCACGCTCAGGACACCACAACAGCCGCTCCCTTGCCCTACATCCTCCAGACTCAACTTTCAAAAAGAGCGACCACACCCCCAACTGACCAGTGGATTGTTAAAAACAGGGATGTCAGCACGCTGTGAACTGACGGCCAACACAAATATTTCCTTTGTGTGGATGCTTTCTTCCTGCTGCCCTCAGGAAGGGCAGAGTGGTCCCACCTGTCTGGGTTGGAGAGCATGGCTGACTGCTCTCCTCGGGCTTCTGAGGGAGGCAGAGAAAGAGGCGGGCGTGTTGTTTCAGTGGCACTTGATACCACGGCTTTCATAACCACTGACTAGTCCTATTGCTCTTAGGAAGTCCTTGGGCTCTCCGTCAGAGGCCTCACTGTTTGGTTCTTTCCTTCTTTCACTTGTGTCTCCCTGGTAAGGTATAGCCTTTCACTCAGCCATGTCTTCAGGGTCATTTTTCGTAACACTGCAAAGGTGTGGACGAAATTTGGAGATATCTTTCCTCCTTGAGATTTTAAAATGGACACTCAGAAGAGATAAGAGGGACGGGAATTTTGTTCATGAAGAATTTGTTGGTGTCTGTTTATGTCCCTTGGGTCTGTCTCTTTTTTGTCCAAACCAGATATTAAAGAATCATGCAGCTGTGTTCATATTCAAAGAGACCTCCACTGGCATGATAAATAAAAGAGGTCCTACCTAGAAAAAGGATGTCTGCATGTTAGGCTTTTTATTTAATATACAAGCCTCATAGACATGCAGGCAAAGCATTGATTTTCCTTGAAGCCAATTTCGGTATTACAGTGTATGAGAGATTAGTACTTGATATTGTCTTAAAAAATCAGTTATTATTGATCATCTGACTCTTAGCTGTATTTCAAATTAAGCTAGCCATAGGAACATACTAATTCTTTCATTAGTAATGCTTATCACTTATTCTGTTACTTTTTTTTAAACCTTTGTTAAAAACATCTCTTCCAAGAAACCCTCCTTTGGTCACCTCTACTTGACTTATATTGTTTCTTTATATTTTACACTTCTATCCCCGATGTGGCTAGACCTGTGGGCCAGTCAGGATAGACCAGGTAATGTTGAAGTAATACTCCCCAAATCTCAGCGGCTTAAATCAGCCTAAGTGTTTCTGTCTCACCTGCCATGTCCAGTATGGACCAGCAGGGGGCTCTGTTCACATGTGGATACTCACGGACCCCATCCAGACTGACAGGCTCCATCCTAATATGAATTCCACAATCATGATGTTAGGGTGACCAGAATGTAGTGAAATACACACTGGCTTTCAAAGCTTCGGTCTGGAAGTGGTGGGTCGCTCTGTTCATATTTTATTGGCCAGAGGAAGTCACGTGGCCACAATTCACTGCAAATCAATAAGAAGCAAAGGCCAGGTTAAATGAACAAACACAACCTTCCATTTGAATAAGGCTTACAACTTTAAGGCACTTTCTCAAACATCTCTGGGAGGTATGAAGGACAGGTTGATAACTTTTTCATTTTACATATGAGGAAATTAAATAATTTTAGAGAGATTAAATAATTTATTTTAAGGTCAAACACCTTTCCTTTAGATTAAGTTATCATGACTGCTGGTTTTTTTTTTAAATCAATTATCCACAAATTTTCAACATCATATTTATAATGTTTGAATGAACAAGTGCCAATGCTGGGGCACCAGCCTGGTGCTCAAAGTAAAAGAAACCAAACAACGACTTGCTAGCTGTGTTACCATCAGCAATTAAGAGAATTCCAAGTCCTTAGAAGTCTCCCGCCTCAATTAACTCTGGGAATTTCCGGGGATATTTCCTATGTGCCAATAAATCTGGTCAGTCGGGGGCCATGTGGTCCTCAGCCCTTGCCCTGACTCTCTGCGATGACAGTTCCTGCTAAGCCCTTGATGTCTGTGTTGAAGAAACCTGGGCCCCTGCCAGAGAGATGATGGTGCCTGTGAAAGGGGTTGAGGCCTCAGAGAAGGTGTCTCCTTCCACTTAGGAAGCCAGGGCCCACAGCGTGAAGAAGTCTTAGTTTTTATTGACTCTTTCGTTTCAGCTCTTCCTGTTTCAGACTCACATGTGAGCCTTTGGCCTCTCTGTGCCACACCCAGGATCTCCATGTCCTCTTGGGTCAGACTTGTAGGCCTCCACTCTTTTCTCTCAGAAGGATGGACTCTTTCCCAGAAGGCTGGTCTGTCCTGCAGACGCCTAGTGAGTCCACCATCCCATCTCATCCAGACACGCCCATCCTTGTTTGAATGGCAGATCAAATGCACCTACTTGTTACAATATTTCAGAGAGGCATAGACTTGCTCCTCCATATGGCAAAAAATGTTACCAGTTAATGTAATGGATTGAAGCACATCACTATTTCATGATGCGTGCGGAGTAGCATGCCTTTCAGGTGCCCTCCCACATCAACAAATGGGCGTAACTCGTACAGGCAAGCAACGCCGAACTCCAAGGCCTGAACCTACATTCTACTCTCAGGTCTGCCCCCTTGGAGTGACCCAGGGAAGGCCCCTTAGCCCTTCTGAGCCCCTTTATTGTTCAATAAAATGAAGGAAGTAGTATGGATGGATTTCTAAGGACTTTTTCAACTCTGGAAGTTTGTGATTTGTGGAGACAAGATTTATTATTTGCAATTTTTGTCAACAGGTGGCAGCAAAAATCCAATCTTTACTGAGTTAAGAATCGAGAAAGCTAGCTGCCTTTGATTTATCTTCAGAATTTCAGACAGCATTTAGTTGATTTTGTTCATTTTAAAATGATGACAAAATTAAAAGCACCACGTTTAGAAGTTCTGGGATAGAAAGAAAATATGTACAATATACAATGTAAAATGAATTGAAAAGTAGGGCTTTTAAAATGAGTATGTTTTGCAAACAATTGAATTTAATACTTTCTTCTAGTCACTTTGAATGTAGCTGTGTGTAAAGGTCTTAGGATACTAAAGCCGACATATAAAGTAATATTCAGGTAGGTCTTTTATATCTTTATTTTTAACACAGATTTGGAAGGGCAGGCTGACAGCTTTAGGAGTTTCTTTTTGCATGCTGTGTAAGTCTGACAATTTTGTACTAAATGTATTGGGAAAAAAGCTTATATACATGACAACATACGATGTCATTACATTTTACATTTTATCATAGCTCAGATCGCATCAAAATGAATTTCAAACAACTATTACAAATGTAAAACCTTATTCATTTATTATAAATAGTTTGAAGTGAATGGATCAGGGTAAGCAGTAGTGTAAGTATTAAAAAAAAATGTGAAGCTTGAAGAGTGTGGGACTTTCCCATCATTTTACTACTAAATCTCTTCAGCTGTGAAGTAAGAACTTATGGCTTATCAGAGAAGGATGTACTTCAATCAAAGTTTGAGTATTTTTCAGAATTTTATATGAATCATGTATTCCTAATTCTAATAAGGATTGTACCTTGTATTTTTTTGGGGGGGTTCTTCCTCTGTCTATTGGTTGCTCTGTAATCTTGATGGTTAACTTGATGATGGCTGATTAAGACTTATAAATTCCTTTAATATGAAGAATTTTATAAAGATTCAAACACTGCTAATAAATAGTGTAACTGAATCTCCCAATCAAGGTACCTGATTATCTAAGTCACTTAAAGTTACGTGTTCACATAAAATTCTCTTTTGTCCATAATAAGCTTTTTATTGTCCATCTTAAGCCTAACTAGAGATGTCAAATGGGCAGCTAAATATACAAGTCTGTATTTCAGGAAGAGTGAAGACTATGGTTTGGACGCCCTCTCTTTAATTTTCAAAGAGTAACACACTATCTAAATATTCATATTATTAAAATGGGAAATTCCTTTAAGAGATCACCTACTATAGAGCTCCTCTCTTCCAGGATTTTTCCATAGCCTTTTACCCAGTTCCATATAGCATCGTTTTATTAATATTAAATGGAATTGAATCAAGTGGCATAAATACATAAGATTCTGAATACATGATTTCCATCGTTTCAGAAAGTTCTACTGGACAGCGCTGGTCCAGGGTGGGGGACACTGTGGACTTCTACATGTGTAGGTATCACCTTGCCTGTCCACAGTGCCCAGTTCTACAGCTGGCAAAATATAAAACACACCTTGGAAGGAAATGACTCACTTGCTTTGAAATTGCTCTCCTCGACCAATGACTTCTCTTTGTGTGGTAAAGTTGATATTAATTATTGTTTGGCTGGAGTGTGTCACAAGAAATCAAATATCATGACACCTTTGAAAGAAAATGCCTCTTCTAAGGTAACTTCTGCATTATCTAATATAAAATATGAATGTTTTTCTTCTATCTAGAAGGGGTTCAGTATTCTCTTTTGGACCTGATAAACTGTATCCATCTATTTGTTACTGGACAGTTGTGCCACCAAATAGAAAAGTTAGGCTTCAATAATGTCCTTTGACCCACTTCTGGGGCCGCCTTGGCCGTCTGCATGTCAGACGTGCAGGCAAGGACATTTACTGATATCTTGATCTGTGAGTGAATCTTGGCAATGTGACTGCTTATTCTACTGCAGAACAGTTGTGCTGAGTCAGCCAACTCAGACTAGCTGCTTACTCTCCTTTGGGGCCTGGGGTTATAGAACCAGTGGAGCTGAAGGCTTTCTCCGCTGAAAATATCTACTACATTATTCTGTGTTGGAATGATATCCTAGAATAATATTTCAAGACACTGTTGTCCCCCTTCTCCAGGTGAGAATAACTCAGAGAGAAGCTCTCAGTGAGGATGACTACATCTTTGCTGGATGACAAAACAGCTCTGATATTTCTGATATAGTGCCCGGTGAGCATATTCAGAGAGAATCTTTAAATCCTGGGCTTGTGTATTTTTTAATGGTACCTAACAATGGCTGGCTTTATTTTTAATTTGTTTCACATGTTAGATTAAATAATAAAAACTGGTTCTATCAATTCTAAATGATCACTATTTGCTCTCCAGAGTGCTAGATTGGGAATCATGAAACCTGACTTGTCTCTAGCTCGGATTCACTGGACCCTTGAACTGAGGTGCTATAAAATTTAGTAAACATTGCTTGGAATGACAATCTCCAGGTCCATAGGCCAGAAAGAGAAAGAAAAAATACCATATGATATTACTTATATGTGAAATCTAAAAAAAAAAAAAAAAAAAGACTCACAGACATAGAAAACAAACTTATGTTTACTGGGGGGGAAGTGGGTGGGATGGGATAAATTGGGAGTTTGAGACTTGCAGATACTAACTACTGTATATAAAATAGATAAACAACAAGTTTATACTGTATAGCACAGGGAACTGTATTCAATATCCTGCAGTAACTTCTGGTGAGAAAGAATATGAAAATGAATATATGTATGTTCATGTATGACTGAAGCATTGTGCTGTACACCAGAAACTGACAACACTGTAAACTGACTATACTTCAATAAAAACATATGTATATATATATAAAACAAATAAACATAAAAAAGAATAATAAGGAAAAGGTTGAAATATTATGAGAATTACCAATTTGTGATGCAAAAGTGTTGAATTTGTGACAGAGGCACAAAGTGAGCAAATGCTATTGGAAAAATGGTGCTGATGGATTTGCTCAACATTGAATTACCACAAATGTTCAATTAGAAAAAAATGAAATATTTGCAAAACTCAATAAAACAAGGTATACTTGTAAAAAAAAAAATTAAGCACTGGGATGTCCATAGTCTTTTGTTTGGGAAAGTAAGGGTTTAGAAAGCTTGCTGGACATACAAAAATACGAAGCAGTATCAGAGCCAAACTCCTCCATGTTTTCTTTTTTAGAATAATAAACTTATCAGAACAATCACTATCTTTCAGAGTGATATCTTTATCTACATGTTGAAAAAGGTAGACAGCAAAGAGCTTTAGCTGTCACAAGAGCTAAAGGAAATAAAAATACCTGGACCTCTTCTCATTTTAAACATCAGTCTGGTTCATGACTGGCTGGTGTCAGTTGGAAGCAGTCCAGTCATGCATGGCTGTGCTAGTTGCACAGTGGGCAGTCTGCACAATCAAAACAGATGGCCTCCATTAGTGCAATTCAGCTACATCATCAGAGATCCTCAGTCACTCCAAGAATTAGCCAATCAACAGCAAGGGCAGACTGCGAGCAGACTGGTAGATATCTGAGAAATAGAATACTTGTGTTCAACTGGCATTTTGTTGTAGGGGGTTTTCATTGTTTGGGGGCTTGGAGTCAAGGGGCTTGCCTGCTGGCTCTGCCTCTCAGTTCTTTACTAGCTCACTCATAAAATAAAAGAGTTTGGGTGAGAATATTTCCAAGATCTTGTCCAACCTTCAGATATAACTCTTATTTTGTTTTATTCAAATGTATGGAAAGAGTATGTCATAAAAGAACATTTTTAGATTAGTACTAACCCATTAAGACTGGTGTAAATTCCTCAATTAGAACTTTCACGGTTGAAGACGTTTTGAATCTCTAATGTTTGTATATTAAATTGCCCTTCCCTTACCCCTACTTTATTTACTTAAAAAATTAAACTTTTTATTTTAGGATAGTTTTAGATTTACAGAAAAGTTGCAAAGATACTACAGAGAGCTCCTGGGTACCTTGGACCCCCCCTATTACTACTGTCATATTACTATGGTGCACATTTGTCCTAACTAATGAGCCAATTGTAATACCCTGACATTGACTAAAGTCCACACTATATTTAGATTTCCTAAGTTTTTACCGAATGTCTTTTTTTTTTTTTTTTTTTTGTTCCAGGAAAGATCCCATCCAGGAAACTATATTACATTTAGTTGTCATGCTCCCAAGGCAACTCATAGTTGTTACTTTCTTAGACTTTCCTTGCTTTTAATGACCTTGACACATTTGTGGAGTACTTGTGTTTTTGTAGAATGTTCCTCAACTGGGATTTGTCTGATTTTTTTTCTCATGATTGGATTGGAATTAAGGTTGGAGAGAGAAGGACCGCAGAGGTAGAGTGCCCGTCTTATCACACCATCTCAAGGGTACATACTATCAGCAGGACATATCACAGTTGCTTTGACCTTAATTATCTGGGTGAGGTAATGTTTGTCAGATGTCTCCACGATAAAGTTACTCTTCCTCCCCCTGTCCATTCTGTATTCATTGGAAGAAAGTCACTTTCCCTAGCCCACACATAAGGGGATTTAACTCAGTTTTAAGCCACATAAATTGAATTTTAGAGTACAGTCTCCTCAATGTTTAGCCACAGTTCTGGGACTATTAGGTAAGTTTGGCAGCCAGCAGTCTTAAAAGTTCTTCCTAACCCTGAACAGAATTGCTGGGGAAGAGAAAGGCTGTGACTTGTCTTTCTTTAATACTTTTTCTCCCTTCTCCTGACGGGAGTTGTACTCACTCCTAAGAAGTGCAAAACAACATGGATTGCTGCCCTGCCCCCTCAAGGTCTAGTGAAAATAATCTATTATGTTAAAAGTGGAGGAAACATTTTTTTCCCCTTCTCATTGCTGTAGCAAAGGACTGGGGAGATCTGGGTCAGCAGCATTTTCTAAGGTCTAGCTTTCTGAATCTTAACATTGACATTAAACACTTTCTGTGCTTCAGCGCCCTTGAAACTTCCCTTTGTCTCCATCCCTTTAGGAACAACCAATTCCTAAAGTATGAACGTTCATGCCAAAACCAAACATTTTCAGCCTATCATTTTATCTTATTTTGCATATTACAGAAGTAATATATGTTTTTCATAATAAAATATTAAGACAATCCAGAAGTATATAAAAGTAGAAGTCCTCCCTGGCTCTGCATATGGTAGAATTTGTTCTATTAATAAATGTTGGATTCTTTTTGGCTTTTACCCAAAGATGCAGATGTTGCTTTCTTAAACCTACTAGACCATAGTATACAGACATTAAAAAAGGAAAAAAATTGTTTAAAATTTGGCTTGGCCTGTTCATTTGTTACTTATTTAAGCAAATATTTATTGAACACCAATTATGTGCTAGATGCTAACACCTACAGGGTGGGTTGGGTGTAAATGACACAGAAGCAAGTTATCTGTCCTTAAAGGAGCTCACCACTGAGAGAGGGGCAGACTTCCATCACCAACAAGGAGGTCAACAAATGTCTTCACTTGTCACACAGAGAACTTTCAAAAACTAAGTTCTGCTTTGTTAATAATGTCATGCCCTACTCACAATATATTTATTATTTTATTTAGTTTGTTGAATTTGGACACTATTAAAAGCTCTTGAGCTAATTTTAAAAATGAGTGAGAACTGATTCTGTTTAACTATATGAGACATTTTCACTGTTTTCCTGTAACTGCATGCAGTAATTATTATTTTTTTTTTAACGGAGGTACTAAGGATTGAACTCAGGACCTCGTGCATACTAAGCACCTGTTCTACCATGGAGCTATTTCCCTTCCCCACCTTTTTTTTTTTTTTTTCAGATGAAAAAAGATATTTTCCATTGATCATGCCATGAAGGGAGGATATGGAATCTAACATTTAAATCTTTTCAAGCATATCAAGTATACCACACTTAAAACCTTTGATGACGAAAGAATTTCTGTGGAATTCTATGGTCACTAATCTCCTAAAAGCCCCTTGTCTATAATGATATAAGAAAATGTACCATTGGCAACAGTCAAATTCATTAAATGTGAATTAATCTTGTGTTAAAATATTGTATTAAAATTTATTATATTGTAATAAAATATAATTGTGTTGATTAAACTAGCTTTGAAGTATTGTATTAGGAAATTCTAAAAGACAAAAATATTCCCATAGAATTAATTTCATTTACAGACCTTTTCAATATATATATAAATTTTTTCGTGATTGTAGTATTCTGTATATACAGAATTTTACATTTTTTTTACTTTGCTTCGTAAGTATTTTTCCATGTCTGCCCATCACACTTATTATTTTTATGGTTGTCTAATATTCACAGTATTGATATTTTATTATTTAATTAGCTTCTTCTGTTGGAATTTTAAAGTCCCTCCAGTTCTGAATGAAAAAGATTATGAAAAAGAATATATATATATTATATATATATGTATAACTGAATCACTATGCTATAAAACGAAACTAACACAACATTGTAAATCAATTATACTTCAATTAAAAAAAAGCCCTTCCAGCTTAGAATAGTACATGTAATGCTACTCTAAGCATGTCTCTTTTTTTAGAGATACTCTTCAATAATATGATTTTTTTTTCTTAAATTGTTTTCTTAAGATATGTTTCCAGAAATAGGATACTGTATTGTCTGGTATTTGCCTTGTCAAGTTGTTCTCCAAAAGAAATGCTATCTATACACAAAATCTAGAACCATAAATGGACAAAATTCTTTTTCTGAACCCCTATCAATACTATAATGATGAAACTCCATTAGTGCTATGAAACAAAACTCAGATTTCTTTCTTACTTTACTGGTAAATCTTGGAGTCATTTGGAAATCTCCCTTTTCTAATGTAAGACACGTAACATCAACCCACAGATCCTGCTCCTAACTCCAGGACCGCTCATAGGGAGCAGAACCTCCACTGAGATGAACACTCCCTCCCTGCCTCTCATTCTTTTTCTTCCTCAGTTGGATGCTGAACTACTGACTCTAGGACAGGACCCACACAACTGAAATGGAAGAGTGAGCACCAACATCACACGACCTCCGAGGGCCCCGGATTGCCTGGGAGCAGCCTGCAGATTTTGGTTTTCTACAAGAAGAGGTGATGATAACACCGTTTTCCAACCCTGGACACTTTGCCTAATGAGAAGAGTGAATGATGCTCCCTCTCATAGGGGGAGATCTCCCCCTGTCATCTCCCTCCCCTGCAGGGAACAGGTCTGGTCATTGGTGTCACTCATAAAGAGAATCAAGCTAATACAAAGGGAAAAAGAGCTCCAGAATATATTGTGGACAAAACAAACTGCTTAATAAAATATCAACCATACCAGCTCAGATTGCCTGGGGCATTCCACTGCTACTAAACATAAGAGGGCCGCCTTGTCCAATGTAGCTTTCTGAAGAGAGCTCCAAAGTGGGCACTAGGTCCCACAGTCCGATGTTAGACAATTTTGTGAACTAAAGGACAAAGAAGGGGTTATCGATAATAATAATTTATCAATGGGGGGTGTGTTCTCTACCTTTCAGTGTGTCTTGGACCCTTCAAATGGCACCATTGTCTTCTTAGATGGAGCTGGCCAGGCAACCCCCCGGGGAATCTTTGCTGCCTTCCTTGAAAAACATTTAAAACAAACAAGCCCCTTTCTCTTCTCATAGACAGAACAAGCAGTATTAATGGTCATCTACCTGCGATAAGCGCAGCAGTCTCATTTTACCTGACTTGAAAGGGTCATCTGCGCTGTCGAGCCCAATTAACTTGTCTTACTCTCACACAAAGGAGGAAGGTTACCGAAAGGCCACATCTTGCCCTGTATCTCTGGTACAATGGCCTGATCAAAGGCCTTCAGAGCATCAGGCCAGTAAAGGCAGACCCTGCTCGTTGAGGATCCTGGTGTAGTGCCACACGTGGAAGCCTGTGGGTTCTTACCGAAAGGCTTAGAAACCAAGATTTTATGTGTACAGGGCCTCCCAGAGGTTGGGAGAGGCCCCAGGCCACTTCTCAATTTTATAACAGGGTTATAAATAATTGTGGTATATTTTAAATGTTTATGGTTAATAAAGTAATGCTTTTAATACAAAAGCAGTGCAGTATAATTGAGCTTTCCGTAAGGTAATTACAGGACTTATAAAAATATTTAATTCAAAGTGTACTATAGGTGGGACATCTGTAATGGGACAGAAGCTGCAATTTGAATGATGAACATCTTCTGTCAATCAAAAATCTCCTTGAGGGAAAAGGGAGCCAAAGTCCACATTTGAAGCCCTGGGTGAACGAGAAGTCTGAGTCAACTGCAAGCCAACAGCTCGCCTGGCATCCCCTGAGCTGGGTCCTGTGTGCGCAAGACTCACGTGACTTATCTGGTCCACAGAGCCTGTGCCAGTACTGAAAATCCACTGGACACTCAAGTATCTGTTGGTATATGCCATTCTGTTTCATACATTTCTAATGCTAAAGGAAATAAGTGAAAAAGTCATTTATTTATTCTCCTGTTTCTAGGAAATCTTGACTTTAAGTCACCCTAGATGTTTAGCTACGGGATGCTCCCTTTATTGGCTCATTCTGATGTTTATACATTTGAATTTTTGAAGGAAAATTAAATGGGACTGAGATTATTTGATCTGGAAAAAAGGAGAATGTGGCAGGGTTTCTAGATGTCCCATATGGCTGGGGCTCTATGGTATCATGTTTTTAAAAGAACACACACAAACATGTAGTCATCATGTGCACTCACACACACAATGTTTGAGTCCAGATTAGACAGCACAGGGTTGGCACAAGTCTTGTCAAAATACATACCACATTCTCCAGCTTTAGACCTAGGAAACTTAGCAAGGGCGAACATTGATAAGGATCTTTATGTAGCTAAATAGTTTCTACATAAAGTTGAAAACCAGTTTTACACTTCCACTAAGAATATAAAAGAATAAGTGGATTTAAACTAGGCTGGACCAGCAATACGTTCCAGATAGGCAAACTGTTAAACTTCAGAATATATTGCCAAGAAAATTTGTGGAGTTACAGCCTCTGGTAGAATGAAGATCTTAAAAGCAAAACAAGTTATTATTATTATTTTTTAATGTAAGTGCTTTGAGCCTTACTGTGATACCAAAGAGGAATGAATGAAGAAAACTCATCTCAGAACTTTTAAAGTATTATAATGTACAACTTAAAAATTATATTTCACTTTCCTGAAGTATCTCTAATGCCCCCTTTTTTGGTGGCTGCTCCTTTCTGATGAGCCCAACTCAACTGGATAGACTAAGTCATGACTTGAACTTTAAAAGTACAACTAAATGTATGTCTTTCCTTTTAATCAGATCAGAGCCAGAGTTGTTTTCCCGAGGCATTTTGGAAATGAAAGTTCAATATCTCGGAAGGAGGAAAGGCCAACAAGAGATGAACCTGGGATTGTCATGAGCCATTTCAGCTGGAGTTAGGAGCTGGCCGGTGGGCATGGTAGAGCTCATCAGAACTTTGATCTGAAGCTCCGAGTGTGTGATCCTTGGAGCGTGAGATGATGGTCCTTCTGAGCAGGGGAAGCCCTCTATGCACATAATAGAGACAAGAATAAAAGGTTGGGTGACAGAAACGAAGCTCAGGTCATAATGCCTTGATCTTTTTGCCTTCTTCCCTTGCCTTTCTCCAAGTTGGTAGGCGGAGCTGCTGTTTCAGATTAGTGAGGACACCAACGTGTCCGTGTCTGGTAGGCTTAACAATCTTAGTTAACAGAGGCTTATAACCTAACTAATCAGTTTCTTTTGAAGCAATGATTTTGAGAATGTCTTTTGGCACCACTGTCTACTCTGGTAGGCAGGACTGTGGTCCCCCCAAAGACATCTACATCCTAATCTCTAAAACCTATGAATACGTTACATGGCAAAGGGAAATTAAGATTGCTACTCTGCTGACCTTAAAAAGGAGAGATTACCCTCGATTTTGCAGGTGGGCTCAATTTAATCACAAAAGTCTTTATAAGTGGAAGAGAGAAAGACAGTAGTATAGGTCAGAGTGATGCGACATGAGACTGAATGAACCTACTGTTGCTAGCTTTGGGGAGAGAGGCACAGGACCCAGGCCAAGGAAAGGAGGCAGCCTTTAGAAGCTGAAAAGGCATGGGAACAAGTTTTCCTCCAGAGACTTCAGAAAAACGCTGTCGGCATCCTGATTTTAGCCCAGTGAGACCCATGTTGGACTTACACTCTACTGAACAGCAAAATAATTAGATTTGCATTGTTTCAAGCTACTAAGTGGTAATTTGTTACTACAGTCATAGAAAATAAATATACCCACTCTACAATTCTAAATGATACTGCTCCCACCACACTAAGCAGTCCTTTGGAGAAAGAAAACTGGAACCATGATTATTTAGTGACCTGTCCCATGTATCCCTCATTCAGAGCAATGAAGACTGTTTGGGACACTCCATTCTTTCACCTCAAGACAGAAACACTGATCAACCTCACAGCAAGATGTGCTTGTCTCTCTCACCTCTCCAACAAAAGCCCTCCTCACTGGCCCCTAAATCCTGATTTCATCTTTCTCTTCGTCCACAGCACACATGATAGAGAGCTTTCACACACGACACATTTTGCAGGGGATACTCAGGGTTAGGCTCAAGTCCCTGTGAGTGCATGGTGACTCCTATAGTATCCCTTTTTGTCTCATTGAGGGTTGGGGACACACAGAGAGGTGAGTTTTATAGAAATAGCCATTCTAAGTTAAACAAAATGCAAATCATACACAACAAATAGCCCCAAAACTGCATTTTAAGGCAGAAAGTAAATGGCTGTTGAAGCCAGTCAAGACGCTGATTTATTTTCCTCTCCTGGTTTTCGTGTGTGTGCAGTTTAGGATCCTTGAACTCACTAATACTCAACAATGAGAGCTAAAAGTTATCTCTGCGGAACGGATAAGGGGTTTATCCACCAAATGATTCTTCAGTGTCCTTTCCTGTAAAGTGAGCGTGACATGAGAACGATCTCGTGCTTTAGCTCAAGAAACTGGCAGCAAGACTGAGAATGTTTCTGAATCATGTTCTTGGGAAATAAGAAACTCTGAGATATGAATTAGGAATGCCCCATCCACCCTTTACTCATGCTGCATATTTTTTTTGTCTCTTTGGAGCTATGATAACTAATGTTTATGGTGTGTTTGCATGAATTGTTACATTTGATCTTCCTGTGTTACAGGTGAGAAAATGAAGTAAAAGATGAAGGAGATCGCCCAGGAGAACAGAGTTAGTACTTGATCAATCCAGGATTTAAACTAGACCTCTGGGACTTTGGACCCCTAGTTCTTAACTGTGGAACTTTATCACGCCCCGAAGGATGCCCTCTACCATGAGAATAGATAGGCTTAACGTGCAATGATCTTTCACAACAAACCTTCAGGTAGGCAGGTTCCCCTCACACCAGCAATGTTCCTAACCATCTCCTCCACCTGCCCAAACCCTACTCAGCACTCAGAGTCCACCTCTTCCCATTTCCTCCCCGAGACTTTCCTCCTTACCTCTGCAAGCAGGTCTAGAGGAGATGAATACTCACCCCTGTCTCTTCTGCAACACTCAGCACGGGGCTTCACATGTAGTAGACAGCTGCTGGGGAGTAGAGGTGACCTGGTCTTTGCCTCAGAAGAGCCAGGCTTGAATTTGCTTTCCCACTTACTGGTAGTGTGGCCTGAGATTCAGTGACCTCATCTGTAAAGAAAAAGGAGAACGAAAAGAAAAATAAGTAATATTTATCTCACCGATTTGTGATTGAGAGAAGATGAGCTCTTGTTAATATGAACAGGAATGTATGTATGTATACACATGACTGAAACACTATGCTGTACACCAGAAACTGACACAACACTGTAAACTGACTATAGTTCAACAATAAAAAAAAAAAACTAAAAAAAGATCTTATGTCTAATCTTTATTTATTTATTTATTTAAGTATAGTGAAGTTACAATGTGTCAATTTCTGGTGTACAGCACAATGTCCCAGTCATGCATATATATACATATGTTCGTTTTCATATACTTTTTTATTAAATCTTATGTATAATCTTAAGTAATTAAAATTACTAATGTTTTGACCTCAAAAAAATTTCTTTTTTATACAAGTATTTTGCAAATTAACGTCCCATTCCCATATGAGGGATATGAGGATTATCAAGTAGGATTGTCAAATAAATTGTGTTGCATTTATTGAACTCATCCTGGGACTGTAGAACTACGTCCAGCTTTATACATGAGCACATTATCATGAATGCATTATACTGCCATTGAGGAAGGCTGAAAGAACAGGATTGTTTACCCTGGTAAAGTGAATTGAGTTTTCAAAACAAACTTCAAGTGTTTGTCTATTCAATAGACAATTGTAAGCAACTCCAGAGTCTCTGGCCTCAAATTAGGGCAAAAAGGGATTTGGTCCAGACATAAGGAAATGCTTCATGAATATAAAGACTGTGAAACCTACTATTAAGGGAAATTGTGGAGACAAATAACAGCCACAAATAAGTGACTTCATGCTGCCAAATTGACCAAGGAGAAAAAGAAACATGTTTATTTTTCAAAATGTGGATGTTCTGAAGCAATTAAATATCTTCCCTCACTAAACTGACATATTTTGGGGCTTAATGGCACTATAAAATTAAATCCTTTAAAAGAGATTTAAAAGATAGGAGACGGCATCTCTTCTGGGGAAGGAGAGAAAACAAAATGAAGAAACTATTAAAAATAGAACTATTCAAGAATACATATTGCAGACTACCATAAAAACTTATTTAAAGATAATAAAGCCCCAAGAAATGGTCTCAGTAAAATTAAAACCATCTCACATGTATCCCTTCTTTTTCCCTCTCAGATGGCCTCCCACAAGTCCTGCAATCATCGCTCTTTCTCTGTTTGAGCACCCATCACTATTATGCTGCAACTGGGGACCACAGCACCCTACTTGGCTTACTTAGTAAGTGGTCAGTGTCTAGAAGGCAGAGTGCTCTTCCTTTTTTAAAAATTGAAGTATAGTTGATTTGCAATGTTGTGATAGTTTCAGGTGTACAGCAGAGTGATTCAGTTATAGATATACATATATATTCTTTTCAGATTCTTTTCTGTTATACTGAATATAGGTCCTTGTTGTTTATCTGTTTTATATACAGTAGTATGTATATGTTAATCCCAAACTCCTAATTTATCCATCCCCCATCCTTTCCCTTTTGGTAACCATAGTTTGTTTTCTATGTCTGTGAGTCTATTTCTGGTTTGTAAATAAGTTCATTTTTTTTTTTTTTTTTTTAGATTCCACATGGCAGAGTGGTCTTAAATACATTATATGAATGTTACACAGAACAGGTGAAAACCCTAATGCCATTACAGACGTAGTTTCAGTCTAGCTATACTTCCTATGTCTTTCAAAAGGATGGGACCATTTCTGCGACGACTGAATACTGACAGCAAATGTAATCTGAGTCCAGTTAAAGGTCACTGACCGGCTCCACGCTCTGCCATAAGCTTATCAGGGCCATCTCTTGAAATAATAGTCACTTCCCCGTCTCCTTCATCTTCTTCGCTCTTTGCCTTCCTGGCACCCCTCCCCCCCACCCCACCCCCTCTAGCGCCCACCCTTCCCTCTCGGGCATGTATCCTTCAGCAAGGTTCTCTCTTTTCTTGTGCTTTTCCTGTTGCCATCACAAAACCCTCAATGTCCTGGATGGGGGTATCTCCATCTAACCTTGAGTCAAAGGCCATTCTTGCATCAGGAGAAAAAAAAAAAAAAATATCCTCTCATTTAAATGTCTTCCTTAAAAAAAGGAGAGGATGTAATTTAAAAATAAACACGAAATGAATATATACTGAAGGAAATTTCTACACGAAGCCACGACGTTTCACAACTTCCTTAGAGAGTCTGGAAGTGAAAAATGTTTCTGCCGATACGTGGAATCTGTCACAGGAGCAGTGTTCCTTTGCATTTCCTGGGTCGTTGACTCAAGACTCAATTTTCCTAAAGCGTAAAAGTGGGCCATTCAACAAATGCTTCCACGGAGCTGCCAGAATGATTGCTAAAACAGAGTTGTGCCACTGCTGCTCCAGGTCTTATGACATTTCAGGCACTTACTACCTCGAACAGCTGCATGCCAAGTTCCAACATCAGCAATGATGTGGAAATAAAAATGATCAGTCTTTTATTGTAGCAAATGTAACCAAGTGATTGCCAAAGACAAGCTCATTTGTGCAGAGAATTGCCAGAATCTCTAAGTATACCTGACATAGGTATTTCGCATGGCTGGGGGTACCGAATGTGTCTGTTTAGAGTTTATTCCAGAGTAGTTCATTCACAGTTTATTAACCAGTTTCTCTGCATGGTGGCTACGGCATGAAAGCACTACGGCTGCGGGGAGTGAGACCGCAGCCCTGGGCTCACTGATTGGGAACTATTCTGAGAGCACTGAAACTGGGTCCTTTGCTATAACATACAGGCCACTGTCATCCAGTCCCCGCCCCTCTCCCTGCCCACATCTCCACTGACTTTCCTCCCGCCCTGCTACACTCCCGCCACACTGGCTCCTTTCTGTTCCTTAAACTTGCCAAGTAAGCCCCTGTGCAAGACCTTTGTCTTTGATGCTCTGCCTGCCTGGCTCCCCCTCACTTCATTCAGGTCTCTGTTCAGATTTCCCCTCCTCAGAGAGCCTCCCCAGTGTCCTATCTGAGAGCACCCCGTCACTCATCATTTCCTGTCCTTGCTTTAATTTTCTTTGTACTCCCTATTTTGTTTCATTCACAGCTATGTCCTCAGTGCCTCCCACAGCAACCGGCATGTGGTCAGTGCTCAGTAAACATCACTGAACTAACAAACAAATGGATGGATGGATGGATGTTCAACCTAATGGAGGGATTGGACCGAGTCACAGATAATTAGCGTACAGTCGTTGCTAGAAGCCTTATCTTCTGTCCTTTGATTCCCACTCTCCTTAATCCTGAAACTCCCCGCTCACCTGTTGGTCCAGCATCCTGTGCTCCCTGTGATGCTGTGACACTGCCCTCTGCCACTAGCTTTATCTAAACAAGGTGCTTTCTTCCTCCTCTATGGATGGGAAACAGCAGTTTTCTTGGCTAGGGTCCATTTAAAGATTGCAGATTCTTTCCAAAAAGGATTCAAATGTAACTCAGGTACCTCATCTTTACAAGCATTCCACCTAAACAAATTGTGTATTTTGGGAATATATAGGATACACACACACACACACACACACACACATAGAGAGAGAAACAGACAGACAACTGGATAGCTAAATTCTTATCTGAGTAAATTTAAGCTGGAACTCAGCTGTGACAACAATTTGATAAATCTCTGTGAGTTTGTTTTTTTTTTTTTAAACTTCCCCAAGGCCCGAGTAAGGCCAATAATATTCTTTCAGGATACCATGTTTTCCTGAGAAAGAAGGGTCAGAGAAGTAGCCAGCATTTATTAAGTGCCTACTATATTCCATGCACTGATCTGTAGATTTAGAACTTGACTTAGGCTATGGCAGGGCTCCTATTTGTCACGGGTTACTTGCTAAGGCAATCAGAATGCCAGTAGCCTGCCAGCCTACCTCTAGTGCCTCAGGCATCTCAAGAGCTCCAGATACATCTGTGACATCTGCTGAATGATGAGGCAGTGTGGAGCCTAAGCTGCTGTAACAAAGAGCCCATCAAAGATATCACTTTAATAAGAGAAAAGTTATTTTTTTTTCACGTAACAACCCAAAGGTGTTCCACTTGGGCTGGAAAGGCAGCACCACCCCGCAAGGTCACCCAGGAACCACTGCTCTGCAAGGTCATTCAGGAACCAGGCATATGGATTGATTCTGATGTTAACATGTGCATCTGTATCTAGATCCAAGGCTCCCTGTGCAATTGTTGCCATTTCTAAACTAGAGGGAAGAAGAAAAGAGAAAGTACAGGCTAAGCACTCTCATCTTTAAGGAAAAGATGGAAGAGCTGCAAATACCATCTTCTTTCTTACATCCCGTTGGTGAGAATTTAGTCATGTGGTCACACTTGGAACAGAGGCTGGGAAATGCAGTCTCCAGCTGGGTGGTGACATGGAGAGAGTTATATTACTAAGAAGAAGAAGGGGAGAGAATGGCCCTGGGGATGGTTGACAGTCTTCTTACCAAACTAGGTTACTAACTGGTTGGAATTTCAAGACCGAGGAATAAGCCCTCTGGGTGATGTAATGGACATGGGCCTATTTCTGCCTGACGAAAACCTTTTGAACGCCTTTCCTGAGTTTGGAGAGTTTCCGACTGCCTCCCCACGAGTAAAGACAATAGCTTATTTTTGCAGCATCTCTTGTGGGTAGGGCCCAAGCATGGGACCCAGGCTCTGCTGACCTGATACATCGTACAAGACTTCACTTCAGAGGCAGGCAGCCTGAGGAGCCCTGCAGCATCCATGTTTCGGTGGGGGCAGGAGCAGGCACATTTCATCTGGGGACAACAGTAGCACCTCTTATGGTGTCAGTTATTTAAGCACAGATAACTCAGAAGAGGAAGTTTGTCTGCTCTGGCCAGTTCTTTCCCAATTTTTGACTTGGTTTCTTCTGCTTTGGACCTCACAATCAGAGCACACATAGAAACTGTGTTTTTATCATTCCCCTCAGGCTCTTTCTGGAGGTGAGGTTCTAACTTGGGATAGAGATTTTGGTTAACTTTTTAACCAGTTGTGTCCTGGTAATGGTTTTTGTGGGAGAAAAGCTCTACTTGTGTATCAGTCATTATGGACAGTGAGTCAATTCAAGACTTTAAGAGAAAGAAAGATACCATATGATATCACTCATATGTAGAGTCTAAAAAACAAACAAACAAAAGTACACTATAAACTCATCTACAAAACAGAAACAGACTTGTAGACTTAGTAAACAATCTTATGGTTACCAGGGGGAAAAGGGGTAGGAAGGGATAAATTTGGCAGTTTGATATTTATAAATGTTAGCCACTATATATAAAAATAGATTTTAAAAAGTTTCTTCTGTATAGCACAGGGAACTATGTTCAATATCTTGTAATAACCTTTAATGAAAAAATATGAAAATGAATATATGTATGTATATGCATGACTGGGACATTGTGCTGTACACCAGAAATTGACACACTGTAATTGACTGCACTTCAATTAAAAAAAGACTTTAAGTGAGTTTTATTATCTTCAAAGATTAAGGCAGTAGTTTCTGGACAAATTAAAAAAAAAAGATCTTGTTCATTAGAGAGCTTCACTGAATTGTGTTCTTCACCATCAGAGCTCGGCTGCTGGCTGTTATTTCCTGTGTCAAACTTCCGCTCATCCCTCAGGTTTGCACTTATGACAAGTAGAAGGCCACTGCCACCCACACCTCTTGCCCACTAGCACTTATTAGACAGATCAAAGACAACATATGACCTGGGTAGGAAGAACCAAGGACTCTCATTGTGTTCTGTCTTGTTTCATTTAGTCATGTCTCACTCATCATAATCTATGCCTGCTATTCCCTCTAAATCTTTCAGGGAAGCCAGTCATAGGCCAGACCCATAACTGGACCCAAATTAGTGGGTGTAAGAAGAAGTGGGTATTGAGTGCCCAACTCAATAAATACTGGTTGAATTGAATTAAATATCCCCACTGAGATACAGACCTCTTAGGGGTTGTTTGGTTGCAAAAGCCAGAAACTGAGATGACCAGCTAAAGCCTAAAAGGGAAATATACCAGAAGGATACATGGATTTCTGTATGAGAGAATGCACAGGAAGTGGAAACCTACCAGGATTGGAGGAGAATGCTCTTTAAGGCGGTGAGTTCTCCCATTTATGAAATATTGCTCTATTCCCTCTCTCTCTCTCACCTTCTCTCTTTCTCGCTTTTTTCCAGACTGACTTCTAAACATTTTTTATTTTACTGAAGTATAATTGACCTACCACACTATGTTACCGATTGACTTCTTTTGGCAGGCAGTGGCAGGGGACGTAATTAGGTTTTTATTTATTTATTTTAATGGAGGTACTGGGAATTGAACCCAGGACCTTGTGCATGCTAGGCAGACACTGGGCTATACCCAACCCCCGATAGACTGACTTCTTTGACGTCTCAGTGTATGTGACAGTAAACAGCATCCCCAACCCCACACGCACGCCACTTAGAAGTCCTCGGTGTATGCCAACTATAGCCATTCTGTTCGCTACATATGTAACACATGGGCACTGGTTTTCTTTTAAGTCCTGGACAGACCTCCTTGTCAAGCAGAATTCTTTCCCACTGACCCTGGATGTTGCCTCACATTCTTTTCAGTACAGAGCTCCAGATAGCCATTACCAGTTGTTTGAAAATGCCCATTTCTGTTCCAGTTCTTCTTTCACTGGACAGTCCTCCAAACATTTTAAAGTAGCCATGGGGTCTTCTGAGAGGATGTTGCACTAAGGCTCAGTAGCTCTGATTTCTGGAGTTATGTGACATGGTTCTGAGCCTCCTTACTCTCCTGCTAACAGCAGAGTTGCATCAAAGCTCATTTAACTACAGAGATTCAACGATACCTGTGTTATACCCAACAGCAACAACAAAAGCTTTGGCAGGAAATCCCTTTGTCACCCCCTCCTCATTTACACTCACCCTTCCCACAGGATTCATAGTGAACCGGGGAAAGGGAACCCATAGAAAAATCCATAGGGAAACAGAAGGAGTTAATTTGTGGCTTTGATCTTTACATGACCCAGCTGCTGGCAATATAAAATCTACTTAAGCAATTTCCGAAGATAAAGTTGACTATACCTGATTTAGAGTGCGGTGACTTTAGAACATACACCACAACTAGAATGAGACTCTATTCTCTTCTGAAGGTGATCCTATTTGCCCTTTTTTTCACCTACAGAACAGTCTTTAGAGTTGGAAGCAGGACTCCGCATGTGATCTCAGCAGCAGAAGACAATGTGGTTATCATCGTGTGAGTTCTAGGTGCTGTAGTTCTACACACACAGCACCTGGCCCTGCAGGGCTTACTGAAAACCAAAAGTCCTGCATTTCCTCACACACACTACAATAAAACCCAAAGATAATGCACCCATTCGTAACGTGAATGCAGACAGAAAGAATACAGCTAGCTCCTATCCAGCCCTGTTCTCATTTATCTTGCACTATCTTACCCCACTAGGTAAAAATCATACTCCAAAAGTGTGATTTTATTATCATTTGCAAGAGGACTCAAGAAAAAAGCACACTGAAGAGGATGCAGTACTAAGAAGATACTCAGTAAATGTTAGCTGCTTCTAACCTTCGAAGCTGCTCTGTCCTGCACAGGTGCACGCCTTTACCTGAAGGTCATTATTCTCACCTAATCATTTTTGGTCTGCAGTTCCAGCCTGTCGTGATCTTTTAGGTCCAGGGCCCATCACCCCAAATCTATTTGCTCTTCTTCCCAGGTTTGCGTGCTTCTGATTTGCTGACTAACATTCAGATGGCATTTTCCTACCTTTTCACATATTCAAAGTGGGTGGAAGATAGATGACTGTGTATAACAGAGAGACATGGTTAAAAATACTCTAAAATGTTCTTGTAAAAAATCACATGTGTTGAAATAACTTTCCAAGCCCCAGATGGAGCTACCCCTCTCTGGGCTGCCACATCAGCAAACTGAAACTGAGATAACTTTTGTGTCCTTATAAATGTTCCACTGGACCGTAAGCACTGTCTATCCAGTCAGCCAACCCCCAAAGGCCAAGCCAGCTCTGGGCCTCCTCACCCCAAACAAGGTTGACTATGTGGCCCCAGCCAATTGGCCAGTTTCTATTTCTCTCCTCCTTGTTCTTGACTTTTTTATCCTATGAAAGCTTCCTGCCTTCTGCCCCATTTTGCAGTTCTGGGAAGGAGACTCTCTGCTTTAAGAAGTACTAAATCAAGTTTGTTTGTGTCCCTAACTTGTCTTCTTTAATCACTCTTTTCTTTCTTTTTTTAAATTTTATTTTTTACTGAAGTGTAGTTGATTTATTAGTTTCAAATGCACACTTAATCCTATTTTAAACACAGGTAGGAAGCTGAAACAAAAGAACACAGTCCTCAGAGCAGGTCTTCTGTTCTAAAGAGACTCAAGTAGCAGAAGAGAAATAAAGGAACAAGAGAATTAATATTTTGCCATTGTCCATCCACTTTCTCTCAAGGCTCAAGGACACTGAATTTAAGAAACTGCCTCGCCATCCTCTGCCTTTGGATCTGTTTCTAGGAGCTTTGGTTGTAGTTATGCCTGTACTAAGCCTGCAAGTTCAATAAAATAAGAAAGTACCAAAAAATCCACAAAAGGCTGTCAAAAGAGCCTCCAAATGATTAAGGATGACAACATTATATAGAAAATGAAGCCCTTCAAGAGATATGAGATATCTTGAAGGAAGAGAAAATTCGCCTGCATTATTTCAAGAAGGCTTGTGATACCATGTGATACTAAAGAACAATGCCCAAGTGTGGACACACAAGAAGGGAAAGAGAAGAAACCAATTTCTCAACGAGGGGAGAGAGCTATTAAGAAGACCACGAACCTCTATGAGCATTAGGCTTAAAGGAGTTCAATTTACATAGAGATGATCTAAAAATAGAAAATACTTGAAACAGGAAGCTCCAATCTGCTCCTCCCTCCTTGCAATTTCCAATGGTGATGGTCAGTATTTAACAAAACCACAGAGGTTAATGAACACACACACACACAGATGCATAGGAAAAATTTTTTAATATATATATAAAATATTTCATATAATTATGTTATAATTAATAATAACATTATAAATATATATATAAAATATTATAAAGGATCAAGATTAAGATATATCTTGATATTGTAAAAAAATTTATAGTAAGAAATATGGCTGAACAACTAAGGACACTGCATGATTAGGGATAAGAGTTTGGTGTATATACATACACACACATACGTACACACATACATATACACACACATATATATATATACTGCTTAAAATGTTAGGCCTGATCTCTAATGTACAGGGAAGCAGAGCGGGACAGAAAACTGCTCTAGGATAGGGCATGGTGTCTGGAACCAGAATATCCCAAGTTTGAGTCCTGGCTTAGCAACTTGCTGTTTACTTTGAGTAAAATTTTCTGAGTCTCAGTTTTCTCATATTTAAAACTGACATAATAAGGGGACAACACGTTGTGTTCTGTAAAAGTCTAGGCAAGTTATTCATGATTAAGAAACATTTGACTTTACAGCTCTTAGCCAAATACTTGCATGCTCTTACCAAGACTCACCAATATCAACTTCTTTCAGTTATTTAGGAGACAACAAATGAGCATAAAGAAAAATTCCATTTCTTGAGCCAAGAATTCCTGGCTGTGCTGTTTGTGTTTATTCCACTGACTTTTCAATAATTAGAAAAACAGGAATAATGGAAACACCAATAAAAATAACTCAACTTAGAAAAAGTAAAGTGGTCAGCAAACCAACTCCGATGTCTATTTTTACACACCAGAAAAAGTAATTCATTTTGTAATGCTATATTGGGACCATCCCTAGGGGTCAACTGTCCTAGACAAGTTGTATTAATTATCAGTCCAAGTTCAGAGCTGGAAGTAGAAATACCTCCAGGTATTTTAAGGAGAAAGAAGATCGGGGGAGGGTATAGCTCAAGTGGTAGAGCACATGCTTAGCATGCACGAGGTCCTGGTCCTGGGTTCAATCTCCAGTACCTCCTCTAAAAACAAATAAATAAATAAACCTGATTACCTCCCCCAAACCTATGAAAAAAAAAAAAAAGAAGGAAGAGATTTAATACAGAAAAATAGGCACTTCTGGAAAGGCTGGAGGTCACCACAGAAATGATTGAGTTAAAAAACAAACTGCTACTACTTTAGCAGCTTCGCCAACACCCACTCTCCTCTCGACAGATTTGCTTGTCAGCAAGAAAAAAAAAGAAAAAACTGCAGATCATCTCTATTAACATTTGTAGAGGAAAAGACAGTCAATAATGAACTGCAATACATTAGTTCCTAAGGGCAAGTGTTCGAGGTCCAAAGTGGCCATGCTTGTGATGGCTGGGTTTTAATTCCTGAGCATGACGGAGTGCCTTGGTGTCCGGGGTGGTCGGGAAGACACAGAGTCACCTTCTTCATCTATAAACCTTTTCAGTGAGAGACGCTCAAGTTTGATATAACCACTCTGCCTATTCAATGTACAATTTTAAGAATGATGAAACCAATTTTGGAAACAGAGGTGAAACAAGAATACTCTTTGCCACTAGGGAGAGAAACAAGGAAAGAATTATCTAACTACAGTTTTTCCCTTACGTTCAAAATTTCCAAACCAGCAATTTTGGTGGCCTTTAATGTGAAGTTGAGGGAACATCAAGATAATTACCCTGACTTGAGACTGGAAAGTCCCCTTAGTCCTGTTCTAGACGGCGGCTTAGGGAGTGCCTGATGCATGCAGCCTCCGGTAAGTTGAAATAGAAAGTTGGCTCTGAAATAACAAATTTTACAAAATCCAGTATACTGAATCTTAAATAATAAAATTTTCTCTGCATTAAAAAAATTTAGATGTCTTTTATGGTTTTAATATACAGGCATTTGTACCAATACTTTTCCTCGCCGGTGCCTTCTCCACCAAAACGTGATTCTCTTGTACTTGGTTTCCCTCCTGCTGTCCTAGGCAAATTGTAACTATTTTTTTTCCCCCAATTGACAGACATTATTTGAACTGCCATCCCTCTAATGCAATTCAGGGGAGGATAGGCTCAAGAAGGGAGGAAATCAGTGGTGTGTATAAATTTGCCATCCCGCCCTGTTCTTACTTCATACTCTCCTGAGACCTGGGGGGTCAGGCACACTCTCTCCATCTGGTGCATGGGTACCCGTTGTTCTCAGAGTGGTTTGTTTCTGACGGTTACAGCTGCTGGATCAACACTTATTTTTCTCAAAATGACTCAGATCTTTATGTTCTGTTGCTTTAGGGCAATACCTATGACAAATACTAGGACGTGATGGTGCAAGGTTAGAAGAGTGGACGTGACAACCAGCACCCACTTTAGGAAGTAGTATCTGAAGGCTGTAACTCTTCAAGTCTGATGACTCAGCCACCCAGATCCCAGGTACCTATGTGTATATTCCTATAAACACCCAACGTTTCCCCCAAAACATAGTATTAGGTTAGGGCAGTAATAAAAATTGGATTTGATGACAAAAGTTTCGGTATCCAGAAAGTCCCAGTGCCGGGACCATGGAACATAGTTGTGATCAGTTCTAAGTATGGACGGCACTGTTATTAACTGCTCATATCTAACGAGACTTATTATACGCCAGGCACCACCCTACAGGTTTATGTGGGATGGCTCTGTGAGATAGGCACTATTATTATTTCCATTTTACATGCACAGAGGGGTTAAGTAATTTGTTCAAGGTCACCCAACAGTGGTATCCTCAGAATCTAAATCCTAGCCCTTGGGATGAGACTCCTCCCTGGGGTCTCTGTTAATGTTACTGTTACTATTCTGGTCATCCAGCCTCAAAATGTGAGATCTGGAAGGGATCTTAGAAGTTATAGCAACTAATTCATTGTAGTGATGAGAAAAATGAAGCCAAGAGAACTTTAAAAGACTATCTTGAGGATCTGTATCTGGATTATGGCAAAATCAAGCCTATAACCAATGTTGTTTTTTCTATTACATCACACTTTGGCTTTTCTCTGCCATTGTTCTTTATTGCTAATGAATCATCAGGTTTTATCCACTTCCTTCCAAGCTTTTATGATCTCTGTCCCTTCCTTCCTATCCCCACTGCCATCGCACAAAACCAGGCACTGGTTACCCTTTGCCTAGAAGATTGTGGTTAAAACTCTCACTGGCCTCAGGACTACATGTCTCTCTTCCTTCAACTGGGTGGAAATGAGAATGAAAGTAATTAGCAATTATAAAATCTGCCTTTCAAAAAATGTGTCTATTCCATTCACTCATTTCATAAATGTTGCCAAATTTTCTCCTTTGTAATTGCTAATTGTTATTTTTTAAACATCTTTCAACATTATTAATGCTCAACTCTCCCTTATAATTAGGTGCAATTATTAAGACCCAGTTTAAACTAAGCTGTAGTTTTTGTGTTGTGCTGTGTGAGCCATTCATCCCTAATTTGTTCCTTGTTCTTGACAAAAATTCTTACTTTGTTACCTTTGCCCAACCTTAAAACTTTTTAAGATACAAAACATGTTCACTATAGACAACCCAGTGCATATAAATAATTACAATAGAAAAGAAATCAAAGTGCTTAGAATCATATTCATCCAAATCAAAGCTCACACATTGTTGAATACTGTTTCTTTCATTTGTGGATTTTTTCCTTTTTTTTTTTTTTTTTTTTTTAAGTATTTTCCTCTTTGATCAAATGTAGATAGTCACATCTCTCTTACAAGTTTGTTGGAAGGAGAAAATGAGAATATATACAAACATAACTGGCACATAGCAACTCATCAATGAATGGTAGCTGTGAGCTGTTTTTATATTTAATTCTTATTCTGGAATTTGTTTTGATGTCAAGAATGAAATAGAGGAGTAACTTAATTTTTTTCCCAAATGGTTGTCATTGATTCAATTTTTCAAAATTAAACTTTTAATTTTGAGATAACTGTAGATGCATATGCAGTTGTAATAGTAAACACAGAGAGATACCTTGGACCCCTCACCCAGTTTCCCCCAGTAGTAACATCTTGCAAAATCATAGCACAATGTCAACCAGAATATTGATGTTGATACAGTCAAGACACAGAACATTTCTATCAAAAGGATCCTGCCTGGTGCCCTTTTATAGCCATACCCACGTCCCTCCTGCTCCCATCTGCCTCCTTTAACCCCTTGTAACAACTAATCCATTCTCTATTTCTATAATTTTGTCATTTTGAGAATGTTATATAAATGCAACCATATAGTATTTAACCTTTTTGGATTGGCTTTTTTCATTTAGCATAATTCTCTGGAGATTCATTCAGACTGTTGCTACATTGTCATTGTAACAATTCTTTCCTTTATAGGTTAATTTACAGACAATGGGCCCATTTAGACATCACAGTGTCTCTATCAATTAGTCTTTTAAAAAGTTCCATGGAAATATTCTGTCATTTTCCTTATTTAGTTACTGTATATTCTAATGTAATGTATACAATGTATTGTGGATCTACCTTACTTTTAAAATTTACTGGAAACACACTTGAACATAGTCCACAAAAATTCTTAAGACTAAAAAGCGCCATTTCCTCAAGTACTCTGAAATAGTTAAGTTTACTATTCTTCCAGCTTTGGGCTTGCACTGGTTTCCTATACTAAATTCTCATTTTGAATTTCCTGATAATCTGGAGTGATATAGAGGTCATTGTATCCTAGTAGGTCCACCTCCTCTATTTTAATAGAATTTTAGTTGCACATTCTATTTGGTAAGAAAGAGAAATGAACGAATCTTGCTGGAAGGAAAATATACCAGAAGATGTAAACCTGAAACATGACACACTTGGTTAATATCTCCTCAAGATAACCCGCTCTCTACACTCGCAACAAGGGAAGGCTAATTTAGCTTGTACTCTCTAAACACCGTGTTTATTATAGGTAACAAATTGTGAGATTTATCTCTTTTTTTTTTAATTCAAAATCACTGTGAATCTTATTACTCTAAAGACATAAATTAACTCCATGCTTCTAGCTTTCTCTCACTTAACCTGGTGACGTGAGGTATAATTTACATGCAATGAGATGTGTCCATTTTAAGTGTAAAATTCGAAGAATTTTGACAAATGTATATACTTGTGTAACCACCAGCACAACCAAGATAAAGAATATTTTCATCATCGCCAAAAGTTTCTTTGTGTCCCTTCCCAGTCAATTTCCCCACCTACCTCCCAGCCATTGGCATCCACTAATTTGCTTTCTGTCATTATAGACTAGCTTTGTCTTTTCTAAAGCTTTATATAAATGGAGTTATACAGTATGTACTTTGTGTCTGGTTTCTTTAGCTCAGCATGCTTTTGATGTTCATCCATGTTGTTTTGTGTATCAGTTCTATAATTTTAATTTTTATTAGGGCTACTCATCTAGTAATTCAAGAAATAGATGCTGAGTAGCTACAATGTGCTAGGCACTCTTCTTGACAATGGAACAATCATGAATAAAAAACAGATACATGCCTGCTCTCAAGGAGCCTGCATTTAGTAGAGATATGAAGTGAGAACTTAATACTCTGCATATGAATGGTGCTATAGAGAAAAATATAGTGCTATAGAGAATGCCAAAGAGAAAAATAAAGCAGGAAATGGGTATTAGGGGATGCTGAGGCAACTTTAGAAGAAGTTATCTGGGAAAGCTTCACGAACAGTACATTTTTGAGTGTAGAAGGAATTGAGAGAGTGGGCATCAAAATATTTAGGAGAAAAGCATTCAAGCAGAAGCAAGGACAAAAATCTTGACACCTGCTTGGTGATTCTGAGGAATCCAGAGTGGCTGAAGTAGAGCGAGGAAGGGAAGTGAGTGACAGATGAGATCAGAGAGATGGGCATGGGGGATGGGGGTGCAGATTTTTTAGGTCCCTGTAAACAGGTAATAGCTCTGACTTTGGGTGAGATGGAAGATATTGGAGGTTTTGGGTGATAGAGTGACATGGTCTGACTCACATTTTAAAAGGATCACTTTGGTTGCTGTATTGAGAAAAAACTGAAGGAAAGCAGGGAGACTGGTTAGGAAGCTGTTGCAATAATTCATCAAGAGATGATGATGGCCTGGACAAAGTAGCAAAGGTGGAGGAGTGACAATATTTTGAACATATATTAAAGGTAGAGTCAACAGTGTTTGCTGATTGGCTGAATGTGTTGTGTGGGAGAAAGAAATGACACAAATAAATGTAAAGATACACCATGCTCACAGATTGGAAGAGATACCGTTAAAATGTTCATACTACTCAAAGCAATCTACAGATTCAATGCAATTCTTATCAAAATTTCAATGGCATATTTCACAGAACTAGAACACATAATTCTAAAATCTGTATAGAATCACAAAAGATTCTGGATAGCCAAAATAATCTTGAGAAAGAAAAACAAAGATGGAGGTATCACTCTCCTTGATTTCAAACAATATTACAAAGTTACAGTAATTAAAACAAGATGGTACAGGACGAAAAACAAACAGATCAATGGAACAGAATCAAGAGCCCAGAAATAAGGCCACATATATATAGACAATTAATTTATGATGAAGGTGCAAAAAACATACAATGGAGAAAGGGCAGCTTCTTCAATAAATGGTGTTGGGAAAACTGGACAGGTACATGTAAAAGAATGAAACTCGACCACTATCTTACACCATACACAAAAATTAACTCAAAATGTGTTAAAGACTTGAATATAAGGCCTGAAACTATAAAATTCCTAGAAGAAAACCTAAGTGGTAACCTCATTGAAATCAGTCTTAGCAATGTTTTTGTGGCTCTGACTGGAAAGGCAAGCAAAACAAAAGCAAAAATAAACAAATGGAACTATCTCAAAGTAAAAAGCTTATATACAGCAAAGGAAACCATCATCAAAATGAAAAATCAACTTGCTGAATGGGAGAACACATTTGTAAATCATAAATCTGATAAAGGTTTAATATCCAAAATATATGAAGAACTCATACAACTCAACAACAACAAAAAACAACCTGATTAAAAAATGGGCAGAGCATCTGAATTGACATTTTTCCAGAGAAGACAAACATATGGCCAACAGGTAGATGAAAAGTACTCAACATCACTCATCAGCAAGGAAATGTGAATCAAAAACACACCAAGATATCACGTCATACCTGTTAGAATGACTATTGTCAAAAGAACAAGAAATAAGGGGTGGCAAGGATGTGGAGAAAGGGGAATCCTCATACACTATTTGTGGGATTGTAAATTGGTACAACCACTATGGAAACAGTAAGGAGACTGCTAAAAATATTAAGACTAGAACTACCATATGATCCAGCCGTTCCACTTCTCAGTATTTAAGTAAAGAAAACAAAAACACTAATTTGAAAAGATATGTGCACCTCTATGTTCACTGTGGAATTATTTACAATAGCCATGGTATGGAAACAACCTAAGTGTCCACTGATAATGAAAGGATAAAGAAGATGTGATGTATACACACAGTGAACTACTACTCAGCCATAAAAAAGAATGAAATTTTGTCATTTGTGACAACACAGATGGACCTTGAGGGTATCATGCTAAGTGAAATAAATCAGAAGGAAAAAGACAAATACCATATGATTTTATTCATATGTGGAATTAAAAAAAAAAAAGACCCAAACCCAAACCAGAACAAACAGAAAACAAAACAAAAACAAGCTCATAGATACAGACAACAGATTGTTGGTTACCAGAGGGGAAAAGTAGGGGGGCTGGGCCAAAGAGGTGAAGGGGGTCAATGGCGTGATGACAGCTGAAAACTAGACTTTTGGGTGTGATCACTTTGTAGAGTATACAGATGTCAAATTATAATACTGTATACCTGAAGCTTATATTGTATAAAAAAAGACTTCACTGTAGCAGCAATAATAAATAACCCTGATGGAGCCAACAGAAAAAAAGTTGTGCCCAAATGCTGTTAGAGGAAATCTGAAAAAATATTTTGTTCTCGATACCTATCTACCCTTCAAAAAATTACTATTGTCACAGAGATAAAATAAAAATACAACTTCTCCTTGTAGTCTTTTAAATAACACTCTTGTTTGTATTGCCCTATATCAAGTGTTTTTATTTAATCTTTGCAAAGCATTTTTAGAAAGCAAGGGACTACAGAGAAATTCAGAACAGAAAATAAAAACAGTGTAAATGCTTGGATATGAATTCAGTTTGCCTTACGTGGTCAAATAGTTGAGTCCCAAGGAATGGTGGTGAAATACAACTCAAGATTGTCATTTGATAAAATTTTTATCCAAAAGGACCAAGAAACTAAAGTTTTAACAGAGAAGGAAAAAGTCTCTCTGGCAATCTGTTGCACCACAGTATTTACTATCAAACTTTGGCTCAAATTCTACATGTCCTAAGAAATTTCCCTGGCACACCATACCCACCCTGGTCACTCCCTTAGGTGGTACTGATTCGTATTTATGCCAAAAACTTTTCTGACACCTTTCCACCCCATAATTTATATGTTTTTCTAACTGAACCACAAATTTCTTGAGGTTAAAGACCCTATATATTTTTTTTTCTTGTTTCTTTTTTAACTTTCTTCCTTGATGCCAAATATAATACGAGGCCACTGTTGGTGCTTGACTAATATATTAAGTGTTGAATGAATGAATAAATGACTAATAAATGGGGGGCTTGGAAATATTCCTAACTGTTGAAGACAGCATGAGGGAAGAATGGCTAGACACGTAATTTTGTTTAGTCATCACCATGATTCTATGACAGAGATGTTATTAATATTAACCACTTAACATACAAAACACCTGAAACTTCGAGAAACTAAATAATGCCTAAGTGTGCATGGCTGGAATTGTTATGATTCAAGTTCAGGGCTGTTTGTTTCTTAGGTCTTTGTTCTTTCCACCACTCTGAATGGATTTGTTTTTTCCCCAAGCACAGGTGATGGAAAACCAACGTCAGCTATCTTAGGTTAAAAGGAGGTTTTTATTGGAAGAATCAAAAAAGAACGGGAAGTTCTGCAGAAACCTGAGCTGTTCTGGAACACCAGCAGTGGGAACTGGGGAGGAGAGGCTGCCGGGCTAGGCTGTCTCCTCTCTCTGCTCAAGCTCCGATGTCTCCTCCTAACAGGGCTTTCCTGTCTGCGGGGGATGGGGGGGCGAAGGAGGGGACATAAGGTAGGGAGGCATGATGATCACCAGCAGCTCCAGACTCAAATCCCTTCTCCTTCACGCCTGGAGAGGCCCCCATGGATGTAGTACCTCTTAACTCTCATTTGTCCACTGATTTACTGTCCATCACAACACATCTCTCTTAGAGAAAGAGAAGAAGCTGTTCACAGGGTTTTAGAATCCAGCATGCTGAAGAGGTGCAGCGCTGGCCTGGTGATGAACGGCACTCTTGAGCGAGGAAGAGGTGGAGGTCTATCACATCTTCCTTGCCTTTAGCCAACTGCTGGTGTCTCCTGCCAGATCTCTGTGTTCACCCAAATCACCATTTCACTATTATTAATTGATAGCTGTTCAGAAGGTCCACATATAATTTCTAAAAAAATTATCTAATATGATTTTAGCAGACAACCAGGTTCTTCACACTTTAAGGATGATACTGATATTTTGGTTAGGATTGGCCTTTTTTTCCCCCTCAAACTGATTAAATTAGTTATTACTACTAGAAAATACGGCTGAACATTATCACTCTGCCAGTATTTTCTAGTCGTTTTAAGGCAGTGTTGTACATAGGGTAAAGGCAGTGGTTTTCCTTTTTTTTTTTTTTTTTAATCTTTTTGCCTTTGATCTTCTTGTTCGGATAAAAACATACCCAGTTTCTCAACATGGAAAGCAGATACAAGAAAGGCTTTTGTTTTTCCTGAGGGCGTGGTACCCCGTTTTGCTCCCCTGCAATGCTTCCTTTAGGCGGCCAGAGAGGAGGTTCCTCCGGATAAAATTTGAACAGCCCGGATGGAGTGGGAGGACTCTGCCCTGGGAGCCAGAAGACTTGTGTTGAAAATCTGGTTCTGCTAGTAATTAGTTATGCAACCTTCAACAAGACATTTAACCTCCAACTTTTTCTACTGATAAAACCAGGATAATCATACTTGTCCATTCCAACTTTGGGATGTAGTTATTAGGATTAAGTGACGTAATGGATACAAAAGTGCTTTGCACTTATAGATCAATAAGAATTTGTTGATGGAGACAACTTTGTTACTCAGGATACCTAAAAATGCCTATTGAAAAACTTTTTGTGGCTCCAGTAGGTTTGAGGTAGAATACTCAGAAGAATATTGAAATAGAATATCTTTTTAGTGTATAGAGGCCAGACTATACCAATTTTACTAACCATCTAATCCATTAGCAAGGTGACGTACCATTAATTGGGTGGTTGGGCCTAGAAATACCTTGAGAAAAGCCTATGGAAGAAAAGAGGGAGAAAAGTCTAGAGTATGAATGAAAATTGTTTGCACAGCAATGATAATTTCCATGAGCTCATGGGGAAAGATCAGCTGAATGAGTTGGTATTACCATCAATCATCCATCACAAGCTGTTGATTGCTCTAGGAACAGGGTATAAACTCCACGAAATGAAAAACGGGGCTGCAAAATTTCAACCTACTTTAACCCGCTGTTAAGAAAGGAAATAAGTAGCGCTGTTCAAATGTTGAATTTCCACTTGCCAAACACAACAATTAAACCCACACTTCCATGACTTAACCTGTGAAGTGGCTAAACCTTCTTTTCAACAGTTTCATGTCATTGGTTCAAATGGTGTTAACGTTTCTTACATTAAGAACGCAAGGAGAATAAATCCATTAGGGAAAGTGGGAGAATTTATTGTACTCCAAGGCTGTGCTTTTAAACAGAGCTCAACTGTACTAGGACAAAAAACTGCCTTGTGTTCAAGGAGCGTCAGTTCCAGGTTGGCAACAGGCACTACGAGAAACCAACAAACCGCACGTGTGTTTATCCCACCTCTCTTCACACTTGGAACTGTGCCGCTTTGTGTGTGTATCTCACTGAATGCCCAGAAGTTTGTTCCCAGGAGATGAGTAGAAAAAGACGTGTTCCCCAAGTCAGCCGTTACCATTTAATTTTTATTTATTTTTTTCCAGTAAAACTTGTCCGTTCTTAATTTCTACAACTGTGGTAAAAATAAAATCTCTAAGCTGACATACCATTTCTGTTAGCCACCTCAGAAACTTCCTGAAAACACCTTTTACAAGTTATATCATTTCCCTCCAGTGTGCCAAATTTTTCTCGTTTTTCACTCTAGGGGCTGACATGGAGGCCACTCTACCTTTTCCATAAATATCAACAGTTCAGTGGAAAGCTGTTATTTTTCTCCTGAAGCACATTAATACTACCAACCAACAATGGTGGCTTTTCAAACTCAGAAAGCAAGACTAAAAGGAGCCAGCCACAACCCTCCAGCAGGAACAACAAATGCTTTTTCACCACAGGCTATTTGGGAGAAAGGATTTTCTACTTTTTTTTTTCAGGACCTCTTTTCCCATTCACTGATGTTCACCTCTAACCCTACTTCAGGGAGAAGAAAAAGGGCTCAGGAACACCTTAAAGTTGGGCTGTTAGGTTTTAAAAACATTAAATTGCAGAATAAGCATTGGATATAGCAAGTTAAAGCTTTTTGCCTCAGAATAGATCCATATCTATTTCTCCAAAGCCCCCTTGATCAGGAGATTTAAAAAATAAATTTAAATACATAAATTAAAATAAATTATTTTTTTTCTCATCAATGTGCTGGAGTATGCAGGCTTCAGCTAGAAAACTTTGTGTCCAGAAAGTCCCAGCTTTTAGGCAGGAGTTAACTTTCATCTCCAGGGAGCAACGGATTTCTTAAGTTCTTTTGCTATATCAACAATCAGGGTGCTGGATTAATAGAAGTTAAGTCTCACACTGTGAATTGTGGCAGCAGCCAAGCAAAGCAAACTGGACATAATGCTGGTCATTCCAAAAAAAGGAAGTCGTGTCCTGTGGTGGGGTGGGGGCAGGCAATGCTTTCCACAGCAGCTCAATCTTTATGAATCCACCCCTCTTTACTACCTCAGTATCTATAACCTCCTTTTATTTTTCATTATTTTTTTTGGAATAGTCTTGAATCCTTTCCTTTATCATCTTAATTCCTAGGGTTGTGTTTTCTATCAATTCCAGTACTGACAACCGTTTTTCATTAAAAACTCTGAAAGGTATTCAGAAAACTCACAGACTAATAAAACCAGCAAGTTGCTAAAACTCAAAGCAATCAGAGAAGCAACCAGATCTTTCCAAGGATACACAGTTAATTTTTTGCCAAGATATTGGGAAAACCCAGATTTCCAAACTATGCCAATCCATAAGGTAATTTATGGGTGTAAAACTGCAGTCTTTATGAATACAGACTTTCCTCCTCTACATTCTCTCTCTACTCTGGACTCCTCTTCCCTCAGGACAGGGACCATAACTCACTCATCTTTTCATCCCAGCATGTTATACAGTGCGTGACACATAATGGGCATCACTCTCATTTACCATTTAATATTCGCTAACCGCTGATGTGTATGTTTCCCCAGCTTGAATAAAGCTCCTCAAGGGCAGAAAATTTGCCCTATTATTCTGAAGATCCTACAGTTCCCAGCAGTATTTAGCATACATAGGCTTCTTTAAAAATTGCAAATACAGAACAATGCCATAGAATGACATCAACCCGATTTTTTTGAAGTACTATGGTAGGCTGAGGATTGGCACCCCAAATAGATACAAAAGGAACTTTGCAGATACAATTAACTTAAGGATTATGATTTGGGAGATAATCCTGAGGAATCCAGGTGGGCCCACTGTAATCATAATAGTCCTTATAAGAGGGATCAGAGGCAGGAGGAGTCAGGGCCAGAGAAGGCAGTGTAATGATGGAAGCTGGGAGGAGAGCGATGTGCTTTAAAGATGGAGGGAGGGGGCCCCAACAGGCTGAAAAAGGCCAGGAAACAGATTTTTCCTTCAGAGCCTCCAGAAGGTATCAGCCATTCCAACACCTTGCTGTTAGCCTAGTAAAGTGATTTTTGTACTCTAGAACTCTTGCTGTTAGCCTAGTAAAGTGATTTTTGTACTCTAGAACTCTTGAGAGAAAACATTTGTGGTACTTTGTGACAGCAGAATCACAGGAGACTGATACAAATACCACAAAGGCAATTACTGCAAACTGAAAAAAGTAAAACATACCACCATACACTTGACAGACACACTGAATAGTAAAACTGGAAAGGACTGTGGAAAATTATCCTTTCTGATCACCTGGCCTGAGGCAAAAGATAGTCTGTAGGACAGATGGTGGATGCTTGTCCATTGTGCTTTTTTAAATTTTATTACCTTTTTATTAAAGTATAGTCGATTACACTGTGTCAATTTCTGGTGTACAGCATACTGTTTTAGTCACACATGTACATCCATATATTTGTTTTCATATTCTTTTTCATTATAGGCTACTATAAGATACTGAATATAGTTCCCTGTGCTATACAGTAGAAACTTGTTTAATCTGTTTTATATGTAGTAGTTAGTATCTGCAAATCTTGAACTCTCAATTTATCCCTTCCCACCCCCTTTCCCCCTGGTAACCATAAGTTTCCATTTTGTTTTTAAAGATCTCTAGGAACAATGACTACATTTTATTTTGTTTTGTTTTTTTGGACTCGCAGAAGATAAAATTCTGCTCGCCTTCTATTCGTTTGAAACACATATAGCTTATTATTTGTTTTTTACCCAAAGAATTGAAAAAAACTGAACTGTGTGGCTGGTAGGCAGGCAACTTCACCTGCAATCTTTCCAATGTAGATTTGAATCTAGAGATACAAGCAGTAGCAATCAAGCAAAATAATCCAATAAACAGATGGTTTTGGAGACAAAATATCTAGTTTTCTTTAAGCCAATTCACTTCTGCTGTGGTCTAGCCCTGACCTCAATTCTACTTTTTAATCCCACAATTTGTGGGGGGTGTGTGTGTGTGTGTGTGTGTGTGTGTGATTCATGTGAACTAAGCTTTCCCTTGGCTTATGAAACATGTGAATTGGAAAGCTGTTCTCAAAATGAGATTCCTCCTGGAGGATTTCCCAAAGCTCAGCCTGCTTTAATTACTTAACCAAGAAGTTTTCAATGAACAGTTTTGAACCTGGCATTCACAATACACTTGCCTTGTACTGAGCGATAGCTTTATGACAGGAAGCTTTGTTAGCTGGACCACCCGGGGGAACGCAGCTTGAATAGAACATGGCTGCCTGTCGACTTAAGAATGTGGGCTCCTCTGGACATGCCACACCTGTGTTCCCTTTGCTGCCCCCAGCTCCTGTTCATTTCCCATGTAACTCAAGGTGTTGGACTTAATCCACAGAGTTTTGCATCAATAGCTTCATTTACGGGTCCTTCTCAGGCTCTGGCTATCTTAGAAACCTCTCCCTGTGTAGTCTAAATGTGATGGAAGGCTGTGCAAATTAAGCATTCAAATGATATCTGAGATTGGACAGAACTGTGTTTATGCAACCTCTCCAAAATACTTTGAGAGTGTAATATTTGGGATTCCCTAAATAGCTCTTTTTAGCTTTGACTGATTTTTACCATCTTCACAATCAAAAGCAAAATCAAAGTATTATTATGTTAAAAGAATTAAACTGGTCTGCACATAAATTCTCTTTCTGATGGAGATTCCTATAATTTCAACCCATTCAACTAGTGTTTCAAATAAATCAAGAGTCTCAGCTTACCTCACTGCTCTGCATCTCTTCTGGCAATGCATCTTTTTTTTTTTTTTTTTTTTTTCCGGCTTAGACTCCATTTCTCTCCCAGTTTTTTGGTAGAGTCCTAGGGGAAGAGCACATTAGCCAGATTTAAATTTTATTCCTTTGGTCACAGTCATTGATCCAGGGACAAACGTATGAGCTAAGATGGCCCAACCAGAGTAAATTTTGGAGTTTTGCTAGGAATGCTGCAACAAAGATGTTTTCTCCTTTAGATAGATTTAAACCCAGAAGGATGTAGTCCTGGAACCTGCTGTCAGTCATTTGCAGCCACTTGTGACTGAAAGAATGGATCCAAAACTGAGAAATAGAACCTAACACTGGGGAATGAAAAACTGGTTCCCAGTGATGTTGTTTGAGTCCTGAATGAAGTCTTTCCTGGATGGTTTCATTACATAAGGGACTAAATTCCCTCTTTTGTTTTAGTGCTTCCGAGTTGTGTTTTTGTGTCTTGCAACTAAAGAAATAATAATTGTTCTAACTGTTGTAATGATAGTAGCATTATGGTGATACTGAAAATGCAGCTATTGTTCATGTCCAGTGGTTTAATGATGTCTGTGAAAGTGCGGTACTTGTATTGATTGTGGACCAAGTCCTTGAATTTAAGCACTTTCTAGGAGTCTCTCAGAACTCAGGGAGGTGGGGCTTTTGCTACTGTTAGCATACCTAAGAATATAAAAGCCAGTTTTTTGTTCCTGAAAATCTTTTTAAAAATTCATATGTAAATGCATAGTTAGCCTCTGTGGGAAAATGATTACGTTTGTTTGTTTAAGCAGGTGCTAGTTCTTCATTAGGTATAGCAGATACAAAAATGTTGGGTGTATTCCTGCCGCAAAATTCAAGTCAAGGAAAAGTAAAAATACATCTATAGCCATCCATGGGATCTCCTGTGAGGATTAACATATAATATGTAGACAAATGGTGAGTTTTCAGAATAAAGTTATGTAAAACTTTATTTTCTTGATTATGGTTTCTTACTGAATATTAGATTAGCTTTAGCTTTTAGCAACAGAGGCATGACTGGAAAGATTTTTCATTTTCATTGTTAAGAATCTGAAATTCTGAACTTTAGAATTTCTCTTTAATTGAAAGATTTATTTTGCCCACCTCCCAATGGAGATAACAAGGACCTTTGCAAACAAATATGCAGAAATGTTGCCATATTATTTTTATAAACAAATGATTTCTTATATTTAAAACATTTTTTAGTAGACAGATGACTTAAAAATCAAAGGAATAAGAACAAATGATAGCATAGTTGTGTTGTGATAAAAATGCTTTTACATATTGATCAATACATTTTGTTAACAAATTCTAAAAATTAAAATGTTAATGAAGAAATTGTTTTACTTAAAATTTTATTTCCTCTTTGTGTCTGGCTCCTATTCAGCTTTCTTGCCTATCTTTTCTTTGTTCTCTGGCTTTTTTTTTTTTTTTTTTAACATTTTTTTATTGATTTATAATCATTTTACAATGTTGTGTCAAATTTGTTCTCTGGCTTTTTTGATACTTCTTTATTCTATTTTCACTCCTCTAATTTATTAATTTGGAACATATGAATTTGGCATTTTGTAGGTAAAAAGTGGTTGAGTTTTTCAGTAATTTCCTATAATTTAACCTACTACAATCTACATTTTAAAGGAAATTTTATAGTTTTAAATTTCAACTTCCAGGTTCTTCTTCCTGCCATAATCTTTACAAACGTATTCTATTTTTATCTGTATTGTGATGAGACTCTCCCTTTCGAGGACAGAACCAAAACCCAAAACCCAACAAGTTAGTCGTCTGAACTAAGATATAGCAATTGTTTTTTTTTTTTTTTTAAATTAAAGTCTAGTTGGTTTATGTTGTGTTAGTTTCTGGTGTACAGCATAGTGATTCAGTTATACATATATATATTCTTTTTAAAATTTTTTCATTATAGGCTATTCCAAACTATTGAATATAGTTCCTTGTGATATACAGAGGGTCTTGTTGTTTATCTGTTTTATATATAATAGTTTGCATCTGCTAATCCCAAACTCCTAATCTATCCCTCCCTCCCCGACCCGTTTCCCCTTTGGTAACCATAAATTTGTTTTCTGCCTGAGTCTGTTTCTGTTTTGTCAATAAGTTCATTTGTGTCATTTTTTTTTTCAGAGTCCACATATAAGTAATATAAGATACCTCAATTGTTATGGGTGGATTAGTGCTCCCCACCCCTGCCAAAAAGAGATATATTGAAGCCCTAACCCCTAGTACCTCCAAATGTGAATTTGGAAATAGTCTTCACAGAGGTCATCAAATTAAAATGAGGTCATTAGACTGGGCCCTAATCCAGTATGACTGTGTCCTTATGAGAAGGGGAACTTGGGACACAAGACAAGCACGAAAGGAAGGCTGTATGAAGACAGAAAGAGGGAAGATGGCCGTGTAACTGGGGTAAAGAATGAACAAGTCACAGAAGGCCCAGGATGCTGGTGAACACCAGAAGCTAGAAGAGGCGGGGGAAGGGTCTCCCTTGGAGTGGGTAGAGAGAGTCTGCCGCAGGTGGCACCTGGATGTCAGCTTCCAGAACTGTATGAGAATACATTTCTGTTGTTTTAGGCCACCTAGTTTTTGGTAATTTCTCATAGGAGCCTCAGGAAACGAATAGAGAAGGAAAAAAGGAAAAAAAAAAAAACTGTTGGCATGGGGCTTTGCAATGAATGGTTTACCAGCTCTCAGATGAAAGATGGGTGTTACTGAGTAACAAGTTTTTTTCTGTCTCCAAAAACTTGAGGAGAAATAAGTGAATAGAAAAGTCCTTTCTGCTCAGTCCCCACAAGAATATTTCTTTTCAATATTCTTTGAAGGACTATGGAGTAGCGTTCTAATGACTATTTATTCTTTTTTGGAAACACTATTCACAGTTACTATATGCAACCAGTAAAAAATACAAAACTTGTTTCACCAGACCAACCTTAGCCCAATACACATTTAACTGGTTCTCAACGTACAAGAAAGGCTTTAGTATTAAAAAAAATACTAATTTTAAAGGATTCTTCACATCACAATAGACATAGAGCCTAGTTCTATGGTTGCAGAAAATATCAAACTTTTTAGGTTTTAGTGAAAATTAAGAGAAATTATGTTATAACTATACAAATGGCTGAAAATTTCATATTAGACAAGCATGTACAACTACTCAAATTACACATGTCTAGTTCAAAACCTCAGTAAGAAGCAATCCGAGATGGCTTCAAAATAATACCATGAGATTTAAAATGGAGATTTGGCATATTTTTGAGCTATGACTAGATACACATGTCTACCATTCTTTTCTCTCGTCTTACTTTTAATATAACTCTGCTTAATGATGACAATAATGTAGCTACAGACATGAAATGTTTTTCTTCAATCTCTTCTCTTACTCTTTCCTTTAACAGATTCACATTATTTTTTATTGGCACCAATGTTAACATTTTGATATTCTTCCCAAGTATACTGTTAAAAAAATCAATAAAAATTTAAATTGAAAAAATATGGGTTCTGTGGGCCAGATAATAATGGCATAGTCTAAAAATAGGTATAAGGAGCACAGGACAGGTGGCCAAAATTCTAGGACTAGAACCTTGACCTTAACAAAACCTAGCTGATATTTCTGTCTGCTGTGGGCTTGGCACAAAGGCTTACAAAGCCCAAGGTAAATGTATTCTTAGAGATGCAGCTTGCCCTTCTATACTTGTACTTTTGTTGATAATTTATTTAAAACAATTCTGTATTTTATTGGTATGTTTGAATTGATTTGCTAAAAGGTATCTGCTGACAAAAGAGTTGGTAGAGCTGAAACTCAGAATTCTCAGGTCATGGACTTATTCAGAGTCAACTTTTATTTTCTTTCCAGATTTTGTATGAGTTGCAAGAGAGGAGACACAAATTATCCTATGAATTCTAATGAAGTATGGATGTACATTTTTAAATACATGGAAGAATGTGGTCTTGTATACTCTGGGTATTCTTCTGTGTTTGATCTGAGTTTATTTTTCTTTGAAGAGAAGTCTTAAGGGTCAAGTACATTGGAAAGGTAACTTAAGACAATTTGTACTATGTGGAAAGTCAATTTCTTTTAAAAATTGTCACCAACTCAACTCTGGTTTGTAAATCGGAAAAGTTACTAGTTATTTGAAAAAAATTGTAATACTCCCAAGGTGTTTACTTCTGCCAGAAAGAAATTAAGAATTAATATTCCATTGAGCACATTTAGTAACTGTGGAAATGAATGAGAAAAATCACAGGGGAAAGCAATTTGAAAATGCATATAAGTTTAAATAGTCTTTAGGAAGGAATTAATCAAAAGTGAGGAAGACAATAAAAGGAACATGTTTGCATGGTCTCATCATCTTTGAACTGATCATCTATTTGGTGTATTTGCATGGTTTCTTTAAACACATCAGGCCACTTCTTCAAGCATTACTAGTCATTATCATTCAGCCGTCAGAGTGCTAAAATAGAACTATGAGATTAAGCTCAATGCATACCAGACGACATAGTAATTTGAAATGTATTCCAGAATCAGTTAGAAATTCACGTGGGTTATCAGCGGAGGTGGAAACGTAATCACAGGCAGCTGAGAACAGACTGCGTACATGTGCTCAGACACTGACTGGTGTTTTCATCCATGTTGATGCAGTTCTGTGTGATGTGGGAAAAGTCCCCAAATTATCTGGCTGCTTCTGCTTTATTTTCTGGTTGGCTATTCAGTTGACAGTCGAGGGGAGACGACATTCTTTGATGAAGTCTAGGTCTGCTGGCTGAAGCACAGCTCAGCGTTCACTCGGGTGTGTGGCTCACCTCCCAAACCCCTCCTGTGGGCTGACCCTGTAATTTTTCACCTGCATGTCTCAACCTATATTGGGCTTAAAATGTGACTATCAACAGAATGAAAATGGAGATGTTTCTTTTTTCTTTTCTCCTCCTCCCACCTCCCCCGCCAGTTCTTTGCTTCTGGTTTGTTTTCAGTATGCATGTGAATTATAATTCTTTTTGGATTATCCAGGCTCCAGTCTGGACTTTGGCAATGCCTGAGGACATCCTAACTCCTTAGAGCACAGGCAACGCAAGTGGCCTCCTTTTATTTCTGGGCTGCCTGCTTTCTTGAGAAAGCATGAAAAAGTCTTGATTTGTGGACTTAGTGCTCATCCTTCTTTAAACTGACTTGCAGATGGACTTTTATTTAGGAAGCTATGTAAGGTATATGGGTATCTGACTCTTTGATGCCCCTAAATCAGGTGAATGACCTCATTTTCACTGACTTTCACTTTGATAGACATATTTTTTAAAAGCTTTCCCCCTTCTCTTCCTTTTTAAAAATTGGACATGTCCAACATGCCCCGACTGCGTTAGCATTGCCTATCTGGCTAGTGAAGCAGGGCTGGAAAATTTACATTTAAGCAGCACCTCCAAGAGTTCTTAATGATGTGGTGCCGAAAGGTAGCTGGCTCAAGTCCAAGTCTGGGGTTTCACTGCTCAGGCAGGAAGGTCAGTTTAGTCCTAAGGGGACGGAAAAGAAAATACTATACTCTGTATCCTGCAAGAGAAAAATTATAAATTCAGATGTAATACTGAAAATACTTCCTTCTTAATTTCAAAGTAACTGCTTTTAGTAGCCAGTGAACTCCCAATGGTTAAAATTATTAGCTTAAGACATTTTGCTTTAGTTTAAACAAAAACCTCTCAGTGGCCTACTTTCATTTTCGTCTGGTTGAACAGTTTGTGGTTATAATATTTAAAATAACCTTTTTAAATGATCTTGGTAAGGGGGTAGAGGAATTTAAAAAAACCACCAAACCTCAGTTTTTGAAACCTTTTTTCCTGAAGACCTCTGCCTAATTGCTCCAAGAAGGACACAAAAACTTAAATCAACTATGCAAGTTTCTTATAGTCTCAGAAGCAACAGAAAGCCAGAAGGAAAAAAAACAAAACTGCAGAAGAGTTTTGTATTCTTTCTTAAATTAGCTAGCCATCTTGTTTTTCATAAATTATAAAAAACAAAACAATCATGCCCACCTGAGGTGGAAAGAACAGGAGGTGTGACTGAACAGCTCACAAGGAAAATCTTAGTGACATGGGACCACCTGCCAACTGACGAGGGGACTCCCTGTAGGTGATGTGTGCTCTCTAGCTGTCCCCGGACTCCCTCGGTGTGATTAGCTGTCTGGTTGGGAGGTGAAGGCTAGGACAGACAGAAGCATACAACCACTTTTCTTCACAACTAAGTCATTTGTTCAATAAAATCTACAGGACAGCTGATGCCATAAAAGAAGTTAGACAGCATTGCTGTGGTGTTATCACTCTCGTTACCCTTGACCTCTAGAAACCAAATGATCTCCAGATAAGCAGTATTTAAACAAATCCCTTTTCAAATGAAATGAAAGACGGGAGAGTTTATTTAATAACCACTGCAAACATTAAGTAAGTGGTATCAAACTTCTGCTTTCTTGACTTAATTTTGATAACTGTCGCATGTGCTGAGTAAGCCACCAAGTCTTAAAGTTAAATACTTTTTGCCCCTACTTTCCACTGCTTGATCTATTGGGAAAAAAAAAAAAATGACTGCTTCTGCTTTTTGGATTTTTGAACATCAACCATGTTGGTTAGTGCAAACTTAAGCAAGCTGGTGAGTGGATGTCAAGCATCTCAGAAACTGCTCAGCAACAGCCCATTCATCACACTGAGGTTTGAGGAGGTGTTCCTCTGCCATCAGACCACTGTGAATGCAATAGGAAACTTTATGTAACGTGTTGTCCAAAGAGTCACCATGTGAAAAACAAGAAGGCTGCACTCTGCTTTGTGACATACGGAAGGATTTTGATCTCTCTGCTCAGCTTCTCGAATAGAATTTTACGAAAGTCTGAGATGACTCTGAGAGGCATCCCTGAAATGTGACTGTTTTTTGTCTATGTGCAGATTCTTGGATGCACCTTATTCTTCTTTTGGGTTATGGACCCCTTTGAGAATTAGTAAAAGCTGTAAAATCCAGAGAAAATGCGTATACACACACACACACACATGCACACAGTTGCATATCTTGTTAGGGAGTTTCATAAAGTCCCTGAAGCTTGTCCTTGAACCCCCATTGCACACAAACTATACTCTGTCTGATTGATGAATTCATCTTGCATTTTTATAAACTTTCCGGGCCGCCTGCATTTTATTAGTGCTTTTTTTGAGTAAGGGAGCCAAGATGCCTTTAAAAATCCACACAAGAAAATAAGATTTCTTGAAATGGAGAGGTAACAAACAAAACTAAAAACCCAACAGCCCCAGAGATTCAACTCCTTTAGGAAAAGCTGAAGCATCAATTTTCCAGGTGCTGCTATTTGATTTTATTCAGTTGGTGAGGTTCCGGTCCTTTCCTTCCCTTTGTGCCTCCACCTGCTCTTCTACCCTTCCCCGCCGCCACCCCAACAACAACATTCTTATCAGTTCTGTTCTGAACTAGTGTGACACCATTGTAACACATTTAATTTGTGAAACCAGGTCTTTTTCCTCCGATGTAGGCAATTTTGTGTCACTGAGTATCTTCCTCTTTCTTTTGAAAAGACGTCTTCAAGAATGAGTTCTGAACCCAAGAAATATTTTCCTTTCTCAAATTAGCTATAGATGCAGTGCATTGACTCATTTCAAATGTAAGAGATGGTACATGTTTTCATCAGTATCACTTTGCCCTTTACCCCTTAAAAAAGCTAAGTATAAGCTAGTTTCATACCTCTCTTTCCTTTTAGAACCTTATCTTTATCTCTACACCCCCAAAAGAGCAGCAGCTATAAGAGCCTATGAACTCTTACCTGCGAGAGGACTGGTGGGTTGCCTCCCATTTAGTTTCTCTCTAAGTGCAGTTTTCCAGTTTTCCACTAGTTGGGGCTCTGTACAAAGGAAAGAAAACTAAGGGGCTCCTTTGGAATTGTTTACTAACAAAACATTTTATATGGTATCTCCAAACTATTTTCTGAGTCTCTGGAAATAAGCTCGCTGATTTTATTTTTGTCCCAATATGCCAATCATGAGGTTGTGTGCTGTGCCGGATCAGTTGTGTTCGCTTTGCTCATCTTGGTTAGAGAACTCTAAACCCAATTTACTGCTTTTGATATGAGTAGCAAGAATCCAGTTCACCCAATGCACATTATTACAAAATGTAAAATTACAGTGCATAAATGGAATGTTTGGTGTGTAAGTAGCAAGACCATCTTTTTGGAAGTTTTTGTTTGTTTGTTTTTGTTTTTGTTTGTTTTTTTAGGACAGGGTAGCAGCCACTCATCTTTTAACCCTCATGGCATAAAGTCCTGCACAAATTAGACCCTTAATAAATGTGATCTGACTTCTGCCTCTGCCTAAGGACCAGAGGCAGAGCATCATCGTCACTCTCAGGTCTCTGGGACGACCTCTGGGACACTGTCCTGGTCCACGCTGACTTAACGTTTGTCTCTCTTGGCTTTAATTATTTTGTTTTGGGTTGAAAGAGTACCTTGGGTAGTCATATATAATCAAGGTCTCCCAGCACTCTGCTTACATTTGCATTTTGTTTTAGGTTTGTTTATCCTGTCTCTCTCCACCTCCCCGGAGATCCTTTGGCAAATCTGATAAACAATGCTTTTTTTCTTGCTCAAGGCAGAAAGTCCAATCGAATACAATAGGAGGCCAGACTTGGCTGAAATGCAGGCTGCAGGTGTTCTCAGCATTGTGGTCATCTAAACCAGATGCTGGGGGATGAAGCACCTGCTTCCCTTCTCTGTCTACACTCCGGAGACCACCGCTCCTGGGTAGCCGAGGCCAGAGAGCCAGGCTGAAGAGAATGATGCACACACCACAGCATCCTCCCGACAGATTACATGAGCTGCACTAGAAACAGTTTCACAAAATTCCCCTGTATGTCCTCAAACACATACAGTCTGATGTATTTATTCTCTTCTTCCTCTTCCTAATCTGATACCACCATTCTCTCAAAACACACACACACACACACACACACACGACAACATGGTCTACTAGCAAAAGACACTCAGTGGCAACTTTATTTTTCTCTGGATTATATTATCTAGAAAGACAAGACTGGCCATGGACATGAGGGTGATGATTTTTATGGTTCTGATAACAATGAGACAGATGCCAAAAGCCTTGCACAGCCTCAGATTTTATGAACATGTCTATGGGTGCCATAAATCTCTGAACAATCCAGAAAGAACATGACATCTTCTAGCTTGAATGTTGATCATCGAATAAGAGATGAGGAGAAATTGGTCCCTGTGGGGAGGTGACTATGCTATAAGCACTGGCTGCCAGAGAGGTTGGTTCTGGTATTTTTATTAAGCTGATTCTAAGTTCTATTATTTCAGTTCTAAATATTAGTAATAAATTGACTGCAAGCATGTGTATTCCAGTCCTTACTAGGAAACCTGTATGAGTTCCTCCCTATTTTTAGCTTCAATTTCAGTGTGACTTTTGATCACAAATGCCCTTCTTGGACAGAGTTCATATTTTTCATTTCTACAGAGGGATCTGTCTTCTCTGTGTATCCTTGTATTGGGTTCCGAAAAGTCAATGGAGAAAGCTTTCGTCTTGAAAAATGAAGTCCTAAACCCACTCCACCCTGGAGGTTTCCAGGCCAGCATACATACCACAGTGATGGGGCTAGGGCCACGGCCTGGAGAGATGGGGACTGGGCCTGTGTCCTCAGCACCACTCTCTCCTCCATCCAAGAGAAATCTGTCTCTTGTCTGTGAGCTTCTATTGATGTTACAGCTTAAGGAAGCCTGTTAGCTTTGCTCCCCACAGCTCTGTAATAAATGGATGTATTTTTGTTGCTGCATGCCCAGACCAAGTCTGCATGGGAAAGGGTAATTTTTGAAATGACAAATCAGGTGTGTGGGCATGAAAGGGGAAGAGAATCAGAATGAACTTAGGGGAGTCGACCCGAAAGGAGGGATGTGTGGTATCTGGTGAGAAGTTTTTGAACTAACCCAAAGGGTTCACAACTTATTTCCAAAAAAGAAAAGAAAGAAAGAAAGAAAGAAAAAGATGATTTCTCTTCATCTCATGCCCACATTCTTCTGGGTCAAAGCCTCACGAGAAGACACACCCAGACGTAACACAACTGAGGAAAGAGAAAGGGTGGTTCTGTGATCGAGAAAGGGAACCCCATATACTGGAGCTGCTCTGATCTGCAGATGTGCTGTTTGGTGGAGGCTGCAATTCACTGAGGGGCAGCTCGTGGCGGGGGGGCGCTGCTTAGATGGAGATGAGTATGGAAATGGAGATTAGATAAAGATAAACAATGCATCTTTTCTTTAATATCACTGGAACTGTTTTCAGTTATCTGCTTGGCTCTTTCTTTTGTGCTTCTTAATTTGTCCTTGAAGTTCTGTATCTAATCATTAGCTGAGCAACCAATAATTCGCCCTCAGTCCCCCACCCCTTTTTACAACCAACTTTAATCTTTCGACTCAGTGAAAAACATGTTTCCCCTATCATAACTGGTTTAGCAAAAATTCTCTTTCAAGTTGAGATTGCTCAGATACAATGACTTTCCTGCAGCTTCATGCTAGAGAAAGGAATGTACATTAGAAAAGAGATTTATGATAGCATTGAATTTCCATTTGAATATGGATAGTTAATAACATGCATATGTTTTTTTATTATTATTATTTTAAAGTTTAAGCGGCTGCCAAGGGCAAAAAGAAAGCTGGAAACTGCAGGGCTGGCAGGGCTCAATGAACAATTTAATCTGGATTTCATTCACAAACAGCAGCTCAGTCTGAGGGAAAGGACCGGTGCTTTTCCCCAGATCGGAACTGGAGTAAGTGCCAGGATTTCCTGATTTGTTTACGTTTCTCAAAAACTTTGTTTTCCCCGGGACTAGGACAGAATTAGACTTCCTTTTCCACTTTTGGCTCTTTCCAAGCTATTCTTGCTCAAGGTATTCTCTCCCCTTTCCCTTCATTCTCCTTTGTTGAAGTCTCAGCTGGGTTCTTTGTCTCACGAAAACACGGAGAGGCAATGAGAGATGCTGGCGGAAGAATAATGGTCCTCCTGACAACAATCAGCCCACCGTAGCCGGCTTTTCCGGGACACAGCGGAGTCCGCCCAAGCTTTACATTTAAAATCTCCTGGTCTGTCTCTCACCGAGGCTTGGAAAGGATTCTGAGAGGCCAGGGGGTCATACATCAAGTGACTCTGCCCAGTTCCTTATGCTGTAAAAGGAGACACTGAAATCACCTCCATTCACATCAACCCTGCTGCTGATGAGACTGGTGGTTCTGACGGCGAAACTTCAGCCAGATCTAAGCCTGGGACACAAATGCGTTCCCTGCGGTGGTCGGGCTTCTAGAGCCTCGGTTCCACCCTGTTATCCTCCCTGCCCTGTTTGGTTTCACTTTCACCATCTTGATCATCTATAATTGTCACAAAGGTTTGTTTTGAAAATTTACTCTAAATTCATTTGTTTATAAATGTTTGGCAATCCAAGGATTAGTTGCTTTTCTTAACAAGGGAAATGTAGGCGTTGGTCCCTGGCAGATCCGTAGGGTTAAAAGGCAACCAAATCTTGTTGGGGGCCCACTAGCAAGAATAAATTAGAGAAACACAGAAGCATTTGAAGGAGTGGGGACAGGTTCATTTAATGAGAGGTGTAACTCTCTTTGGTGTATTGACATTTCTGTTTCTTTTTTCCTCCTTTCTTGTTTCCAAGGCTAAGGGTCTCCTTCGATTTACACTAGTTAAGTTATCTCTGTTTTGAAATATGTCTGCCAATCTGGCCCTTGGGATAGTTGTGAAAACTGTCTTCGAGCAACCCTGTCCTCCCTTCTAGAAAGGGACACCTTTCTCCCCATGTTGGGTTCCATGGGGGCAATGACTGTCATTTGTCCTTCTGCTTTCCTGGAAATCAAACCCGATTCTTGGTCAAGAATCAGATAACTTTCCTTGCACCAGGGTATGGCGCTACATACTAGCACCATCCCAGGAATATTTGTGTCATAACAGAAGAAGAAATTTAAGGTAAAGGAATGAATTCCTAATCGTGGAACTTACAATATCAGTGGAGGTCCTTGAAGAAAAATGTCATTCAAGCCCTCCTGAAATCACAACATATTGAGGGTGGATTATGTTTACAACATGGGTCAAGTTAAGCACGTGTTTGTTTATAACCCTATGTATATACATGTGGATGTACACACACACACAGACATGGTTTACTGTAAGGAGTCTGCCTGCTGCTGGGGCAGACTCATGAGTGACCACGAGCCTTTTCCGAACCGTACACTAAAAGAGCTGAGTTACGAAGCAAGACAACATTTAGCTATTATGAAATGTCCTTTCATAACAATCATTTTCTCACTCAGATCACTGCAGGAATGCCTACATTTTAAAAGGTCAAAATAGATCCTCTTCTGTGACCTACTGCAAAGTAAGGCTGGACAGATGGCCACATTCTCACTAATCTACACACATATGAAGATGCACTCGGTGGACAAATGTGCAAAAAGTTTAAATGAAACTAGCACATTTAGGGACATCAAAAAAAAAAGTTTCTCTTCTTTCCTTTCTTGGTTTCAGAGACAGGACTATAGGCATGTTACAAAAGAAACTGAGATGTAACCTTTTGGTGATTTGAAGGGCTAAGTCCAAAATCGCATGGTGTCTTCACCAGAGTTCAGAGAAAGATATAAAATGAGTAATGATGACATGAGGTCCAATGTGAAATATATCTTCTAAATATGAAACCCCACAACGAAAATGTGATGGGAAGTAAAAAAAAACAAAACATTTAGAATAATGTTAATAGGAAACCTAAAAATCACATCATGAAAAAAATTAAATTAGATGGTAGAATATGATATGTATTATTTTATTTTTACTTTTTAAACCACTATATTGAGGTCTGATCGACATATAAAAAGCTGTATATATGCAGTTTCTTCAGCTCCATGTTACTCACATCATACACTTTGTGTTGTGTGCGTAGGTACTGCAAATGTCAGTATTTTCTAATTCATTTCCTTTAATGTTCTTAATTCCAGGCCTTCATTTCAAGAGAAGACCAGATGTAGGCAGCTGACCTTGAGGGGGTTTTCCCTACATATATGAATACAGTAAATATTCTGGAGGACTTTCAGATTTCTCTGGTTTTAGTAAACAAGGCCAACTGGCTTATCTGAAGGGACTCTTAAGAGTCTGACTTGCGGGGCTTGGAGGTGAACCCGGTGGTTCTTTTGGGCTTGTCTCCAGCACTAACCTAGACTCCTGGAGAGAGGAAACACGAAATTAGCTGCATGACAGCTCCAGGGTCCCAGGCACCAGGGTCCTGAAGACAGAGTGGATTTCCATGTAGTAAGTACATACAATGGTTTTGCCTTATGAATGTCAGAAGCCTGAGCAGCAGCGGGTGGTCCAGTTCTGGTAGACTGTCTCATCTTTGTAGCCTGTTACTAAATGAGTTTTTCTCTTGTGCAAAAGGTGTGCTTGCCTTTCTCTGGGAGCTGGCAATGTCAAGAGGCTGAAGATGTACACATTTTCTAGGTCCTGATTTCTGTCTTCTTACATACATATTCCTAATTCAATAGCTATAAAGCTCTGTACATTGAATAACATAAAAATAATGGGGGTGGGATAGCTCAGTGGTGGTATGGCACAGGGTCCATAGCCTGCACAGGGTCCTGGGTTCAATTCCCAGTACCTCCATTAAAAAAAAAAAGAGAGAGAGAATGACAATTAAAATGAAACTCTGTATGTGATTGATAAGACACCTCTTCCCTACCTCATCTCCTTTCTCAGGGCTGATAAAGAGGAAGGGGGAGCTGGCCCAGCCTCCCAGAAGGGGGCTAAGAAAAAAATCCCATGAAAAAGATATAAAGATATAGTAGTTTCCAATCCTAGAAACAAATTTTAAAAAAATTAATTGCCACACTTACATGACCTTAAATGTGTGCCTGGTGGGTGAGTGGGTGAGAGCAGATCCTTATTGTCCATAAATGACTTCATGTTCTTTTAAAAGAGTTACTTTGTGCTTGGTGCCTGTCATGTCTCCACAAATGATCAGCTAGGTTCTACTTGGCCTGAAGGGAGGTGCCTTTGACAAGTCTGCTGCCTTCTAGATTCCCAGAGGGGACTTAAGGGGAACTGCTGCTGGAAGCCAGCTTTCTGGGTAGTTTTAGCCAGTAAGAGACAGCAGAGTGTCCAGGCCCAGGGGCAGCGATCAACGTGAGGTGGGGTGAAGGCAACACTGAGGAAGCTAGCAGACCATGGAAGCGTGTCCCTTGGTCCTGGTCTGGTCTGTATTTTACTTTTTCACTGTGCAGCCAGAGCCTGTCTGGGGCCAAAAGCCAAGTCTGGGAGGCAGTGAGGGGTGTGTGTCTGTGCCCACGAGAGGTGGACAGTGGAGCTCTCAGACCCACTGTAGAAAACTGGCAAACCGGGTCTTGGCAGGCCCGGCATGGAGGTTTGGCCTTCCTGACAAATCGCCCCACTCCACCTTTAGCAAGTGCTGCAAAGGCCTCTATTTCAGAGGAGAGAAGGCTGGGATGCAGGGGCATGGTGTGACACTCAAGACCACTTTATGATCCACTGACAAAACGAAGATGAAACCGCCCAGTGTCTGACTTTGGGACCCAGGTGGGCCTACGCATTTTTTGAGCCAACGGCAGAACTGCCTTCCGCACTTCCTCATCCCCGCCCCACCCCACTCTGATTCCTCTCCCATCCCCCCCACCCCCCGCAGCATGACATACTGAGCCCCCCTGGAGAGAAAGGGACCTTGGCTGGGACAGAGTCCGCCCCACCATGCTCACCCCCCTTGGGCAGCTTTGTTATCTGTCCTTGGAGTGTGATTTAGTGCCACATGACACTTAGATATGCTAACCTGAACTCTCTGTTACCTTGGGAAAGAGTACTGAGCAAAAAATGCTGGTTGGAACAGCTCTGTTGATGATAACTAGGATGTGTTATCTTGGAAGAAGATGGAAAATAACCCAGAGGGAGTTGTTTTGGATGGGGCTGAAGTGAATTAAAAAATCGATCAAGACCTGCCTACAGGTTAAGAAAATCCTGAAAGTCATGACAACCGTCAAGGTTGCACTTCTTAGCAGTTATCACCTACTTTTTGTTTTCTGCTTCATCAGCTCTATAACCCTGAAAGTTTCATTATTAGGGTTTCCTGCTACACTTTTAATTTTCAGTTACAGATTGACTAGGGACTGCCAGTATGTCTGGCCTACTGATGTTTGCTGGTAGATTATCCTTGTCAAAGTTACTATCGCGAGGGTTCATTTTGCAAAGGTAACAAAGAACGGCAACGCGCATCAATTCCACAGCCTCCTTGCCTGTGATGCTCTGACAGCAAGAACAAAACAGAAAGATGGACTCATTTGAAACAAACCTTCTAGTTCAAAATAAAATAACAAACTAAACAAACAAGAATAAAACCAAAAACTGAAACACTGTGGTTAACTTACAAAGCAGAAGAATTCAGACTTTGCCTGAGTCAGGGACTGATCATTGACATGTTGTTCAGGGATTCATTTTCCCTTTTCTCAATATTGAATGGAATTCCCTTTTTTCCAGGCTTATGATTTATTGTCTGAAACTGGAACTGGGACAAATTCAAAGCAGGATGAAAGGAAGTCTCCAAAACAATAGCATTGAAATTCTCCCAGGGTTTTTTCAATGGTGAGAATTTAGTGCATCTGCGTTGCTACAATGTGGCCAGGCAGAAGACCTGAGACAGCGGCAATGGGCCTAAAGTTTGTACTTCTTGAATCTCAGTCTAAGGAGGTGGACCCTTTGGTAGAATGAGCATTGATAGTTATTTTTTTTTCTATTTTGTTGAAAATATTCTACAATGTTCCAGGCAATAAGAGATACCCAGGCTAAGCAACCTCTGATCATAAATGAAAATAAAAGCCCATGTTCTAGTCCTCAATACGAAACTTCAGGGATCCTAACAAGTGTTAGGTCATTTGCGCTATCTTACAGATAAAGAAACAAAGAGGTTAAGTAACCTGCCTCAAGCCCCAGGGCTACTGAATGACCAAGTAAGGATCTGAGTAGTCTCACTCCATTGCCAGACTCTTAACTACTGAGCGATATTGCCTCCTAGGAAATGTAAATTGCCTGGATGAAACGATGTTAGGGATTGAAGGCCAATAGGAATTGATTTTTGGTCCAAAGAAGCCCAGTGTCTTTAGTTTTCTGGGATGAACCCTGGCATTATTCTGCTGCTGAGAAAGGAGGCCCAATGAGTTGGGTCCCGCTATGTTCTTGCTACACTGCTGATTTTCCTAATCCTACTTAGTTTCATTCCCAATCTGCCGCTTTCTGAAAACGATCCAAGTAGCTTACACACATGTGCATGTCTTTATTTGGGCCTCTACAGAGCTCCAGCCTTCTTTCAACCATATCCTAGACAGCACTGCTGAATGCAGGCCTGCAGCCGCCTGAAATATCTACCTGGAACCTTCCAGCCCCACCCACCCTAAATTAACTCTTTGGATTTTTCTCTGTCTGTAATGGTGTTACCCAGTCACTCAGATGCAGAAGGTCAGGGTCAGGGTTTTGATTTTTTTTTTTAATTGAAGTGTAGTCAGTTACATTGTGTCAATTTCTGGTGTACAGCACAATGTTCAGGGTCAGCTTTATTTCCCTCTTTCCTATCCTGTCCCCTGCCTCACCTCCCTTTCCAAGTACACGATCAATTAAGTTCTCTTTGCTGTATCTGTCCCTAGACATCCCTACTGCAATGAACCAAATTCCTAAAACCAGATTTTGTAATAAATTTCCAACCAGTCTGCCCAAATTCAGGCTCTCTGCCCTCAATATAGCCACTAGATTAAAGCTGCGAGTCAGTTCCTTTGACAGGAGATTTTTTGGTGCTCTATGCTGTGCACTGTTCTAAACTGGAGACACATCACCTCTGCCTTGCTCTTGTTGCCCCTTCTGCTTGAAATATCTGTCTTCTTTCTTCCCCTCACCAGTGCTTCTGCTTTCAGCAGCCACTGAATTCTCTGCCTCTGCCAAGGGGTGAGGTCTCAGAATACACACCCCTCTCCCCTGACCCGATGTAGGCTGGATTTAAAGAGCTCTAGCCTGACACTCGGATGGTGGTAGAAAGTCTCTTTGTGACAATTTGGCCTGTTCACCCTCCTTAGTTTCTGCTTTGATTCTCATGCCCTCCTTAGTCCTCTGTCTAGGCACCTGAATTTATGCCACATTATTGTTTTCTGAGTCCCTCTCATTCACCTCCTACTTCATATATCTTACTCACTGTCCCCTTACTATAATCCTGTCCCCAAGCCCCACCCTTGTGAGGCCCAGCTTCCCCAAAGACTTTGCAGTTTCTGATAGCCAGCCTGCCTCTTTGGAAACTAGAATATTGTGGTTTATTTATTCAGCAATCATGAAATATTTATGGAAGCCCTTCTACAATGTGCTGGCCACACAACACATAACAAGAATGACAATTTCCTGTCCTCATGGCGATCACTCTCTCATTGGGGCAAGTGGTTAAATAAAGAAGCAAGATAATTTCGGATAGCGAGAAAGGCTATGAAGAAAATCAAACAGGCTGCTGAGATGAAGGAGAGGAGGGCAGATGCTGGGTTAGATAGGATGTATAGGGACAGCATTGCAGGCCAGACTTCAATGGTGAGGAGCCAGCTGTGCATAAAACTGGGAAACGTGTTCCAAGCAGAGAAGACTGCAGATGGAAGCTATGGGGCCACCAGCCTGCCCTCCTCCAAATACAGAAGAGAGGCCAACAGATCAGAGCAAAGAGGCAAAAGTGATAAGAAAGGAATTTAGCAGGGGCTGGAGCATGGAGGTCTTGTCACCATGTTCTCATGAAGTAGTTTGGTTGGATTTTTCCCCGTTGTTTGCTGCCTGGTTCTCCAGATCTTCTACACTGTTCATCAGACTGACCTACCCCTTGGTCCCTTCAGTCTGATTTGTCCTCTCCCCATCTCCTAGATGAGCCCCACTTCAATGGCAGGGTATGGTTTTGGACTCTCGGATTCCACTCACTGCCCATGGTCATTAGGTGGGCAGTGCCCAATCAGCATATCCAAGGTGAGATGGTCCCCATCCAAGTTCTAGTTCTCCAAAGCCCAGTTCCCAAACCAGTTTCTTCAGGATGTTTTCCTCCATGACATTGGTTGGAAGATCCTTTCCCAGTAGCCTGCCTTGCTCTGAGCCTTCACCAGCTTTCCTCACATGCTGATTATACTGCTTATACTGCGGCGTCACCTTCCCTTCCAGGTGGTATGCCAGTCTGTGTCTGGTACAATTTTGTTCCACTCAGATTAAATAGCATAGTATCCTGCTCTCAGTAGCCATACGAGAATAATTATATTTTAAAGAATAAACCCTTTGTGATACTACCTGGTTATTCAGGATTAAGAATATTTATGAAGCACCCAGAGTGGTGCCTGGCATGTAGCAGGCTCTAAATAAATTGTAATACTGTGATCATTGTATTCATGTTTAAATGATGTTGCTGGGTAGAATTATCCCTAAAATGTTTTCTAGATCTAAAACATGATGACTTGGCTGAACACCCTAAAACATTTCAGGAAGAGACAGAGTCTTTGGCTGTTGGTAAATTTTCCCTAGTGGGAAGGTTTATAGGCATGGGAGATTCTTTTATGGGATTGGTGGTATGTTATTTTTGACAATGCAGCAATTGTGTATTTATTCTTAGCAATATTTCAGGCATTATGAGTGTGGAAAGAGTGATAACACTTTCTTCAAATATACACCAGCAATACCAAGTATTGGCAAGGATGTGGATACACAGAAATTCTCATATGCTTTTGGTAGGTGTATACATCAGCACAGCCTCTTGGAGAATGATAAGAAAATAGGTAGGAAAGTGAAGATGCACATATTACATGATCCAGAAATTCTGAACCTAAAGAAATTCTATGCACATACACATAGAGAGCCTGGTTCAAGAATATTCATGGGAGCATTGCTTTTCGTAAAAAAAATTTGAAACAACCCAAGTGTCTGTGAACAGAAAGGATAAATAAATTATGGTACATTCCTATACAGCCATTAAGGTAAGTGAGCTGCATACATACAAATATCAAATCAACATGGACAAATCTTAAAAACATAATGTTCAGTGAAGAAACAAAGTGCATAATCATAATATGGTATAATACCTTTTAAATAAAGTTAAAACATATAATGTAAAAGTGTAATGAGATGCATGGGAAACATCAAATTCAGAAGAGTGGTTAACTCTGGGGGTGGGGAGGGGAGGGGAGTAGAATTAGGAGATGGATATATAGGGGGCTTCAACTGAATACAGAATGTCTTTTTTTTCCTTAAGAAAGATTGAAAGAAATAGAGCAAAATATTAAGATTTGACAAAGCTGGATGCATACATCGGTGCTTATTATTAGTCTGTTCCTTTTGTACACTTGTACTGATTAATAAGAAAATATAACTATTAAAATATACCTGCAAATAGTTGGATCTGAGAGAAAAAGATAACAAGCTACTAGTGAAATGGCTATCTAAAACTGAAGTCTTTTATAAAAAGTTAAAAAATTTTTTCACAATTAACTTCATTATCATTATTATTATTATTATTATTTTGATTTACAATGTTGTGTTAGTTTCTGGTATACAGCAAAGTGATTCAGTTATATATATATACACACACATATATACACATTCTTTTTCATTATAGTAAAATGTAAGTCTTGAGGCTTGTCTTTGTGTACACACAAGAAAAACATCTGGATTAGGGTTTTGAAACTAAGTATCAATACTTATGAGTAATAATGAAAAAAATTAAGATGACATGCTTTGAAAAGTGTTCCTTACTCTTACATCCTGGAAATGTAAAGTGTTCTTTTCCTTTAGATAGATTTTTATCTCACTAATACCCATTAAGGTACTTAATTGTGTATTTTTTCTTTTCATTTAAATATTTCACATGCTTATCTTCCCAACGGATCTGAGTCAGCACCCTGATCATCCAATTTTCAGTCTGGAGTTTTTCCTGTCAACAGCATGCTGCTCTCCTACTCAGTAAATGCTTCTTGAGGTGATGAATACATAATCATAATTTTAATGTGTCAGTTTCTCTTGTATAAGAAACCTAGGCACTGCACCTCTGAGCCCAGCAGAATTATTTACCTACTAAAGAATTTGATTTTTCTCTAGGGAGTAGGACGTGACTGTATACGTGACCCAGTATACAAGTGTCCCAGTTTGCAGAACACTAACCAACAACCAACCTGATCATTTAGTCCAGAGTTTGTAAAAATGCACACTTCCGTAGTTCCTTCTGGAGAAGGCAGGTGGTCTCCCATATGCCCCCAACACAATGTGAAGTGGTCCCTCCATGCTGTCTGGTATCACTGGCTCTTAGCCAGGAAACATACACCTTGCCCCTCCTCTGTTCTGTTTTGACTGACACTTGTGTTTCTCAAAGGCAAAAGTCAGATTTTAATACTCAGACCTGAATACTCATTGAATTCTCTATGAGGGCAGGACAAATTAGAAGATACAGGCAAATTTTTCAGCAATGTGGATGAAAGCAACCTTTATTTTTCTCTAATACTGAGTCCAGCTTTGAGGTTCTCTATTTCCAGCAGCTACAAAGCCAAGCCTTTGTAGTGTGTTTTGGTATTTTTTTTCCTCTCTCTTTTTAATTTTTCTGATGTGAGCTGGCATTTCTCATGAAAAGATAAAGGCATCAATTAAGTACACTACCAAACCCTAAGGATAAAAGCTATTGTTGTGAACAGGAGTTAGGCACGCACATGGCATCAAGTAAGGGCCTGGAAACAGACTGCTGCCAAGGAAAACAGATGTCTGTCTCTTTTACAGAGCCCAAATTATGTGTATATTAGCAATGCTAATCTCCTGATTGACTTTACAATGATGGCATTGATGAACTAATTTGGGCTGAGGACAATGCTTGCCATCACCATTCAACCAACTAGTCACCCACGACAGCGACAATAAAACCACAGCTAAGGAGCCATCCTAAAACAGAAAAGGATGCATCGAGTCCAGAAATGATGAAGGGTCAGGGGGGTTCTGCTTCTACCCTTGGCTGTAACAACAAAAGTCCAGATGTGGGCAGGAGAGGAATTCCCCCACACAACAGTGAGTAATAACGACAAACTCACAATCATAGGATGCATGAGACAATGATGAATTGTACATTTCAAGCCTATAGGAGACAATCAGAATGGTCACTTTCCTCCTTGTGGGATACACTAGCAAAATTGGGAGTGAGAGAAAATTCCGCTTGAGGTTTTGCACTCTGTTTTTCCTGTTTTCCTGACACGGTTATAAATAAGAAAAATTACAGATGTTCGGATCCTCTTCTCTGTCCCATGACTATGTTTCATCCTTTTATTAGGTTGCTTTCATTGTTCCTTTTATGTTGTTGTTTTTCAACTCCCTGCACATGCTGTCCTTGGGACCTCTGGATTTGCTTTTCTTTTTCTTTCTTTCTCTCCTCCTTTCCTCTCTTCCTCCCTTCCTCCCTCCCTTTCTTTCTCACTTTCCCGCTTTCTTTCTTCTCTTCCTTCCTTCCTTGCCCACCCGCCCCATCCCTTCTCTGTCTTTCTTCTTTTCTTCTGCATTTCTCATTTCTCAGGGTTACTGGGAGAAGGGGGAGAGGAGAGTTAGGCATAGACCATGAGCTAGAATCAAGAGGAGCAGGATGAAGTCAAGAGTGGCTGTCTAGAAAAGAGAATGGAATATGTCCTGGCAAAGCTCAGCTGACCCTGTCTCCTTAGAAACCAGTTCCGTCCTTGTTTACATTCATAGTAATGAGGCATATCCAGACATAGGTCAACTTGAAGGTTAAATAACTCTGCATGACCAACCTGGACATGAGAACATGGGAAAAGTTCTGAAGTCAGTCTAGAATTTCAGGCTCACTTTTGGGAAGCAGATGGTTCAGTCTACTAAGTAATGCCTGATATAAATACAAGATTAGACTCAACTGCTGACTTGCTTCAGAGCTCAGCTCCCTGCAACCCCTTCCCAAGGATTTGAGCAATGGACATGTAATGGGGTCCACTGGCTGGGTAAGAGACCACAAAGCCACATGAACCGCAGTGGGCTTTGTTGTGTTTTCATTTTTTTTCCATCAATGCCTCTGGCAAAGCCCTATTCACCTTTGTGTTTGGCTCAAGTTCTTTCCCTTTTTAAACTGCATCACCTTACTCTCACGAAGGTCTTAGGAGATTCACAATCCCTACTAACGGTCAGAATAGGCGGGGTCCAAGTTCTTGGGCTTCACTTGCCAGGGGTCCAAGGCCGTGTCTACCAGGAAGCAAACACCTACATATATCCAGATTTTGGATGTTGGTCTGCCTGATTCCAAACACCTGGACAGTCAGGAACATCAGGATGTTTGGCATCAAGCAGACAAAACATCTGGATGACTGGTTGAGCTTTTTCACTTGCTGTTTGGTATCATGTAGACACAAGTCGAAGCTCTGACTTCATCTTGTAACAGCTCCCAGGCTGCCATGCTGGCTCCAGATTCCTTTCATTGCAACTGACACTTTTACAAGAAAATTTTGCATTCTGCCTGATGTCTGTTGCACTTATGCTCAGAAACAGATTCATTACGCAGGAAAAAACCAGTCCAAACCAACCCCCAAAGCTTGGCCACATGATTGCGGAAGAGTTTGAAGAAGCTGGAGAATTTCAGGATCACCATCGTCTTGGTGAGCAAAATCATGACAACTTTGGTAAGAGGAGGTGGCTGGAGGGAGAGAGGAAGCTCTCCAGAGTGGGAAACCTGCCACATCCCTTCCAACAGCCCTCAGTTTGTTTCACTTCCATTTCAGCCAAGAAACATTGTTTCCATGCCGGCAAAAGTGGTCCTCCTCTATTGTCAGAGGCAGATTCCTAACAAATGGCCAAATATTCCGTAAACATGTTTAGGAAACACTATTTTCTCCAGAATCCCCTTGGCTTGGCTGAAAAGAGTTTCACAACCAAAACGAGGGCTTCTGCCTTTTCCCACCTGGGAACAATTGTGCTGCTGATGAAAGTAAATGATCAGCAACTATTTATTGACCACCTTCTAGCTGCCTGGCTGCTCTAAACTGCCTGACTTCATGCCCTTTCTCATTCCTGCTCTTGCCAAGGAGGCTTATTAGCTTCTCTGATGAGCTCATACCTGCCCACTCGCTGTGAACAGCCCTGTTCTAATGCACAGAAGGATCCCTCGCCTTAGAAGGCTGTTGGAACTCATTCAAGCTACCCTCCTCCCTGTTTTCCCTCCGTGCCTGATACACAAGACTCCTTGCACCTAGATCTTGCCCTTGATACTTCAATCTCTGACCTGTGTGTTTAGTCTCCATCGAGTCCCTCATCATTTATTTTTCAGTTTCAGAGACCAGATTCTTTATCTCTGGGCTCCAATCTCTGACTCTGGGGGAGGCTTATGAGCTATTGGGATGACAGGATTTGCTTCTTCCTGCCTGTCTTCGTGGCAACCACTTGTCGAGTACAAATCTAGCACTGAGCTGACCTCTTTTAGCACTGAGCTGCTCCCTCATTAAATCCTCCCATGAGATGGGTAGTATAGATTGTTATTTCACAGGGTAGAGACTGAGGTTCGGAGCCATGGAACAACTTGTCCAAGCTCAGAAGGTAGAAACTCGCCAGGGCAGAGACAGAATTCAAACCCAGGACTGACCTCAATGCCCAGAGCCGTCATCACTCTTCAGTACTGCCTGAGTTTGTCATCTCGACCTGACGGTTGCTCACCTGGCCCACAGCACACCTCCACCATTAGCACTTTGACTTTTCTTCACTTGACTGACTTGCCCCTACATGTGACATAAATTCAGCCTTTCCTCTATCAGGCAATTTTTGTTGAGTGCCCACTCTGCGGCAGGCATTGTAGTTTGTGCTAAGAATAAAATAATGAACAAGATAAGACCCAGGCTCTGCCCTTGTGGGCAGTCCAGCCTCATGCCTAGTGGGGAGACGAACAAGTAAAAAGGCAATTTCCATGCTGTTGCAGTGACACAGGGAGCTGTTTGTGATACCTGGTGGCTAAATTCATGGTCCCAAGTCCTTCTGATCTTCCATGCTACTGGTCCCACCTGGTCTCCTCTTTCTCCCCCTGATTCAGCTGACGTTAGGTCCTCTGTGTCCCCTAGCAGCAGGCTCACTCCTACCCTGAACTGAGGCAGATGGACGGGGGAGGTTGGCAGCGTCCGCACTGCTGTCTGGGGACTTAGACTTCAGTTCTGCTCTCGATCTCGAGCTCGGTGGCTCAGTCTTGACTCTTGGGCTCCTCCATGCTCCTTCCAGCCTCCTTCGCAGCCCAGGAGGGATAGGTTCTGGGGTTCTGAGGTTCTAGATGTGAGCTGGCTTGTTAGCATTTTCATCAGAGGTCACAGAATCTATGAGCGTTCACCTGAAAATCCCAAGTGTTTGTGTAAGTCACCCTCCTCAGCACTTTCTAAGTGTCCTTTAGGATTGGGGCCACACTCTTCCCTCACCCCAGGGCAGGGGTCCTATAACCTACGGACCACATGACTTCTGACTTGGACTGCTGGTCAGAGTCCCTTTCTGCAATGTTTTATCCCCTGGGTGAGACTTCCCGGTGCCAAGCATTCCCTAATCTCATGTGAACACGCATACGAATCTACTCTGAGCTTGGGACCACTTAGCTCTCCATCCAGGGTCACTCACTGTAGCCTGGTCAGTTTGCCCTCAACTTTGTACGACACTGGTAATTTCCTTGGGAACACAGAGATCTAGACGGAAATATTATCTCAGAGCAGTGATCACGTGTGTGAGTGGATGCTCAGCAAACGTGTTGGAAGAATTAAAACAAGTAAAGTTAAAACCAGAGCTGATGCCAGCATTCAAGTAGCACAGGTCTTCATACACGTCTGTCCCTCAATAACCATTTGCTGATTGGAAGTTGTTCGAATTGACTTGAACAACAACATATCTGGGGAGATAAGATTTATAGATGCGAAACAATTAAAGAGCAATAAAAGACAGTACTCCTTGGTGTCTCTGTGTCATATCGACTGCCTTGTGGATAAAGGAGATAGCGTGAGAAATCAGAGTGGTCAGCAAAAACCTTACAGAAGATGAAGGACTTGAGATGAACCCTGGCTGTTAATTCATTTCATGCTTTTCCAGATGAGTTTTTTAAATAATTCTACAGTAGAAAAATCACCCTCATTTTCCAAAAAAAAAAAAAAAAAAAGTGAAAGCAGGTTAAGAGATTATTTAGAGTATTCAAATAGGAAATGATCATTTTGTTCAAATTTGGCAAATATTCATTGCCTGCTCTGTGTCATGCTTTATTGTGAAGAATAAGGCACATGAAATGGACAAGAAAAACATGATGTCCCCCTTTGGAGCAACACATTAGTGGGTCTGGGTTATAAACAACAAATTAAAAAACAACGCAATAAATTCTAAAAAGGAATTACGTAACATGTGCTTATAGGAGTCCAACGGATGAGTATGTTGTAACCTGCCCTCTGGCCGTGGCAGGAGTGGGAAGACATCTGTAAGGAAATATTATGGGATCTGGGTCTTGAAAGATGACCTTTAGTTCCTGTGCTGGGAAGAGAAAGTATCAGAGAGAAAATTGCAGGGGGAAGACTTGTACTGGAAAAGAACATGGCATACAGCAATGCCGGACAGGAAGGTTAAGGACAGGCTGTGAAATGCCTCCAGCATCTTGCCAGAGCAGCTAAGGAAGGACTTCTGAACTTGTGCTGGCTTATGCATCTAGTCTATGGATTTTAGAGGTGTCTTCTCTCCACTTCTTTGTTCCACCTGAGCATCCAGACCTGAACTGTCTCTGCTGGGTTCTTACTTGTCTAGATTCATTCACGTGCAAGGACCAGCCAGCACTAGCAGAGTCCCAGAGAAGGGCTGTGGTCTCTACCAGCTCTCCACAAGGATGTCTGTGACTCAGACCATCTCCAAGAATCTTTCCCCTGTAGTTGGATTCTGCCTCTGTTTTCATGGGGAAAGTCTAAAACAAGGATGCCCACGATCCTCTCACAGAGTCAGAACAATTGGTGCATATTTCTAACAATGTCCAGAAAAGTTCAAAGCACTTTACTGCATAGGAGGGACAGAGCAGAATATGGTCTCTCCACCATGGTGTTTTTCTGGCCCTTGGCTCCAAAAGCATTTATTTTTAAAGATGGCCAATAGTCAAAGCCAAGCATAGCGTTATCTCATATTCCACAGATTTGTAAATACGATTCTTTTCTCTAAATCATTAGACAATTTCACTTTCCATTTTGGTTAGGCTATGTCTTTTCGAATCGTTCTTTTGGAAGTCAGAATGGCCTGACAGAGTCTCAAAATTCACTAAACCACAGAGAGGATCATGCTTCTTTCTGGCCCCATGACAATACACTCCAGGAATCCCAGGTGCTTGTTTCCATTCTGGGAGTGGGCTCCAGTTTGGAGATTTGCACGGTCCTTTAAATTATCTCTGTCCTGGTGAGCCTTCCTGCTACAAGCCCAGAGCACTCCACGTGAGTGTGAAGCTGATGACATTCCCTGCCAGGAAAAACAGAGCCCAGACTAAGCTTAACCCTTCAGGGCTTCACCCCTCCACAGCATTTTAAAGGAAACGGTACATGTTGGGGACCACATCAGGACTTCTGCTTAACTCTCTGTGGGCCAGACTGCCTGTTGTGTAGTACACGAAGCCTGTCCCAGTGCTGACTGAGTTTACAAAATGGCATTCTCCCCTCGTGGATTTTTATTGACAAGAAAAACACTTTCCCCGTTTACATTAACTTTGATTTTTTTTCACCTTTCCGTAAATACTTATTTTTAACTTCACCTCTTCCAAATGTTAGATGGCACAGCCAGATTTCTAGCCTTACTTGGTGTCTTACCCAGCGCTCCTCAGACTTTCCTGGGTGTGAATCATTTGGTAGATTTTGTTAAAGGGCAACTTCTGATTCAGGAGTCTGGGGTGGGCTTGAGATTCTGCATCTCTGACAAGTTCTCAGGTGAGGACAATGCAGCAGGTCCGTGGATCCCACTAGGGGTAGCACAGCTATAGAGTACTGAGTTCTGTCTATGGACCAGGCATTGGGAGAAGTGATAAGGATGTAGGGGAAGAGGACAGAGGTGTACTTCACATCCTTATAACCAGTGTACAATCTTAATTAATTAGTGAAACTTGATTTTATTCCTGGTTGACACTGACATTGACCTAAAATTGGACTCCATTTCATTTTCATCTAAGTAAGATAACTAATTTACTTACAAGCAGAGTCTCTAACCTTTAACTTTCCAGGAAATACAGTGGTCATCACTCATGCTGATTTCCTAAGATTTGTTCCCCCTTCGGGGTAAGTGAAACACGTAATGATTTATTCCTAGAGGTGAGTGCATCCCAGTCTTTTCCATTTCATGACATGATAGAAAAATATAATGCTGTTGATGTATCATCCCAGAGGAAGCGTCTTGCCTCCTGAGTGGCTACTGGCCATTGGAAGGCAACTGGTTCAGGGTCTTCCCAATGGAGATTAAAACCCCGACGTGACAGTAATCCATACACTCAGCCCCCTGACTGGCAAACTCCATTTTTTTTTTTTTTTGCTAGAATTTCTTGGCTTCAGAATATGATTCTGAATTCTGAGAAGTCAGAGAATTCTTAAAGAATATAATTCTGAATACAATTTATCTTAAAATGTAAATGCCAAAGACATTTATATTTGGAGTATTCAGAAAGAGTAACACTAAAGCCACTATCAGTTGAGAGTCTACTGGAAATTAATTGAGGGCTGATCCAAATAAAAGAGGAATCTGGAAATGACATAGAGCACGCCAAGGACGAAGAGGAGGCACAGAGGGCAGGGCAGGAGAAAAGGAGTGGTGGAATGCAAAGGTGGGTTCTCCTTCCTCGAATTTTGCCAAAGGCTTGCCTGTTTTAGCATTAATCACACTTGCCCCAAATATTTCCCCTTCTCCCAGCCAATACTGTGTATCTACATGAAGCCCAAAATAAAAACTAAATAGGTAGAAAAAATGGGCGGGTATCTATCTTTGCACAGAATTTGTTTTTTCTTCAGTGAGTTGAAAGACAATGACTTTCAACTTGTTGTAGTAACTTATGGTGAAAAATATGAAAATGAATATATGGATTCTTATGTATGACTGAAGCATTATGCTATACACCAGAAATTGATGCCACATTGTAAACTGACTATACTTCAATAAAAAAAATATAAATATATATATATGTATATATACACATACACACACAAGAAAAAAAAAGAATTAGCATCCAAGCTCATGTAGATGGATAATCCCCTCCTACAACATGTGTTTTCTTCCTTGTAGACCAGAGTCAGCAAACATTTCCTATAAAGGTCCAGAAAGTAAATATCTTAAACTTTGTGGTCCATAAAATATCTGTAGCAACTATTTAACTGTTGTGACATCCAGAGACAGTGAATGAACAAATGGCCATGGATGTGGTCCAGTGCAAACTTAGTCACAAAATCAGGTGGGAGGCTAGGTTTTCCCCTCGAGCTAGTGTCTGTGACCCCGTTATGGACAAAACCTTGTATGTTACTGAACCAAAAATAAAATCTGAATATGGAAAAGAATAGAGCATATACACTTAGAGGGCAAGGTGGACAGCAGAGGTAGGAAGACAGATCCTTCCAGAGCACCAGATGCTGAACACAAAAACCAGGGCTTCTGCAAGGAGGTCGCAGGCCTGGCAGACTGCCCAGAAGGGGAATGTAAGTGGGAAAATGGAGACAGTTAAGGCAAACGTCATATGAAATGATCCTTCTAGGTCAACTTAGCAGATAGATTTGAAATGCCACTATTTTGCATATGTTTTGGGGTTTTTTTCAGAAGTTTTTTACCAGCCCTTGGCCACAGCAGTTGTCACGCATGGTATGACCCTGAGAAGCAACAGTCTACAGAAATACTGCACAGTTAGTACAGATTGTATTTTCACATTTCATTTAAATTCTTCTTTGACCACATACTGATCTATCTCTGTCTTTGAGCCTATGAGACTATGCTAACTTGGATGTCCGTGGTTTATGAAGTGGGACCGTCTAGCAGTTTAAATGGTCCTCTCCGAGCTTCTTAAAAGAGGTCAGATATGGACTCTAAATATTATGATCTCAAAATACAACAGACAGATAAGTGAACTTTTGACGCTTGTAAAACTTATGTGCACATTTATTGTTTATATTATTCAGATATATACATATCCAGAAGTCAAATTTTTTCTTCCTGTGGCCTTACCTACTTTAACTATTAAACTTCATTTGAAATGTAAATTAAAGGTATATAAATACAAGTGCTTTTATGTTAATTGCCCAAGTGACAATTTACTTCACTCATTTATGTTTCCATTTTTGTTTTGCTTTCACAGGAAGTGAAATGCCTGCCACCAGACAGAGCAGTAGGTAAGACTAGGGTTTCTTGTTTGTAATAAGTGTGTTGCTCACATTATGCCTTTTAACATTTATCCTAAATCAACCCTTTAATCTAGGAGCCTTTGATCCTAGTTTCTTTCTAGAGTCTTCAATGCCAGGACTTCTCCCAAGTTATTCTTGTGTAAGTCGATATCATGGCTGTTAGAAGGCAATAAACGAACAATGCCACGTCTAGTATTTATAACAACAGGGATTATTAACTTAATTACCTTATCCTTTTGAAATATCTGAAGAAGAATTATGACCTCTGGGACACCAGCAACAGTCACCTAATCTATTTCTTAGGTTATAGCAGCAAAGTCTCCAGCAGGCATCCCTTCACGGTCTGGCATATTGCAAACCCCACTCATGACATTTTGCAGAATCTTTTGTCGTGGGAGCCTAAAGGCACAGTGCTGAGTTCAGGGCTTCTGAATTTCCTTAACAAGTAAAATTTCATAATTAAATTTGGGGACCAATGAGGAAAGGTGGATTTTTTTTTTTAATCTGGTCGATATTTTGTGTATTGTCAGCGAGGACAATAAACAAAAACCTTCCATCTATTGTATCTGTAATTTCAAAAAAGGAAGGCCATTGAACACCAAAATAGTAAGTAGGAAATAATCTCATACTGAAGAACAGATCTTTAGGAAAAAACTCACTACATTGTTTTTATTTTGGTTTTTTTTTTCTCTTGTGATATAGATTGAGAAGCAAATGTATAAGCGATAAAGACACAGGGAAGTAGGAAATCTTAACATCTTAAACAGAATTAGAAATGTTTAGATTAAGTCCTTTGAAACTGTTCCTTTATAGTAAGTGAAGTTAAAAGAGTAACTGATTTAAGAGTTAAGAAAGGTTTTCTCCCTCAAGCACTGCAGTTCTATGGAAAATATTCCTTCAACAGGGTAGGGCCTTCCTTAGAATGTCACCCCTGGAATTGCAATGCTGGGAAATTTATCTCAGTATTTTCTAAACTTTTCAGATGGTCAAATGAAAGGCATTATTCAAGAGAACTATAAATATGGTGATTTTAATTGGTAGTGATAATAATAACTGTATACTATTAAAGAATGGCAGTCCTTCTATATAAAGCAATATTTCCTGGTAAATCTGTTTTTAAAACATTTTAGATGGGAAAATGATCATACCCCACATGACAAAAAAATTTGTAGAAGACGTTTTCAGCTCCTTTCCTATCCAATTCTCATTTCCTGTCCATTGGCCTCAGGAATAAGAGCCAAACAAAATTTCAAAAGCTCTTGGAAAAACAGAAGCTGTGTGCATGCGTGTGTGTGAATGTGTGTGTGTGTCGGAGAGGTAGGACAGTAAAATGAAAACAGATTGAAGCAGTTCCTCTTTTGTAACTTGCCTGTCTTCCAAAGTCTCCGACACACACATGCTCTGACTTTGTGAATTTCGCCATGATCAGCAGTGCCTGATTGATAATGTGCTGTGATAAATCCAGTGGATGTATTCACTGAAGGGACATAAATGGTTCAAGAGACACCAAAGCTATCTTGTCCTCAGGGTTATCCGTAAAGCTGCCATAAATATCAGCACTTAATCCATTACAGAGCAAAAAGCACAAAGGACACTAGCAGGCAGCTGTACTGAGTATACGCCAACCATTCAATATCCTTTGGAGTTGGAGGGTCAGGCTGAGCTGGTACCACACAGCAGAGATGGAGAGTAGAAACGGGTTGGGGCATCCGTGCTTGAAGTCATGAGTCAGTGTACTTTCAGACACAACAGTGAGCATCGCGGTATGGACAGCCTTATGCACAGACAGAAGACACTATTAAAAAGTGAAATCCCTGCATCGTGAAATTCCATAGCAATACAGGAAATCGACATTAGGATTTGTGGTTTCCTGCATATAGGGAATCTAAAAGAACATTAAAAAAAAAAAAAAAAAAGCCGAGTTTCAACTCTCAGTGGAGATGTTGCCCAAAGATTTCTCACTCTGTAAGTGTCAGGAACAAACATGTGGGATAAAACAGGAGGTCAGAGAATAGTAACTCTAGAAGCTAGGAATAGGGTGTGCATAAAATATTCACTTAGAACATCAATGGTAAACTGACGGGAGGAGCAGGGCTGGGTAATTAATGAGTTAATGAAAATCCTAGCTCATATTTACTGAGGAATCCTTCTGTTTTGGGTACTGTGCAAAGGGCTCTGTTCAGTTACTAATCTGTGCTTCTGAAAGAGGGAAGGGGGTATGAATAAAGAAATTATTAAATTAGCTGCCTTCTCTTACCATCACTGGCAACTTTACTATCTTTATTGTGCATTCCAGGTGACTAATAGCAATAAATTGTTCTTTGGTTATTAGAAAGAATGAAGTCTAAATACTGAAAAAGGATAAACAACATACAGATAAATATTTTGAAATGACCCAGATTTGGAAAGTCCTACTACATTGCCAAACTTTCAACATTTTCCTCGCCACAGAATGACTCCTCTGAGAACAAAGTAATTGCTGACTTCAAAGAGCTCTGAGGAAGTTCAGTGGATGGAAAGAATTTGGCCAGCAACTGGGTGATCAAATCTAGAGTTTTCCTTTCTATCACTGGGGCATGTGCGTGTGTGTGTATGTAACGCACATGAATATTTCTACAAAATTTAACTCACTACCTGAAGTTATTTCTCAAGTCAAAAATTCACTAGAGGATGGTAATGCTGCCTCTGAGTTGTTTCATCCCCAAGCTACTCCTGGACAGTATTAATTATGGACACAAGTGGTTCCCAAACCCAGCTGGGCCTTGAATCATATGGAGAGCTTTAATAGTATATATTCTTGAGTCCTACCATAGCCTGACTCAATCAGGTTCTCTAGGAGTAGAGCTGACTTATTATACATTATATATCTTTATACAGGTGGTGCTGATACCAGTGTGGGTGTACCCATTTGATTCAGGTTGGCAGTAAATCTTGTGAGCCACTCATCTAAAGAGCTCATCTGACACTCAGGTTGGATGGTTGTTACCTGTTCCTACTGGAGTTACTTCCTGAACAACAGCAGATCTAGGTAGACACCTCAAAGGCTTTAATTTTAATGGATCGACTTCTCTACACTGTCATGGGAGACTCAACTTTGCATTCTTGCCTCTCAAAGAACAGGTTCCATTGTGAAATCCTAAAAGAACCTGGCCAACTTGGTTTTGAGATGGATGCCCCACTAATGGATCTGGGGAACATGCCTTAATATCTGCCCTCAGCATGATACCAACATGGATTCCAAACAAGCAGTTCAGACCTGGAAAATGTCTCACGTGCCACATGAGATGTTATGAATAAGCTATTGGTTCCATGGATTCTTCCTCTCTTAGTTTTCTGTGTGCAGTCTCTTGGTTGTAGAGCTCTCCCCACTATAAACTCAGCTTCTCAGGCTGTTGGGGTCTCCACTGGGCAGCATCACCTACAAGCCACAAGGGCATCAAGCTGCCAGCTGCCAGCCCAGAGACCATGGCGGCTTGAATTTTTTAAACCACTAAGTCTCACAGGAGGATAGCCCACTTTGATTCCTGATTTTCCTTTCTTGAAAATCATTTTGGTAAACCAACCTCCACCAGCATCTCACATGGTGTATTTGTGAGTTTGGCAGAATAGAGCACGGCATTTTCAAGATGTCAGCCTTCATTCCTTCCCTGGAGAGACAGGGAAAGGTGCACCTGTTCTCATCCCTGGGGAAATGGCTCCTCATGCGTCAAAAACGCAGCTTCGGAGACAGCACTTTTACCCTTCCTATTCCAACCCTCCCTTTCCTTTTGGGTGTCCCCATTATGGAAGCTGGGAAGAATGAATACATTATCATACTCATTCACTGATCAATTTCTTTGTAATGGTTGCATTAGCAGAGCTCATACCCTAACCAAACAGGTTACATCATCTAGAAAAGGTACAACTGTTCCACGACTCATCAGCATAGCTGAGGAGTTTGTACCTGTAGCCACGGCAGAGTTTTCTGCAGTCTCTACAATGCAGCTTTCTTTCAAAATATTAAAAATCACTTTTGCCTTTCATTTGATGTAACTTCCATTCATGAAAGGATATTTGTATAATAGTCTACAAATCAATTGCAGTAGAATGAATATGAATTGAATATTTGATGCCTAAGTTGACTAATGTCTACATGGAAAGTTGTGGTTTGAGGTATTCTGATGAGAAGTCGTCTATCAATTTAAATTATTATTGTTATTCTCATCAAATATCTTCTGTAAGATGAGATTAAAAAATGTTTATAAGCTTGATTTCCCCTTCATGCTTCAAAGCCTTTATCTTGATTATTCGGACCTTTTGGCTTTCTTCCTCAGTGCTGTGATTCACTGGTTTCCTGTCATTTCACTCTGCAGGCTCTGGTTTTCCCATTGGGACGGTCTGCCATATATTCTCAGCAACAAGAATTAGCCTGAAGTAATTTGGGGCTAAGACGGTGGCTCCCTGATTCATTTGGGTCTACAGGGAGAAGGCTGCGATCAAACAAAACAGCCAAAAGGAAAAGCTACCAGGTCCTCCTGTATTTAGACAGCCCAGATGTTATTTACAGCTTTGTTTATGAAGTATTTTCTTGACCCTCCTGGCTAGGATCCACACACTTTGTCATTTTAGAGCACACACGTCCTGTCACATGGTCACGATGTGCCCTGAAGAAGTAAACAGGCTAGAAGACTATTATGAAGGTAGAAAAATCTTTTAATATAGATGCTGCTCCCCCCTAGACTACCAAAAAAGAAAGGGAAGCAGAGAGGAAGAGAACTAAAAAGTGTTTTATTTTTAGAGTTCCAAATCACCATGATCAATGAGCCATTTGGAAACTCCTACTGTGTGCAAGGTATTATGAATAAAGCAGTTGGGTTGTTCATGAGTCCAACTTTTAAGACTCTCTCATTCCAGTGAAAGGCAAGTATTAATAAACACAGGGAACCACAGACAATCTGAAGGTGCAGTTGCTGTAACTCTCGGGATGGGATACAAATACTCATTCTGGAGTTATTATAAATAATAATAACTGAGAAGGTAGGGGATAGCACACCCCCCACATTAAGAGGAGGATTAACTAAATTAAATCTGTGCCTACAGTGGAGGTCTGCCCTATTTCCTTTCATCACCACCAGATGTCTCCTGGGCCATATCTCCTCCTTAGCTTCTTGCCCCCCATGATCCCCTCCCCACAGTGATATACATTCTGTAGTCTGATCCAGTCTCCCACTGTTCTGATCATTTCCCAGACCCTTCCACAATGCTGTTGTCAGCAGAATCATCTGCATCTTCAACTGATGCTCCCCAAATCCTTGTTCTACCTGAAATCTGAATATTCCCTGAGGGTGGTACAGCCTACTCTTGGAGGGAGGCTGATATGTTCTCATACTTCAACTTCCATAGCACCTGGGGGTGGGTGTTTCTCTCTTAAAATCTCCAGTTTTTTCAAGCTCACATGCCATAAAGAACCAGCTGCTATCTGTCCTTAGCGAGGTAACTACCTGACAATCTGGTCATCCCTCCTCAGTCACTACGGTTTGTAGCACATGACTCACTACCTTTCTGTCTGGTACCACCCTTGTGGACTTTACTGTCCCCAGAGATGATTTAGCTAATGTGCTGTCCTTGACTTTGTCCACAGTTCCTTGGCTTCCTCTATTCTGTTGTTTTTTTCCTTTATAGCACCTCCTCCAGTCTCCCTTACTCCATTTCTTTGACCAGATAGGGTCCACCAATCCATTGACCATTATCCATTGCCCACTATCTATACCCCACTGCATGTCCCAACAGCTCTTTCACTACTAGACTCTATTGTTCGTTGCTATAATCACTTCTGTGTATATGTACTCAACCCCTGGAGTGAATTGAATAATGTCTCCCCAATATTCATGTCCACTCAGAGACTTCTAATATAACCTTGTTTGGAAATAGTTTCTTTGCAAATGTAATTAGTTAAGATGAGGATACACTGGGTTGGGGTGGGTCCTAAATCTAAGACTGGTGCCTTATACGAAGAGGAGGACACACAGAGGCATAGACACAGGGAAGGAGGCCCATGAAGATGGAGATAGGGAATGGAGTTACACGGCCACAAGCCAAGAACACCACAGACTGTCAGAAATCCTCAAAAGGTGGGAAAGAAACATGGGTCGGTTTCTTCCTCAGAGCCTCAAGAAGGAACCAATCCTACTGACACCTTGATTTCAGATTTCTCGCCTCCTGAACTGTGAGAGAAGAAATTTTTGTTGTTTTAAGCCACCAAGTTTGCAGTAACTTTTTTATGGCAGTCCTTGGAAACTAATATAATCCCCTCTCCCTCTGTTACGCTCTTAATAGCAAAAACCCTGACAATGATTAAACCTAGTTCTCCGCTTTCTCTGTGCCTGCACCCAACTGACAGATTTTAGGCGAAAGAAAACTCAAGAAAGGTACTAACTGGTCTCACTTTACAATTTCGACCACAGGTTTTATATGGTCTCTTGACATCTCCTGGTAATTCAGCTACATTTTGTAGTGTATTCCTTCTATTCCATGGTGCAAATATTTCATACTTTCTTTTCATTTGCAGACTGGTGACTCTGCATCTCATTACACTAAGAAAATAGAAGTAGTGAAAAGAGAAATAATTATTCTTCCTTCCACCAAATCTAACCTACCTGCATTTGTGCACATATTTTTCTATTTTTCTTCCTGTTTCACTCATTTAATCTGCAAGTATTTATTAAGGAGGACTCTATACCCAGCCAGTGTTATAAATTCTGGAGACAGCAAACAAAGTCCTTTTCCTTTTGGTGATTATATTCTTGGGTAAAAGACAAACAATAAATCAATGAACAAATACCTATTCAAGGTATTATGAAGGAAAGCACAGATTTGATCAGTAGGTAGAGTACAATTTTAGGAAGGATGTTCAGGAAGACATCTCTGATTAGATCTGAGCCGAGATCTGAATAAAGTGAGGGATGGAAGAACTGTCTGTGCTTCTAAGGCTCACACTTTGTGCTCTGGATTCTATCCTTCTTGTCCTACTTGGAGAGTTTTTTCCTACAATTTTTATCCATATCTTCTTTAATTATTATTATTATTATTTTAAAACTTTTAAAATTGAGTTATAGTCATTTTACAATGTTGTATCAAATTCCAGTGTAGAGCACAATTTTTCAGTTATACATGAACATACATATATTCATTGTCACATTCATATCTTCTTTAATTATTAATATCATCTTCTTTACTTGATCATGCCCAACAACATACAAACCTGGTAAAATATCTGCCATCTTGTAAAAAATGCTCCTGGAATTCACATCCCCATTACTTTTCTCCTCTTTATTGTAAAACTATCCCAAAGAGTTTCAATATTAACTGTCCCATCTCAAGTCCTTCCAATCCTTTTTTCATTCCAATCAACAACTTCCATCTTGTCAATTGCAATAGTCAATATTTAACCCTTTTTATACACACACACACACACACACACACACACACACACACACACACAGTGGAATACTACTCAGCCATGAAAAAGAATGAAATAATGCTATTTTCAGCAATATGGACAGACCTGGAAATCATCATACTAAGTGAAGTAGGCCAGAAAGATAAATAAAAATACCATATGCTATCATTTATATGTTAAATCTAAAAAAAATGACACAAATGAATTTATTTACAAAACAGAAACAGACTCACAGACATAGAAAACAAACTTATGGTTACCAGGGGGGAAGGGGAGGGTAGAGGGATAAAGTGGGAGTTCAGAATTTGCAGATACTATTATACATAAAATAGATAAACAATAAGGTCCTACTGTACAGTACAGGGAATTATATTCAATATCTTGTAATAGCCTATAATGAAAAAGAATATGAAAAAGTGTGTGTGTGTGTATATATATATACACACAAATACATACATACACACACATACCTGAAAAAACTGAAATCACTATGCTGTACCCCAGAAATTAACACAACATTGTAAACCGACTATACTTCAATTAAAAAAAAAATTTAACCCTTATTTGGTTTCTTAGCAGCACTTGAAGCAATGGTTACAAACCATCTTTTATTAAAAACATTTTATTCAGTTGATGTCTCAGGTACTCCAATCTCCCTGTCTTCCTCTAGTCTCACCAAACTCTCAATCTCAGTGTCTAAATGTTGGAGCATCTTGGGGTTTAATCCTCAGAACTCTTTGTCTCTGTACCTACACTCATGCGTTAGGCACTGTCATCCTGTCTCACTGCTTTAAAAACCATCCATATGCTGCTGACCTAGATTTTACCTCCAGACCCTGACAGATCCAGACTTATTAGTATCCAATTTCTTTCTCAACATTTCCACTAATAGACACATCAAATCTAATGTGTACAAAACCAAACTTGATCTCCTGGCCTAACAAGTTCAGTGTTTTCCCATTCTTCCCCATCTCATTTGCCATAGTTGCACAGCCCAAAATATTAGATATCCATTATCCTGAACTCGTTTATGTCCCTCTATATCGAAATCTAGCAGTAAAGCCTGTGACCATTACTTTCAAGTCATGTCTTCCTTTCAGCATGTCTACCACCATCATCCTAGCCCAAACCTGATTGTCTCTCTCTAGGTCATCAATAATCTTCCTCACTGGCTTTCCATCAGCTTAACTTGCCCTACTTCCATTGTTTATTCCCCATACATTATCCAGAATGGTCTTATTAAAATATGAATCAGATCAAGTTGTTCCCCTGTACAAAATACTCTAGTGACTTTCCATTCTGTTCAGAATAAAGTCCAAAGTCCCTATCATGATTCACAAGGCCCTCTGTGATCCAGTCCCTTACCCATCTCTCCAACCTCAGCTCTCACCATTTTGTTCCAGCCCATCTTCACCGTCCAGATGGTCCCCACCAGGACAGCTGTGTTTCTAACCCAAACTCTTCTATTTATACTTCTCTCTGCCTGGGAGGCTGTTCTCCTGTTACCTACATGGCTTATTCTCTTACTTCATTCACGACTTTGTTCAAATTATTTTATGCTCAGAGAGGACTTATCTGACCATATTATGTAAAGAAGCACTGCACCGATATCCTAGTCAATCAATTTCTGTTTCCTAACCTGCTTTTTCTCTGTGGCAGTTATTAGTACCTGGTAGTATATATTATTTTTATTTATTTACTGGTTCATTGTCTTTGTTACTATAATATAAATATCAAAAGGTAGGGAGCTTGTCTTATTCACTATTTGAATTCTAGAATCTAGAACACGGTACTCATCAGATAAATATTTGTTTAATTGAGTAAACAATTTGTTAAAAATTTAAATGCATGGAGTAAATTTATAAAATAAGGTTAACAATCAAAATAGCTATTAATCACTGACTAGATTCCAGGGAGTTTGCTCAGTACTTTACAAATATGATAACTTCAATCCTTATATTAACCCGAGAGCTAAGAGTATTATAATCTCCATCTAACAGATGAGGAAAGTGGTTTAAAAAGTGTAAAAAATTTGCCTCATGTCAAACAATGGTAGGTCAAAGAGCTGGAATTCTAACACAGATCTGTCTCGTTCCAGAGCTCTAGGAAACAAAATCTCTGCCATGTAAATGTTCATTCTTATTTATGATAGAAGAAAGGCTGGTGATATTTCCAGTAGCATGCTGGAGTAGATACCCTCCATGACACTCCTGATCAAAACAAATTCTTGGCTAGAACAAAAATGTTTCACTGAGCTGGCACAAAAGTAAGGAATTCACCAAGCACATGAAAAAGAAACCAGGAATGGTGAAAGGTAGACAAATGCCAAAAGTGGGTTCCAACCTGAGGAATTCTGACTAAAACTAGGAGCCTTGGGCTTCTGCTCTGACTACTGCTTGGGGTTCAGGGAATGAAAGGTAAATTTCGGCACTTCACCATGATGGGGAATTCTTGCTTAAAGCTGGGAGTATCTCAAATGGCTGCATCCATACAACAAGGTGAATAAGAAATAAACTCCACTGTACAGAAGAGGTACAAAATAACTTGCTGTCTATCCTTTGGTTCTGGAAAGGAGGGGGAAAAAAATCTCACTGAGAATTCATAAACATATTTTGGAAAGATTAGCTGTTAGAATTCATACTTTCAAGCTGAAAATTTAATTTAAATGGTTTCCAGTTGGTAGTACTTCTAGCTAATAGGCAGAAATAGACACAAATCTATTCTAGAGAGCTAGATGTTCAATCTAAGCCTCAAAGGATTCTTATGGGAAAAAGTTTTAAGGAAAATGAGCATCTCACAGTCACAAATCACAAAACACACTAAGAAATTACATAAAGGAGAACTTAAAAAAGCAGATATTGGCAACAGACTCTGAAAGACTTAACCAGTTTGATTTGCCGGATCCTGAGTATGAACTGTACTTAATATGTTTGAATAAATAAAGGAGAAGTTGAAAATATGAATAAGGAGTGAGCAGAATTTAAAAAATAGAATGTCTAGAAATTAAAAAGGTAATACTTGAAAAGAAATGTTGGTTGATCACCTCATCAGCAGATTGAATACAACTGAACAGAGATTTACTGAGCTGGAAGGCAAAACTGTAGTCCAGAGAGCCATGGGGTGAACCGCTGAGCTTGCCCTCATTAGAGGAGGTGAGGGAGGAGAACGGGACAATCAACCAGAGCACTCTAGCAGGCTGTATGAAAGCTGAAACTGCCAGCTCTCAAGTTGCCCCTGCAGCAGGCTAAGCATGGAAACTGTCAGGACAAACAGCCTCCAGATAATAAGCAGCTCTGAAGAACAGTAGATCTACCAGCATTCATCAAAGGACCAGCATGAGACCAGGATGTCCTTTCACCTTAGTCCCACAAGGACACATAAGTCACACATCTTCCTCCGTACCCTTGGACATCCTCTTAAGGGGCATGGGTTCTCGGTGGGCTCAAGCATTTCTATGAAAATGAGATACGATTGCCCAATTTTTCAAAAAATTTAGCAAATTATACTAATATGAAATTAGATTGAAATTTTAGAAAATTTTTATCCACAAAGTGGTTGGGGTTGTGAGTCAAACTATGTTAGTTATAGACTAAATTACAGAGCTACATTTTCTTAACATACCTGAATATATGACCTACCTATGTGTAATTTTTCATTTAAACTGGCTAAAATCGCATCTGATGACATTCAAATCTACTCAGTCTTATTCCTTCTAAATATATAATATGGATTGAAAGATAAAACTAAAGATATAGACGGAAATTGTTTAATCACAAGTTTCACTGTTTCACTGCACATGACTCTAATGCAAGTTTTATGCAGCACTTAGATCATCTTAAGTAATAAGCTGTTTGATTCTTTGTGCCTGTTCCAGAGACCTGGTTTCAGTAAACATTTTAAGTAATTCTACAAGTTTGGTAGGGGGAGGAGAGAGCCAGAACTAAAGAATGTTTCTCATTTCTGCTTATGTGAAACACTGCTGGCACCTACACGTCAGAGAGCAGAGGGCTTTTGGGGCCTGGAGTAAGGGCTGAGATGTAGGGCAGCCCCAAGAATGCCCCGGCATCACTGCAGTCTCTGTCTCAGGGCACTGATTTTGCATGGATATAAAGGACAACCAGCTGGCTAGTAGAACGAAGACTCTTCATACCCCTAATTCACAGCCATAAGCTGGAAGGCCAGCAAATGTCTAAAGACAGACACCAACACGGAGGTGCAAAGTCACGATCCGATGGGTGTTACGTCATTATCCATTTTGCTGACTCATCGAGGCTACCTGCATTGCAGTTATGACCGGACCAATGGCTGAGGGCTGAAAGAGTTCCTAAAATTATTCCCAGCAGCAGAGGGATCTGATGGGAGGAAAAAGTTTTCTTTTCGGCATGGATTCAAAGGTTGTATGCTGAGTAGGGAGAACAGACCAGGTAGGAATGATTCATGTGAGCACATTTATTTCACATTGCTCTCATTCTTGAGTCAGGATGAATAGTTAACAGAAGAACTAAGGACCAGCAGGTCAGATCTCAAAGACACAAACTGAGAGGCATGGTGGATTTGCTAAATCTAGCCTCTCCCCAGCATGCCCTCTGCCTCTTACAGGAGTTTCCCTCCACCAGCCCTGCCACAAACAGGAGCCCACTTCCTTGGAAGGGACATGGCCTTCTCTGGATCAAATGCTGTCTTTGTTGCAAAGGAGCCCGATACTTGTCTCCTGCGGTTTGTGTCCACTCTGACTACTGAGGTGGCCAGAACAAGTTTTTCTCCACCCAAAGAGCACTCTTGTCCTCACCTGTATTCTTTTCTCTAGGTTCAGTTGTTATCTCTGTTGACTTTTAAAATAACCTGTCCAAACTCTGCTAACATTCTAGTAGAATTATCTTTTCTAAACTGTAATTTTGTTGCTTTGAAACTCAACTGTAGTCTGTTAAAGCTTATCTTAAATCCCACCTCTTTTTTTAAAGCTAACTCTAAAAATTAGACTACAACACTGAAAATGTGTCAAAAATATTTATAACTAAATTTAATGTGATTCAGTGCAAACTTACTGTTAGATTCACCACAAGCTATAAGAGATTAATAAAATAATTAAAATACCAAACAACTGCAACTGATACATTATCACTGAAAACCAGGAAGATGAGCTGCTCCTTCCTTTCTTGTTTTAGGAAGAGGTTTGACAATCATTTCTCACCTCTCTTTAGTGAATGATTCAGTCTAGTCCATTTCTCAAATTTAAATTTAAGTTCTAAAAAGTTATTTCTACCTCTGCATTCCTATCATCACCCTTGGTTAAGATATCATTATGTCTTGCCCACATTTGTATAAAATTAAAGAGAAGAAAGCAGAGAGAAAGAGATCAGTTATTGGGGGCTCACTGTGTGCTGGGCAGTTGGTCATACGAGGACTTAGGAGTGAATTAGACACAGTTCTTGTCCTAACTGAGCTCATAGCCTAAAGGGGAGACAGACATGCAAACCAGTAATTAGAATAAATTGTGATTAGACCAGCAATACCAAGAACAGGAGACACAGCATTAGCTATGGGGACGGAGTGATGGACTCCCACGTAGGGGTGTTGGAGAATGCGCTCCAGGTGTCACCTCTGAGCCGGCAGTGAAAGGAGTCGGTCAAAGCATTCTGGGATGAAGGAATAGCAGATATCTGGCTTGTTATGGATGATCTGGCCCCTGCCTACCTTCTCCATCCTCTGCCTCACACTCATGAACCCAGATGCTATCAAAATGCTTGTTTCCCCTACATGTTTCACATAGTTTAATGCCTTTCTACTTTTGCATGCGTTCCTACCTTTATCCTATAAATGATGGCAGCTAGGGAAGATTTTTGACCAAAGGAAAAACATGATCAAATTTTATTTTAGAAATATTATTATTGTGGCTATGTTGAGGCTGAATTGAAGGGGGAAATGATGATAGTTATGGAAACCAATAATAATACTACTTTAAGAGCTATGAGACCCTAAACTAAGGCAGGCAGAGGGTATGAGAGATGTTAAAAAGGTGGATTCAAAAGTACTTGATGATTTATTGAGTGGGACAAATAAGGAGAAGAAATAGAATGGAGAGGAATCTAAGATGCCCCTTAGGTTTCTGCTCTGAGACACCGGGTATTTGGCACTGCCACCAGTCAAGGTAGGGAATACAGGAGGAAGAGCACGTTTGAGGGGAAGGTTAATTCTATCTTGGATGCAAGTGTCATGTGAGTCTTTTGGGTAGAGATGACAGTAAGTAGCTGGATTTGAGGCTAAGTTTTAGGGGAAAAGGTCTGGGTTAGGGATTTACACTGGGAAGCATTATCAAGTGGAGGATAGCTAAAATAAAGGAAAGGCATTTAAAAAGTGGAGAAAGTATGGGTGAAACGCGTGGTTGACTTCTAAGAGGAGGGACTCACTGAGGTCACCGCTATGGGAGAATCTGTTCCTGGAGTAGCCCAACTGGACAGCATGCTGCAGTTACCCAAATAAAATGGATTTCAATTTCCCTAGCTTGATGTGACTGAGAAAGACCATCCAGGATAGGGAGGGTCCAGCCTCTCAAATTGAGGCCCTTGTGTACTTGGCCATCCTGAAAATAGGAGCATCTGGGTACAAGCAACCTTCCTGGATGTGCCACCTGAGAATATGACCTGTAGTTTAATGAATAAGGTGCTTTCCTCTCTGAGCAACCATAATGAAACTTGCAAACTAAGGAAGGATAACAAGTTATGAAATTATTTTGAAAGGAAGAAAGGACATGATATAGTAACAAATGTGAAAAAAAAAAAAAAAAGTCTTCACAATCCAGTAAAAGAGGTGCAGAGAATGTCCGTAAGTCTCCAGTTCCTGTCCTAGATAGGGCTATGCTGACTTGCCAACACAAAGCACTGATGGAGTTGGCAAGTAGAGAATATCTTGGAATAGTAAAGAGAGACACATCCAACAACAGTAGTGAAATGAAAGTCTCTTTTAAAATCATTCAGTGACATTATTCTAATGAATACATAGTGAAGACTTAAAAAATTCTTGTTAAATTAATCAATGGCTTAGTTGTTTATCAAGCAATTTTCTAACTTTCATTTGCCTTTCCAAGTAAACTCACCTTTTGGAAAGAGAAAATGCTGACCCCTGGACTTAGATGTATAACTGTTGTTAGGAACATGCCTCCTACGTATCTGGTACATAGTATGTGCTCAGTAAATATTGAGGGTGGAAAGAAAGGGTGGGGGAGAAAAGGTGGGAAGGAAAGGTTAAATTAGTATCTTCACACACATTTTCTCTCAAGACTTTGGGCAGTGTAAGTGGTATGTTTTAGGACAGTGATTTCTAACTTTGTGTCAAAATCACTTGAAATTTTAAAAATAGAGACTCAACAAGGTTCCACCCTAGACCCACTGATTCCGAATTTCAGGAGGTGACGGCAAGCTACGTTTAAAATTTTAAACCTCTGCTGATTGGTTCTGTTACACAATCTGGGTTGAGACTTGCTGTCTTTAGGTCTAATGGATCCTGGATGTTAATTAGTAAAGTTCCAGACCTGTAAAAGTGAACAATCAGATCTTGAACTTAGAGAATCCTTACTAACATGTAGGACACCATGGGGCTCCCCTAATTAACCTACTAGGTTAATTGTTGTCTTGATTGTAGAAAGTCATAATGGTCTGCACCTTGCTCACAATATGTACCCTTAAGCTACCTAGTAAATGGGGTTAGAAAGCTGCATTGATTCTTGACTAATTATTATGTTTGAGGAATTATCGATTGCACCAAGCTTAACTATCCTTCCCCCTAAATGCTAATCTTGAGAGGGTTCTTACATTCTTGAAAGGGTTCTTATGTTCTTGCTGTTTTTATTTTTCTCAAAATAAACAGATTTCCAGCTCCCTGCACAACTATTAGAACAAGTGAAGTCACTAAACACATTTCATATAAAACATTAGACACCCAATAATTGTTTATAAAATCATAAGTACTTGAATTTATTGTGACATCTCTGATGTTCAAACCCAGTATTTAGGTTCTATTTTCATTCTTACAGGAAAAGAAAATACCACCAAGTCAACCTTTCACCTGTCTCAGTTACCCAAAAATAATCCTTCAATAAACTCCTCACCCCCAAGTTCAAAACTGCTATTGCCCATGAGGCAAGGAAATGGGCAAGGATACCTGAACCAGACAAGATGGTGGCTGCGGAAAGAAACCTACTGTCATGCTCCTTTTTGGGCTGTTTGCTCCAATTAAAACAAGACTCCACCATCTTGGAAAGTTTCACAAAGGGGGAAGAAGTAGGAAAAACTGTACTGACCTGTGTCAATGACCACCAAATAGTGTTTTCTGTATCTTTGAGTACCAAACTTTCACTAAATAACTGAGATTAGTTTGAAACTTACATTTTTTTTCTCTTCTGAAAATTTTCACTTTAACTTTCCAGTGGATTAATAGAAATAGATTTGCCTAGATGTTAAAAAAAAAAAGTATCACTGCCATAAATAGTAGAAAATGTTTTTCTTCTTATATGTTTGCTTTCTTTGTATGGTAACAGTCCTGTCTAGATACAAGAATCCAATCAATGCTTTATGATAGAAAGTTAGTCAACTGGAAATCCTTCCTTAATTCCAAAAATAAACACTGCATTTGTTTACTGCCATTGTTGATTTTTCCAAATGCAGGTTACCTTTTTGTTGGAAAAAAGTTAGGTTTAGGTTGAATAGACTTGTAAGTGTCACTGGAATTGGGGTTGGAAGGGAAGAGGCTCCTTAGATCATCGTAAGAAGCATGAAGTTACGTCTGACAGGAAGGACAGGCTCAGGAACAGCCAGCCTTTAGAACACCCTCCCAGAGAAGGGCAGTTTATAACCTCAAAGGAAAGCACCCCTGATGACTCAATAGACACACAGACTCAGATTCACACATACACGGATGCTTGGGAAGGTCCATGGGCAAATGTTGCCCTGTTCTGTGCCAGACTAGCCTATATCTAAAATACACATTTCACCTATCAGGAAGATCCTATATCATCAAGTAATCTGGAAGGGAAAAAGGAAGTTTTCAGGAAGTATTTATAAAATGTCAAATTAAAACTTTCCAAGTATTTTCTACACATTCCTCTTTTATGATGACTTGATGCTTAGAAGTGATTACAATTTCTGGGCACAGTTGATAATGATCCATAAGAAAAATTCCAAATAAGAAAGATAGTCATCACTATAGACTCATTTTCATAAGTTAATTTCATTATATACGCATATTCCTTCACTAATAAGAGCAATGGTCAATATTTATTGAATAGCTCCTACATTTAAGAGTTTCTTTCAAAATTTGAGGTGGTGGTGGATGCATATGGGTTCCAGTAAGGAATCAGGTGGCATATTTACAAATAGTTAACTGAAACTGGTTTAAAGAAAGGATTATTTATAGTGGTATGATCAAGATTAAGGAAACCAACAAGGAATAGTGAAACACCAAGATGACTAGGAACAGCTGGAAGCTATTACCACCACTGGGCCTGAATGAACAAGGAGAGCCATGTAATCAGAACACCAGGGCCCTGCAGACCTAGGAGAAGGCTGTCCAACAGGAGCTGTGATTGTAGAGAAACTTGGTGACACAAGGTAGTAGCAGCGAGGGAGAAGGAGGATCACCCCAGCTCTCTCTTCCCAAACATCTGGTCTACTGCTGCTGTCTTCCATTGGCCCAACTCATCAGAAAGCCAGAGGTCAAGGAAGTGGATGATGCAGCCCAAACTGTAAGGCTTTTACAACCCAGAGCAAGGCAGAGAATAGGTTGGGGAGGCAAGTGGAGAATAAACATCTCAATGGGAGAGCAAACACATACAGAAGAGTTAACTAATGATACAAAGTACTAAATGGCAAACATCAAAACTATAGAGGTCAATCAATATGGACAGTAGGGGAGAGCAGTAGGGGAGGGCACAACCTAGTAGTTAAAAGCCTGAACTTGGAGGTTGGCAGGCATTCCTTCAAGTCCTGGCCCTACTACCCACTACTATATCTGTGACCTTGTCAAATTTCTGAACCTCTCTGTGCCTCAGCTTTATTCAGATGCAAATAATATTCTTACCCTATAGAGCTGTTAAAAGACTTAAATGAGATAACATACATAAATCCTTTAGCTTGGTACCTGGCACAAAGTAAGCACTCAATCAATGTTAATTACCAACGTCATCATCAGTAGAAGCGATTAGCCATACCAGTAGCTATTGGGGTCAGAGAAGGATGGGTAAAATTTTGGAGTGTAGAAAGCGGAAAGAAATCTAGAGAGGTTTAATAGGGAGGGATGGCATGAACAAAGATTAGGAAGCAGGAATTCACAGAGCATGTTCATAGAGTTGTATCAGGAGCAGTAGATTCAGAATTGGAGGGATAAAATGCAGAAGGAGGAGATGGCCCAGTGATGGAGGCCCTTGAATGTCAAGTTAAAACTGACTATACCTCAATAAAAAAAAAAAAAGAGTATAAAAAAACAGTTTGGCTTTTATCTTGTACGTTTTGGGAAGAAACCAAAAATGTTAAAAGCAAATGACAAAGTAAGAAAAGTGTTTTTAGAATGTGATATATGTGTGTGTGTGTAACAGCAGTGAGTTTATAATGTGGCAGAGTTTAGGACAAACTTCAGCAGAGGCATGAGTCAGGTTTAACTGTGAATTATCAAATTCTTTGAAAAAAGATGGGGAAAATTGATATAAGTAAAACCATTGATTCGACCTCTATCGGTTATTTTAAGTATACTTACCCATTTATCCTCCTAACAGTGATAAATGGGTAAGCATACTTACAATAAATAACTGATATCTTTGTATTTTCTGGGTCTTGCATGTTGCATCAAAATTTTCAATCTATTTCTACACTCAGTGATTCTAGTCTTAGCAACATTTGACCACTAGGTTCTTACAACTTAAAAATTTTGAATAGAATAGTGATTCTCGCGTTCATAGAAGAAGGGCTTTTAATAACAAAAGCATACATTTTTTCAGGACTTACAATGTTCAAGTTGCTGTGTTTCATAGGTCTTAATGCATCTAATCGTTACACGAGTTCTAGGGGGAAATTCTATTACTGTTTCCATTTTACAGTTGAGAATATTAAGGCCCAAGATGTCTAAGTAACTTATGAAACGTACACAACCAATAAGAATTAATAGTAGAATCCAGGTTTGTACATAGGTGTCTCTGTACCTGAGCTATATGTTCTCCAAGAAAGATGCCTGCAGAGTGTATAGCTCCAATGACCAAAGTTGGATCTCAGTGACATAGTTTCATCTTGAGCTACAATATATTTCATCTCTGCATCTTATCATTTGTTAAATTTTCAAAAATCTTTTACTATTTACAAAGTTTACTTCCCTGCTCCTCACCATAATGTAATAAATTTGAAATGGGTAACTAATTTGTTCAAGGACTCCAACTAGTAGGTTGGGACTTAAATATAGGTCTTCAAATGCCAAATTCTGTATTTTTCCACTAAAGGAAAAAGATTTAATGAAGAGCAGAAAACTTAAAGAGGCATCTATTTAATTTATGCAATAATTGTTTCCAGAGCACAGGTTATATCCCTGACAACATCCTGGGTACTAATTTAAAGGAAAAAAAAAAAAACAAAAAACTCTGCCCTTAAGGTGTTCATCACTTAGAGGGAAGACAGAGAAAAAAGACAGATGCAGAATGAGAGGGGCTATCATCTCAATGGCACAGATACTATATGAGTATGAGGAAGGACCTGCTTAGCATGGAGTAGGAAGAGATTGCAGTTTTGGTGGTTTGCAACTGGTGTGGAAAGACAGATTTGCTAGAAAAGTGACATATGAATTGAATCTTGAAGATATGTGGAGATGGCAAAAGGACAGAGCTTGTGCAAAGACTTGGAGGCTTAGAGCACATAGTGTTGGGGAGGTGTGCGATGCCTGACGTGGTAAAAGCACAAGGTAAAAAGATGGGGCTGAAGAGTAAATCCAGGATCTGATGGTCCAGGGTAAGGAACTGGGACTTTAACCTGAAGGAAGGGAATGACAAGCTCAGATTTGCACTTCAACAGTCACACTTTGGAAGCAGTCTAGAGGATGAATTGGAGGGGACTGAAATTAGAGGTTCAGATACTGTGCACATGAGTGGCTTCTTGCAATAGTCATGATAGAAAGCATGGCGTGGAGATGTACAGGATGCATGGAGGGGTAGATGGAATCAAGAGTTAGTCAAAGGTGGAGTCATCAGGGCTTTGAGACTCTTTGGATGCAGGAGTAAGGGAAGAAAAATGCCTAGAATGATTCCCAGATTTCTGACTCGGGCAGCCAAGGAATTTAGTGGAAGTAGAAAATATGGTGATGGGACAAAGGAGGGATCATGTGGGAATGTTGAGATGTGCTCTGCACATGCTGTGTTTGAGATGGCTGTTGAAAACCCAAGTGGAGATATGTCATAGGAAGTTAGACAGATGTGTTTGGAGGCAGAAAGTAGTCTGGATTGGTGATGGAGATTTAGAAATCATCAATGTATAACTGGTGCTTAACAATAATAATAGTTCCCAATATTGGTTGACTACCATGTGTTAGGCATTAATATTTCTGAACATACCTAATGTTTTATTGTCTCATTTAATCAACCCAAGAAAATTTTATGGAGGACATTATTTTCCTTATTTTATGGGTTCAAAGAGTTTGTGAAATTAGCATGGAAGTCACAAGGGTGGATAAATTAGGAAGATTATGTAGAATCAAAAAGAAAATACAGAGAACAGATTGGTGGTTGCCAGAGGAGAGGGGATGGATGAAATGGATGATGGGGATCAAAAGGTACAAACTTCCGGTTATGAGCTAAGTAAGTCCTGGGGATGTAGTGTTCAGCATAATGATGATAGTTTATAATACTCTATTGTATATTTGAAAGTTGCTAAGAGAATAGTTCTCATTATGAGAAAAAAGTTTGTAATTATGTTTGGTGATGGATGTTAACTAGACTTACCATGACGATTGTTTCACAATATAAACATGTCAAATCATTAGGTTATAAACCTAATACTAATATAATGTTATATGTAGATTATATTTCCATTAGAAAAGAAGATAATATACAGCTCAGAATGCTAAGGAATAACCTGAACAAATATTTATTGAATGTCTATTATGTGCCAGGCACTATTTTAAATGTAAGAAAATTTTCCTAAATCAAAGTGAACAAATCCATTACTTAGGAAAAAAAAGCCCCAATTTTTGAAAAATTTGAAAACATTTCTTTAACTATGTTTTAAAGATACACCTGGTGAGAATTCAGAGTGTAAGTTTGTGTTTACCTATCCCAAATTATTAGTAGGATTTTTGAAGAGCAAGATGGTGTTACAAAAATAATGACAAGGTGTTTTTTTTTTTTAATAAGGAAAAGAAATAGAAAGATTTTATATTTATGTCAGATGTGAAAGCTCTGGGGGAAGGTTTGCAGAGGATGGGGACACAGGGCTTGGTGTTTGCTCTTCGACTTTACTCTTCGTTAACTATGTAATCCACTGAATAAATACTCAATGGGGCATTAGTGTAAGAATGAGATGTACCTATACATTGAGGGTAGATACCATTAGAACCTAACTCTGAATCATATATAATCTTGCATGGCATTCAGTATGGATTTCTTGATTCCCAATAACAGTAGATATCACTTGTTGAGGTGCCAATATTCAGTACAAGATCCAATACCAAGAATGGTACAATCATGATTTCTTTCGTCAGTCTAATGTCAGAGGTTCTCAGCTTCATGTCAGTCTTCTAAGATTGTTCTCATTTATTATAAGGAACTTGAGTCTCATAAAGGTTGAAATCATATACCTAAAGTCATATAACTAATACATGGAGTCTAAAGAAATGATGATCCAATTCCATCATATAGCCTCTCCAAGATAAAACCCTCATTGGGCAGGTCAAAGAAAGCCCTTCACAACTTAACCTGAAATTATTTGCTGTTTGCCCATACCTTACGCTCTTCAGCCAAAGGACTCTCGATATGTGCCTATGATCCTCCTCCACTCACACAGACATTTTTGCCGTCCTCTTCCCCATCATGCTCATCATTCTCAAACATGAAAGATCATAGGCAAAGCAAGGCTGAGTCAAAAGTAGGTGATAAACAGACATGGTTGAGTTTCTGACAAACTTACAGTCTAAGAAGCTAAACAGTTACTCAGATTGTCCATTTGTATCTCTGTGCAGTTAACAGGCCTAACCCTGTGCAAACCACATATGAAGAAAGTGTGTCATAACACGGACGCTGAGGGGAAAAGTGAACTTAGAGGAAATGACTGAGCTTACTCAGCTAGGAAATCAGTCAATTCTTCTAATTAGTTGATATAAAAGTTTTCACGGAAAAGATGGAATTTCAGGAAACGTATGCTAATTTCGTATTTCACTGTATGAATCATCGTGCCTGGCTTCCATGGGATTTGTATGCAAATAATATACTAGCTTAAAAAACAAAACAAAACACAATGGTCATTCATGGTTTCCTCAGGGTATTAAGTCTACCACTCTGGTTTCCACGATATTCACTCAAATGAGTTATCTGGATTATAATATTTCAGAAATATATTGAATGAAATCAAATTCCTCTGGTCCAATACAAAACGTTTGAATTTTAGTATCTGCAAAGTTTCTATTGAACAGTGTGACAGTTTCCTTTGTCTTTTATTTAGTAGAGAAAACATAGTTTAGATGGAATATATTATCATGGGAAATATTATCCATTAAGATAATTAAGACGGTAAGATTTTCCTGAAGCCAGTGCCTTTCCTCTAAATTACTAAAGGAACTTTGCAAATATTTATGATCTAGAGAACAATGTATGTTACACATCTAGCTTTACTACTACAGATTAAATTAATGTAAAAAGTTCATATAAAGTCTAAACTAGCTCTGTCCACTTTTCACCACAACCAGCTTGACATTTTATTTTTAATCTTTAGCTACTTGTTTTTGAATTAATTTGACTTAATGCTTAGGGCATTTTCCTGTATTCCATTAGAAGGAGAAAACAGAACTCAAAATACAACCCAAACCAATAAAGCAATGAAATATTTTCCTGGACTCACACTTAATCATTCTGTGATTATAAAGTTGTTTCTAATATTATACATGTACATAAATGTAGCTATAGATATGGCTATATAATATACTATTTTTGTATGGCTACATAAAATTACTTTGAGAATTAAGTGATATAAAATACTAAGCATAACAATAATAGCAGCAATTATAATCATCATTATACTTACTTTTATTGTCATTATTATATTTCCTTATCTGAAGACTGATTTTTAGCAAATTTTTTTTACAGATGAGAAAACAGCAAATTCACTCATCAAGATAATGCTTATGCTTCTTGGTTCATTGTAATTATTTGCTGATTTTAACTGAAATGTTAAATTCATTACCGTCTTTAATAATGTGCTTCAATTTCGCAAGTATGGGTGAATTTCATTTTCTAGTAACTCCTAGCAGGAACTTACTCAATATGTTCATACGTAACTGCTGTCATCATGACAAAGGAGCTATCTTCAAAATTAAGAAATTATTGTTCTCCATAATATATCTACGCCAGGACCCTAATTATTAACAATTCTTGATCTTTTATTACATTCATCCTTATTAGTTACTGGCTCCAAATAACAGATTCAAATATAATAAAACAGCAAATCCATTAGTCATTTGTACTAAGATTGCTAATGCAAAATCACTTAAACATATAACTCTTTCTACATTTTTTATTTCTGAATCTCTAAAACTGTTTTTCTATTTTAACTGATTGTGCTACATAATTTCTTGGCAAGTTGGTGACAGAATTAATGTTATGAACTGAATTAATTAATAGATCTCCGTTCCTGGGCAAGTTCTCTACTTAGATACATTGGCTAAAACAGTAAGTGAGGATGATTTGAATAATTTTCCAAGAAGTTAAAATCCAACAAAATATGATCATCTAGAGGCCCTTCAGGTAACATTTCAAGGCAGAATTTACAGCAGTATGTTCTCTCCAGAATGACGTAAGTGATTGACAAGATATTGTTTTAGACTACAGCAAAGCAGGGATAAGATCATTCCAATTCATCCAAAATATTTAACCCCGAGGGGCTGTTCCGAAGAACTGCAATGACCAAATCCTCTCTGCACAAAGGACAGGGAGTGGTGCTGTGTAGATGGGTTCTTCCTGGGAAAGTCATCTAGTTAAAACGAAAGGAAATAAACCATGTTACAACTTGCATGTGCTTTCATCAGAGTTTCCAAGTAAGAGAGACTTGGCTTCCAGACAGCTGAATGAGATTAAGGCTTTAAGCAGATGACCTGAATGATTTTCGCTGAAGGGCTTCACATCTACACGTTTTCAATGCCTTATTTTAAAGAATTAATGGCAACGTGCTTTTGGAATTTAAACAATAATAGCAACAAAAACCTCTCAATCTTTGCTCCCATTGAGTTATATTTTAGAAATAATTGTAAAAAGGCTGAATATCTCCGTATTTGGTAATGTTATATGTTACCAAAATTACATTATTGTTCACTGATGATTGGATATGATTCTGAACTAATTTTTGCAGACAGGAGCAATAATGAGGAAAGAGAAGAACATGGTGTATACAGTTATACAAGCAAGAAGATTATGAATTCATAAATTGTCACATTGGAACATTCTGTTGCTCTAACTTCTCTATTAAGATGGTAGTGCTCTACAGAAAAAAATGTTTTTCCTAAGACACACGTGATGCAACGGCACTTCTCAATAGAAAAATGAGCAGGTAAATTAAATATGCAAACACATGAAAGAGGAGACTATACTGGAAGCTCAAAATCTTGCAATCCAAAAAGGCTGTCAGACAGAATCCTTAAGTGGAATTGCTGCTTGTTGAAACCGTGTGTGTGCTGACGTCACAGATTCTGGTCATTGGGATTTGATTCCAGGAAAATATCCTATTACATCAGCTATTTAGCTACGTCTACAACCCACCCTGACCCTACTAAATCCACTGTTTTCTCGTTTTGAACCTAGAAAAGGCTCTGAAGAATGGTGGGGCTCACTGAAATACTGATGCCTTGCTCCCCAGTCTGCAACTGAGAAAATTACTTACATTTGACAGAAATATATTTCAAGTACATTTCAAAAAAAAAAAACCCATTTTCAAATGCAGTCTTTTCCATTCACCCTCTGTGTCACACGTACATTAAATCAGCGGTTACCTGGGCTTGCCTCATTCTTATCTGTCTGCCTAACCCACAGGTACCCATCTTTCAATACTCAGCTGAGATATCAACCCCTTGGGTAATTCTTTTCTAATAGCCCTGATTTGGTTAACTGCATCTTCTACTTACTTTAACGTAACACTCTAGTGCTGTCTGCGTTGTGGTTATCATTTATTTGCCTGTTTCTACTCTAGTCTGCACGCCTACTCAGGACAGCGATTTCCATTCATCTCTTTCTCTCTAGCACCCAAGGGGCCTGAAAACACACAGATGTATGAATCCTGAAAGGTGTAAAGCTGGGTATTATCATTGATGTTAAGGCTACTTTTTAAGAATAAAAATATTAAAAATGATTTTGAATACTGAAGTCAGTAGAAAAATAATCATGCAATATTTTTTAACACTTGGAAAATCCCTAGGAAAACAAGCTTATTCACACACTTTGTAAGGTACTTTTTCTACAAAAGAAAAAGAATCAAAGCATGAACTCATGTCCTTAGAAAGAGTTGATTTGCCATGAGTACCTACAAGGAAGGTGTGCTTTGAAAGGTGGTTTTAATCCATGAAGTGAGAAGGATTTTGTCATGAAAAGGGTAAGTGCCCAATTAGATGATACCAGTCTGAGCAAAATATTCCCTGGGGGTAGGTTCCAATCTGAGTACTGAAAAATCTGCTGTTTTATTTTCTCATAACCAAAGCTTGTGAAAAACAATTTTAAAACAAAGATATGCTGTGACAGGCTTGGAGAGGCAGTGCTACTCAGTGGAAGCAGCTCAGTCTTAGAGGTAGACCACTTTGGATTCAAATCTCAGCTCCATCCTTTAGTGCCTGAACTTATAAAAGGTATTATTATTATTATTTTTTAGTTCCTACATTTCTTCATCTGTAAAGTGGGGGAAATTGTACCTACGTTACAGAGCAGAAAAACCCCACAAGACAAAAAACCACCAAAACACATTCAGGGCTTGATATGTAGTGTATCTTCAATAAATATTATTTATTATTATTTTACTTCAGCCCACTTGTTCTGTTAATTACCATTAAGAATCTCGGCACACATCTTAAATCCTCTTTCAAATCTCAGTGTGAGAAGTGAAGTTAAAATTACACACATCTGATTAGAAGGTCTGTTATAAGACTTAAAGTTAATAGGACACCATATCAGTATAAAGTCATAAGACCAAAGTATTATCAAATAGTAACATGGAAAAATATTTTTCAAACTCAAAGCATAGAGGAAGATAATAGGCAAAGACAGAGGTCCAGGGAAGGCACAAAGTTGTCATTACGGGGTTATTTACTATTCATTCCTTTTCTTGGAACATAGATAACTAATCATTACAAATTAAAAGAAAGCCACATTTAACAGTGCTTTTCAAAATAACTGAGTTTGCATGCCACAAAATAGCATATATCAGTCACTCCCCAGACATCAAAGCTTCTATCCAGTAACTAGTTATCTTGTCCGTCCTGTTGGAAATCCAGCTTATATTGCTTTAACCAATAATCCCAGGAATTTTTTTCTTATTTTTGCTAATGGATAGAGGTAGATTTGCTGCCTCCTATGTCTTTGGTTCTGAATCTTATCTGAAAAATGTGCTTATAAAATCAAAGCTTGGTCATTCTGTCTCAGGCACATTATAAGAAACACAAAGACCATGTCCAAAGGGCATCTGGGATTCTTAGGGAGATAAAGCTCAGGATTGTAAAATTTGATGTCAGAGGACCCCTCTCTGGGGGGCCAGCTCAAGCACTGACCCATGACCCTGTTGTGCCACAACCACAAAGTCCCCTAACTTCTCTCTTACTTTTCCCTTTGAAAAATAATGAAAATAATAGCTGTTTTACATGGAAATTTACTACTGAACAGATGCTTTCACATCCAGTGTTTGATTTTCTCTCTCCATCTCCCTCAGAGACAGGGAGAGCGAGGACTATTTCCACCTCACATTTTCTAGATGAGGCCTTAGGATTTGTCCAAGTGACACCTGTAAAATTTAAGAGACAAAACGTTAGCCTCAATTCCATCTGAGCTAGATCCTGAGACCTTTGCTTTGATGACCAACAGCTTCCGAAGTGTGTTCCACCAAACAATAGCTTCACGTGATGCCACAGGACAGAGAGTTACAGGGTCAAAGAGGGTAGAAACCAGTGTATTAAAGAAAACTCAACTGTTTACTGCATCCTTGAATCTGGTAGTGTGTGTTGTCAATAGGAAAGAAGGAGAATGTACCATATTCCCAAAACTTACGTGACCAGGATTGTCTACCACAAGTCAGACAAGCTGAATCCTTTCAGGGGAAACTGCCTTATATGACGCTTATTGAAGAGCATAATGGATGTTTAATAGTTCAACATTCTGATTTAGCCCCTGGCTCTCTTCTGAGAAGCCAGCTGCCATATTATATCCCCAAACCTCGCTGACAAAGGAGGATGAGGCACCGACCTTTTGGTCCAGGTGTCCTGATGAGTTCCTACTTTCATAGCCAAAGTCCTCCCAAAATGGAGAAATTTGTTTCAATTTTTTAAATATTATAAGTTGGAGAAAATAAGCTATGGTTTTGAACACGTGCAGCATTTAAAAAGCTGTCTTGCTTTAGACTTTAGTACAGAAGTTAAAATAAGCCATCTATTATGTTTTTGAGTTGTACTGAATCTGTTCAGGGAGCTTTTGGGGGCATTTTGGAAAAGAGGGATGGATGCTACCATGTGGAAATAATAGTGTTTTTGGACAAAAAATTAAAGGAATATTGTTTTGTGTTATGTGCACTCATTCCCAGGGGACCTATACAGGAAAAGAAAAAAGAAAACCTTCCCACCACTGGTGAAACAAATGAAAGATTCTGTTTTCACTGGCTTGCAAAATAATCCCCCAAATATTTAGCAATAGCATTTTTATTTCTCTCATTTCAGATGGTTCATGGAGATAAAAGACTTAATTTACAAGTGGGAAATAGCCATATATACAATTTCAACCATCCAAATTGAAAACTGGTAGCATCTCATGTTTTAAATTAATAACATTGCTGCCACTCACACCAGCTCATATGGAATTGATGCTAGTCAATGTGCTATAATCTCATTCCAAATAGAGAAAAGGCTGCAGAGACAGATGCAGTAGATATGTTCCTGTGGTTGTGGTGTTTACCTAAAATAACAGAAATCCAAAGCTGGTGTAAAGGAACCATGAATATAAGGATATACTTGTATTCTAAAAAATAAAATTTTCCTAAGGGGAAAAGGTGGAGAGGGATAAATTAGGGGTTGGGGTTTAAGAGACCCACATTACTATATATAAAATAGATAAACAACAAGGAACTCCTGTATAGCACAGGGAACTATATTCAACTTCTTGTAATAACATTATGGAAGATAATCTGAAGAGAAAAAATAAATATGTATAACTGAATCACTTTGCTGTACACCTGAAACTATGTAAATCAACTACACTTCAATAAAATTTTTTTTAAAAAAGTGAGCAAAAGAAAAAAAATTCTGTTCCCTACTTCCAAGATTTTGACATTTATAGGTTTACTTGATATTTTTAGTGAAATTGCTGAGAAACCAAACAAAACAAAAATACTCTTTAGTCTGAAAAAAGCAGAGGTCGAGAAGGGATCTGTAAAACCTACAAAATCATCTAAACTATGGAGGAAAACAATACAGATTTGTTTACAAAATCTGATTTACTAGAATGAGGAAAATAACCTGTAAAATTCAAGATACAGAAACTTAGCTCAAACAAGAATAAACTGTTTTACAGCAAGAGTAGTGTGTATATACATATATATACACACACACACACACATATATATGATACTTGTTATCCTCAAAAGATAGTTTAGACTGAAATATAAGTCACTTCCAGAATAATTAGCTATAATTCATGGATGACAGATCAGATCCATCATGTACTTCTGAGAGAAATCAGAATACTTGTGGTTTATCTAGAATCTTTTGAGGTCATGATGATAGTGGGAAAGCACCTCCCATAAAACATTCCTGACCCGGCCTGGCATTAATTTTATTTTTAAATTTTAATGTTCATACTTGGAGGAGAGCTTTTGGTCTGTTTTCAACTAGTTTTGCTGCTGGATGGTTGGACAGTCTTGTGTTTTGCTCAATTCTGGGCTACCTGAGGTCCTTCTACTGTCTGTACACACACTGGGTTGGAGACAGTTACCCATGTTCCTGGAGACAGCTGACCTCAGCTAAGAAACCGTAACTCAGCTTCTTACTCATCACGCTGGGGCTAAAGAGAACAATGCATGACAGAGAGATACGCTGTTCACTCCTGTCCATGGATCATGACAAGAGCTTGGAGAAGCCATTTGTTTGATGTTAGCCTGTTTATTTACTGATATTAGCCTAGTTTGCAAGACATTTCCTAGAGACTAGAAACACCTGAAGCTTGGAAGAGAGACAATGAACTTGTGTAACAAGAGGCAAGATAAATGACTTCTCTCCTGAAGACATCTGAATTGCTTGAGAGTGTGTTTTCTCCAAAAAGTTGGTATTTGCCTTGGACTCGCTTTATCACGATAAATAATAATTGTTCTTTTTTTGGCTACAGTACACTCTTGACTGGACGGTAAATACCAGCTTTTAAGATGGAAACCACCATGGCAATACACGCGAGTGGTGTTTCTCATGCGATTGGTTCTGCAGTCCGATGCCCTTGACGGCTGGCCTGGGAAAGCAGCGAGGCGACTGTTCACTCCCCCACTCTATTTATACACAGCTATTGAAAGTTAGAGGCTTTCTCTGGGGCTTGGCCTCTTAATTGAAGTGCGAAACACAATTCCCACTCAGATGTCACTTGAAGTAAGGAAACCGTATTCATATCCTGTGAGCCAATGTGGATTTTTCCACTCATGCCCATTTAAATGTCTCAGTTCCTGAACGCAAGAATGGGGGGGATGTCAGGGGCTTAGCATTTCCAGGATTCGGGATGGGGGAATCCTGTGAGTGCTGTCCCATGACTTGAGGAAATTTATCTATTCTGAGAAACTCATAGTTATTTATCCCTCGAATAATTACTCATTTCTAATTTGAGAAAGAGTCATTTGGAAGACAAGAGTCTTGCTGCAGTGATTCATTTCTTTCTTTCATGGGGATTAAGCGCACTACTGGACAAAGTACAATGTAAGTCACATCATTTTACACTACAAATGAGAGCAATATGAGATATTAAGGAATGGACATTTTCCAAAGCCTAATTCTGCTTTGTGTCAACAGCAGAATTAACTTTAAGGGTGTACTCCCCCCCCCTTCTCTTTCTTTTCTTAAGTATCTCCAATTTTAATGCCATGTGCAAGGGGCTCTCAGAAATAGAACCAGTACAGAAAACATGTGGTAAAAACTCCTGTTTCTAATCCCACAGAGGACACTTATGTGGTGGTCCTTTGAGGTTGGCCTTTGTACCAATTGTGGGAACAAGACTTCAGAACAGGGACTGTCGCTAAGTCAAGAGGCTCAGGCCACCTGCGTGCATGAACACACATGCAACATGGTGACCAGGTAGAACCCAAGCACTCAATTGGCAGAGGCAAACACAGCTTTATGAAAAGATGAGTAAGTTCATGAGACTAAAGTGTGTGTGTGTAACTCTGGGGAAAAGAATGATTGGAAACTAGATGACAGATGAGGAATAAAATACAGAGAGCAACAAGAAAATAGGAAGATGTAAATGTAAATACAACGGTGTAGAATTAATAGAAGACAAACGCCTTCCATGACCACAGTTTGTTTTCCTAGAGCTCAGTGCACTTTATAAACCTTTTTGATTATTGGCAAGAAAATTTTAGGAGTTAAATAGACAGAATTATTATAGTCCTTTTATAACCAAGAGTAGCTTGCATTGGTTTAGGAAGAAGAAATCTTTTGAGGATGGTAGTGGTTAGGTGGATATTAGAGATAAAGATTTTTGTCCTGGTCCTATCATTAGACAAGTCACATGACCTCTCTGGCCCTCAGTCTACCCATCTGTAAAATGAGTTAATGGATTCTAAAGTTCCTTCCATTGCTGAGATAATCAACACAAAACTACTACTTTTAAAGAGCATTTTGGACCTTTCTTCATATAAACATGAATGTTCCCCTACTCTTCTGATTCACTAACTTCTATATAGTGCCTTCAGAAAATAACTGAAAGATTTCTGTTCCTTTTCAAAAAGTTGGGCCTTCATTTAAAAGGCAAAATCTTCTCAAAATGAAGTAAACAGAAGTATTTGGATTTGGGATTACCAATTAGTATGATGGCTGTTAACTTATGCTTCAGTTATTGGTTTCCAAAATTTTGCACTTATACCTAATTCCCTTGGATTACTGTATTTTTTCCTGCTCATTAAAAATAATTTGTTATCTCTTCTTGGGTTACAGAAGGCAGGAAGGATTGGAAATTTTAGGATGTCTGTTGTTAGTATTTTACATGCCATTATTCTATCTCTCTTAAGCCAGATCAAGATGATAAAGCAATTGACAGCACTTTCTTTTGGCATATGTGTAGGGCTGAGGGCTACTTTAGTCCAAAACATAAACACACAGGCCTGTACACTTCCTAACCCCTCTTTCCTTTGCTAAAGACAGAGCCTCACACAAGTCTACACTTCTTTATGTTTCCTCACCTCTGATCAATTCCTCACCCTACATCAAGCTGACTTCTGATCCCACCCTCCCAGTGGAACTCTCCTTGCCAGTATACTCGCCTCATTCGCTCTCCACAGCAATGAACACCATGTTTTCCTTCCTGAAAATTCTCCCTACCCTAAGATCCCACGACACCAATCTCTTCTGTTGCTTATTTTCTCTACGTCTTGGTCATCTGTTAGAATTCCTCATTGTCTGCCAGCTCTTACATGACTATGTTTACCAGGCCTGTGTCCTTGACCCTCTTTTTTCCTTACATGCTCTTACTGAGTGATTTCCCTCTCACAACTTTTATCTCAAGTCTAGATCTCTTCTCTGAAGCTCCAGGCCAATGTTTCCAGTTGCCTTCCAGAATTCTCTACCCACAGGCATCTTTTTACATGCAAACATTTAGAATCCAACTCTTTATCTTCCACCCAAACCTACTTCTCTTCCCATAATTTCTCTCTTGGCAAATGTCTCACCATCTACTCAATCATCCAACTTAATCTGGAAGCATCCTCTCATTCCTCTCTTCTGATCAATTACCCGGCCCACCCTTTCCTCTCTGTTTCATTATCAAGGTTCAGGACTTGGTCATTTCTCCCTTGAATTACTGTAAAGGTCTATTCCAGTCTGTTCTTTCTGATCAGTTTTCCAATATGCAACCAGAAAGATTTTTCTAAGAAAAAAAAAATCGTATCTAACAAAGTCATCCCACCCCTTCCCTCCCAATGCTGCAAACCTTTTTGTTTCACTTCATGTTGAAATCTAAACTCTTTGTCCTGACTTGCTAGTACACCTCTTTCTTATTGTCTCTCCAGTTGGTTTTCCAGCTCACACATACCCTCTGCTCTGCCAGCTTGGATTCACTGTAGTTTCATGAACCAGCCATGCCCTTCCAACAACTGTATTGGACGCATACTCTTCACTGACTGTGGAGTGTCTTCTCCCCAGCTTGGCAGGGTGCATAGGGGTTGCCAACTTGTCTTTTACCTGCTTGAAGAGGATGGGCTGAAGAGGAGGCCTGGGTCTTATATCTCTCACTCAAGTGCTCCTAGCAGTTCTGAATAAAACAAAACTCAGTACATAAGCTGAGCTCTAATTTTTAAATTTCACCCTGCTTGTAGAAGTTATTTCAAACTTGCTATATGATTAAAGCACGCTTTATTTCGTCTTCTGCTGTTAGTTTTGTTAATTTCTATACTTAACAGGTTCTTTTCTGATAGAAACAAATGAAATGTTTCTTCCTAGGCCCAATTCCTAACCGACACACTTAAATTGTCTGTCAGTGGTCATCTACACTCTCTTCTACAGGATCCCAACCACTGACTGTGAATCGTTCAGATTTTTTCTTTACCATTCTGACCATAGTATAAAAACTTAGCTGCTTGCTAATCAAACCAAGGAAAAGACAGGTTATAAACCGTCAAACAGAATAAAAAAATGTCTTTGTGAAGATTTCGTTCCAAGAGAATTAACATTTTAAGTTCTTCTGCTTTTCTTGATAACTGATATTGTGCCTCGACTTATTTTGTGGATAATGAACAAAACCTCCCACACATGACTGTTTCTGCTCACTCACTTGCCTGGCTCCCCCTCTCTCTGTGAGCGCCACAAGGGAGGCACCATGTCTGTCTTTTCAACACTGTACCTCCAGCACCAAGCCTTACCCACAGTTGGCTCTTAAAAAACATTTTTTAATGAATGTTGAAATCTCTAGTTTTTGTTTTATCTTCTTAAAGCCTGATACTTACAAGCATACAAGACAAAGTTAATCTGCCAAAGATGAGAGAAAATGTCACACAAGGTCACAAAACTTGTACTGGGCCAACTCTTTATCATGAAATGCCAAAAAGTAATTTTTTCCACCAATATTATGTCATTCAAAGCTTAACTCTTATACACAGCTTGTTGAAAGTTTTGCAATTCAAAGTAAGCTTTTGGTCAGTCATAGCCAGTTTGCTAAATGAACCTAGGACGAGTTTAGTACTGATTAAACTTGGCAAGTATCTTTATGGAAAGCAAAGCACAACAAAGTGATTTCCATTTCTAAGTCTAAGTCAGGGAAGCAAAAGACAAACTTCTCAAGAATGACTCCACATATAACCACACAAACTCTGGGTTCAGAAGTATCCCCTAACCCAAACAGATTTTTCAACAAGAAACTTTCCCAGTATTATAAGTTTTCCTACTGCAGTTTCTTCATTAGTGATCATTCATCAGGAAGTCATACCACATCAAGGGATGCCCATAATAGACTCAATATTCTCCATTTAATATCATTTAGGCAAGCCATTGTCTTCACATTCATGGTTGTTCAAAAAGAAGAGAGTCTTTTTCAATATGTGCATCTGGTTAGGAGAGAATAGGATAAACCCCAAGTTACAAAAAGGGACATTTTTGTTTCCTGATTCAGCACAAGGAGAGCCAGAATCTGCAAGTCCTGAGTTTCCCCTGGTGTGGGACCCCAGAGTCCAAACCCTGATACAGACATGGGTATTGCAAAACCAGAATGATATATCCTGTTAAGGTAGCAATGCTCGGAACGGTCAGAATAAATTCGATCTTGCTGGGAAATGTCCTTTTGTTTTGTAATAAAGCTGGAATGACTTCCCAACCAAGATGCTTCCAATGAAGAAAAACATGGACTTGCCAGTTTTCCAAACGCAGGAAGAACACAAGTCAGACAATGTTTATACAAACGAATCCAGTGAACAGGGGGCTCTGTGAACAATAAACATTTATTTTATTCTGCATGTTTAATATGGGAAAAGAATACGTTGAAAGTTGGCCAAATATGGTCAGTATTAGTCTCTGACGAGTTCCTGAGTCTTGTGTTGAGAATGTTCTCCAACATTTTTTTCTATTCTATTCCAAAATGGACTAATAGTAGGCAAACAGAAAAAAGTGAGGGAAAACTAAAATGGCATAAAAATCCACACTTACTGTGAAACTTACGTGATGCCATTCCCTTTTCCTAATTCTGCTGTCTAAATTCTAATCTCAAACGTCAATTGCTCTCAAGACTCACCTAGATGTCACCTCCAGCACTTCATATGCTCAGATACGTACCCATATTCTGCCTTATATGACTGTCACATGTGTACTCACACTTCTGAGCTCCAGGAAGATGTCCTTAGTTACCTCTGCAACACCTCAAATCATTCCTTATCAATGGAATCCAACTTTCCAAATCCCTTATATTTTTCAAATTTGTGAGCATTTGATCATACAATAACTGGCATAAATCATACTAAACTTCTATAAATAATGAAGCTTATGCTGAATATAGAAACTTAGTAATATTTAGTAATATTGTTAATGTAAAGTGATTTACATAAACAAACATAATTAACATGAAAATGGCGCAAATTATTTTTTCTTTTTATCTTGTTGGTTCCCAGTGTCTATAATAAGCATTTCTGCTGCTGATCTTTCCTGCTACCATGTACTATTTAACTGTCATGGTCATTTTCATACATTGTAATTCTTACATAAGTTTAGTGTCTTCCCCATAACATCTGGGTGGGGTTCCCCTTACTATGAATCCCTCTGCTGTCACTACTCTAAGTATTTTATTCAAGCCTCATTTTTTATTTGGTTTGTCCTTTGATTCCAAATACCTAATGACTCCTATCCTTTAATTCAGTGGTAAATAGTTGAGTTTTAAAGAACTTAAGGCAAAAGAAACTGGGGCCCTTGCATGATAGAGGTGGCAGAGGGGACTGTTTGATGACCATTCTGAAACAGGAGGCCCAGGTAAGTGGTGATGTCACAAAGAAAGGGAAATGGAAAGGAGTTAAGAAGAGGAACACTAGACCCCCAGGAGCAGATATAATAAGGGCTAAAATTATGAGAGTCTTGCTGGTGGAAGACGTGTCATAATCTGTATACCTTTGGCCATCACATTTGCTGGAGTCCCAGCTGGAGGAGGGACTAAAGCACAGCTACAAGAGCAGGTATTGGGAGACAGAGCCTGCCAGCAGTGGGGCCATCCCCTGAGAAGGGTGGCCGTGGAGTAAACTCAGACCTGCGGCAGGTTAGAACCAGTGGCTGAAAGTCAGGTTTAGTAATTAGGAAGGGCAAGGCTGCGGAAGTCTCTGGGTGGGGGCTGTGCTTATTTTCCAGCAATGATATAGTCAGATTCAAGGAGGTCTTTCTGTATTTAGAGGGACCCTCCTGAATGGCCGAAGGTTCAGAGATCTTTAGTCACAACACAGGACTGAAGTGCAAATTAGAAACCAGAATACACCTCCAACCACACAAGGTAAGGGGCTGTGTTAGAAGGTGAGGGAGGGGACTGTGATGCAATGCACACACACGAGCAGCCAGATACACCATAAACCCACTGGGAAGAGGAAACTGGTGCCAGCCCCAGCCCCCACAGGGCGGACGGAGTTCTGAGTTTTCTTTCGCTCCAGTTAATGGGCAGGACTATGATTATAGGACCATTTGTACCTGTGTTGCATGACTCAGGAACAGGCAGGTATAAATATAGGAAAGGAAGGTAGGAGGAGTTTGATCTAGACTTTAGACAGTCCTATTGTCCCCAAGAGCCTGAAGTGCTGGCAAACTCCAATGTCCTATTCATGTCATGTTTCTGCTCTACAGAAGCTTTCCTCAAATTCGCTACACACAGTGGGCACTTGAGAAGAGATCGCCATTTCTACCACCACCATTATTGTCACTACTGTTACTATTTCCTCCAGAGGATCACCTCAGCAGCTGCATGGGAACCTTTCAGCTCACTTAAAATGTCATCCACCTGCTCACAACTGATTGACATTGTTTTTTTTTTTTAAAGGGATTTCACCATAAAATTAGACACAACTTTCTAAACAGCACATAATTTAGAGGCTTAGCAAAATCCTGTGAATATTTAAAGTATAAATGGGTTGGGTCAGTTCAGATGCTTTTGGCTGGAAATAGGAGAAAATCAATCTCCGACTGGCTTAAACAATAAGGGGAACTGTTTGGCTCATGTGATAAGAAGTCCATAGGGAGAACTGACTTCAGGTGTGGCTTGGTCAAGTGCCTCAATGATATCACTAAGGAATGGCATTTCTTTCTTCCCTTCTTTCTTGCCTTTTGAGGTTGGCTTCTGTCTGAGGCAAGCCTGCCAGAGTTGCTAGGCTACAAACATATTTATTTATGTGCAGCAGGGAAGAGAATATCTTGCCTCAGCATTCTAGAAAATGTCTGGCACTTTCCTGTGAATGGATCATTTTCAGGACCTGCCCACTCAGGAACCAATCATTTTGTTGATTGGCTAAGAGGTCATGTGCTTGACCCTGGATCCTGGGGTAATGCCTGTTTTCCCAGAACCATATGAATTCTAAAATGGAAATTGGAGCTATTGGGAAGGAGGAAGGAGGACGGAGGAAGGGAAGAACGGATACTGAAACCTATCAATAAGGGTCCTAAGATGCAAACAAGAAATCAACTCTTGTTAAGGAAAGGAACGGATTAAAAGGCACTAAGTAGCTCAACAAACTATCAGAAAAGCTGGCAAACCAAGCTGGGAAAAGTGCACATACTAATTTGCTGAGGCACATCAACAAAATACCGTAAACTTGCGGCTTGGACAAAACAAAACAAACAAGAAACCCTTCTTGTCTCAAAGTTCTTGAGGCTAGAAGTCTGAAATAAAGGTGTCAGAAGGGCTGGTTCCTTCTGAGGGCTGTGAGTGTGAACTGGTTCCATGCCTCCCTCCCAGCTTCTGGTGGTTTGCTGGTAATCTGTGGAGTTCCTTGGCTTGTAGATGAACCACCCTGATGTCTGCCTTCATGCTCACACCATGTTCTCTGTGTGTGCACGCCTGTCTCTGTGTCCAAATTTCCCCTATTTATAAGGACACAGTCATATTGAATAGGACCCATCCTAATGACCCTACCTTAACCTGATCATCTGCAAAGTCTCATTCACAGGTATGGGGGGTTAGGCGTCAAGATCTTTTAGGGGACCCAATTCAACTGATAACAGTGCAAAATTCAACTCACACCACGGCCATCAGATGGTTAGGTACCACTGTGGCACCTCAGCCACCAGATACTTGATGCTGCTTCTGTTGGCTCTGCTGGCCCCTGAAGCTGTCTCTGCCTCACAGCGTCCCTGCCTCATGTCAGCTCCTTGACATCAGGGTGTGGAGGGAGAGAGAATCGGGCCCCTTCCCCCTCCCTTACCCTCCCCCAAGATTCACAAAATTCCATGTTTTCCCAACACAGGAAAGTCTTCAGTTGCTGGGCAGCCAAAACTGAAAACTAGACACTACAGGTGGCAACCAACAAACCACCATGCAGCAAAGGTGGATTCTTTCCTGTTTTTGTATAAGGACAGGATTGGGGAAGAGGTATGTACTGGGTTCTAAAGGGACCCAGAAATCTGATTCTGATAGAGTGAAAAGCAGCAGAAATAGTAAGCTGGAAAGCCAAAGACAAACTTCTGTGATGCAGTTTGTCCTTGAGGTGAATCCGTTTATCTTCCTCTACCTGCAGAGGCAAAGAAGCTGTGTTTGGTGGTTCTTTGATGCTGAGTGGGGCACAGGAGCAGGCATGCTCAGGGGTGAGGGTCTCTGCTGATGGCACCGCAGAGGAGGAGCAGAGCCCAGTCAGTCCTGGTGCCTGCACATGGGAAACTCACGGGACATCTTGATTACCAGAGTCTACCCCTGATCCATGCGCTTTTGAAACAGCAATAAGAAGCCTGTGTCTCTGAGATAAGCGTACTCCACGATGGGCTGACTTTCATGTCCTAATACGACTATGAGTCATTTCCTTGTGATAACTCTTTATGTGTCCACCTACCTCACTTATAAGGTTGTCACTTTCTGGAAGTTAGAGGATATCTCGTTTACCATAGTGTTTTCAGTGCCTAGGATGGTATCTGGCACATTTGGATGCCCAGCGAATGTTGGATGAATTAGCAGATGGATGAATCAAAAACATTGTGCATGTCTTGATTTTGAGGGTGAGGCAGGGACAGGAGATGTTATTAAGTAACTTTAAAGGCTTTCAGTTTGAGAAGGAGGTTTCCTCAGAGCAGTTCTACTATGATCCATGACTGTGCCTTATTTTCATCACAACCACGGTACGTAGTAAAATAGTGGTCAACAAACAGAGGTCGATGGGTATGCACTTGCTCTTCCAGAAATGCAGGGCTTACTGGGACCTGTGTTTGCATCTCATCAGAGGTTTCCTAACATTGAGGGATTTACAGTTACTTCTGTTCCTTCTCCAATGAGAAACCCTAGAAACTAGCAGAGATTTTGCCAACAGAGTCTCCCAAATTAAACCTCCAACAGAAATTTTACCAACAGATTTTGCCAACTTATACCTTCCTAACGTGACCTTGAACAAAGTTTTCACTATATCCTTTCCAGATTGTTATTTATTGGTATGTTTTTTTAACTCAGATCCTGGAAGTCAAATAAATAATAACAACAACAACAAAGAAATAAAGTGATTTAAAATCTGAAGTGAGAAGAGAATTTGAAATGTTTTAGTTTATGTTGTATTTGACTCTGAAAATGCATTAGCTGAGCCTTTTGAATTTGATTTCCCTCATAGTTCTAGAAGCAAACAAGAATTAATTTCAAACAAAAATCTGCCTTATTTGTATAATACAAGTTTGAACTTAGTTAGAAAAAACATGTTTTTTAAATTAAATTTCCTTTGAAAAACAAAGGCTTAAGTTACGGGGGAGATGTTTTGGAAAACTTGAAGTTTCAAGAAACAAAACTTGAAGGAAAATAAAAATGGTTTTAGGGCTTTCTGAAAATTCCCTAATACTGCTCTGCCCCCTTCCCCCCACGCATAATAGGAACTGCTCTAAACCCTAGCATGGAAATGGACCCTCTTTGGCAGTGCCAATAAAGCGTTAATTCTCTTTTTATTATTATGTTGATACCTCTCTTCTCTGTTTATAATTTTCAGTTAAGATGCCAGTGACTTGATACCGCAAGATCTAAGAGTTCAGCTATTTACTTCTCAGCATAGAGCAAGTGCATTTGAGTGGCCAGTAAGAAGTATACAAACTGAATACACCCACCCTTTGTTATCCTCCATTAGTCATAGGAAATGCTTTTATATTTGAAAAACAAAATACCTGATCTGCAGTTTTTCCAAAAACTGTATTTTAAAATGTTTATTTAGCCAGCGCATTACTAAGTGCTAACTACGTATATGGCGTCCTGTTAGGCACATGCCCAAGGAGAAAGAGTTTTAAAAGATAGTCCTATACATCCCTTTACTCATATATTACCTCAGACCCAGCTCCTAGGTGTCTAGAATAATTTTCTACTTCATTTTTGTGAAAGTGTCTTGTATCACAGCTATGATTATTCTATTCTAAAAATCTTCCATTCATCAGTGTCAGTGCATAAATGTTCTGCCTATGTTACCACAGCAGCCTTTAATCAACAGACCCGCCACATCCTCACTAGCTTATATTAATCACTTATCTTTCTTAATATTAAGTCTCATGACAGTCTGGGGGAGGGGCAGTAAACTCAGTTTGGCCAGGAAGGTAACAGAACCTCTGAAATAAAAAAATAACAGGAAGTGGCAGGTCTTTAGCAAACTGGGGAGTACGTGCTCTGTCTAAAGACATTTAAGTTCATTGAACATCATGATCCTAGCTTGATAGAATATAGCTGTTGAGTAGCTTTCGTCTGAGGATTCTTATTTTCTTTCTTAACATTTTGGACAATAAGACAATATAGACCGCCCTCCTTTTAAAACACAAACACAAAGATTGGTGGTCAGTTGCTTCCTCCTGACTATGGTAAAAATAAGTACGACAAAATGTTTGCTGATGAGAGTGCTGTTAACTAAGAATAAAAATGCTAATAGCTGAAAAGCGGTTTTCATTAGCAGACTGACCTGTCGGGGCCATTTAGCATACTGAATTCCCAGGAACTCTTGTGATTGTAATAAACAATAAATGAAAGAGCAATACAAAGTAATTGAGAGCCCCTGTGGGTAAATTGTTGCTCTGTGTACTTACTAAGACTCGTTAGACACGGTGTTTATTTTCTATAGTGTTGACTCCAAATTTAACCCAAAGCCCTTCAAATTGTTATCCCTCCAATTCAGCCCAAATTCAGAAGAAACGCTCAATTTACCACCACAGAGAAGGAGTCAATCTTGAAAGAATAATGGGAAAGAACACCAGCTGCTTTAAACAAATCTTACAAACACAATTTAGCACAGACACAGAACAGGAAGAGAAAATAAAGACTGACTAATCGCCAGCGGACCAGCGTGTGCCTCGAAGCCTTCAATCTGGAAATTATTAATTCCTATTTTTTTCTCTCACCTCCCCAAAGGTTCAGTGAGTACACTGATGTCTGGAGTAAAATCTGCACAAGATGCATTTTCACTACAGCATCTGGTTCTCGGGGAACACCATTCCTGCTTTCTTGCTGCCTGTAACCTTTCGTCTGAAGTATTGTTCTGGCAGCCAAAGATGTGTCTGAATTACTTTGTGTTTTCAGGCATCCCACTTTCTCTTTGCTCATAAAATCTGCAACCTGATGGTGGGGATGTTTGAAATATGTTTCCTGAGTCCATACGTTTGGAGGGAGGGTAATGAAACGATTCACTTTAGATCCACCCATATTTCAGTTCTCATCCCACCCAGAGATTGGGGTTTCCTTTTGTCAAACGGTCTGTAGCTAAAACCACAAACCCTCTGGTAATCAGTGAAACTGTGTCTTTGTCCAATGAATGAGGTAGCTATTAGCGCTCTGTTCTTCTGTGAAAGTAACACAAAATGAAGCAAATATAAAAAGGAAAGCCCACAGAGTTTTTAAGAGCAGAAGCACTCAAGTTTGACAAATACTTTAGACTTAATGACACTTTTATTGGCATCAAACCTAGATGCTCTGATATATTAAAAAACATCGTTTAAAGCAGTCATTATAAGAAGAGTATGAAGAGTCCAAAATACGTATCTCACAAATAAACCTCTTGCTTTACTGAACCAGCACTAAATATGTCACATAATATGAATAAGATAAAACCACAATCAGTGGTCTTCCTCCTCCAAGCGGAGGTGACTTCTCAAAATGGCATGGCCTAGTTACACCATTTTCAGTGTTAAGGATCATGTGGAAGAGGGCAGCCACAATGATTAACGTTTTCCAAAGAATGCTCTGTAAATCCTTGTAGCAACAATTTCTCTATTTCAATTCTAGGCTGTGGGGAGGGTTACTGATGGTTCAGTATTTATTTTTTATTCTCAATTGGTTCATTCCATTTTTTTCAAATATAGAGCATTTAGGAAACATCCTATAGCAATTTAATGAAAGTAGCTAGATCCATCAGCTTCACACTGATTAATAATGTGAACCTGGATATTTAATTAGCCTTTATGACTCTTTAAATGACAAAGTACTTTTCTAACCATTTGAGGGAACCCTAAGTTAAGGTGTATGTTCTCAGAGGGAGAATCTGATCTGCATAATACTGTGCACATCCATCCTCTTGATAAACCACTAAGAGTAGTGTGGTGAGGCAGATATCTGTGAGTGATGCTTGTTATAGATAAATATTAAGCTAAAATTTATCTTCAAAGGCTTGTATGTTAAGCAGCTATTCAAGAAAAACAACTGCATTGACTTTTTTTTTTTTTTTTTTTTGCATTGACTTTAAAAAGATTACATCTCTCAAAGCACTTTAGCAAACCAGGAGATAATACTCTATTAAAATTAAAAAAAACCTCACTCCATCTTTGATGATAAGATTGAGAACCTTCAAATGTCAATTTTACTCAGTCATTTTATGAAATGATTAGAGCAAAGCAGCAGGTTAGGCTTAACTTCATGAGTAGCTAATGCTTGTCCAGCGCTTTCACTTAGCCCATGTGAACGCCATGCACGTAAAGGAACATGGGCTCAAAAATTTAAGTGATGTCCTTTAAGGTTGTTGAGAATAATGGATGGAAATGGGATTGAAATCCCTATGTTCTGAGTCCAAAGCTTAGGGGATGGTCTTTGGAACAGTGGTTTCAATGACCCACAAAAGAAATAGATACACAGTTATTCATATTCAAATTGTTTTACAAATTAATGCTTATCCTCATTATATGCAAGCCACTTCTGTTTTAAAGTTGTGTGTGTGTATTCAAGCTGGTTACCACCTACATCTAAATTGCTTTCCCAACCAGTGGATCACAATTCACAAATGGGCTATGACCACACTGAAAAGCTATGCCACAGGGTCGTTCATTGCAGGGCTGTCTCATGCAGCCTATGCAGTTGTGAAGGGCTCCATGTTCAGAGGTGGCTCTTGTTTTAATGCTCTCGGGTTGTCATCTGAAACTCTTAATGCTAATTTAATCTTTGAAATCATATTTTGGAAGTGAAGTCCAATGACCCCAATGGAGCATGAACTTGAGGAGAGAGAGGTGCAATCTGTACGTCTGCTGGTCCTTGCTCCTCATTCACATACATCATTCACGATGCCCTGTGGGCCCAGAGTTCTGGTAAATCCACATTGGGCGGGAATTCAGTGAGACTCAAAGTGAGTACTTGGTAAGTGTGCTATGTTCATGACTGAGTAAGCGGGGGTGCTGACAGCCTGGAGAGGCCATGCTTTCAATCTAAACCTGAACGTGCTTCAAATGAGAATCAAGGCAGTGACATTCTAAGAAATACAAATTACTGAGTAGTCTTATCATATCCTTTCTTACTCATATCACTTCCCTGTATTGGCCAACCACTTATGCTGAAAATGACGACATAGAAGGAAAAGAAAAGACAGGGCAATCCAGAGTGCCTTTTCCTCTCAGTCTGTCCTTAATCATCACTGGGGCAGAGAATGAGTGTCGGTAGAAAGTATTGTCAAGAAATGTAATAGAAATAGATGATTTAGTTTTGTGTAGTATATCCGATGTTCTGGTAAGAGTGAAATACATAAGCATGGATTACTTATGAAATACAAATTGTGTAATTTTGGTGAGTCTGCATATGAGTTAAATGCTATTATATTTGCATTTAAAACTGTCATTGCACAGAAGAAAGAAGAATGACAAAATTCACACAATTTAAAATTTCTTTTCTTAGAACGTTAAATAGCAAACAAAAAACCACAAGTCGAGAGAGTGAGAGATCACCAAAGAAATCAAAAAGCTTTATAGTACTTTTTATGGCACAGTTTTCCTGGTTTTTGAATATGGGGTCTGGCATTTTCAGTTTGCTCTGGGACCTGCAAATTATGTAGCTGGATACAGTGGTCTGAATGGTGGGCCCCCCTGCTCCCAAATGGTATGTCTATGTCCTAGTCTCTGGAACCTGTGACTATTACCTTATATGGCAAATGAATAAATATCATCTTATTGGCAAAAGAGTAAATGTTACCAATTATGGCAAAAGATGTGATTAAGTTAAGGATCTTGAGAGGAGGAGTCCATGCTGGACCATCCAGGTGGGCTCTCAGTCCCGAAATGCAATCAATCCTTATAAGACAGATACACAGAGATAAGAAGGAGGCAGTGGGACCATAGATTGGGATGATGTAGCCAAAGCCAAGGAGTGCCTGGGGCCACAAGAAGCTGGAAGACAAATGGATCAGACACCTTAATTTTAGGCTTCTTGTTTCCAGAACAGTGAGAGAAGAAATGTCTGTTGCTGTAAGCCATCCAGTTTGTGGTCATTCACTCGCCCTAGGAAACTAACACCCTGACTGTTTCATTAAACTTCTTTTCTCAGATAAGACATGTGGACCTTGCCCTAGAGGAGCCTGGAGGTCTCTTTCTTCTCTAGATGTGGTAGCTCTTTATTATGCTCCACCATGAGGGATGTTTCTAATAATTTCACACATGAGTTTCCCCCCTTCTCTTGGCTGTGGGTTCTAAACTCCTTGAGAATAAAGAGACTGTCTCAGTGCCCACACCCCCAGACCATCCTGAACAATGCTAGTGTCATAGAAAATCCTCAGTGCATCCCTATTGATTGACCACAGGCTTGAAATACTGATGAGGTTTTAATTTTATTTTTATTTTATTCTATTTAACACTTAGAGGACTTATGCTAGGGAACTAATCTCTCATCCCTACATGAAACAGAGAAAACTTAAAATTTAATCTCAGACAGATATGTTTTATTTTTACAAAGTGGCTGTTATACAGAAGCCTAGAAGTGATTTAAATCCAAAATGTCTAATAACCTTATTTTTGCTCTTAAAGAAGGCCAGTCCCAGGTAGCATGTGCACCAGAGCCCTTTCTTCTGCTGTGTCCGATACTGTTGCTCTGATTACAGGTGGTGGAATTTAACACACATAGGGGAGGTATTTTGGACAAGGGCTTTTCCACATTCTTTGAATCACAACTTGGAATGGAGAGTGTACACAACTTGGAACGGAGTGCACAGTAGACACGATATACAAGTCTTGTTTAAAGTATACATGGACATTAATTTTAATTGTGTGGAATTCAATTTTTAAAAAAATTTTGGACGATGGTCTAAATTAAATTTAGTTCAGCAAGTATTTATTGAATGTCTTTTTTGGGAGACACCCTTACTAATCAGTTGTGGGGTGTACAGAAATGAGTAAGACGCAGTTCCTATCCCGAAGTGACTGACTCTCTGGTAGAGTCAAGCAATTACATAAGTAACTTCAATCTGGTAACTAGGTCTATTAAGATACACACACACACGTACATGTACACATACACGCCAAAAGTGTGCCAAGGAAGAAGATTAATTCTGAGAGGAATGATTGGGGATGGCTTCATTAGAGATTATGATATTTGGGCCACATCTCCATGAATGGAAATTTTGTCACTAGCCAAACAATTTTAGGGGAAGGGTATTTGGGGAAAAGACCTCACATAAGCCGAGAGAATTTAAGCATTGTGGTCTCTACATGGCCCTACTAGTATTTTGATGTTTCTAGGAGCTGTGTGGAAGGGGAAGACGTGGTAGGAGACGTGACTTAAAAAGGTGTTCGAATGCAATCACTCAGAGCCTTAAGCACTGGGCTAAGAAGAGCAGGCTTTATCCTGCAGGATGTGAGAAATGTTACAGGTTTGTGAGCAAAGGAAACATGTAACCCAACCTTTGTGACATGGTAATGAGGTGTGGGTTGAAGAGATAAGGGTTTAGTTGTAAAGGGAGCTATTACAGAGATCTAATGAAGAGATTACGACAGCATGGATTTGGAAGGTAGCTTGGGAAATAGAAGGAGAGATAAAGTTGTTTGAGAGATAATTAAAAAGTAGAGTCAACAAGATTTAGTGACTGATGAGATATGAGTGTAGAATGGCGTTAAAGATAAGTCCAATAAAAGTGTCCGGGGAGCAGGGAGGTTTAAATGAAGTATGCAGGAAACATAGGAGAAGGTGCAGTTCTGGAAAAAAGCTCTTCAGTAGAGTGTACGTTTAGGACATGGTGATTTGGAATTCCCAGTAAGGATTTAGAATTAGAGCTCAGGAGAGGTAAAACTTGGAGTCTCAGTGTGGAGACTGTGCTTGAAGCCACAGGAGAAGGGGCGAGTCCAGGAAGAAAGTACAGAATCAGAGGAAAGGAAGGGAAAAAAGGGAGAGGGGTTTCATGGTAGTAAATTGACCCTGGCATCCCTGCACCACAATATCCCTGAAATCCAGAGGAAAACAATCTTTTTCTTTAGTCAGGTTTTTAAAATAAAAATTTATGTAGTAATATTCCCCTGTTAATGCGTACAGTCCTATGAGTTTCAGTGGTTACATACAGTTGTGCACCCATCACCAGAATCAAGATCTAGAACATTTCCATTCCTCTTCAAAAATTCCCGTATGCCCTTTAGTAGTTAACATCTCCCCCAACCCCAGCCCCTGGGAAACAACTAGTCAGTTTTCTAACCCTGTATTTTCATTTTTCCAGAATGTCCTATGGATGGAATTATACTAACATGTAACCTTCTGAGTTTGGCTTCCTTTACTAAAGCGTAATGCACTTGAGATTCACTCAAGTTGTTATGAGCATCAGTAGTTCATTCCTTTGAGTGGTGAGCAGCATTCTCTTTGTGATATCGCACAGTTTGTTTATCCATTCACCAGCTGATGTACAACTGGGTTGCTCCCAGTTTGTTGATTATGAATGAAACTACTATAAACATTTGCATACAGATTTTTATGGAAGCATAGTTTTCTTTTTTGGGGGGGTGGGGTTAATACTTAAGAGTAGGACTGCTGGATAGTTTGGCAGGTGTATATTTATAAGAAACTGCCAAGTTGTTTTCCAAAGTGGCTGTACCATTTTGCATTTTCGCCGGTAGTGAATGAGAATTCTATTGCTCTGCATGCTTGTCAGCACTTGGTCTTGTCATTGTATTATTATTATTATCCATTAGGTGTGGGTGATATCCTTGTGGTTAATTTTTTGGGGTGTGTTGGAATATGTGCACTTATCTGGGAAAAGGGTCCAAACACCATCAGATTCTCAAGGGTCCATGAACTTGAAAGTAAAGAATCATCAAATTACATGTTAGAGAATGAAGAGGAGTCAGAAGAGCACACTGAGAAGACTGAAGAAGGGTTTTAGAATGGAGGGTCTGCAGTGCCAAGGGGAGAAGGAAGCCTGTAATGTGAACTAAGAAAAGGACGCCGTGCTCAGCAAGGGAAGATTCCTGCTGGTCTTTGAGATGCTGTTTCAGGGAGTAGAAGGGAGGAGAGGTGGAAAATAGGAGTGCGCTGGTTTAAAGCAGAAATGAAAGGAAGAAAACAGAGGCAGCATGTGCAGACCATTTCTCTAAATATGAGCATCAAGGACAATCCAAGCTAATCCCCGTTGCTAGAAAAGTCACTTACAGGGGGCCCTTGAGGAGGTAATTTTGATATCAATGAGCAATGTTACTGGTAGTAAATATCTGTTTAAAAAACGTGGTTCTTCAACGTGCACTTGATTTTACTGGCATTTACTTGCATAAGTTTTCCCAAGAAGTAAATTCACTCTACCACTGATGCCACTAACTTGGCTGGAAGGAACTTTTGGGCACATAGAGTGTTATTGTGGCTGAAAGAGCTTTCCCCAGGTTCATGTCCAAGGGTTTTACGACATGCAAGAGTGTGCTGTCAGGGAATTTTACAAGTCCGCTGACGCGTGCTGCAGCGCCACAATCATTACCCTTTCCCGACTGCGTGCTGCTGAGTACAGCCTCGGCTCATCTATCTGGGCATTTTCCCCCAGACACAGAAAAGATGAGTACGCTGAAATAAGAAGGAAATCAACATGTGGTCAGTCAGGATTCACCACTATACTTTCCGTCGCTGCTCAGATTACGAGAAAAGTTGTGGAAGGAGAAGGGGACAAAGGTTTAGTAAAACTTAGACATCTGCGTTTAGAGAACAGTCTTCTTAGTCATGAGGTATGATTTGAATATTAAAATGACCCATTCCTGAGTCTGTCTCTTTCTCTTTGAGCACACTGAAGAAACTAGGAAGCAGAAAACACATAAATTGCACTCTCCCTTACCATCTCAACTCAATTTCTCTCTTTCTCTTTCTTATACACATACCCCCTGCCTACACGTGTTGATTCATGCTAGCTCAATGTTCAGTCCTCCAATATTCTTGTCTGCAGCTGGGCCAGGCAGACCATGGCATTAGGGCTGTGAGTAGCTCGTCCTCCTCTATTTCACCTCTAAGGGGACTAGGATAATAATATCACATTCATGCCGTTAGAAGACTGGAGAGCTCACCTAATGCCTACTTCCTCCCCTTGACTTGTCTTAGATTCTAGATTCACAATTCCCACTAGAATTCTTTACATGTCCATGCTGTACCTTAGACCAGATCACAAAACTGGTTATTGCAACAACTGTGGTCCTATAGAAAGAACATAGGATGTGGAATTAAAAGAGCTGGGTTTGAAATATTAGCCATGCCACTAGGACCAAGGTCCTAATTCTTCCGGTCTCAGGATTTTCATCAACGAGATGGAAACAAATAGCTGCTAATTCATACTTCATCTTGTACTGGGCATTCAAACAATGTCGTGAAAGTTCATGTGAACTCTGGAGATTCGACAGTTACTGGGCTTCACTATTTGCCGTTATCACTCTGACAAACTGACAGTCTTGGCTTTACTCTGACTCCTCCTCCTCCTCCTCGGAAGCTGCCACCAGAACAGCTCTTACCTAGAAAGCCTAGCCCCCTTTCTTCCTTGCCATGCCTTCCTCCCATCTTCTGGAAATAGACTTAAAGTCACATTGCAAGCTGTACTTACTAACGTAGACATCTTTACAGCAGATGCCTTACCGTATTTGCTGGGATGTGTGGTTCACACTTTTCTTTCCTCCACTTTATCATTATGAGTAAAGGATCATCTTTTTAAAATAGCCCCACCCCTGCACCATTTACTACTCCTTTCCCTATGGCACCAGTTTTAGCCAGTTGGTGGGATGTCCTTGAATGGAGAATTTAGGGAAACATTAGTGGAAGTAAACCCCCCCAACCCTGGCCAGGAGGAGGTGAATCACAGTTCCAGCTTCCTGATACACTCAGAGCAGGCAGTTATTCTCCTGAGCTGGGCACTCCAAAAACATTCAACCATTTGCTCAACCATTTTCTAATAATGTTCCATCTGGATTTACCTGATATTGAATTAAGGCGTTAAAAAAAAAAAAGCTTATGCGAAGGAAAGCTCTTATCATTGCAGGATTTTAGACAAAGCACTACACAGACTGGTGGAAGCAGAAAACTTGTCAAGGTGCATGATAGATAAGATAAGTTAGCTTATGAGAAGCCAGGACCTAAGATAATGTCAACACAAGTCATGTTTTTTTCTTGCAGAATTGGAGCTACAAACTGCCCTTTGCCTGTAAGAATATATCCCACTCATATTAATGTGAATGGTATGCTTGGGCCAAGGACAAATGTAACCCCTTAGGATTTCAAAACTGGGTGAAGACTTTGAAATAATGGTTGAAGAACTGGTCTATGTTGATTATCACATGACTTAGAGACTATGATCTCTTCTTGCTTCAAAGTTCCCTGGAGGATTGATGTGGGTTATGTTTGTGTTCTCTGATCTGCACTATGTCAAAAAAAATGTTAAAAGTAGAATGAAGATAGAGTGATTATACGCAAAAAATTCTGTTACTTTTGCCTTTTATTAGACAAAATTTGGTGTATTTCTTTTTTTAAAACCATGATTTGATAAACCGTATTTGTATGCACAAACTGTATTTGTATGCAGAGTCCAGTAGATAAAAAACATTGGTAAATATGTATGATTTTGACTTTTGTGAGTGCCGAGCCTGCTGCATGACACTCACTTGCTCACTTGGCCTTTCTCCCTGATGTTTGTGCTATCTCTAATCCCAGTTGGAGGGCAAGAGTGAACAGGCCCCTAAAAGAAGGTCTAGACAGATGGAATAAATTCTAACTTCTCTCAAATCTTTAAAAATTTCCTTTTCCCATTTTATCTATTTATAAAGTCTCCAAATTTCTCTGGGATTAGCTTAGCACTGGCAGAATCAGTACCAGCCCATGGAACCTCTTAGAGACATGACATTCTAGTCCGAGGATTTAGAAAGGCAAACTGAACCTAGACAGGTGAGCAAGTTGGCTTTTTCTTGGTTATCTATGTTGGGAAGACTTTTATTTTGGATATTTGGTTACTTTTTAATTAAAATGGTGATTTACTTTATCTGCTTACACTCACCTTCCAAAAGAAAGGTGCCCAGGGTTTTCAGCTTCACAGCTGAATCATTCTGCAGCAACTTCATTCACCAGTCAAGCTTATTTTGAGCGTTGTTAGCCAGCTTGGTGGTCACCATGGAGCTGTGATGTTAAATCCCTACCACCCCAACAGGCAAAGCCTCTCTGGCTTTGCCAGAAAACAACAGGCTATTGAATGAAAAATGAATGAATGTCATCATAGAACCTGCTTTCTTAGAAGCCAAGTATCAGGTATAAAACTTAGATCAGAAAACACTATAAGTTATAACACTCCCTCACTCCATACACAAAAATATACTCAAAATGGCTTAAAGACTTAAATATAAGACAAGACACAATAAATCTCCTAGAAGAAAACATAGGCAAAACATTCTCGGATATAAATCTTAGCAACTTTCTCCTAGGGCAGTCTACCCAGGCAACGGAAATAAGAGCAAAAATAAACAAGTGGGACCTGATTAAACTTATAAGCTTTTGCACAGCAAAGGAAACCACAATCAAAACAAAATGACAACCTACAGAATGGGAGAAAATATTTGCAAATGAAGCAACTGACAAAGGCCTAATTTCCAGAATATATAAACAGCTCATACAACTTAATAACAAAAAAGCAAACAATCCAATCCAAAAATGGGCAGAGGACCTAAACAAGCAATTCTCCAATGAAGACATACAAATAGCCAACAGGCATGTGAAAAAATGCTCAATATCACTAATTATCAGAGAAATGAAAATCAAAGCTACAATGAGGTATCACCTCACACCAGTCAGAATGGCCATTATTCAAATGTCCACGAATGATAAAAGCTGGAGAGGGTGTGGAGAAAAGGGAATCTTTCTACACTGTTGATGGGCATGTAGTTTGGTGCTGCCATTATGGAAAACAGTATGGAGATTCTCAAAAAACTAAAAATAGACTTACCGTATGATCCAGCAATCCCACTTCTGGGTATATATCCGGAGGGAAGCCAGAAAGAGAAAGAAAAATACCACATGATATCACTGATATCACTCATATGTGGAATCTAAAAAAAAAAAAAAAAAAAAAAGAACACTATGAACTCAACTACAAAACAGAAACAGACTTGCAGACATGATAAACAATCTTATGGTTACCAGGGAAAGGGGGTGGGAAGGGATAAATTTGGGAGTTTGAGATTTACAAATGTTAGCCACTATATATAAAAATAGATTTTAAAAAAGTTTCTTCTGTATAGCACAGGGAACCATGTTCAATATCTTGTAATAACCTTTAATAAAAAATATGAAAATGAATATATGTATGTATATGCATGACTGGGACATTGTGTTGTACACCAGAAATCGACATATTGTAATTGACTATACTTCAATAAACAATAAATCAATAAAAAAAAGAAAACACTATGTATCAGCAATGAAAATAAATACTGTAGGCCATGCATATTCATCTGTATGGGATTAGCTCTATTGAATGAGCCCAAGGCACTTTTCGAAGCTCAGCATAATATGCAAAATCAGTTTCTAGAAAAGCTGATTCATGGGTAAACATATACACAGAGCTATGAAATGGTTAATACACAGTTATCAACAACTCAGGGCAGTCATTTATGGTATGTTTCATGAATGCCAAATAGAAGGAAAAAGTTCACTTTTAAAACCATTAGCCCAATGATAAGATCTTTGAGAATTTCGTCCAAAGCACCATTCCTGGCCTATTGAGAGTCTCTTAATGTTTGTGGGAGATAACCTCTTGACTTTCTTTTTCTGCAATATGCCTTGTCTGGTGAACATGGAGTTCAGCAGAAAAAGATAGCACCTTCCCTCCAGTGGACTTTGACAAACGACAAGTTCTGAATCTACTGGAACCATTTTATTCTCATCCTAAGAAATCTAAGAGTCAGCATGTTCTTTTAGTTAAATCACTCACTTTTTAATTTTTGCTTAACCTTTGTCATAGCATCATGTTTTTCGGCCAGTGGCAGTTTTAGCAAAGATTACAGTATTATAAGGTTAAAATTAATAATGATTTTAATCTTGTGTGGATTTGTGAAGTTCAGTTAACAATGAATACAGTTGAGCTTCGAATAACATGGATGGGTTGGTGGGGATTAGGGGTGCCAAACCTTCGTGCAGTCGAAAACCTGCATATGACTTGTAGTTTGCCTGCCATATGGGCAGCTCTTCAGTATCTGCAGTTGGGCATCCAGGGAGTTAACTTATAAGGCTTGCACAGTACTTCAGTACTGTATTTATTTTTAAAAATCCATGTATAAGTGGAACTGCGAAGTTCAAACCCTTGTTGTTCAAGGGCCAAATGTATAAATGACTTTGTGATCTGGAGGTGGGGGAGGCAGTTTTCACATGTGAAGCTAAAATCCCGCAGCTCCCACGGGAGCAGCACATTGAACACATCGGGCAGCCTGTGGCATACATGGTGGAACGTGGGCACTGCACTGACCACCAATCAGTATTCAAATCCCGACACTGCCCCTTTCTGGCTGAGTTTACCTTTGACAAATGACTCAGTTTTGTTGAATTCCATTTTCTCATCTATTAAAGCAGAGCCATGATTCCTATTTCACTGAGCTGTCCTGATGACCAATGAGATAATGTGGGAAACACAGTGCTGGATACACAGTTAGTGCTCAACATGAGCTGGTTTTCCGATCTCTCTGTCTTAAGTCCATGAAAGGGGCTTCAATTATCAGAAGTTCATGATTATCATATGGTTTCAAGTACACACTGATCCTGGACCAAAAGCTTTGAGAACAGCATGAGAATAAAGTTCAAATTTCCAATTTAAAATGGGCTAATTACTTATGTTAACATGATTGTGAAAACACAATTTCATGGGAACAAAAGTCACTTTAGAAGGTGACTCTTTCTGGAATCGCATTTCTATTGCTGAGAGAGTCAACCCTTTTAGGCCTTTCACTTCTGTCTAACCAAATAGCTGGGGATATTTGCTTCATAATTTCTTCTGCCACAGCAAACCTATCGTTGACAGGAGAAATATCAGCTTCCTCAATCCCTGAACCCTTCCTTTCCTCACTGAAGTGAGATTCATTTGTGTCATGGAGATTGAAGAAGAAAGACAGGTGTACAGAGAAAGTAGTGGTATTACTATCAGCCGTGACAAGTGATAAACATTTATTAAGCTATATGCCAAATACTTTGCAAACATCTCTTTTAATCCCCATGACATCCTTATGAAGAAAGGAATACTATCAACTTCATTTACAGATGAAGAAATTAAGGCAAAAAGAGGTTAACTAACTTGTCCAAAGACATATCTCTAGGAATATCGAGGTGAGAATTTAAAAGCAGGTCATCTGATAGCAGCACTATTTACAATAGCCAAGACATGGAAACAACCTAAGTGTCCATCGACAGATGACTGGATAAAGAAGTTGTGGTATATTTACAAAATGGAATACTACTCAGCCATAAAAAATAATAAAATGATGCCATTTGCAGCAACATGGATGGACCTGGAGACTATCACTCTAAGCCAGAAAGGGAAAGAAAAATACCATATGATATCACTTATATGTGGAATCTAAAAACACACACACACACAAACTTATTTATAGAACAGAAACAGACTCACAGGCATAGAAAACAAACTTATAGTTACTGGGGGGGAAGGGGGTGGGAAGGGATAAATTGGGAGTTCAAGATTAGCAGATACTAACTACTATATGTAAAATAGATAAACAAGTTTATACTGTATAGCACCAGGAACTATAGTCCATATCTAGTAGTAACATGTGAAAAAGAATATGGAAATGAATATGTACATATGTTCATGTATGAGTGAAGCATTGTGCTGTACACCAGAAATTGACACAACACAGTAAACTGACTATACTTCAATAAAAAAAAATTATCTATATGTCTATATCTATATAGACATATAGATATAAAAGTAGGTCATCTGAATGCAGAACCACAATCTGTAAACCACCACACTGTTGGGAGCCTGACAGCTGTGAATCAAGATAAGGAACAGCTACAGGGGGTGGGGCTGGGGCTGGGGCTGGGGCTGGGGCTCACCAACATGCTTGCCTAGTGGGCCATCTCCCAGCAGGGATGTCCCTGTTGTGGTGAGGTTCCCTGGGGATCCTCATTATCCTTTAAGGAAAGTGAAGGTGGCTATCATATCTACATCTATTACTACATAAATAAAAAGAATAGGATTTGGGAGGGTGATATTTGCAAATATCTGTTTATCCCAGTAAGACTGAAAGGCACGTAGGAATCCCTAGGACCTGACTCATGACGTAATAATGGTTAACTGTATTAAATATGAAATAAATGGTATGTGTGGAATCTCTGTTGCTTTTCCTGGTTAGGTGGGGAATCTTTGCCTTACTTTGAATCATCTCCTTTGATCACATGTAAAAACAAACAATATGATTAAAAAATGGGCAGAGGATCTGAATAAACATTTTTCCAAAGATACACAGATGCCAACATGAAAAAATTGCTCAACATCATTAATCATCAGGGAAATGCAGATCAAAACCACAATGAGGTATCACCCCACACCTGTCAGAACAAATATTATTAAAAAGACAAGAACTAGCAAGGATTAACAAGGACGTGGAGAAAAGGGAACACTTGTACAATGTTGGTGGGAATCTAAATTGGTGCAGCTACTATAAAAAACAGTATGGCAATTCCTCAAAAAGTTTATAATACAACTATCATATGACCCAGCAATTCTACTTCTGGGTATACATCCAAAGGAAATGAAATCACCATCTTAAAGAGATATCTGCACCCCCATGTTCATTACAGCATTATTTATAATAGCCAAAACATGGAAACAATCTAACCTAATTGATAATGAATGAATAAAGAAAGTGTGGTCTAAATATACAATGGAATATTATTCAGTCATAAAAATGAAGGAAATCTTGCCATTTGCGATAATTTGGATGGACCCTGATGACCCTTTTGCAAATGAAATAAGTCAGAAAGAGAAAGACAAATACTGTATGATATCACTGATGTGTAGTATCTAAAAAAAAAAAAAAAATTGAGCTCATTCTCAACAGAGAACAGATTGGTGGTTGCCAAAAGCAAGGCGTTGAGGGTGGGATCAAATGGTATCAACTTTCAGTTAAAGAATAAGTTCATGGGGATGTAATGTACAGCACAGTGAGGAATATAGTTAATAATACCATATTGCCTGTTTTGAAAGTTGCTAAGGGAGTAGATCTTAAAAGTTCTCATAAGAAAAAAATTTTATAACTATCATTGGTGTTTGGATGTCAACTAGACTTATTACAGTGATCACTCTGCAATATATATGAATATCAAATCATTGTTATACACCTGAAACTAATATGTTATATGTCAATTATACCTTAATCAAAAAGAGTCCCAAATAAATGGATAAATGTATAAGCCTGAATTTCATCTACTATAGCCTGGCATATTTCCCTCTGTTTCAAGGTGAATATTGGCTAGTGTGTGGAGAAGTGGGATAGAAGTCTAAATTAGAAACTGAATGGAGACAGAAGAGAGAAAGAGAAATAAACATAGATGTAGGAAAAGAAGGCCGAGGTCACCAGCTGTGTAAAAAACAAATTTCACCAGCTACAACCTTGTCACACCTCCACGAGCCAGGTGTCTGCCCTCTCTGACACGTTCTCCTCTGGGTCTCTCAGGCCTTCACCCCCTCACAGTACTGCTATTACCCAGAGCCCACTCTCATTACACAGTTAATATCCTCTTGTTCATACTGTAATCCTGTGATTGCCTTGGACAACACTTTTCAAGTGGGTCATAGTATGGTCCTTGCTGCAGCACAAGGGAAATATCTTCAGGTTCACACAAACATTATTTAATGATCATCAGTATCTTGACGATTATGACCTCTATTGGTCACCTGGAAACTTCCAGAGGAGGCATAGGTCCTGGTTAAGAGCCTGGGCTTTGGAGTTAGACTCATTGTGAAACCTGGTTGTGCTATTAGCTGTGTACCTTCAACAAGTGACCCGATCCTTCTCTGTAAATTGGGGATGGTAATAGCACCTACTATGCAGAGTGGCTACAACAATCAAGTGGTACTAGGGGTTCTTAACTTTCTGTGCAGGGACCCATTTGACAGTCTGGGGAGGTCCTTGGAAACTCTTCTCAGAACAATATATTTTACACAGAAGATACACTATAAAGCAAACCAAGTATTTTACAGTTTTCCAATATTTTTAAAAACAAATTTGTGATTAGTAATAAGTACATTTAGTAATATCTAAAAGTAGGTCTACTTTTATTTATTTTTTTTTTAACATTTTTTATTGATTTATAATCATTTTACAATGTTGTGTCAAATTCCAGTTTTCAGCACAATTTTTCAGTTATTCATGGACATATACACACTCATTGTCACATTTTTTTCTCTGTGAGTTATCATAACATTTTGTGTATATTTCCCTGTGCTATACAGTGTAGTCTATTCTACAATTTTGAAATCCCAGTCTATCCCTTCCCACCCTCCACCCCCCTGGTAACCACAAGTCTGTATTCTCTGTCTGTGAGTCTATTTCTGTAGGTCCAGAAGGAAATCTACTTCAAGATGACACCTGCACCCCAATGTTCATAGCAGCACTATTTACAATAGCCAAAACATGGAAACAGCCTAAATGTCCATCAACAGGTGACTGGATAAAGAAGAGGTGGTATATTTATACAATGGAATACTACTCAGCCATAAAAACCGACAACATAATGCCATTTGCAGCAACATGGAAGCTCCTGGAGAATGTCATTAAGTGAAGTAAGCCAGAAAGAGAAACTAAAATACCATATGAGATCGCTCATATGTGGAATCTAAAAAACAAAAACAAAAACAAACAAACAAACAAAAACAAAGTGTAAATAAAGGACAGAAATAGACTCACAGACAGAGAATACAGACTTGTGGTTACCAGGGGGGTGGAGGGTGGGAAGGGATAGACTGGGATTTCAAAATTGTAGAATAGACTACACTGTATAGCACAGGGAAATATACACAAAATGTTATGATAACTCACAGAGAAAAAAATGTGACAATGAGTGTGTATATGTCCATGAATAACTGAAAAATTGTGAAAACTGGAATTTGACACAACATTGTAAAATGATTATAAGTCAATAAAAAATGTTAAAATAAATAAATAAATAAATAAAAGTAGGTCTAAAATCAACAGGAAATTTCAAGTTTGTGAAAAGTGTAAATGTAATTTTGATTTAGCTGTAACAACTGCAACGTAATATGAAAATATCTGTGATTTCTACTGCTGACAAAAACAGATATCGCTAATGTCATCAAAGTTTGCTGCTTGCATCTATGCATGACTGGGACATTGCACTGTACAGCAGAGATTGACATGTTGTAATTGACTGTACTTCAACAACAACAACAGCAAAGAAAGCAATGCTAATTTCCAGTCAAAAGTTACTGAAAACAAACACACAAATTTTTTAACCAAGTTCAAAGATCAACCTCAATTCTAGCCTGGACTTTTAGGAGGCAGGGCTCCAGGTAAAGATCTTGGATTGATGTCAGACAGGGCTTAGAACAGTGGGTGGCTCACAGTGAGGGCTCCATAAATTACTCATTACTAAAGGATTTCCTCTTAGGAATTGAAATAATGTCATGCTATTAGGGTGAACCACGTGAAACTGCCAATTTTATAGGTAAAAAATAGTAAATGTTGGCAATTTCAAATGATTCAATCTAATATAATTTAGGAACTCTATAAAGTATCCTATGAAACTCTTTAAATTCTTCAGTTTATACCATGAGGTTGTTTTTTTCCCCTAAGAAAGTATTTACTAGCTTAGTGGGTTTTTAAAAGTATAAACTATTTGGAATTACTTTTGACTATTTCTTTTGGTTCTTACTAGTATTTTTTTGACAGAGACAAATAGACACATTTGGGGGTTATTCTGAGATTTATGATGCTTCTAAACATATATCTTTATCTTTTTAATTAGAGCATTTGTTATGTTTATGATTTACTCATTTCCAATGATTCATTTAGATCTGGACTATCTCCTCCATGCTGCCAGAAAGTTTAGACTTATTAGTTTGGAGGAAGTCGGTGACCTAGCTGCATTTAGGTGTCGCACGTTATTTAGAAAGATATTTTAAATATGCTGCCTCCATCACCCCCAAATGAGTATCTAGTGTATTCACAGAAGTCACATGTCACCCTGGGTAGCACTACAGGGTTCCTGGATTGAAAGAATGGAGGCAAGGGGAGATTTCAGGTACTTAAATGCAAATTCTTACAACAAAAGTGTTATCAACTCAGCTTCACTTCTGTAGCCCCAGTTAGATGGTAGAATCCGAGGGCAGGGATTCTCTCTTGTCCATTACAGCATCCCCAGGACCTAGCTGTGTGGCTGGCACAGAGTAGAGATTCAATAAACATTTGTTGAATAAAAGAATGAAGAGATGAAGAAATACTAGCATCCTTAACTGTTCTTCTCACCTCCTGCTGACAGGTGAGTCAGTGGCTATGATTTCTGGTTTGATTTGCCTTCAACACCCCAATGTTAACTTTGCAGTCTCAGAAATACTGTCAATTCAATAAAACATAATTACATGGGAGGGAAATAATTTTGTGAGCATTAAAAAATAGATTTCTTTTGAAGATTAACACATTCTTTTGTACAGAACACATAGTTAAATTAAGCGTATAAACAAGATTGCTGAAAGTTTGAGTGACTTAAGAAAAGAAAAATCACCTTTCAAGGATTATCAAGCTCTTTAGAGGCATCTGTTTCCATTCAAATAACTGATCATGTTATTAAAAACTGGTAGTTTATATGGAAAATATGCTCACAAAGAAAAATGTATCCTCATAAAAAATACTAAAAACACTTAGCTTACAGGAGGTGCTCAAAAATAATGGTAATTAAATTCATCTGATAAGTAAAAAGTCATCTCAGTTTCCTGTTAAAATTTTTGTTTTTAAATTTGTGACACAACTTGGGCATCCTTTCACATGTTTATTAGCCATGTGTATTTCTTTTCCTCTGAACTCTCTGTCCCTTGCCCATTTTATTAAAAATGGGCTTGTCATATTTTTAATTCATCTATGAAAGCTCAATCTGTTGTCCTGAAAATTGATGTTTTCCCCAGTTTAAGATTTATCTTTTGATATTGTTTGTGTGTGTGCAAGTGTGCTTGTTTTTGCCAAGTCCATGGTAAATATTATTCTGTATTTTCAAAGGTTGTGTTTAGTTCTTTTAAATTTTTTTACATTCACATCTTTGATCCATCTAATTTGGGGTTATGGAACTATGTAGAAATCTAGCCTTGTTATTTCCCAAACAGCCATCTAGGTGTCTCAACCTTTTTATTATAAACCTGTTTTTTTTTCCCGATTGGAAAACCCAATTTTATCAAAGTCACTGTCATAAACTTGTGATTGTTTGAGTTCTTTCCACTGAGCTCTCTATTGTTGCAAACCACAATTACAGTTGGTTAATCCACACTCCCTACTTTCTTTCCCAGAATTTTCTTTGCTATCCTTGCATGTTTATTTTTCAGATAAACTTTAGCCATTTTGCAGATTCCCCTGAACTTGTGATTTTGATTAGGCCAGTGCCTGACACATAGTAAGCCCCATGTAAGTGTGAAGTACATGTGCAATTTTAATAATAATTATGATTACATCAAGAATAATGATAGAGATTAAGAGGCTTCACATCATTGCAATATTGAGTCTTACCCAAGGGAAAATCTGGATAGTCTCCATTTATTTAAACTTTAAAAAAATTTCTCTCAGTACTGGAAATGTTTTTCTAGTCTACTCAATGTCCTCTTGCAACAACCATCTTAAACTTTCCTCATCCTCCCCAAATCTTTCCCAGTGCCTATACACTTTTGTCGGAAAAAAATAGTCATCACCTGGCTTCAGCTCCTTTATGTCCTCCAGCCAAGTTTGTGAGGCTCCCTGCATTGGTATTCCTTCTCCCTTTCTTCACCCATTACAAATGATGCTCACGGTGCTAAATCCAGTGGTCGTTTCCATGCCTTGTCTGACTTGATTTCTCAGCAGAGCATTTACAACAGGGTTTACTATTTCTTTCTAGAAATACTCTTCCCTCTGCTTCCCTAACATCACTCTTGGGTTTTCACTTAAATGTTAAAATTCATCAGCAATTTCCTCTAGGCCACTTTTCTTTCTTTTCATTCTCCCTTCCTGACCATAATGATCAACCTGGACTTTAAATATCATCTATATGCCAAAGATTAAAAAAAACGAAAAAAAAAAACCACCTTTATCCTTGGCCCATACCTCTTTTTCTGTCTTCCAGCTGTAGAGATCCACTTGCTTTCTTGAAATCTCTACTTAGAAGTCTCACTGGCATCTTATCTTAGATTTAAAATTGAACCAAACCATCCCTACCCCGCTTCAGATCTGCACTTCCTCTCATCCTCCGCGCCCGGGAGCACAGCTTCTCCATCCACTGCATTGCCCGTGACAAATTCTGGGTATACTCTGTGGTGTCAACATCTCACATTTGAATCATTACCAAATCTGTCCAGTGTCTTCTGTTTGTTGTTTTTGTTTTTAACATTTTTATTGCAGTATAATTGGCATAAAATATTTTATGCACATATTTAAAGCGTACAACTTGCTATGTTGTGATATATGTGTACATCCATAAAGCCATCATCACAATCAAGATTAGGAAAGTACTTACCACTCTCAGAAGTCTTCTTGTGCCCCTTGGCAGTCTTCCCCTGTCTCCCTTTCCTGTTATATTCCTATTACCAGGCAAGCTCTGGTCTGTTTTCTGTCACTACAGATTAGTGTGCACTTTCTAGAATTTTGTATAAATGCAATCATACAGTCCATGCATTATTTTTGGTCTATCTTCTTTCACTCTGCCTAATTATTTTGAGGTTCATTCATACTGTTGTATCAATAGTTCATTCCTTTTTATTTTTAATTGCCGAGTAGTGTCCCATTAGTATGAGTCACAATTTGTTTATCCATTCACTTTTGATGGGCAAGGTCCAGTATCTTTTGAATCCTCACCTACCCCCATCTTCACAGCCCCCACCCAATTCCAAGGACCCCATCACTAACCTGGACTCCTATGACAGCTTTCTTTTTTCTGCATATTTATGGGGATCTTTTCCAATCAGGCTGTTCTTGCCTAAAAATCAAAGTAATAGTTTAAAAGAGGGAGGGTATAGCTCAGTGGTAGTGGGTTTCAATCCCCAGTACCTCCATTTAAATAAATAAATAAACATAATTACCCTCCCCCCAAAAACCCAAAACAAAAACTTTTAAAAAAACAGATCAAAGTAATAGTTTAAAAGGACAAATTTGATGTTATTGCTGCCTTGCTTAAAGCATGTTAGTGGCTTCCCATTTTTCTCATAATAAAGTTACTGTTATCCACAAGGTCCAGTATGACCTGTCCACAAACTATTTTTCAGCTTTACCTTGTGTCAGCCTTCCTTATGATCACTCTTCTCTGCTGAAACCCTATCCCCTCAAAGGTGAAAATCTTCCGTCTTTCTCTTCCCTCTTCGGTCAATTCATACTCATTCTTAGGCTTTGCTTTAAATGTTACTTCCTCAGGGAGGTCTTTCTTGACCCTTGAGTACAGACCAGATTCCAATATTGTATGACCTATGGCCCCCAATACTTTTCTCTAACTACCTTATAGTAGTTATTATATGGTTTTTGTGTTTATCATCTACTTCTATTACTAGATTGTATTCTATTCATCAGGGATTAAATATTTTTTAAACCTTTTTATTTTAAGTTAATAGTAGAGTCATATGCAGTTGTAAGAAGTAATGAAGAGGGATCCTGTGTATACACCACTTAGTTTCCCCCAGTGACAACCCCTTGAATAACCATAGTGCAATATCACAATCAGAATACTGACATCAATGGAATCTGCCAACTTGATTCAGAGTTCACCCATTTTACTCGTGTGTGCATGTATGTGTGTCAGTCATTCCATGCAGTTTTATCACATGTAGATTCATGACCACTGCCATAGTCAAGGTACAGAGCACTTCCATTATGAGGATTTCTCATGGGCTATGCTTTTATAGCCATAGTCCACCACCCTTCCTGAGATTTTCTCAAATTGCAATACCTCTGTGACTTAAGACAGAACTTGGTATATAGTTAATATTTAAAGAATATTATATTCACATAAGAAATAGTCTTTAAATACTTATTATATAACTTCATATACTTTAATGAAGCTGGAATTCATTAAAAGAACAATTTACCACAGCCAAAAAGGATTTATCCTAGAAATTCATGGGAGGAAACACATGCAACATTTTATAAGTGGAAAGCTAATAACAGACAAAAGAATTAAAATTTTGAGTCAATTTCAAAATAAACTTAAAAAAAAGGACAGAACTATTCTTAATTGATAAAGGAACTCACATTGAAAGAAAAGCAAGTGTTAATTCCACAGTAAAACATGTTAGTCTCCTTGAACAGGAATGTATGCTGTCACTATTATTATTCTATGTTATTTCAGAATCTGGTCAATGTAATAAGACATGGAAATGAAACAGGAAAAAAAAAGCTTGATATGAAGAGACTGTCAATGTCTTCCAAAGACCACAAGGAACCCACCTGTTGTTAACAATTTGTTAACAAGTTGTTAAACTACTCCTTGCAGTGAGAGAAGGTTGGCTGGAGAATGAAGCCAATGGAGAACTGTGGGTGTCTCAGTAACAAGGTCCTGGAAAGGACTTACTATATAATTTGCCTTTTGCTAAGTGATTTTAGAGGGTTTAAGGAAGCAAGGATTCTCTCTGGAGAGGATGCCGTCACGAAGTGGGAATAACTCTGTGACTGGGTGTCTTAATAAATCTTTTCTAGAGGTATGGGAGACTAGACCGAAGCTAAAGCTATAGATGGTAAAAATGCAACAACACACATATTAGCCAAAACAGGGACATATTTGGTGTTTTGTGGCTTGGCCATTGTTCATGATTTGTCTGTGCTCAGACATGATTACAGAATGGTTTTGTTTTTGTCTGGATCCACGATGGTCACAGTGTGGCCTTGTCTGATGTTGCTGTTCTGTAAAATTATGCATATTTAATGGAAGAACACCAAGGCCTGCTTAATGGCTCCAGGCCAGCTCCTGATGTCAGGGACTGCTTCTCTTTTCCGCAAGACAATTGTCCTTTTTTCAAACCATATTAATATATGTGCAGAAAGCCTTATAATAAGAATAAGCCTTAATATTTATCAAAAGAGTATATTGTTCAGTAATATTTATATAAAAGGCAAAGATAAGCTATAATACACACATATATATACACGTGTGTATATGTATCAGCAATAGATCACTTTAAAATAATGAAAAAAAGACTTCTTTCATAATAGAAAACAAATGTATAAACTGGGATTATGCTTTGTAAGATATGTCAAGTAATTTTAGATAGAAAAAAATGTGTACTCATACACAGATGAGTCAAACATTTAGAAATGTTCTTAATATGGTACGTTTCTTTTTTATTGAAGTACAGTTGACTTACAATATTCATTTCAGATGTACAACATAGTAATTCGATATTTTTATAGATTATACTCCAAAATTATATAATATTGACTATTTCATGGAAGCCACCTACATGTCCATCAACACATGAATGGTACAATTGCTTTTTGTATATTTTATAATGCCTCAGCTACCTCAGATGTGTTTTCCCCTTTCCTCTTCTCAGTGCATCAAAATGCCTACTGTGAAAAGAAAGCTGTGTTCTTTCCTAAGTGCATTTTAGGGTCTAGTCAACTAAATTGAAATAAATAGGAAAAAGCTGGTGAGAGACTGTAAATCTTTGGGAGCAGGGATTTGCTAAGAAACAAATTCTAAGGTTAACCTAAGATTTCACCTTCTGAACATTTATAGCATGTCATGGGGATTGGCGTGGGTTATAAATGAAGCACCTAATTCATTATGTTGTCAAATCACAGCATTTTAATGGTAGGGAAAAGATTTTTTATTTTTACTTACTAATCAAGATATAAATAAAAGTAGGCAAAATGAGAAATGACCCCCAAATATTTTTCCAAATGAGAACATGGATTTTTCTTCAACACAAAGGCTTTCGTTTATTTTGTTCTATGAGAGGTAGCCATTGTGGAAGAATGAGTACAATTTATGGAAATTACATCTGGCTACAAATTTCTTCTCTTCAATTTACTAGGCTGTGGGATTTGGGCAAATTATTTAACTTCTGAGTTTCAGTTTCTTCACTTGGAAATGGGGCACATGCCCACCACATGGCACTTTAACAATGATTGCATGAGACAATACATTAAAAATAAGAACTACTTTAGTGCTTAACACAGGGCAGTTTCTCAGAAAAGAAAGCATGCTGATACCTGAGATTGATTTACAGGCAAGAGAAAGTTAGGTTACAATTCTGAACAAATATCTGACATTAAACCTCATGAACCCTAATGTGTAACTCTGAATGCAGAAGTTCAGTAACTGTGGCTTATAATGGTAAATTTAAAAAATTTTAAAAGATATTCAAACAACGACCTTAAAGGGATTCTGACCACCAATTCCAATGTGTGTGTGTGTTTTGGGGGTAGGGTGGTTACCACGCACTACCAACCAATTATTGACAGCAGCTGGGTGTCTTACAATTCAACTTAATTCTGACGTTGTTTACCAGGACACAGCATCAGATTCCACAGGTGAAGGGCTCAGTCCCACAAGACTGCCCTCTCTACTACTTCCCGCTTCAGATGCCAATCGCAAAACCGGGCTATTACCTGTACTTCTGGATCCATCAGCTATAAATCAGAGGTTCCCACAACCCCCTCTTTGGGTTCAGTTAATTTGCTAGAGCAGCTCACAGACCTCAGGAGAACATTTTACTTACTAGATCACCAGTTTATCACAAAAGCTTATAACTCCGGAACAGCCAGATGGAAGAGAGCACATGGGGAAAGGGCACAGAGCTTCCAGGCCCTCTCCAGGCACGCCACTCTCCTTACAGCTCCACAGGGCCACCAACCCGGAAGTCTGAATGCCTGCCTCTTTCGGGTTTTTATAGAGGCTCCGTTACCTAGGCATGATTGATTAACTCCTTGGCCAATGGTTATTGGTTCAACCTCCAGCCCCCCCCCTCCCCGGAAATTGGGGGGTGGGACTGAAAGTACCAACCTCTATTCTGGTTGGCTCTCCTGGTGACCAGCCCCCATCCTTAGGGCATTTCCAAAAGTAACAGAAACCCAGACATGAAGGAAAGGGGCTTGTTAGAAAGAACAAGGCACCCATTTCACCTCTCTGGCTTTGGAGCATTTTCAGAAACTGAGGACAAAACCAAATATTATAATAAAAGAGGTTCTCATTGCTCTTATCACTCAGGAAATTTCACGGGTTTAGGGGACTGTGAGCCAAGAAACACGGACAAAGATAAAATACATATTTCTTATAAATCACAGTATCGCATACCTTTTCTGAAGTTCTTTAATGTTAGGCTGTGCTAAGACTTTCTGCTCCTGGTAAAGAGCTATCTATTTCCAGCCCAGGAGCAGTACCAATTAAAATGCCCATTGAGATCACAGGTGTTGGGGAACTAACCACCCCGTTCCTCAAGTTTCTTCACTGAAATGCTAAAACAGAAATGTGACTCTAATACTTTTTACCTGGCTTTCATTGAAGACCTAACAACCACCAGCAGAGAATTGTCTCCCTTGATTATCCTGTGAAACTCCTGGGATCTTCCATCAAGTCCCGGATTTTCCTTCCTCAGCCAGAGAGGGTTCAAAGCATTCCTCCTCAAGCGGGTGGCTTCTACGGCCCCCTCTCCCCCTCAACAGCCTGAATTTTGCCCAAGGCTACATGACATATCCGTGAAGGCTGACTTGGAGTTGTCAGACCTTCTGTCTCCTTCTCTATCTGGTGACTTGCTGTTTCTCCTTGCGGCTGCTGCCTCCCCCAGTAACCCTGTCTGGTGCTGACTTAGGGGAGCCTTTCCTTGTCTAGGCACGTCTTTAAAACGGAACACCAGGGACATTTACTAACTTGACTGGGAAGGAACTTGGAGCCACCAAGCTCAAGTCTCTTGTGAGCCGAATCATTATTTAATCAAGTTGCTGGATGTAAAAGAAAAGAGTAAAACCACTTAAGTATGGCCGATCATGGTCCCTGACTTCACCTCGACTTGTGAGAAATAATCACTCTTCCCAGTGACACATACAGTAAGTCAGGAGATTGCCATTTACTGCTCTTGCTTTTCACATATTCCTCATCACTATATGTGGCATTCCAACCATCAGCAAAAAGTTAGGTTTCATTGACAGATAGGTTGTAAATTCACATAGAAAAAAACTGGCAGTAGATATTGACTCCTTTTCTGGCGTGGGTGTATAATATACGAGTATATACAACTTAGTTCAGTCTGAATTACAATATGCAATATCAAATAACTTATCTGTGTTTTCATCTTATCCACACTTTTTTAAAGTTCAAAGTCTCTGATGCTTAACTTTCTTCCTATTCTATATTTTTTAGTTGAGAATTTTTTAAATTGAGAAACTATTTTTGTCCATTTCTTCTATAAATATTGCTGAATTTTTCCTTGGAAATATTAATTAATTTTTGAAAGAGAAAGAAATATACAGGAGGAAAAGAGTATTTTTATCGTCAAAATTAGAATGTTTTAAGATTACTATTAAGTGGTCTAGATGAATATTAAGGTTCTTCAGTCCTAAAAATATCTATAAGGAAAAATCTATAATATATGATAGCTACCATTGCAGTTCCTTTGCTAAGCACTTTATAGATATTATCTCAATTTATCTTCATGTCACCCCAACACTTTTACACGTATATAATGCATCTGAGACTTAAAAAAGTCAAATTTTCTCAAAGTTCCACAGCTAATTTCTTGACAGAGCTAGTATCCAAACTTATATAATACATTCACCTTTAACATAATGAGACATGAACTTTTTTTCCCTTCTTAGATGTGATAGGCAATAATTTTGCCAAATTTATATAACAAATTAATCAGCTAAACAAATGCAGCAGATATACAGGCATACATACCCTGGAGATATTGCAGGTTTGGTTCCAGACCACTGGAATAAAGCAAATATTGGCAATAAAGTGAGTCACATGATTTTTTTGGTGTCCCAGGGCATATAAAAGTTATATTTACATTATACTGTAGTCTATTAAGTGTGCAGCAGCATTATGTCTAAAAAAAGCACACATCTGAATTAAAAAATACTTTATTGCTAAAAAATGTTAGCCATCATCTGAAACTTAAGCCAGTCATAGTAGCAATCTGAAAGATCACTGATCACAGATCACCAGAACAAATATGATACTGATGAAAAAGCTTGAAATATTGTGAGAATTATCACAATGTGATACGGAGTCAGGAAGTGAGCAAATGCTGTTGGAAAAATGGCACCAATGGACTTGCTCCACGCAGGGTTGCTGCGAACCTTCAATTGGTGAAGAAAACAAATAAAACAAAGTGCAATAAGGTTTGCCACCTCCTTGGGGTTGTACCCTGCAGGCAGGTTCTGAGTCCTTACTGCTCCTGGACCCTCAGAATGCTGCATCTCTCTTCTCTCTACATTCTCCATTGCATCATTTTCTTTTTTTTCAGCTGGAGGCTGTGATAGGGGGAGCCGACAATCACCTGCTCTCTCCACTTCTCCAGTTGCTCTGTCTATACCCAGGAATCCCCCTCTGCATTTCTCACGCCAAATATTCTCCATTCGCCCACGGGTTTAGGCCTTTGGGGAAAAACCCACAAAGGCTGATGCTCAATTCTTGCTTCACATCCGGCCTCAACCCCTCCCTGAGGCAATGAAGTTTGGAGCCAACTGCCCTCCTGACTGGGAGAATATGGAGGGTAAGGGAAATACAGGAGAAAACATACACAAATATCTCAAAACATAATTAAACCCCACAGATATTTGGGGGAATATGAGAATTGTCTGTTAGCTGAAGGGGCATGGGAATGGGGTGCAGGATGCCAAAAAAAAAAAAAAAAAAAAAAAAAAGAAATTGTCCCTACCCCTAAGAGCTTACAATCTGTTAATAATTGGAATATAGGAAAAACAAAACAAAACTAATATGTATGAAATGGTCAGAGAATGATGCCAGAGTGTGCAATAGGAAATCAGAGAGAACTTAGAGCCAAAGTAACAGTGATATCAAAGTATTTTAATAATACCTACTGCCAAATTAATTCAATATTACCAATGCAGTTTGAAAATATATAGTAAGCATCAACTGTCTACCAAGCACTCTATTAGGCACCAGGAACACATAGAGGGCATAAATTTTTTCCTCCAAGTCAGGGGTGGAGGCTGAAGATGGGGAGGAGAGAACATGAATGAGTAGGAAGGGGTTCGTTCAGATTCCCTTACACAGATTGAAGATGAGAGTTGAAACAGAAACCATAGCTTGCAAAATGGTCTGCACCATGACTAGTAAAACAGATAAAGGGCCTAAGGGCAAAACTGTATAATAGCCCTTTGTTTAAATCCATATGTTCCAAGATAGAGCCATAGTCAGAATGATGTAACACTTAAGTCTGCAAACATCATATGTTCTGAAAATGAGACTGCTGACTATTCCAGCAACTTGCCTGGTTGACGAACTCTGAACAATCATGCCAAGACCATCTTATGACTAATCCCAGCCCCCAGGTCCTACAAACGCCCAATCCTAAGCTCCCCCTCTTTGACTTACTCCATGGTTTGTGCTGTTTTTGACTCACTCTTCTGCTTTGTATTGGCTTTTGCTGCAGCAGGCTCAATCAACTCTTTTTCTTTTACTAGAGGTCTGTGCCAGTTGTCTCTGGACAATGAATTTTAATGAATCAAGGTCCTATCAAGATTGGTCAGAGACTTTTGCTGTTGTAGAGCTGAACTCTGGTGGACAGCCATACCTGAGAGCCCTAAGACTCTACCCCATTAAAGCCACTCTGCCTGCCATGACAAGCCAACTGTCTCTACCAATGTGAGCTCCGAGTCTTTTGTTGAGCCCTTCAAGCCTCGGTTTCATTTCGTTTGTCTTATGGATAAACTCTCCCAGGACTTTTTGGTTATTTGATCATATTCTTACTCATTCTCTTGAAGTTCTGCCAAGTATAGTCAATACTTTTCTATAACTCCTCCTCCTGTCTGATGTCTGTGTATTGGCAATCCCGTGGTACATCTAAGAGATTCAGAAGGTAGGAGACAGGCAGAGGTCCAACCAGTTTGCATTGTGCTTTTGTAGTTGGTGATCAGATATCACAGTTTCATGGAGATTTTTTTTGACCTCTATAAACAACAGGACTTCTTGTCCTTTTTTTGGGAGATGAACATTTTTTGAATTATTTGATAAGGTAGCTCCTGTGTAGTATAATTTAATACTCTGGAGATCATATATTTTGTGCTTGCAACATGGACAAACGATAAGACAAAGGCCATTATTCAAGTTTGAAACATATTTCATATGGATTTCTTTCTCTCTCTGGAGAAATCAGCTGCCATGTCACGAAGATACTCAAGCAGTCCCGTGGAGGCCCACGTGGTGAGGAACTAAGACTTCCTGCCAACAGCCTTCATTAACATGCCAGGCGTATAAGTGACCACCTTGGAAGTGGCTCCTCTAGCCCCAGTCAAGCCTTTAGATGACTACAGTGAGTTGACTTCAACCTCCAGAAAGACACCAGCCAGAACATCCTAGCCAAGCCACTCCCAAATTCTTAGCCCACAGAACTCTGTGGGAAAGAAAATAAATGTTTGTTTGTTTTAAGCCATTAAGTTTGGGGTCATTTGTTACATAACAATAGACAACTAATATCACATAACTAACATCAAGACAGGCCACAAACACAATAGATAGCTAATATCAAATGGCCTTTTCATTTAATTTGGGCATGGATGGTTTATCTTTGCCAGTGTCTGTAGGATTAGTCCCACATCTGCTGATCATCTAGGTTAATGGTTTTGGACATACCATGACCGTTGGACAGGAGTGTCTACTAGTAATTCAGAATCTTGAACCAGCGGAAACCTAAAGTACTAAACTTTACCGAGATATTGTACTATTCGTCCCAGAAGGCTCAATCTCTGATTATCATCGGGGGCTTTGGGTAATTATAAGGAAGAAGCAGAAATCCCTGTGGGTGACAAGTATGCTCCTTAATGATCCCTGATTCCTGATATTCATGCCATTGTGTAATTTTTTTTTCCCTTTGAGCAGACTGCGTCTAGTGACTTGCTTCTAAGTAACAAACTATGACAAAAGAGATGGGATGTCGTTTCCAACATTAGGATACAAAAAGTACATGGCTTCCATATTACCTGCTCTCTCTCATTCTCTTACTGCTCTATGCAGAGGGAAGTCACTTGCTATGTTGCAAGCTGCCCAATAGAGAAACCGACTTAGCAAAGAGATGATGTCTCCGGCCAAGAGACAGCGAGTCTACAGTCTACAAGGAGCTGAGTCCTGCCAGTGAGTAGGTTCACAGGGGATCCTCTCCAAGTTGAGATCCAGCCAACACCTTGACTGTAGCCCTGTAAGAGGCCTTGAGCCAGAGGTAGCCAGCAAAGCCATGCCCAGATTCCCGAACCACAGAAACTATGAGATAAAAAATGTTTGCTGTCTTAAGCCACTATGTTTTGGGATAACTTGTTACATAGCCATAGGTAACTAATGGATAGATAAGATAAGATGAAATTATTCTAGTTAATTTTTATCATAAAATTATTATATTATTTATATATAATTATGTTATATAATTTTATGTAACAATATTAGAAGGGAAGTTTTACTTTTCTATTGAAGTTTCATACATAATCAGTTTGATAGGAATTTGGTCACTGATTATCCTGGGAATAAGGATTTATTATGGACAGTGAGGACATTGACAAATCATTAATTTAACCCATAAAGTGTATTATAAATGTCACCAGTTGACAAGGACATTTAAACCTCTAGGGAAAAAAGTCTTTTTTTTTCTCATTATTCTATTGATAATGATCATACTAATCTTTGTTCACAAGCATGAATATATCTCTTTTTAACCTGGATCATATTTATAGTAACACATTTAACTTAAACATAACCCAGGAATGCCAAACTTCTTGTTTGATTTGTCAAGTGTCTCTTTTATCATACGTTTGATTAATAGGAAGACTATTGCAATCATTTTGAAATCATTAAAATTTGGAGAATTCCAAACAAATTCAATTTTTATTATCTTTCATTTTATAAAGCAAAGGAACAAATACTTTAGATAGACATCTCTAACCATTTTGTTCTTTGGAGTTCAAATTTGGCAAAGACAAAATCAAGAAGAGTTGTTATTCAAAAAGTAAGATGTGTTGTAAGGAGTCACCTCTCAAAAAGGCAGAGGGCTCTGTTGGCTTTCCAAGAGATTCTTTCAAATACTTAAGAAATAGATTTATGCCATTTATTCTCTTGGAGAACACAGGAAAAGAGAGAGAGTATGCTTCCGTATAAAAATTATGAAGTTAGAATAACTCTGAGAACAAACTGGTAGAATGAATGAGCAGTGGGATGGTAGCAGAAATGAGAAATCCAGAGAGCAGGGCCAGAGCATCTCTCAGAGCAAATGCTGGAAGAGGGAACTCCAGAAAACTTTTACTTGAGGATCAGAACTCTGATGAACCGTCTGCTCCAGAGAAGATTTTGTGCTTGCTGAATATAGTAAATGGAACCCATCCTGATGCCCCTGAAAATTAGGTGTCCACTCTTTCCACTTGAGACTTACCTGTCTTTCCATTTGCATTTTTTAAAATCAAATGTTAAATTCTGGCATCAATTATCAATTATAGACCCTGAGGGTCTAGTTCTTTATTACAAAATAAAATAAAGGGAGAGATTTTCCTCATAGTCATCGTTTCATATTTCATAACTACTCTCTTGGTTGGAGACCAATGATAGACAGTTGATGTTTCCATAGAAATCAGCTAAATAGCAAGGTAGCCATGTATCAGCTGCTGTCCTGTCTTGGCCTTTGCTTTTAAACAATTCCTAGAGTCTGGACAAAGCTAAAGTAGCAAACACACACACACAACTGAAAACCAGAGAGAGGGAGGTGGGATTTAGAGAGTTCATGAATAATCATTTCAAAGGATTGTTAGGTACTGGAAAAGCAGATTCTAAGAGATTAACACTGTGAATAAATAAAAGGCTATTTCTGGTTCTGTTTTGTTTTTAATATGTACTCGTCAACATCCAGCTGGCTTAGAAAAAATTCACAAGAAATGATGCATATCAGGTACTAAATTCTATTACACACCTAAAACCCAGCTGTGGTCTTTCTTCTTTTTTCTCCTGCTCCTCAAACCCCAGAAGGCAAGAAATCCAGGCTTCTAGACACCACCGGATGAGTCAAGGTACCACGGCCCAGACAAGCTAAGCGCTGGCTCCGTTGCCACACAGACACAAAGGCATTCAAGAAACCACAGCCCTCTGGTTTTGTGGCTCCTGCTTTCTTAATCAAATCGACGCAGAGTGCATATGCAGAGTTCACCCATGACACCAACAAACACCGTGGAACACCTTGGGATGGTTGGCCAGTAGAAGTATCCACCCAACTGTGATTCACTGATCAAGACGAGGACCTCCAAGGGCAACCAATCAGTCTGGCCCAGGGAAAAATCACTTGGCTCTTACAGGAAGCCATCTAATTATGTTACTGTAATCCCCAGGCTTGCATTTTTCAGCCACCTCAAGACGAACTCACAGATTTCACCGATTATGTAATTACGGAAAACTTCACAACAAACATGAAGATTCCTTCTGGAGGCCACATTGAGGACTGGGATGTGCATTTGAGTGTGGGAGGGGAGCACACGGCGCACAAAGGGAAGAGCAAAGAGATTTATTGAACTTAAAAGGCCGCAGTTTAAAAGGGGCCTCTAGCAGACCTCCCTTTTCGTGTGCACATTTTTTGCACCTGCAACTGTTTGTGGGCTGGAAAGCAATAGCCCTCCCCCTTCTCCCAAGAGACCAGGCTTTAATGCCTTGGCCCCAAATGTGTCATTTTCCTGCCAGGGGGGTAGAAATCAAAAGAAACCAAGTTTTCAGAACTTTGCTGTAAAGAAAATAATAGTTCTGAAAAGGATTGGAGCCACATTTTCAGGTTAGACACAGTTGTTAGAGAAATGTCAGAGGGAAAACATTCCTCTTCACTTTCTTTCCTGACTTGCTGAAGTTCTCCACTGCACCGAGTTCTGCGTGACATCTGTAGCGTCCCTCTCGGTGGGGGCTGCGGGCAGGCTCTCCACCCTGCGGCACGGAATGGCACTCAGACCAGTGTTCAGAGTCTCAAGTCCAAATGGACCTTCCTGAGTCTCCACAGAGAAAATGCCAGATAAATTATTTCCATTAATAACAAACATTCGATCCCAGAAGTGAACTGTGGAATCTTAATTACGGTGCTCATAACTGAAGTGCTGACAAATGGTCCTGCTTTAGATGGTGTTTGTGGGTGGGGCTGGGGTTAAAGCTGGAATCAAAACTTGATTTCAGCCATTGATTCACTTCCTCCCTCCCCCACCACCCACCTCATATATTAGATGAAAGTTAGCATAGAAAGCCTCTTTTAAACCATTATGAACTGTTTTATTCAAAGAAGCATCTGTGAATTTTTATAAGACCAGCCAAGATTTGCCCAATTATTTTTTCCATCCTATCCGAGGAATAGAAAGTTTCAAATCAAGGGTTATATTTGAAGCAAAAGTGTTATGTTCATATGAGATAGATTACATCACTAAAGAGAGGGGAGATACTAGAAAGCCCCTCCCTCAGTGTTTATAACATCACACAGATGAACTTGATAGAACAGATTAGAATAGCAGATGCAAATCAAACTTTGTTTTCTTTGGTTTAGCTTGGAAGACACTGAGGATTTTCTCCAGGGTATAAACCTTGAGGATATAGGAGTTCTCATATATATCTTGCAAAATATCAGTTTGCCATATGTTCAGATAGCTTGAGATTTTTAAAAAGTAGATATATTTAATCTCCTCAATGAGGGGGAAATAACTGTTGTCTCCCTCAGAGAAAGGGAGAATGACCCTTTCTCTTCTCATTCTTTGCTTCTACCTGGTATTAACATTTTTGAAGGAGGTAGGTTTGGGATTCCTGGTTCTATAAAGTAGAGCCTACAATGTTCTTCAGTTCAGTTGTCTCATGGGGAAAGCGAGGCGAGAAGGCCTAAGTGGTTCATTGTCACTGGCTAATGATTTACACTTACACAGAGAGATGCATGGGATGGAGAGGGAGTGTTTAGGGGAGAGATGGGAAGCCTGGGGCATCAAGAATACAGGTTAAGGGACCAGAGATAATGGAAGAAAGAAGGAAGAAGAGATAAGGCAAACTCAGGAGCAAAACATGAAATAGTACGTTACATTGAGGGATGTCGGGAAAGTGCAAGGTTTCACTGAAACACACACTGGCTTGACCTCACTGGGGTCAAAAGGAACAGTCAGGAAGCCTGCCTAGAAAATGCCAAGAGGGAAGCTTTAGAGCCAAAGAGAGCAAGATCAGGATTCTGGGAGATTTCCTAGCCACACAGATGGGTTTCTCATGACTTATTTTAGGTCTCTGCTCTCGAATAAGATAATTGTCCCTTTGATGGTAATTCTCATTTCCATGGGAGGGAAGAGATCAGGAGAAAATTCAGTGCTACAAGCAGAATAAGATCTACCAAGAAGATTGACCTGGGAGGAAATTTTTGGAGGACCTGATACATTTAGGCACTAGAGATCGATATTCAAAGATCTCCGTGCTCCATGCCATATAGATTCCAAATGCAGACTCAGGTGCCTGTGTGGAATTGCTCGGGTAATGGATCCTAACACATCTTTTTACTCTGTGAAGTTTCTTCTATGGATGGATTTCCCCCCCCCTTGTACAAATAAAACAGACTGGGAAAAAGAGCAATGGAATGAAAACTTGATGCCTCCGAAACAGTTTTAATTGCGGTTTTATTTGGAAGAGGAGAATTTTTCTTTTCTATTTTATTTTTCTTCTCTCCCTGAGGAAGTACCTCATTTGGTCTTGTCGACTTCAGCATTTTGGTATTTTAAATACCTCTCCCAGCCTATACTGCGGGGCCTTTCTTCCAATGAGAAGCCTCCCCATGGGTTCTCCCAAGGTGCAGTGTGATTCCTGATGTTGATACCACAGGCAGAGGCCCTGGAGAGCCCAGAAGCTGGTGCCATGGACGCTGGGGACCCTGGAGCACCGGCAACAAGTTCTCCAGATGCAGCCCCTTCTCCGCATACACAGAATTGAAAAAGAACTTAGAGCCTACTTCACTTCCCATTCAACAGACTATGTTAAAGTTGAAAAAAAAAAAAAAAAAAAAAAAAAAAACAGGCTCAAAATGGAGTCACCTGTGTTAAGCCCCAGGTCAGCAAACAGAAATGTGATACCTAACCTGGCTGCAGTTTCAGTCTCCCAGGAGTAGAATTTTAAACCAACCAGTCTGGAATTTCCTGATCAACACTAGTGCAGTGATCTGCATGCTAGACCTCCTCCCTTCCCCCAAAGGAAGGTGACCTTGCCTGAAATAATCTAATTTTTTTTTTTAACATTTCCATATCCCACCACCTTTCTGCTTTTAAGAACCTTCCATTTTGTACAGTTCCTCTGACCACCTTCCTATTTGCTAGATGGCATGCTGCCTGATTCATGAATTGTTTAATAAAGCCAATTAGATCTTCAAACTTACTCAATTGAATTTTGTTTTTTAACACAAGGGTTTAAAATTTGTTTACCTTCACCTCCAAGCATGAAAAGGAAAGACATAAAATACAGATGGTGATAAAGATATACTGGAAGAGGCCTTCTCCTCTTTCCTTTATTACAGACGCTGTTGACCTGTTTCTGAATTGTGCTCTGAGTCATTTCTTTCTCCATTCATTCCAGCACCACAGGGCTGTGGAGTTTTAAGGATTAAAGTTTCTTTTGGAGGTATCACTGGACTCCCTCCAGCCTTGTCCAGGAACATGAATCCCCCACAACAGCGTGCCCCCTTCAGAAGGATGGCCTGATTAATGGATCCTCTCTGTCATAACCCAGAGGCGATTAGTAACTCTCCACTTGCCCCACCTAATAGATTATCTGTCTGTAGTAGGGAAATTCCACTAGCCACTTCCTGAAAACAAACTTTCTACTCCATGCTTCAGAGGACAGCTGTAGAGTGGCCGACAACTCCTCTGCTCCAACCAACATGCACCCTTGCGGAGAGACACCCAAGCCTCTTTGCTCAGCATAATCTCTCCCTCCGTCCCTGCCCTAACCTAGCCCCTGCCTGTTTCCTGGATTTTTCAGGGTTTCCCTGGTTGACAGGTTATAGCTATCCTTTAGCGTGAAAAGTCACCTTGACAGTTCCCCCAAATATTGCCAGTAAGTATGCACAAAATAAAAGGTAAATTATTGTGGCTATTCAGTTTGGGTTTTGTCGATCTGTCCACAGTAGTTATTGAGTGACCAGCATGTGCAGGGAGGGTCTGGTAGAACACAGTCCTTGGGGATGATAAAAAAAACCATAACCACCACCAAAGATGAATCGCAAGATTCAGAACACTCAAGAAAAGAAAATTTGTGTTAAGTTTTAGAAAGTGGTCATCTAACACATCGAAATGACAAAAGAAATCTTCTTTAAAACACCTCACATTAATGTATTAATTTACCATAATTCAGTGTATCTTCCAGGGTGTGATAGTTCAAAGAAATATTCTTTTGATTTACCTATATACATATCAGCATCAGAAAAACAAATCAGATTTAGTGTTCATTTATTTGTTACCAAAGCTAAGCTCTTACAAACCTGGTATACTAAGGATGTCTTTTAAAAGTATGATGCTTTTCTGTCACGTTAATAAAAACACTTGACGGAACAACATGTATCAGGTTTTCATCTTTGTGTTTCTGAATCAGAAAGTATGTTAATGAATTCAATCTGAAGACAATGTAAGGGAGCAGCCTAAACTCTCTGGGGCCAGGGGAAAAAGCAGCACGGACCCACTGGGAGGACTTGCAGAACGGCTGTTCAGGCTAACAAGACAAAAGAAAGTTCTGGAATTTGTTGGGTAGAACGGCAAATTGAAACCTGAGAACGTATTTCTGAAGAGTCTTTTTGAGCACAGCTGTCTTGGAAAAAAGTCAAACTGCCCTGTTTCAATGATTTATTTTATGGTAATTCTTTACCATGTGAGAAAAAGACATAGTTTTGTGAGACTTCTTAAGAAAAGGTGCTGCTCAGTGGGCCCCTGGTCTCCCTAGTCTTGACACCAGCCCTGGTCTGAGGCAGGAGGGACCTAAGGAGCTCGAGGGGAACTCAGCACTGAAGCATTCCCAAGGTTTGTCCAGCCAAGATCTCGACTCCTTGTTCTGATGTATGAGCTTCTGGTTTGTAAGGCCTGGTCCCCACCTGCGGCTCCCTGCCTCAGGTTCTGAGCCCGAGCCACCCTCAGTAACCTGCTGTTCCCAAGTTCCTCTCGGCTGGGGGGAGGTCCTCCCAGAGAACGGAGAAATGCCCTCATCTGTTCAATGCTGGCCACTTTGTGCTGTATTGTGTGCTGCCGTCTGCCTCCCCAAACATCTCCGTGCTCTCTAGATGCCCCTTTTGGCATCGAATAATCACAGTTCTCATTTATTGAGCATTTAGCTTGTAGCAGTCACCCCGAAGAACAACTCACAGGCACTACCTCACTTAAACCTCACAGCAAGGCCACGAGTTAGATTATTATTCCCATTTTACAGAAGCCAAGTCTGAGGCTTTGAGAGGTTAAGCTGTTAGTAAGGGGTGAAGCTGGGATTCAAACCTAGATGTGTCTTATTTCTGCCTCCCCTCCCCTCCTCACCTTGGCCAGTGGAGGATGGTCTTGTCTACAGCAGAGTCTGTTTCCTCTCAGTGGAAGACAGCTCCCTCTAGATCTTTCTCACGGCATGTGTGTTCTGAAATATGATCGGCTCCTTTGAACTTTTCAATGCCTTTTATACATAAATGCGCTTTTGCACGTCTACTGTTTTCTCACTTTTTTCTATTACGGCTACCATACTCATATCCTCAGTGACCTGCAAGAACCTCACAAGCATGTTAGGAAGTGTACAAAGCAAAATCCTGAAGCTTCCCTGCCCCTTGGACATATTACAGTCCCTCCAAGGACATCATAAAAGGAAAAGGATGGAAAATCTCTGAGAGGAAGTTTTCTGAGAATGTTTACGTGACAAGAAGTCAGGAAAATACGTATTGTTGTGATTTTCTTCATCATTTCAGGATCGGAAGTGGTTCAGAAAGAAAGACACTCTGAAAGGAAGATGGACTTCCAGGGGATGTGACTCATAAGGAGGAATATGAAAGACAGAGAAAAGTGACTTGTCAGATGGACAATGGGCTTTTATTTGAAGCATATGGAGCCATATGGAAGAATGCAGAGAGGTGGAAGCTAGAAGGGGAACAAAGAAGATATAAGAAGATGTTCCTGGCTGGCGCAGGCTGAGGGGGTGGGCTGGGGAGGCGGACGGCAAAGGAAATGCGTAGGGAAGGGACACAGATACAGGAGACTTTTGTGTATACAGCAGAGCAAAAAATGCCCTACTTTTAGCATCCTGAAAAATGTTGCCTGCTTGTGAACAAGAATGAAAATAAATTTCCCTCGTGCTTTCTTCCAAATGACTCAAAGAGCTTCAAAAGCTTTCTGCTTATCCCGTACATTAGCCAAGAGAAAATCTTAATCTTCTCTCCTCTGATAGGCAAAATGATAGCAGCGTTTCCAGTCTCATAAAAGGATGGTTTCCGGAAAGAAACATGAAAAGTGTGTTTCCTAAAACAGATACCAAAAGTTTATTTTTTCGAGCTTGGCTATTACCAGTAAGCCTCAAGGAGACCAAAGAAAACAAATCCAGGCAGAAGAAGGGAATCCGCCTCCTTGTCTGGTTTACCTCTGGGTGTCTCCATGTCCTCAAGGCATGGTCACGTGTGTGTGGCTTCCTCCGGTGCCACTTGTCAGTCCTCAAATAAAAATCTGTGACTTTTCCTTTGTCTCTGAGGAAACGCCTGTATCAGAAATCTCTGTTTATAATACCAGGTACCTCAGAAAATGCCATCTGGTGATCTTGAACTTAACGTTCTTGTACAAGTTGATCCTGATGAAATCCTTGGCATTTTCCTGAGGCTTTTTTTGCCTTCCTGCCAAATGTTAATTGGTACCTGTTCCTCTGAGTCTTGAATTCTCCTCTCCCAGCTGGAGAGATCAGCCTTTTTAACTTAGAAATCTTTTCCCCGAAACTGTGTTCTGGTTTCCAGCCCTGACTGAAGTCCCCTCCCCAGGCTCTGCCTTGTCATGTTGTCTCCTTGAAAGCCTTACGCCGTATTTAGTCTCCACTTTACAGAACTGACCGCGACGCTGGTTATTTACAAGTTTGCAAAATACTTTAGGAAGTGCTGTGACATATGTCATTTTGTGTTTGTCAGTCACCGTGTCCGGTATCTCTGGATTACCACCCAGATCCTTTCAGATAAAGAACCCATCCATACTCTTCCTTAAGCATTACTTCCATTTCCGTTGCCTTTTATGTAACCACTTAGGCCTGGGAAATAGCCTGATGGAAGAGAAAAAGCACTGACTTTGATGCCAGAGAGATCTAATTTTAAATCCTTGTTTCCTCCTTTTTTTTTTTTTTCTCCTCTCTGAACTTGAGCAAGTGATCTCACTTCTTATTCCTTTATCTTGAACATGGGAGTGATGGTGGAGTTGTAAAGATTAAATATGATAATACATTCAGGTGGCTGGGACACGGTGCTCAAAAATATTTGTTGGATAAAAGAATGAATGAATTAAAGTAATAAAAGAGAAGGACAAAGGAAGAAAAAGGAGACCTTCTAGTTGTTGCCTCTCCACTGTGTGCTGTCTTTATGGTAAGATTCTCTCAGCTTAGTAAAGGAAACAAGTCTACGGAGCAGGGCAGTGAGTACAGAGGACGGAGGGGAGTGCAGGGGGCTGCCGCGTCCAGAGGAAAGGCTCCTAACTCAGCCTTATGAAGTAGGAGAGTCAGGAAAGAATCCATGCCTCACTTCTCCTACCAGATCTCCTCTCACGTCTGCTTTGCCTGCCTCTTGTACATCGATCGTTTAGCAGTGTTTCACAATTTCATATGAGACAAGCTACAATGACTCCAGGTTGTATATCATCCCATAGAAATTCAACCATCTTGCATGGTGACATGGTGACACGAGGGAGCTGGACCACACTACATGTGTCTGAGGAAATATTCATGCTGTCTTTTCAAGGTTTACAAAAGATGCTTTCTAGAGCCCTGATATGAAATACCCATACAAGCCTGAGGCACGGGAAAATGGAAACTTGATCCTGATTCTATTTCCGACCCTGTTTCCCATCTACTAAGACACAGCCCCAAACCTCCACAAGCCTTAATTTTGTAGGTACCAAGGTCACCAAAAGTATCTGTGTGCTACTGAGACGGTGTTAGTGATGTGAGGTGCAAGGCCCTGTGGACATGTCTCCAGAGTCAGCCATTTCCTACAGGGAGATTGGTCCCTCATCTGAAAGAGTTACTGGTTACCTCAACACAGCCGAAAGGCTTGCTTTTCTTCTCTACAAATTTTTAAAGAACACATTTTCCCATTCTTAAATACTTTCTCCTAAATAAAACTGCCAAAATGCTAGGACTGACCACACAAATATTTGACCCCACAAAATCAAATACTTCGATGAATTCTCTGGCAGCACTTTCTCCTGGTAGACATTCCCCACCTAAAGCTAGAGGATAGCTCTGTGCTGCTGATGAGCACTGTTCTCCAGTTTTCCAGGTGAGAAAACTGAGGTGTAAGGACAGCACGAGAAAACTGAGACTTTCGTAACAGCTTAAGGGAAGTTCTGGGAATCTCTACAATGCCTGTGTTTTCAAGTCTGTTGCTTAATCATAAGACATAAAGCATCTCAAGAACTACCCAGATCATTAAAAATGTTCTCTTAGTGGAGGTCAGTGGTTCTCTTCCCAGGATGTAAAATGTGATAGACTGCAGGGAGGGAAATAAATCACCTCAGAACAAAAAACCGCATTTGAGAGTAGTGGCATCTCAACCTCGGTTTCAAATATTATTAATCAAGAGTTGGAAAATTATGAGAGAGGACTGCGCTTGGATTTGGCCACTCTTCAGTAATGTCTGTGCTATGCAGGCACTCTTGTGCAAACTCAATTTCTAAAAGTTACAAAGGGAATTTTTGTTCAGCAAAATGTTCTTGTAAAAGTCATCTGCTATTAAACTGTAGACACAACTCCAAGGAATCTCTTACTAGAAAGCAATGCATGATTCCAACATGAATCACAGGCTAAATTGACTATTTTCCCAGGATGTTAGAACTGACTGCTGTTCTCGGCTGAGAACGAGGATACTCTGCCACATCTGTGACGGAAAATGCCCCTTGAACAACGGTTTTGCCCAACAGTATGAGTGAGTTTGTCGTAAGAGGGAAACCAGTGGAATGTGGTTAGGGCAACCTTCAATTCAAAAGACTACAAATTAGATAGTATGTGCATTGGGGACATTAATCACCACACATTTAAATCACAGTTAGAGTGGATCTATCTAACACTTCTGGAACATTTGTCCTTTTTCCATCTGGATGTCAGGTCCAGTAAAATTCCACCATGGAAAGAGGAAGTCACTCTACAATCAAGGCTTGAGAGAATGAATCTCTTTGTGTATCAAGGTGGATCATGACCATCACATAAAACTCATTAAATGCCCAGAAGCCACACTGTAATTGGCAGTGCATAGATCACGAATGTTCTTTTAACGCCAGTTTCACTCTAACCACAATTTTTACTAATGGCATTTGTAAGAGAAAGAAATCAGAAGAGAGCACTCTCTTTTTTCATAAGACTACCTAACATTCAAATAGTGCTTTGTTCTTCAAAAGCAGTTTTACACATCCCTCCTTCACAAAACCCAAGTGCGTTAGTTCAAAAGGCATTATCACCTCCACTTTTAAAATTAGAAAACTGAGACCTAGCTGAAGCTAAGACATTTGCCAAGTTCAAATAATAAGTTAGCAGCAGAACTTAGACTAAAAATCCAGATTTCTTTCATTTTTTCAGGTTGAGAGTTTTCATTTAAGTTCTTAATCCTCCTGTATGATTTTATTTATGTACTTTTAAATACACTTTAATATTTCCTGATCTCAAACAGCAAATGTTTGGCAGCTACTCTACACAAGACACTTCTGCCTTAGTTCTAGAAATGGAATACTCGTGGCAAACTTTTCCTCATGAAAAAATATTAGGATGTTTATTTCATTGACTCATGAAGTAAAATATGTTTTTTTCATAGAAATATGAAGCTTCTTTTATGAATTTATTTGTCTTTGTTTTAAAAGTTAAAAAATATGGAAAGGTACAGTAAGAAATGTAACTAATATGAGTATACTCACAACATAGCATTGAGCAATATTGACATGTTCTGGTTTTGCTTCATGCATAAATATGAAGCTGAGAAATCTCCTCACTTATTCATCTTTTGTGCACTTTAATAACATAAAAGCCAGACATTTGTGACCCAGAAGCCAGAGAGTGTGAGGTCACAGAGACCATCCAGAGACACAAAGTCCTTCCCCAACTCCTATGGGAAGAGCTCTGACAAAAAAAGCTTAAAGTATCAACAAGCCTCTCCCCTCAAAATAAGACCCAACCAGCAGACCCCAAACATGAGGCAGCAGGTCTCTTCCTGAAGTAACCGTTGAGTCATTATTTGCTACATTCTTCTAGAACATTCCTTCTAAAATTTTAGTCAACACTTGGTCCATACTCAGCTCTGCAAGAAGCTTTTGAATAATTATTTCTTTAGAACTATTTGTCTGTCTGTCTGTCTGTCTGTCAGCTCCCAGTGAAAGGGACAGGGGGAAGTGCCTTGGGTGAGAAGAGTGACTGTAGCTGTTATTTGTGCAAAGCAGAAAAATAATTGGTTGCTTTTCCTCGTCTATTCACGTGCCGCAGATCAGCTATTCTGATGAGCAAACAGACTGGTTTAGCAGGTTGAGAAACTTAAGGGAAAACTGAGGTAATGCGAGACCTCAGGGGCTTTTGTTGCTGTTGTTGAAAGGTAAATACCATTTTATATTCAAGTCGTGTACTATATGTGGCATATGAACTGATGAATGAGTCATTTGTTGTTGGAAAGTGAACAAACTTGCCTAATTATACAGTTTTCTTTTCAGTGTGTGTGTGTGTCTGTGTGCGTGCATTTTCTTTCTGAGCAATGCCTCCCTTTGATTCATCTCGTATTTTGAATTACGGCATTTTTCTTTTAAACTGGCAAATTCATTTTCAAATTGTTTTCACCCATTCCCTGGTTTCTTCTCATTTTAGAGATATGGCTGAAGCAACAGACCTACAAATGGAAGCCGAAAGTTTGTTAGAAACTTCAGGGTAGACAAGACAAATCTGAACAACGCAGAAGGGATAGTTCTGAAAATCAGGACTTCGGGATAAACTGATCTTTAAAAGAATCATGTATTGAAAATTGAGATATTGATAAAAAGTGCCATGTTTAACCAACATGAATATTATTATTAACATAAAATAACACACACATAAAGCTATATAATTATATCCAATTTTTCATGATAATTTTCTCTATGATTATTTTTTACTTCCTTATTTAATTCATTTATTTTTCTTCTCTTTGGACTCCATTTTTCCCCCCTCATTTATGTAATTCACTTCAGTGCTTTGAGACGAAATTTGAAGTGAATTTATGGGTTTGGAATGCAAAATCTCTGTTTCGGTGCACATGAATTCAGCTGGCTCCAGCGCCTTCCTGAATGATGGGCGGGAAAGAGGACCTCAGTAACCGACACCCTCAGCAAAGCACTGGGGGATTCTTTTTGCTGCTGTTGTTTTTTTTCTTGTATACATTTCTGGTCACCAGTCATCTCGTGGAACAACTTGGATTTCCATGTCTTCCAAAGCTGTTTGGATTTCCATCCTGTGTTCCACTCTGCCCCCTTTATCCTCACCCTTACCTGTATTTCTCTTCACCCCTTCGAGATTTTATCCATCAACTCATCACTGGGTGAAGAGCTGCAAGGCGCTGTCGTGAAAAGTTTTCAGTCCATCTTAGATTGTAGCTCTCTAGCCCCATAGTTTGGAAGGAGTGGAAAGACTCTATTCTGCAAATTAAAATATTTCAAAAGACTCTAGAGAAGATAAGCTCTTCTAAAAGAAAACACTGGTTAACATGCCCAGATAGTTTGTTGCATCTCTCCGTGGAAAAGAGAACCTATGACAGCCTCCAAAACACCAAGTAGTCTCAGATGGATAATGTTGCTCTTGTTGGTTTCAACGACTAAAAACATTGGCAACGCCACAGTTACAGGCAACATTTACAGGCCACAGCATGTCCTAAACGTCCAGTTTTTCACATGGATTAAAAGGCCTATGATGCATGTGTTCCAAGTACTTAATGAATAACGTGAATGATGCCCTTGGTATTACTAATACTTTGGCTATGGATTCGTGTCCCTTTGGCGATAACTGATTTTATTCCTGTGCTCGTTATCTGCCCTGTTATCAGCACACACAGGATACTGTCAGTAACTCCGTGCTGGGTAACTGACTCCTTGTTTTTCAGGATGCCAGTTACATCTTGTGTGGGCTTGGCAGACACCAGCTTCCCAGCACCTAGAAGGCACTTCCTTCTCCAGAGTAACTTCACAGAAACAAGGACTCTTTTGCAGCTGGCTGAGGTTGGAATGAGCTCCTCCTCTGTCTGCATTACAGAGTAAGTGAAGATGAACCAGCCCAGGCAGGGTTTTTTGTGTCCCTGGATAGATCTCTTTGCCTGTTTTCAAGAGCTTTGTCTGTGAAGTAGCCAGACTACATCTAAATTTAGCCACGTGATATGGTACAAACAGGCTTTCATGTGTGCTGTGTCATCAAGGGGATTTCAGGATTGTCTAATTGGTCTTCCTTGGCGAAGCTGACGCAATCGCCCATCGGTTTGTACTCAGGAATCTGGGTGGGAAGTGAAAGTACAGACAGGCCTGCCTAGACCGTCTCCACCATGTGAGAGCTTGCCGCTGGCTGTGTGTGGGTCTGAGACGCAGATTCGGGCCAATTCAAAATGAAAACCTTCAAATGAGTGCCTGAAAGTAAAACGAAAACTGAATCAGCTTGCTGCATCTCAATGAGCCCATTTGATAGCAAAGGCTTGGGGTTCAAGGTCAAGCTGAAGGGTTAAGAACAGAAAGGAATTTGCCCCTCGGACAAACCAAATATCCTTTCCTGGTGGCGTGGCTGTGGAAAGGTGGCACTGAGGAATCTAAATTTGCACTGCTGAACAGCATCTCATCCAGGCCTTTCCCTGTGACTCCCCCACAGAGGGGCCGAACCTGGATTGTTGTAGGAAGGCCTCTCTGATTTAGGACTTTAAAGGGCAAAAGAGAATTATAAGGGTTTGGAAAATCTAGTACTGGGTGAAGGTTTGTGCTTACAGTCCTTTACTGGAAAGGGAAAAAAGTGTGTGTGTGTGTTGGGGGGGGGGGTTGTGTGTGTGGTGTGTGTGTGTGTGTGTATGCTTTTTTCCTTTGCTTTAATATTCTCTAAGTTATTTTTATCACTTAAATGAAGAAGAATTTCCTGAAGTTGCTTGGCATAAGGCATATCACAATGTTTTTCTTATTAAAAAATTATTTTTCTATCAATTCATGCTCACTGAAAAAATAGTCAAATGTCACAGAAATGTGTCTCAGAGGAAATGAGAGTCCTTCTCTTTCAGTACATCCCCAGAGGGACGACAACTTTTGATAGCAGTTTGTTTTATACCCTCAATTTCCCCTCTATCTATCCTCTATTTATCTGTTTTTTCCAAGAATGGAATCTTCCTTGATACACTTATAAATTGCTTTTCATTCTATTCAATAATATACCTTTTCACGTTTGTTTATAAAGATATACCTTGACTCCTTGTTTGGTTCTTAAGCCTAGATTTCTTTAAAATAATAAGTTGTACACAGAGTTAAAGCACAGAATACAGAGATACATACATTGAAAATAAAAATGTTTTCCTTCTCTCCTCATCCTACAGTATTCCTCTGGTCTTTCGAATGTCTTTAAAGCACATACAAGTGTGTGCATATGTGTACTGGTTTACTTTTCTTTTAGTTGGAGTGTAGTCAGTTTACAATGTTGTGTCAATTTCTGGTGTATAGCATAATGTTTCAGTCATACATATACATACATATATTCCTTTTTGTATTCTTTTTTTCGTTATAGGTTACTACAAGATATTGAATATAGTTCCCTGTGCTGTACAGTAGAAACTTGTTTATCTATTTTATATATAGTAGTTAGTATCTGCAAATCTTGAACTCCCAATTTATCCCTTCCCACCCCATTTCCCCCCTGGTAGCTATAAGTTTGTTTTCTATGTCTGTGAGTCTGTTTCTGTTTTGTAGATAAGTTCAGTTGTGTCTTTTTTTTAGATTCCTCATATGAGCGATCTCATATGGTATTTTTCTTTCTCTTTCTGGCTTACTTCACTTAGAATGATGATCTCCAGGTCCATCCATGTTGCTGCAAATGGCATTATTTTATGCTTTCTCTATGGCTAAGTAGTATTCCATTATATAAATAGACCACAACTTCTTTACCCAGTCATCTCTCGATGGACCTTTAGGTTGCTTCCACGTCTTGGCTATTGTATATAGTGCTGCTATGAACATTGGGGTGGATGTAACTTTTTGAATTAGGGTTCCCTCAGGATATATGCCCAGTAGTGAGATTGCTGGATCATATGGTAAGTCTATTTTTAGTTTTTTAAGGAATCTCTGTACTGTTCCCCATAATGGCTGCACCAAACTACATTCCCACCAACAATGTAGGAGGTTCCCTTTTCTCTACACTGGTTTACTCTCATGTATATATTTTTTGCATAGGTGGAATTGCACTACATAGTTCCGTGTCTCCATTTTAAATTTTGGTACAAGAATATCTTTCAGTTGGACTAAAGGGTGTTTAACCTGAAAGTACAAAAACCCAAACAGGGCAGAGACCGCACCTGTTGGGCTCACTGCTGTACAAACTTTCCCCAGTGTCAGTACTCAGAAGTATGTGTGTGTATAGGCTGACACAGCCAAGTATCGATATTAAACAATGTGCATTATTTAATTCTTATGCCCATTATAGTTTCTCTAATGTATTCACTTATAATATACTCCCCTCCTCAAAGTGATATTTGGTTTTTAATTCTTCAGTGTTAGGGGGAAAAAGTGATTCATGTCACTAAATTGGAGCATCATCTCAGGCTATTAAATAAGCCAAACATTTCAGAAGAATTTTTATCATAATTTTGGGGTTAACAGAATTAAAACCAATGTATAGTATTCTTGAATAAGAGAGAAAACCTATCTGTTGGAGACACTTCCCAGAAAGGCTTTAACTTACAACAAGAGACATTTATCATGCACTGACTTCAGGACATTAAAATGTCACCCCTAGGATTTATGGATTTTGTGAAATGTGCACAATTTCTGTGGGGAATTTTCGTCATCCCAAAGGACGGGGATAACAGAAAGGAAGCCTTTTATTAGGGCTTACTTTTAAAATGCTCTAAAAGTGCTAAGGAGTCAGGATGACTGTCGGCCAGCTGGCTACAGGCAGTTGGTACATAAATCAGATGGAATTGGCCAGAGTGAGCCTCTGTATGAAAAAGCGAACACAAATTGGCAACTGATCATTCCTGCTCCTTTATTTCTGTATAAACTGTTTACAGAAAACTGTGTGCCCGAGTGTCTGAGAATAGTGACATTCTAATCCCTAGTATTTCTTAGGAAATGTAATTGTAGGAGCAGTTTTCATAGAGTGCTTTCAATCTTATGTAAATCTGTATAAATCACAGACCCCTGTAAATGCCATTCGGACCTCAGAGCTTTAGCTGGGACAGCAGCCTCACGCTTCTCTGGAGATTCCTGAGGGCAAGTGCTGGTCCTCTGGTGGAACCCTTGCTGTCGTGGGAGGCCAAATCTTACCAAATGCCTTCAGTTCCAGAGAACTGGGGGCAATCTCACTGTGCCATGAATGTGCCCTCTGAACTTGAAAGGCATCTGCCTTTCATAAGGGAAAATCCAACCCTCGGTTTCTGACTCATTTGCAAGAGAGTTGCAGATGCCTGCACTGAAGTGATTGCTTGGTGTCCCTGGCTGTGAATCAGCTCTTTCTGTTGAAAACTGAAAATCTATGAGGCCAATGGCATGAGTTCTGTTCGGTGGCATACACTTCTCCACAAAGCACTTTTAGAATGCATAAGGGATGACAGAGTGAGACTGGAAAGAATTTACTCAGAGCTTCCAAAGCTGATGAGTATCAGTGAATGAGCCTCTTGGAATGTGGGGTGCCAGTGTCCCTCTTTCAACTTGCACATCATCCTGTAAAATGAGGGGCAAGTACTATCTTAATGATGGAAATCTGTGAACACAGAGCAGGTAATGTTTTCATCCTGCAGTTCGTGCTGGGAGAATCAAATGGACCAATACAGGAATGGATGCTCTGAATTGATTGTCATCTAAATAGCTCCACATCATTCTTCAAAATATGACTGTAATCCCGCCCCCTTTCTCCATCAGTCCTATCATTGCCCCCACCCTGGGCCTTCAGGGTCTCTCCTCTGAATTTTGCCTGCTGTCTCCAACTTGTTCCTCTGATTCTAATCTGGCCTCTGCTAATTTATCCCTGCAGACCATTGCCAAGGGGTGATCCATCTACCACCTAAATCTATTATGTCATCCTCCTGTTTATAACCTTTTGGAGTTTCCCATCACTGAAGGTCCATCTAAGACTCTCAGTGCCTGTCTTCTCCAGACTCCGGCTCACGCTGGATACTCTGCTAACGCGCTTGCCTTCCTCCAGCTCCACGCTCCTCCCCACCCCTGTGCCTTCGCTGTGCTGCCCTCTCTGCCTGAGCCGTGCCACCCTTCTCTCAGCCGGGCTAACTGCTGCCCGTCCTTCAAGTTCAGCTCACACACTACCTTCTTCAAAGATCCTCCTGTAGTCCACCAGCCCTCAGGGCAGGTAAGGGACCCAGTGCCCCGTGGGCTGCTTCCCTCTGCAGGCCCAGCCCTCATTGCACTGACCTTATTGTAGCCTGTTCATCTAATTACATGTCTTCTTGATGCTGAAGCACATAAAGTGTGACTTAGTCATTGTTGAGTTCTTACGCTAAGTAGAGCGCCATGTCTGCCATGTACCTGAGACCCTATAAATGCCTGAGAAATGAATGAATGAGGCTGGAGAGGCAAAATGAGGATGAGAAGGGTGTAAGAGTTATAAAAGGTTTATTGTACATTTTATATAAAGTTATATGTGGTTTTATAAGAAGTACTTATTTATAAGTATATTAATTTATAAATAATCTAACATTTACCATATTTATATTTATCATATTTAATAATGTAATATTATTATACTTTACATTATTACATTTTATAAATCTATAAATAAATGGACAACTTTATTTGCTTATAAATATTTGACTTTGTAAGTAGAATTACTTAATTTCTTAGAGCTGAAAGAGACTTCAGAGAAAATCCACTCTAACACTCCTTTACAAATGGGGAACAGAGGCCCAGGGAAGTTACGACCTGTCCAAGGCCCCACGGTAAGGCGACAATGACCTCTAAACAGGTCCACATATAGCGTTTGTCTACTGTATGAATTGAGGTCTGTATAATATGCTTTAATATTTATGTCCAAGTTGGAAATCAGTATCATGATTCACAGATGGTACATTTAGCCCTATAGATGCATAAACTTAAGAGAAAGACGAAGTGTCCCCTATTGCAACATTTTCCTCAGCCACCCTCTGCAGCCGTGGTGAGTGTCACAACAGCTCTTGCACACCCCGAGAACCACCCACTGGAACTTGAAGAGGAGCAAGAAAACGGCTGCTCAGCACTTCTAGGAACTACTATTTTGTGATCTGAAAGGAAGGACTTGATAAGTTAATTCATTTGTCTTTGTTGTTTTCTATACCTCAGTGTTTCTGCTACTGAATAGTCCCCACATTCCAAAGCCATGCCCACCTCTGTTGTCAGCAGTGGCACAGCCCACAAGCCTTCATGACATTTGGTCACAGTCCTTTCATCCTGAGGACACAGAGCGAGAGAAATGCAACAGTGTTTCCCTGGGGCCTGAGCGGGGTTAATCATCGGGGCAGATGTTCAGGGATATGGTCTGTGTCGTGCCACACCGAGAACCCACATGCTGGTCTATAAAGGTGTTGTGTCTGTGATACGTGGTGTCCTGTAAAGCTAAGGAACCAGGGTAAGAGTCCCTCTTGCCTCAGTTTAAAAGCAGTACTAAATTTGAAAGAATTCATACATAGTAACTATCTTACTCCCTATCAAAATGTCCTATGATGATAATGAGATAATAGTCCACTGGGATCCTTAATACAAGGCTTTTTATGCTCTTATAATATTGCATTTAGGGGCATCTAAGGTGTAAAGGTCTAAGGGTAAAGGCCAAGAAACTGGGAATTTTCTGTCTTGGATTGTTTTCTTAAACCTACTCATTACCTACAGGGTAACTGGGAAAATACAACCTGTTAATGGTTAGTCATTTTGGTTTCTCTACTCATAAAATAAGCCATAAATTATCTCCACCCTTGTAGAAGTACTGGGAGAACAAATGTTCAAATGAAAGGTATTGTATAAGTATAATGTGGTTTACAAAGTTTGAAGGCTGTTCTGACCTCCACTTAAATAGTCAGCATGATGTCAGGTTCACATCAAGAGAGTCTCCAATATAATTAGTCCTAGATGCTGTAGTACGTTTTCTCTGAGCTGCTCAAAAGAAAAATGTTTTCTAAATCTAATCTACTTTCTTGGGCAAATGAATTAAGTTTGTGTTTAACGTGACCCTATCATGTTAAAAGACTCCATTATGAAAACAAGACTATTGCCTGGGAGCCTCTTCCATTCTGTTTATATCCCTTCTGTCATTACATGTCCTCCTCTGGGCTGCCTGCGACTCCTGCTTCTCTTTGGCTGGTTATTAACAGGACAGATAGAGTCTTTTGCCTTCCAGTGCTACATTTAAGTTGTATGAGTCCTTGAGTCTCCTAGAACAACCTATGATTTGGATTAAGGATGTATCAGGTAACTCAAAGACCCTGAGACCAATGTGGTTAAAAGCAGATTTTTTTTCGATTTAGGACTGGGGACAAACTTCACAAGCTTGATTAAGGAGCTATTCTGAGAAAGCTGACCACACCAAAACCATCTAATCCTGTCTGGAAGGGCTACGGGATCCCTCACCAGGAATGCTATGCTTCAGAAGCAGAGAGAATCCGCCCTCCGACCTACAAATAGTGCTGTGCTGGTCTCTTGGGGGCACAGGGACTTTGGAACTACCAGATAGAGCAAGGCTGTGGGGTGGGCTTTGATGACCTCTAACTTCCAGAGGTTCTAAATTGAAAACCTGACCCGCAAAATGGGAGACTTGTAATGCTGCCTGGAGGTGCATGGTTTCTTTGTGTGTTCCTTTCCACAGTAAGAAGGGTCTTCACCTTGAGAGAACCATGATCCAATGGTGGGTGTTTTCCATTCTTGATGAGAATATGAGCAAGACCCTTCCTGCTCATCATCATCTGTCCTGGACCTTGACCATGATAGATGCTCAAAAAAATATTTGTGCAACCAACCAACCAACAAATAAAATATTGTTTCCTTATTCTTCCCTTGGTAATTATTCAATCAAAAAGTGGATACCCCACTTACAAGAACTTTAGAAGAATTTTCCCATCCTAAAGTTCCCAGAAATCCAAGTGGACAAAATATTTCCATTTTAATTTTTAAATATCAGAAGAATGCAGTGACCACAGTTTATATTTTCCCTCCTATTTTCCTCAGGGCCTGCGTTGCTCATTTAAATGCAATTTGCTGCATGTTTGGATCAGTGATTTAAGTCGGGAGGCTCTTACAGTAACTGAGCACTGTGGAAATCCCAGAACTTCGGCTGGGGTCTGAAGGAGAAGCCCAAGACTGGTGGTTCTGGGGGCCATGCTAGTTAGCACCAGGCAGATGGCCGGCCTGCTCGGGACAGCAGGTCCACAGCCTACCAGCTTGGTTTAGCATGGAATCAGTCACTAATGCATGAGAAAGCCAGGAGGCCAGGCAAGATGACTAGGAAGGTTATAAACCAGAAAACTTCCGCCTTGGTATTTGAAAACCACACAGTATTTTACAGCATTCCTGTCTATTAACTGCTGGGAAGGGCACTACCTTATTGCCCTTTGCATAATGAAAGCAGTCTTTCCCCTCCAAGGCCCCCCTTTTGCTTTGATCAAGTTCAAAAGATGAGGGAAATGATGACTAAGGACCTTGGGAACCAGACGGAAGAATCTCACAGACATACTCAAGAGTTTTTTGGGGGACCGTTGTTTGTTTTTTTTTTAACTGACGTATCATTTTGGTAAACAATTCCTATAGTCTGCGCACTTATCAAATTCCTTTACCCAAATATTTGCTATTTATAAAATAATCAAGGAAACAGACTTGTGTTTATTATTCCGAAATCAGCAGCAGTTTGATGAATTAAAAACAGTCTTACTTTTTCCTCTTTCCTCTCCCTTTACCAGCCTCTTGTAAAAGTGCCAACATCATACACCCAACTCTCTCTTTAAACAGTAAAAATGAAAAATAAAAATGACCTTGGTGACCTGTCCTTTGACTCTGTCCAGGTTAGACTTGGGGTCAACAGCCGGCCCCCCTTAGCATCAGAGGTTGATATTTGGAACTGATTGAGCTGGAAAGGGATACTGTAAATGTCTGTTTCCGGTTCACAGGGGCCTCAGCGTCACTGCATAGTGCAGACGTCTGACTAGTTTCCTGACTTTGAGAGTCTCCTACTTTAAACACGAGGGATCAACCCTGGAAAGGAAAGGAGAGACACGCACAAGTCTGCCTCTGACTCTGGTGACCGTCACCCTCAGGACAGTTTCTCTGGGCGGGACTTGACTATTTTGACGTGGACGCTGCTTTCTGCTGCTGCCCGAGCTGGGCGATGGGGACGTCCCGGGGGCCCTCACACGCTCTGAATTGGGAAGGCCAGCTCCAGGGCACTTCTTGACAACGTAGCTTCCAGGAAAGCCCCCTCTCCACTCATCGTGACCAAAGCACAGAGCAAAAACAGGCTCTTCAAACACTGAAAACCCTTGTAAGGCTGGTTCTCGGCTATATTGTAGTTAAGTGGTTCTGTTTACATTTTATGTGTGTGAAAGGAAGGCTTTGTTAGGGGCACATATCAAAACTTTTCTTTCTAAAAGAGACATACGTGCTACATCACCATGAGGAGGGAACCAAAGCTTTCCACCGAACCCTTTCATTTAAAAATAACTACACTTATCCGATATCGAGCAAAAACTCCAGGGGTACAAATAACTTGAACTATGCACAAAGCTGCCACAAAGCTTAACAAGCATATTGACACCCTTGAGCCCTTCTTTAATTTAAAGCTACTCTACTCTTGAACGTCCTCAATTTTGTGCTCATTTTCATGAGTATGTTTCTTCATTATTGAAAGGAACAGTGAGTCTCGCATCTCTCTAGGCTCCCTCACTAGCTCTCCTATTCCTTTATAATATGCTGAGTTGGCTGAAAACCAGATTTCTGCTTGGCCAAGGGGAGTCTGGTGGTTGCTAACTCCTGAAGGAAATGGGCTCCTGTTGGCATGATTTTGTTGAGAGAGACCAAAGCATCCAGTCTCCCAAAGGGAAGGGGGCAGGTGGACAGGAGATGGGGGATGCATGGTGAGGATGGGGGGATGGAGGTGGGGTGTGGATGACCAGCAAGAAATGAAGGCAGGCGTTTGTGGAAAATGATGTATTACATATTCATAAGTCAACACTTATAGTCATGAATAAAAATTTCATTTATCATTATGAAAAGAGTCTCATATTCATAAGTGAAATTTTCAGCAAATAATTTCATTATACCTAAAGGAATCCTAGAGGCAGAAGTCACCTCACTCCCCAAAATAAGAGAAGCTTGGGTAGAGTCAAAGAGAAAATGGCGCCTTCAGCTGTCAGTCACAGGCACCTGGCAAGGGCATTCCAGAGAAGAGTGAGAGCGGAAACACTTTTGTTGTTTTTCTTTCCTTCTTTATCAGCATTATGATGACGAGGGAGGCTGGTCCCTTAGGAATCTGTGTAAGGCTCACCCAAATTACTTTCTCTCAGGAACTTTTGCCTTGAACCACTTTTAGGCACTGGGCTAGTTCATTCTTGCTGGAAGAACGTTATTGTATTGTCTGAAACAGTGCATGCTTCCTTCTAGAATGCCAGCGGAAAACCCCAAGGATGCCTTTTCCCACTAAACTATTAGAATTTCTCCTTCCAGTAAATACAAAGAGAAGAACACGCAACCATTACTAACTGGCAGCCTAGGAATTTTTTTAAGTTGAAAAGTTGTATTTTTTTAATCTTAAAAATTTTACTATAAGCTTCATGAAGGCACAAACCATGCCATACCACTTTGCATCCTCACAGCATCCAGTATTTTTCATGCATATAATTGGAGATGAATAATGATATTTTTTAAGTGAAAGAACTTGCTCTACCACCACCCCCTCCCTTCCCCTGACCTCGCCAATTAAAAGCCTTTTTCATATAGAGCTTTGACTAAGCAAAGGCCCATAATACCTGTAAATGTGATGGAGAAGCATTGAGGATAGTCCTCATTCCATAGTCTAGTATGAACATCTAGACTGATGGCTGGTTTTTATTGTTCATTCTCTGTTTTAGTGAAAGGAAGGAGGACTGTGAATAATTGAAAAACAACTTAAAATTCAAACAAAACTCATCTGATTTTGGCCTTGATTTGTGGCAAACCCCACACCTCAGTAGTGGCTATGATCCTTTTCCATCCATCCTTAACTCCAACCCCTGCTCAGCTGATCAGGTCCGAGCTGGAGGAGGGGTCAGGACAAGGTCCCAGACATCCAGAGAGACGAACAAAGAGCAGGGTGAGAGAAGATGCTGGAATGGAGGACCCAGGAATCATACTGGAGGCTTATCTCAGCTACTGTATCATTTTTTGTCATTGGGAAGTGTTTTTTTCCTTTTCATGCTTGAGGTTTCTTCTTCTTGCTAAGATAAATGGACTAGACAGTGTAAAAATTTCCTGTTGGGACTGTGATTGAAACTCACATATAAATAAAAATTAATTGAACTTTGCACTATTGTGGCATTATGTTGAATGTGGAAAAAGCTTATAAATATAATAATAGGTAAAAATGGATAAACTAAGTCAAACAGAGAATTATCAAAAAGAACAGAGATGTTCAAAGACAAAAATGGCAAAAAGTAAAACATTTACAGATTTTTAATTCCAGATTTTACCACCATTTCCTCCTCCAGCTTTAGACACACATTTCAAAGTTATAATACTTTTGAATAAAGCCCCTCGTTGACTTGAATTTATGCAAATTTGATTCTAGTCATTTGAATTTGATACAATTCAGCAATATTTGAAATTCATATTCTAGTTATTCAAGTAAATGAATAGTGTCATTGGGTTATTTGATGTTTTTTATTTTAAGTGTCCTTTGAGAAACTGCTTTTGGGTATCAATATTAAAATGAAAACACTGGCTAAAATCATAAAAGCAAGAAAATTAATTTCAGGGCATTTTAAGCTCCCCATGCTTCCTGGGCTCACAGGGCTTCAGAAGTTGAGAAATGTTCTCTGATGTCACTGTTCTCTGAAAACCGATCCATTCAAATCCATATGGTGGACATCTTTGAATCATACACTGCTTACATCTTTCAGTGTCTCCGAAAAGAGAATTCCTGCTTTTAAACCTCAAAACCCAACTCAAATAAATTGTTTTACCCACCTGTAGCTTATTCTGAGGAACAGAAAGTCTTTGATTGAATCTCTAATTTCCTCATATTCCACAAACCCCAAATTATCCTAGTTTGGTTTTAAATTCTAACCATTATTACTGTCACTGATTCTGAGCAGGGAAAATGGAGTTTTTTTTTCTTTGTTGTTTATTTGTTTTTTTTTTTTTTTTTTTGGCGTGATGCCTCATAGAGATATCACACCAGTACAAGCCAGGAAGGTCCTCAGTTCTTTAATTTGTTACCACAATCTATAACTTTGTTAATTCACTGAAGTTTCAGTGTGGTTCCACAGATGGTGCAAATCCAGAAAGCTTTGGCTTCTAGAAGCCTCTTTTAAGGAGAAAAATATCTATCTGCTAAACAAGAAAGATCATACAGAGGAACGGAGTTTGGACACCATTGGTTTGAGCCTCAGAGAGAGGTCCCTGGTGGCAGAAGCCTAAAAGAAGAGACCGGAATACAGAATTGCTGCTGGTCCCAGGAGCCCTCTCACAGTGCCCTGGCATGGTCCCCAACAAGTGGTTGGTGGGAACACCCACACATTCTATCCTTGCATTTATTCAAGCTCTGCTTTCGTCCTACGCTAACACCCATGACTGTTTTCTAGATATCTTTCCTACCTGTACACATTCCTGTTTTGTGCCTTGGTTTTGTAAGGACATACACTATTGCAGAACTTTTAGACTGGATGTCAGGTGTGGTTCTGAAAGTACATAATGTCACCGTGTACTCATGAGTTCTTAATTCATACCTTGTTCCAGCTGTGGGAGGAGCCCACTGTACCCAGGCGGTTTGCTCTATATCCCACAATGCCTGGGTATTTCTCATGCTCTGTGAAGTCTCTCTAACAGCCCCCCTCCTTGGTGCTTCCCAAGCATCCTGGGTAACCTCTATCATCACTTTTAATAGACTGTTACGGGCTAAATTGTGTCATCCTCAATATTTACGTGTTGAAGTTCCAACTTTCCGTACCCCACAATGGAACCACATTTGAAGGTAAGGTCTTTAAAGAGGTGATAAAGTTAAAATGAGGCCTTTAAGTTAGGATCCTTATCCCACACAATTGGCGTACTTATAAGAGGAGAAGAGACACCAGGGACACAAGTACACAGAAGGGCCATGTGAGGATGGCAGCATCTGCTAGCCAAGGAGAGGGGCCTCGGGAGAAACCAAACCTGCTGACACCTTGACCTTGGACTTCTGGCCTCCAGATCTGTGAATAAATTTCTGTTGTTTAAGCTGTCCAGTTTGTGCTGTTTTCTTACAGCATTCCTAGGAAACTAATAGACTATTCAACAGATTGTTGCCTTATCTGTCTCTACTTCTCTGTTAATACCCTAAAAAGGGACTGTCTTTCACCTCTCCATTCAAAGAAGTTAGCAGATTTCCTGGCATACGTAAAAAATATGTTTGTGGAATGAGCGAAGCATCTTCCTGACTCTGAAATTTGATCATGAGCATCTAATCACTTGCTGTCTCATTTCCCTCACTATTTTCATTCATCCTCTACCACCCTAACTCTAATGGTTTGAACACGTGACTGTTTTGCACCCAAGGCTTCAACACCAACAAATTTATTCTGAGTTTTCAGAGACGTCATACAGGACATTAGCCACATCTGGGACCACTCCTTCTGCACTGGGCAGACCCACAGAAGTTGAGCGCTGTGTTTTCTCATCACCGCAATATGCCCAGCCCAAAGACACCAAGTTATATGAGTACAAACAGCAAAATTATGGTATACATGCCTCTTTTCTAGAGCCAGGCTAGCACTTCAATCTCAAGGAGGCTGAAATTGCTCCTAAGAAGAATGTCTTCTAATTGCCAGTTCTCGAGCGATTTAAATGAGAGAAGAGGTGGCTCATACGGTGACCAAGTAAATGTCAAAAAGGGTGGGGAGTCAGCTCAGCAGAGATTTGGGAGATGCCTCACATCCTGAACTAACTCCAATAAAACTCTCTTATGTCTCTCTATATAAATATAGACTTCAAATTACGGGATACCTCTGTATAACAACTCAGAAAGATCACATTCATGGCAATAAGACACGATTGAACTTTGAAAACATTTCCTTTCAGAATCACTCTGCTCAAACTCCTGGGCTCCAGTGAATTTTGAGTAGACAAGAGCAAGGCAGAGTATTTATACACCCATAAAGGCTATACTTTTAAAAATACATACTTGCTGCCTGACTCTGCGTTCTTGCTTAAGAAATGTGTCGAAATGGAATGATATTTTATGGGAGTAAGGATGCAAGATGAGTCCTCTTGTAGAAGAGCAGCCTTGACTGGATGCAAGTAGACCCAGGATGACCTGCTTCTCCAGATGCTCGTTAGCAAGATTTGCAGTGGACACTGAGCCTCATGTCTGGAGGGCTGTTTCCCCCATTAAGAAGATTTTATAAAGGCAAATCATTTATTCCCAGTCCCGTTTTGTTTTGCATGTTTTATTGTATTTTATTTTTTAATTCCCAGCTTAAATAGTAAGTCTAGCAATTCAGTTCTTTTCCATAAGTGTGACTGTTTTAGGATACAGAGGACCTGAATGTGCCAGCTATGATGAAACACTTTGGACCAGTTTATTTGCCCTCCAAGGAGGTATTATAAGGCAGACTACACATTTAAAAGAAGAAATGGTCTAAGTTTTAGCCCTAGATACCCTGAGGGGAGAAATTAAGAACAAGAATCTCATCTATGACTTGAAGGATGAAGCTCCTTCAAGGAATTGCCAGGACCACGTCCTCTACAGACTCAAATAAGTCAACTCCATATTACACACCCACCGTGTACAAGGCATAATGTGAGTACCTCCAGGGCCATAAAGGATAAAAATCTGTTAAATATATCTGACCCTCAAGGAGTTTATAGTAAAGTTGGGAAGAAACATTTCAATCATGATCAAGCTTTTAATTAGGCTAAATACAAATAAAATAGTTCAATAACAGATAGAAAGAGATGGCAGCTCTTGTGAAGCTGTCCATGGTCAACTTCCAAGAGAATTCTATAAGCAGAAAGTGTTCTGAGACTGCAGAGAGGACACGCTTGGGGAGGTGGGGGGTGTCTCTCTGGGTAGGCAGATATAGGTGGACCAACGGGGAGGCCAAACAAAGACATGGCTACATATTGTGAGGCCAGGCAGACCTGGGCTCAGCTCCACCTAGGACAGCCTGAGACAAGTTCCTTTCTTCTCTGAATCTGTCTTCTCAGAATAAAGCAGACACAATAACCCTTCTACCGCTGTGTGCTGTGAGGAGTAGATGAGTTCTCGGTGTAAGTAAATTCTTCGTACAGAGCCTCACACACATCAGTATTTATGATACCAGATGTCACACTACGTATCGCTTTGTCTTTTAGTCTATTGTCTGTTTCCCCCACTCAGAAGTAAGGTATTTGAGGGGAGGGACTCAATATTGTGTCACTCTTGGATCCATAGCATCTATATTACTACCGGCCACATAATAGTGCCTAGTACTTATTTGTTGAATGAATAAATCAGTAAATAATGTAACATCAAAAAAATAGATCAGCTAACACTATTGTTCAATCTTGTCTTTTTCCTATTTCTTTTCATCCCTCTGCATTTTCTTCAGCCTTGGAAGCAACAAGAGATGTTGCAAGCGGCAGGCTAGGTTCTGAATGAGTGGGATCATTTGAAAGCTGCCTCTAATAGTTAAGGCTATTGGAATTTGGATTATTTGCCTTGAGAAGAGTAGAAAACGCAATGGGGAAAAAAATACTCATCTTCCCATTTCTTCCTTCTGCATCAGCTCCTGCCGGCTGGCTCCTGGTCACGTCTATGCCCCGTGTGCCCCTCTTGCCCAACAATATCCAAAAATAAAGAACAGAGACAAATCACGGGGAGGAAACACATTTTTTTTTCCATGGAGACCTTCCAACTCCCATGGAGACAGAGTTGGATTGTAACTTTCCCTTTCTCTAACCCACCTCCATGCCTGATTTTTAAGCCCAGGAAGGGTTCATTAGCCAAATCACGCCAAATGAAGCATGCCGGTTAGAAAATGTTGTGTTTGCCACGACACTAGGTCAGGCAAAAATGGGCTTCTGCTGTGAGATTACTTGGCTTTGTGCAAAAGTCCCTGTTACCGCCACCAGAGACAGACGTATTTTGACCTAATTTTCTGTTTCGTTATGATTTTGTAAACTAAAATTAAATTTAGTTTGTTTTCAGCACATTGACCAGGGTTTACATCACTAGCAGGAGGGAGGGTGTCAACAATCCACATTTTTATCATCTTGTGTTGGTTATGTGACCAGCTAGAAAGTCTCATTAAAATCTTACTTGCAGGAAACAGCTCATTTACAGCTCCCCACTTGCTAGTGTGTTTGTTAATAGTGCGGAGGGGAGGTAAAGTGAGTCAGAAAAGGTCAGCTCTGGATCAATTGAGCATCCTCCCAGACTGCAGCCTGCGGACACCTCATCGTGTTCTCTGCGTGTGGCACAGACTCTCCTTCCATGCACACTCAACCTCTCAGAGAAAATCCTCTCCCCAGACCTGCAAAACCCATTATTGCCCAAGAAAAGCCAGAATTACTGAATGTTTTGCTTTCTTCTGACTTAAAATGCACGTCATCAACCACGTAAAGGAAAAGAACAATGCGGGAAGTATTCTCTGGGGTTTCTCACCCCTTCTCAGATATCCTTACAATGAGTTCTCAGCTTAAAAATGGTTACATCAGAACATTCATGTCCCTGGGTGAATATTTCCAGAGATTCAAAGAAATGAAATCCAAACATATTGGGGTCATCTTGTGGAGAGGTTGATTCAAAAACTTAGGGACTTGTTTTTCATGTGAAAAATATCTTAGAGTCTACACAGTGGTCTTTATGGATTTTATAAGTTTTTTGGTAACTGTACACATTAGCCAGGGCTCTAGTAAGAAAAAGAAATCACCCCAGAAGTTTCCGGTGAAGACAGTTTGAGAAATGACTACTTACAGAGCTATGGTCAGGATTAAGGAACAAACAAGAGATGTTGAGGCATCCAGAGACCAGCAGCAGTGGGAGATGCTACCACCCTTAGTTTTGAAGGGCAAGGTTGGGGGGAGTAGTGCTGCTTGAACCCAGTAGAACCTCATGGAGGCTACATTCCCTGCTAGAGACTCACCCAAAGAAGACAGGGAGCCTGGAAGAAATACCCTGACACCATCTCCTTCCAAGTTCTGATCTCCTGCTGATGTTTCTCACTGGTCTAACTCAACTGGAAGGCAGTGGCAAGGGAGACTGGGTGATACAGTCCCTAGGGGTCAGCTGCCCAGGACATAAAGCAGGGTGAGGAAAGGCAGAGTTAATCTGCTAAGCCAACTGGAGCATAACCAGCATAGTGTTCTCCATATGCAATGATTTTGCCCAAATTTTTGGCCAGTATTTGTACTGGCCAGTATAAATGTGCAGCTGTTTATCCAGACTTGCTCTTTACCCTGACCCGCTTTGGGATCCTCCGATATGTGGTAATATTCCAGGCCCTGAGACAGAATTTCTCTCTGTGCAACGCTAACTTTTCTCTGTTGGGATTAATCCTGATCTCCAGGTCAACTAAATAAATTTAAAATTATGAAAACTGTGGAGACCTTTCTTCATGCTAAGAATCTGAGTTCATAATCTCTGGACTTGGCACAGTTTCATTCCTTCAAGGACATTAAAACATTTTTGCTTTTGTTATCTCATAGATCTTTACCATGTCTCTGACAGGTAGACATCTTGATGTAGTACCTTGTACAGTGGCACACGAAAATAGACGCTTAATAAATGCTTGTTGACAAGGCAATCATGATCAAACACCTTGTGGACATAGGAGAGCTTATACTGAAAAGTGAAGCAACTTAGCCAATATCTCATGGTGTGCCAATAGGAATAGAAGGCAAGGCAGAGGGTTTACCCTGAACATGCTGCCTCCAAACAGGGATTTTGCAAACAGGGCAAGAATTTGAAGAAGACTTTATTTTCTTCCTGTACTTTGACCCAATCTTAAGAATAGTTGAGAAATTCAGGGCATGGCTTTTCAACTGATTTGTTTCCTAGATTTCCAGAGAAATGTATGTCCCATTATTTCTTATTAATCAATAGATACGAAACATTTTTGTCAACAGGAAAAAAAAAAGTGGAGTTATACACTTAAAGGAACTGAACTGAACTATTATTATGGTTTCCTGTATTGTTTCTGGGATGAGGAAAAGGACATATAAAAGAGAGATGAAACCTGAGAATTGCATGTGAAATCACTACAGTCAACTCTTCCTTATCAATGAGAACAAAGGATGGGAATGACATGAAAAGGTAAATGTCCATGGTGTTAAGACCTCTATGGTTGTTATAAATCCATCTTCATCCAAGCCTTGTACTATATTCCAAAATTCTAAATGCCAGTTTTTCTTGGATGTCACTGGTTTCCTAAATATCCCATGAAGGATCCACATGTAGAAGAAGAAATGGAGGGTCTTGATTCACTGCAAGCCTGATAAACTCTTTGTGGAATAATATTAAATCAGGTAGATTAAATGTTTACAAAGGTTAAGTCATTCATCAACATGAAAACATTGGGGTGTAAGGCTGGGCTGTCGTCTTGGAGGCCTGTGTCACACCTCCTTTTGGAGAGTGTGTCATCAGCCTGCTTGATTTGTAGGTGGCTCCTGTGTGCACAGCCCCATGGTGGGTGCATATGACATCACCAGGGAAATGAACAAAAAGCTCACTTATTTTAAGTCAGTGATAACTAATTTCTAAACGACTTCCATTTTTCATTTAGGCATTATCCTCAGCTCCCTCTTCTTGCTCCTTATCCCCATCATCACAATGGCCTCCTACCGTATATATCTCTTGAACGTGACCTTTGCCTAGTCCAGGTCACTTATCTATCATTTCCCATCTAGACTATCATGGGCCAGATTCTTAATTGATTTCCCTCTACTTTTCCACCTTAGCCCCCTTCCACACTTCCATCATTGTTGCTTAAAAACACAGATATGTTCAACTCAATTATTGACTTAAAATACTTCAGAGGTTTCCCATTGCCTTCAAATCCATACTTCTTAACAGCATCTCTTCATGCTCATCTCTTCAGCTTTCCTCTTCCCTATATCTCTAGCTCACACTCCTCTTTGTCAGCATAAAGTTCAAACTCAAGGCCCTTTGTAAACTGACCACAGGCTTTTTTGTCCATCTCCATCTCCTACCATTCTCTTCTTTGCTGTCTATATCCAGCATACACTTGCCTGGCAAATGCTTTATCTCTCAAGACTCAGCTTAAAGGACACTTCTCCTGACACTACCAGTGACACCACCCTTTCCTATGTCATCCATTACAACAGACATGTCTAAATTGTTGCCTAGACCACACTGTATAGAGTTCACTACTAATACATCTATCTTCTTAGTGGACTACAGGGTAATCATCTTCAATCTGTTCAGGATTTTAGTTTCTTATCAAGCCTAAGCAATGCCCTTACACCTAGAAAAAAGAGGTTCCATGCTTCAGAGACCCCTCTCTGGCCCTCCTCCAGTGGCATCTCTCCATTTGAGGTGAGAAGTCATAACAAAATGTGGTTTCCTGGATTCTATGTCAACGCAGATCCAATGCTCCCTGCTTCTAGACCATGCTCTGCTTATCCAGACCCCAGGAACTTCCTGTCCAAATGGTCTGACCTTCCTTTAGGGGGCTGCATAGACCTTTTCCTTAGATCTGTCCTTCAGAGAAGGGACCAAGAGGGTGTGTGCTCATTCCTAGATCCAAGGAGTGGCCAAGACTGGCTATTTGTAGAGGGATATGGGCAGAGTGTGTAGAAACAGGCTAGACCATCCACAGGTATGCCTGCAAGGTGTCCAGTGACACAGGTCAGAGCAGGAGCAGGCAGGCTGAGAGCTGGGGCCTGGGACCTCAAGTAATTGGGGAGTTCTAAAGTTGAACTTGGCCTTCTAGGTAGTCATGAAGGTGTATTTAACATGGTGAGAGGAGGGATCATATTTTGTCATTTGCAACCTTGAAATATTTAGGCATATGCATGTAAGCCTCCATTTGTACTCTAGCCTGGACCTCTAGTGTCTTATTTAATGCAGTGCAGGGCACATAGGAGATGCTTAATGCATGACTGGGGATTAGCTCACAGCAAAAAAGTGTGAAGTAATTGAGACTCAAGGAAAATAACTCTGCAGCACTTGAGTAAGAGAAAATAATAGAAGATATTAATTATAACTGAATTACCAAACTAGCTAATATACTTTCTAAAAATGCTTATATTCAAAGGGCCACATTTAAACATTCTGGCTAGGAAGATGTTATTTACCAAATTTGTGGTCAGTTCTTAAAGCCTTACTTGAATTTCCCAGCATTCTTTGTATTTCCAAAACACAACACTAATCTACAAAACACTCCATAGATGGGTCACGAATGATGTCCAACAAAACATGAGTCAGAAATGAGCTCAATTCTGAGGGTTACACTCCATCCAGAGAGGAAGAATTAATTAAAACTAGTAACAGAATTTCTCAGAGCCAGCATTTAAGGTCTCTGTCACCTCAAATGACTCCTTTATCCTTCATAGGCAGATAAAGATCATTACTGTAAGGAGGAGGAACATTTGTCTTTCAGACCGAACCTTGACAGTTAAGGTCCTGCTTGCCACAGATACGATCATTTCAGTGAACATAAGTGTTTTAACTTTTTCTCAGGTGTAAGAATCAATGGTTTACCATGTTGAGTAACCAAGACTTCTTATCTCTTATCTCTTTTCTAAAGATAATCCTTTTATTGTCACATAAGTGTGCTGCTAGCAATGTTAAAAAAATTTCAGGCTGAAACGTGTGTATGTATATGCCTATATATGTATGCATGTATATACATATAGGAAGAGAGGGAGAGAGACTAGTTAATCTGGGGAGTCAACTAAGAAACATCTATTGAGTGACTTCTCTGTACCCCACATTTGCCACATTATGCTAAGCATAAAGGATAAAAAGACAAGGTCTTAAAACAATGAGATATCACTATGCACCTACCAGAATGGACAAAATCTAGAAAACTGACAACACCAAATGTTGGAGAGCATGTGGAGCAAGAAAACTCTCATTCACTACTGGTGGAAATGCAAAGCCACTCTGGAAGACAACTGGGCAGTTTATTACAAAACTATACACACTCTTCCTATATGATCCAGCAATTGTGCTCCCTGGTATTAACCTAAATGAGTTGAAAATTTATGTCCACACAAAAGTTTACACAAGGATGTTTCTAGCAACTTCATTCATAATTGCCAAAACTTGGAAATAACCAAGATATTCTCCAGCAGGGGAATGAATAAATAAACTGTAGGACAGCCAGACAATGAAACATTACTCAGTGTAAAAAAGAAATGAGCTATCAAGCCATGAAAACATATGGAGGAAGCTTAAATGCGTATTACTAAGTGGAAGAAACCAATCTGAAATCATACATATTGTATGATTCTAATGACATGACATTCTGGAAAAGGCAAAACTATGGAGACAGTGTAAGGATCAGCCAGTTTTCATGGTCTGGGGGAAGGGCAGGAGGGATGAACAGGCAGCGCAGGGAGGATTTTTAGGGCAGTGAAAAATACTCTGTGTGATCATAATGATAGACATCATTATGTCACACATTTCATTACACACATCCAAACCTACAGAATGTACAACACTAAGAATGAACTGTAATGTAAACTATGGACTTTGAGTAATTGTGATGTGTAAAGTATTCTAAAAAAATAAGTCTTAAAAAAGAGAAAAAAGAAGAATTTCCTGTCTCTTGGAAAATTTATAATATTTGATGGTAGTTGGGTCTGAAGTGACAAGAAAAGTATTATGAGCGTGTGTTGGTGGGGGTGAGCTGGAGTGGGTGGCTCAGGTTTGCCAATTATCTCCCATGAACAGACACTGGGATTAAGTATGTTGTATTACGGTACCTCATTTAATTCTCACCAAACCAGTGCCTGTAAATATTATCCCTGTTTTTCAGATGAGGAAATGAATGTTTAGAAGAAGAGCTCAATGAAAGGGCAATCCAATTAAGTAGCTGCCAAATGAATCATTTAAAAGGAACTTATAGGAAGGTAAATAGGTACAGCAACTATGGAAAACAGTAAAAATAAAACTACCACATGACCCAGCAATCCCATGTCTGGAAGAAAATGAAAACAGGATGTCAAAGAGATCTCTGTCCCCCCCACGTTAATTGCAACATTATTCATAATAGCCAAGGTATGGAAAGAACCTAAGTGCCCATCAATGGATGAATGGAAAGGGAAGAATAAAGAGATATGACTCACACACACACACACACACACAGGAATACTATTCAGCCATGAGAAAGAAGAAAATCCTGCTATTTGTGACAACATGGATAGACCTCGGTGCTAAGTGAAATAAGCCAGACAGAGAAAGATAAATATTTATATCTTTTCTAAAAAAAGAAAACAAAACTCATAGAAACAGTAGAAAAGTGGTTGCCAGGGGCTGGGGAGTGGAGGAAATAGGGAAAGGTTGGTAAAAGTGCACCAACTTTCAGCTATAAGATGAATAAGGCCTGAGGCTCTAACAATAAACATGTTGATTATAGTAGATAACACTAAAATTGAAATTTGCTAAGAGTAAATTCAAATGTTCTCACTAAAAAAAAAATAAAGATAAATACGTGAGGTGATGGATGTATTAACCAGACAAAAGGAATCTTCACAATGTGTGTGTGTGTGTGTGTGTGTGTGTGTGTGTGTGTATATATATATAAAATTATATATATATAATTATTATGATGTATATATAGCAAATTATTCTGATGTACATTTTGTCAATTATACCTCAGTAAAGCTGAAGAAAATAAAGCTGATGGAGAGTTGAATCAGACTGCTCATATAATTCAATTTTGTTGTCAAAGACACAAGCAGGTCCCTCTCACTTCAGGGCAGGGTCGGCAAACGGGAAAAACAGATGAGTTTCCCAGGGATGATCAAGGCTTCAGACACAGTGATTATAAGTACTGTGCTCACTTAGTGCTCGTAATGCCCCAAATCAAGACAAGATTTAAAGGTGGAATCAAGCTAATGCTTCTCTATAGCATCGTCAACTCTTCCTTCTTAACTGTCTTGTTTTAAGTTTTGTTGTTTTGAAAAATGTTTCACATGCGCTTAAGAAGAATGTATATTCTCTAATTGTTGGGTATAGGATCTGTATATGTGCCTATTAGATCATGTACATTGATTGTGTTGTTTAAATGTTCTATATCTTTACTGAGTTTTTGACGCTTGAGCTTCAAATAATTAAGAAAGATGCACTGAAATCTCCTAGTAAATATATTACATTTGTAAATTTCTCCCTGTAGAAATTTTGCTTTATATATTTTGAGGCTATTTTAGAATTAGTCAATCTAAGTGAGTTGAAAGAGGAAATAATAAAAGGAATGTAAACCTCTTGAAATTAATCAGGAATATGGTGCCTGTTAATTCAGAATAATTTTATCCCATGTTTCTTACATAACTGGTGAAATGTAAGTTTGTCTGTCTTCTGCCTTAGCACATGTACTAATCCCTTATTTGAATTTAATGAAATAAGAGGAAACATTTACATATATATTTTAACAACATAACAGGAAACATATATATATATTTTAATAATTACCTCTCTCCTCACCAGAGTCTAGTACTGAGCCCTGGTTCTTTAGTTTGTTAAGTTCAAGGAAATCTTTACTGGCAGTGAAATAATATTTGACATAATTGAAGATTTATATTATCCCGTGGAAGGAGGTGCAAGATTAGAGAGAGAAGCTGAGACAAAGAAGTTACTCTGCTAAGAAAGGGAGAGAGATTTCAGAAGGTATAAGAGCTAAGAATAGAGTGTCAGAGCTGGGAGGATTGAGCCCTGAAAGAGAAAGGGAGAGAGAGAAAAGAGACTTGGGACAGAAATGTACCCAACTAGGGTTTCTCAAGGAACCTGCTGTGCCATCTGCAGAGTGACCCTTCTCCTTACCCTCCTCCACCATGTCTTTCATGGAGTCTATGTGGGTCATTAATGTTTTTGACTTGGAGGAGCTGGACCCAAAGGACAAGGGAATGAATATATTGCTTAAAACAAAGAAATGTTGAATCTCTGTTATTAATCAGTTTTCTATGCCTTCATTAAATAAAGAAAAACATTTACAGTATAATCTTGTTTATCTCTTCTACATTTTGAAATCCCAATCTGTCCCTTCCCATCCCCCACCCCCTTGGCAACCACAAGTTTGTATTCTATGTCTATGAGTCTGTATAGCACAGGGAAATATATACAAGATCTTATGGTAGCTCACAGAGAAAAAAAATGTGACAATGAATATATATATATATGTTCATGTATAACTGAAAAATTGTGCTCTTCACTGGAATTTGACACAACATTGTAAAATGACTATAATTCAATAAAAAATGTTAAAAAAAAAAAAACCATTTAAAGACTATCAGTTTGAAGGAGCACTTGGTCATCATCCTGCCTGGGGTGCTCGTATCTCCAAAAGGTCTTATCTCTGGTAAAATAACCAAGTCAGGCAGTGGCCATTGGCAGGATGGGAATTCACCCAGCCCATGACTTCTCCCACACACCACCTCCTGTGTAGTGCAAACAATTCTGAACCTGGAGAAGGGAAACTTAGAGGTAAGCCTTAGCTCTGCTACTTATTAAGGTTTAAATTAGTATAACTGGGTCTAAATTAGCTTCTCTGGGCTACTTCCCCCAGCTGTGAAATGTGAATAATCAAACCTATTCAGTCTACTGTGTAGGTCAATTTTAAGGATCAAATAGCAAACAAATTTGAAAATATTTTGTAGACTACACAGAGCTTTAAGTAAGTGATTGGGCCAGCTAACCTCACAGAAATACCTGAAAAATCATGAGCATACCTGGCCTGAGCAAAAGGTTCTGGGTTCAGCATAAACTGATGCTACCGAAGAGTGTTAGTCACTGGGAAATGCTAAAATAACCAGAATACAAAAACCAAAACACACATACAGACATACACACAGACCCCAAATGAACAGATCTAAGAGATTAGGCCTCTGGTTTTTACAGTCAGTATCAACATTTAGTCATGTGACTCCTTACATAGTTTTTTTCTTGTTGACTCAATTTGGTTCCTGGGAATAGTGGGAAGAAAAAAGTTAGGATTCATTAGAGTATTTAGCTGTAAGTTCATTGGGTGTTATCCTTTCTCCCAATAATTCTGAGAATTCTGGAAGTCAGTTTGAACATTCTGAGTAGCAAGTGGTACATTGAAAGCCTTGGTTTATTGCATGTTTAAGGTGAGAGGGCTCTGAATTTGGTGTCCCTGGTGGTGACAAGAGGTCCTTAGTGTCACTTCCATCCTGGTACTTACAGACCCAGTGTCATCTCTCTTGACCTTAATTCTCCTGGCCTAATCTTTTCCTTTCTAAGTTAGAAGATTTTCTAGTTATACAAAATATAAGTACCTTCCTAAATTGAGTTTTTTATTCCTCAAGATAAAGAAGAGAAGAGAATGCCTGCATGAATTTATTTGGGGGCTGTTCCCATTCAATGTCACTTTTTTTCTCAGATGAGAAAATGAGAGTCTATTGATCCAAACTCATAACTATGTTAACACTTCTCTTCCTTGATCAACGAATAAAATAAAAGCAATTAAGCAGTAAAGAGTACAGAGAAATTTCATGCAACATGGCAGGTTTTAAAAATTCTGTCTTCTCCTTATCCTTACATCTCAGGAGTTGTTAGTGCCAGGAAAATCAACATTTATATCTCCCTTAGGCATATATTCCTATAACAGGCAATTTTAGATTCTGGAAAAATTATGATTGTCCTACAACATACGAAAGATAAATGAATCAGCCTGTGGCCCAGCTCCTGGGGATTGTGTTTGTCATAGGAAAGGATTTGTATTTCACCATCTTCAGCTTCACTTACAGTTCACATCGGAAACTTCAACTTTCATGCTTAGCATATTTTGTGACATTTTCACTAACCTCCTAATTGAGACAAGGCCGAGCTATCAACCATCAATTCAGATGTCTTTTAAGGACTAGAGGAGAACCATCAACCTGTTCCCAGAGCAGTGCCACGAAGACACAAAGGCCACGCCACTACAAGCCTTGGAGAACACACTCTGGGAGGGCTGGGACAGAGTTTTCTCCTTGTCTATCTCCCACAGGGCTGATACAGAGCTGAAAATATAGGATGGCAATAAATGCCGAAACCAACCAAATCAAGATTGCCAAAGGAGGGAGCTCAGTAGTAGAGCACATGCTTAGCATGCACGAGGTCCTGGGTTCAATCTCCAGTATCTCCATTAAATAAATAAGTAAATAAATAAACCTGATTACCTCCCCCTGGCAAAGCAAAACAAACAAACAAAAAACAAAACAAAAGATTGCTAAAGGACATTAGATCCAAGAGAAAAGTCAAAGCGACAAATGAGAAGCAGGGTATTAGAGAAATAAGGAAGACAGAAACCAAACCACTCTCTCAATAGGAGACAGGAAGGATACTGATAAATCAATCCTATTGAGCCCATTTGACAAGTTCCTTTTCCTGTTAATTTCCCTACCTATTGGTTCTTCCATTGATACTATTGACTTCCATCAGCTACCAAGAGCCAACCCATCCTTTTCTTTTTTTAAACATTTTTTATTGATTTATAATCATTTTACAATGTTGTGTCAAATTCTAGTGTTCAGCACAATTTTTCATACATGGACATATACACAATTATCACATTTTTTCCTCTGTGAGCTACCATAAGATTTTGTGTATCTTTCCCTGTGCTATACAGTATAATCTTGTTTATCTATTCTACAATTTTGAAATCCCAGTCTATCCCTTCCCACCCTCTGCCCCCCCGGCAACCACAAGTCTGTATTCTATGTCTATGAGTCTATTTCTGTCCTGTATTTATGCTTTGTTTGTTTGTTTGTTGTTTTTGTTTTTTAGATTCCACATATGAGCGATCTTATATGGTATTTTCCTTTCTCCTTCTGGCTTACTTCACTTAGAATGACATTCTCCAGGAGCATCCATGTTGCTGCAAATGGCGTTATGTTGTCAGTTTTTATGGCTGAGTAGTATTCCATTGTATAAATATACCACTTCTTCTTTATCCAGTCACCTGTTGATGGACATTTAGGCTGTCTCCATGTTTTGGCTATTGTAAATAGTGCTGCTATGAACGTTGGGATGCAGGTGTCATCCTGAAGTAGGGTTCCTTCTGGATATAAGCCCAGGAGTGGGATTCCTGGGTCCTTTAAGACCTCCCTCAAAATCACCTCTCCTGGGAAGGCTTTCTTGATCTCCCCAGACCAAGCAAGTTGCTCGCTTCCCTGTGGAGCTTGTACCTACCCAGCAATTTGTCCTTGACTTTGTTACAGCCCTTAACTCATTATATGTTTATGGTGTGTTCACATATTTGTCTCTTCCCTCCTCCAGACCCAGACTGTAACCTTCTTGAAGACATTCCATTGTTTTTCCTGTTATCTATGATTATCATCTCTGTATCCAGTCCCTAACTCAGTCCCTGGCCCACAGGAAGTACTCAGTAAATGTTTAGATAACAATGCCCTGTGTAGCTTTCATTTGTGGTTTCCCTCAGAGGCCTCAAAATAAAAAAAAATAAATAAAAATAAAAAAAAAGCTTCCTGAATGCCCACTTGAACCTCAGGAAAGCTGCGGCTCTTTCTCAGCAGGCAAGAAGAGAAAGCACATTACATAAGGACGGAGCACCTAACATAAACATCATTCTTACCTAAATGTGTAAGCCACAACCCTGTACGCTTACCAGTTCCGATCCCTCTAGAACAAACGAAATCAATACACATTCGTGATAGGAAAGCTGTTTCCAAAGATCCGCTGTCCCTGCTTCACAACAGGATTCCATGTGGGATTACTTTCTACGCTGCTTTCTCAAGGGCCTGGTTTCATCTGGTTTTAAAATAACCCCTACCGACAGGGCTCCATTAATTCCCTAAGATGGCTGTCTCCCGGATTAGTAGACTTCTAGGGATCTCTTGTACAAATAAACAGTTTGTGACACTGAATCAGGGCTAGCCTGCTTTGGTATTTCTCTGTGTGCAGCTTAACTGAAACATAGCTGGACTCGGAACATGTTTATACAAACTAACTAATCCTCCTAGATCATCATGACCTGCAATTACCCTGCTATTCCCAGCCTGTGCTCAACTTGTGCCAAATGAGGCAGTGGTTTCATCATGAAAGAGTTTCCATTCAAGAGACAGGTCGGACCCCTGCATGACTTTCCTCTCATTCCAGTGTTCCAAGTCTCCCCGTATCTAGTGCTCCTAAGGAAACAGCATCAAGGGCACCAGCCTCCATGGGGCTGCTGTACTGAACTGAAAAGAAAGCTTCTCTTTGTTACCAGTTGGATCAAACTTAGAAACTCTGAGCTGGAGGCTTCCTCATCATCTGGTGGCAGCCATTTTGCTTAAGTAGGACCTTATGGCCTAAGGAGTTTCACTCCACTCATGATAACTCTAGATATTAAATAGTTCACTTACATATCTATTAATGAAATGACATTCCTATAAGCTGGCACAGCCAGACTTTTGAGCTCATAGAATATCTTTAGTCTACATTTGGGATCTGATGGAACCTCAACCATATTTTCTCTCAAGTATCTCCTCTAAATTTTTCAACAGCCTAAAGATTCTAGGGGGGCTATTAATCCATGTGTTTCTAATTCATTTACACTCATACCATTAAAATCCTATATTATAAGAGCTAGCCGATGTTCAAGAAACCAGTGAAACTTTTAAATAATCTTTGTAAAGGCTTTCTTCTTAACAACAGGAAGATGGGTTTGCCAAAAGAAAACGAACTGAAACACTAGAAAATCTGGGTTTGATTCAAAACTAACCCAGGCAGTTTAAAAGGGCTGTAAACTTGGTGAGTGAAAGGAGTTCAGTTTCCATATACTACACATCCATATGCCATGTTGATGCTTGGTGTGCGTATACTTAGCTCACGTGGACTCATGTGTTGTGTTAATGTTTGGAAAGTCAGAGCCAGTTGGCAGGTCGGTTTGGAACAAGGTGCTAATGAGGTCAAGATCCTAGGCCCGGTCTTCCTGAGGAGGGGGTGCCATTTCTCAAGCCAACCACTTGCCACTAATGAGCTCAGTGGCCTTGGGCTACTCTGATTCAGTCTAACTTAACAAGTTTATTGAGGTCTACCAAGTGCCAGCACTGTTCTTGGCACTGGGGCTACTCCCAAGACTATGATGTGGTCCCTACACTAAAGGAGCTCACAGTCCACCAGGAGAGAAAAGTTAAGTCAATGTACAGGGCAGCAGCATAATACTGGAAAGAGGTGGGACTTATCAATCCTGAGGGGATCAAGGGAGGCTTCATGGAACAAGCTTTTCCTCATCTTTCAAGGCTTAGCACAAGCACTACACTCTTCTGTGCAGAGTTCCCTAGGCAAACGTGGTGTTCCTTTCTCTAGTGTCCCAGTATACTTGGACTAGACCTCCATTAATGGACAATTTGGTGAATGGATGGTAGAGATTGTACAAGAGTATAGACAGAGTTTGGAGAGGAGAAGAGCATAACAGACCAAGAAATGGGGGCAGGGGGAAATGAAAGAAAGAGCCAATGGATGGAGGAGTAGCAGGGATGAGGCTGGGGAGGTAGAAAAATAGGATGCAGCTCTTGAAGAGTTTGCACACCCTGCAGAAAAGCTTAGGTTTCATTCTGTAGTCTATGGGGAATTAAGGGTTTTTGAGAAGAATTTAACTTGTGTTTTAGCAAGACCACCTTGCTGAGATGGGACAGAAATGAGCCTGGAGGCAGTGGAATCTATTGCCACTCTCCAGGCAGGAGCGAAAGGTGGCCTGAACTTAAGTTGTAATGAAGAAGATGACAAAGAGAGGATGGATCCAAGAGATGGCTAGAAGGCAAAGTCAGTGAGACCTGAGGAATGATTGTGTAGGGGGTGAGGAAAGGAAGGTGTCCTGCATGATCCCTGGTTTCTCCTTCAGGGGATGAGGTGGATGGTGCTGTCACCAGTTGGCATGAGCAATGTGGGAAGATGTCCAGGACTGAGTAGGGGAAACCATAAGAAGTTCAATTTCAAAAGTAATGAATTTCAGTTGTTTATAAAAATTTGTGGGGAAAATGTAGGTTGTTCAATAAGAGATCAGCTATTTCTTCAGGAGTTTGGGGAACTGAAATATAGACATAAGATGAGATAAAGATGGAGATAGAGATGGTACAGAGGGTGATGGAGATGGAGATGAACATGGAGAGGGAGATGGAGATGGAGACAGATATCCAGGTAGAGCAGGTAAGAGTGAGAAAAGAATAGAAATGAAACAGGAAAACACTCAGGAACTCTAATATCTGAGAGATGCACAGAGAACATTGACCCAGCAAGAATTCTGAGAAAGAATGTTCAGAGAAGTAGAAGATGAACCAAGAGAGACAGAGGAGGCAAAGGAGACGGGAGGGAGTGGCCAATTGGGTCAAATACCTAGGAAGACCAGGAAAGGGAGGGACTGAGAAGAGTCCCTTGCATTTGGTGTCAGAAGATCATCAACAACTACTGAGAAAAGGTGTCAGAAGCAAAGACCCATTTTCAGAGGAATGTGTGAACAGAGATGAGGCGTGAACCATGCTTATTTCAGGAAGCTTGAGGACAAAGACAGGAGAGGATGAGGTAAAATCTGGGGGCAGTGCTTGGAGGGCACCTTTCCCTGTAGACTGGGCAAGATTTAGGATGGTTGAGAGGCTGCAGGTAAGAAGCTCTCGGTAAAGAAAGACTAAATACAATGTTTCCAAGAAGGAGAGAATAAGCATGAGAAAAGGAGGGACCAGCTTCAACAGGAGGCCTAACACCTCAGCCTCCATGAGAAAGTTCTTTCTTAGCTTTTGGAATAAAATATGATGTTTTCATGCTGAAATCTTTCATTTCATTACTGATCTAAAAATCTTCCTATGTTCCACACTTGAAAACATTTTTGAACTTTGTTTTTAGCTATGAGACCAACTCTTTGTGAAATGATGTAGAATGAGGAGGCATGGTTGGGTTGCAATGAGATGAGCCTAGGGGGAAAGTGTAGGTTGGGGTCCCAGCTCTGCCACTTGGAGCCTTGTTTCTTCATCTTTGTCCAGCCTGCACAGCAGGGATTGAGGAAGGTCAAGTGAGACCCACTCTGTGAAAGTGCTTGGTAAATGAGTGCAAGACAGTGTTAGCAGCTGCGTTCAGTTTCCTGGCACCTAAGCCTGTCTTCTCCTGTTTGACTTCCAGGGCCCCCTTGTTTTAAATGAGGTAATACACGCACATAAAGACCTTAAACATTGCTTGGCACAGGTAAGCACCCAATAAAATTTGACGATGATCAGGCTTTCCTCCACCTCCCCCACCTCCACTGCTCTAGTGCACCTCAACAAGCTATTCCATTACCACGTGGCCTCCTGTGGTGTCCACCTTACATGCCATCTGAGGCATCTCAGCCTGCCCAGGATGAAGGCTCAGTGGCCTCCTGTCACATTTTCTCATGTCCGCCCCTTCTTACCAACTATTACAATGAAACTGGTGTGTTCAGCTCATTCTCACAACAACAGTGATGTCTGTTGAGATTTTAATTGATCACCCCTCCCGAGTACTCACAGTGTAGTATGGCATAAGTCTTTAGCCAAGGAATGAAACTTCTAATGGTGGAATATCAAGTAATGTGTTAGACGGGTTAACACGCTACAAATTTAATGGAGTTCAAACTTGGTATATTTGATATGACTAATATTTTCCAGCATAAATGGGAAACTGAAGCTGAATATTCCTTGGAAGTGTCCTATGTTAGAGTTTTCGTTATTCATATTCACATTTACTGTTTGTTTATACCACAGCCCTTTCTGAAAAGGACTTGAGTCAGCTTACAATAAAGTATGTATGTATAAACAGTTTAATAAAATCAAGATAGAAAATCAATACTATGGAAAAAATATAGAAAAATACAGAAAATGTTTTAAATATTACATATATACATATAGAAGCAAGTAGATCATAAGTCTGCACACATACACATTCATATACACACAAATGCTACAAATTTGACTTTGAGCTTCCTAATTGCCTGGGCAAAAAGAAAAACAAGACAATTCAATTCTGTAGTGGGAATTGTAGCTGCTCACCAACGTGTATCCCTTTCTAAACATGACGTTTCACATTTTCCTTATAGCTAACCGAGCCAAGAGATTAACTTCTAGCCAAAGGGATATAAGTGGAATTGATAAGTACAATTTACAAGTCATACACTTTAGCATAATAGACATGTGAAGGGATGCAGATGTAGTGGCAGGAGCTGAAGCAGCTATTTGGAATCCAGAGGAGCTATGTGTTTAGGATGGCAGAATCTCTATACTAGACCTGGACTGCTGACCTTTGGGCTATTACTTTGCTGGAGCTACAGGAGTTTTGGATCTTTTTCTTTCATTAGCTTAGACTGTACCCTACCGATATGGAAGTTGGTACTTAGAAGTGGAGTCCTGAAGTAAAAATAGATGGTAATGCCATAATGGTCAAACAACAAACACTGATATTGAAATATGTAAAGCTGTTGACTTTAGTCATGTTATGGTAAATATTTGGTAAAACTACCACCAGTGGTAGATGACTAGTAATTGACAATCTTAGCAAAGGCTTACACAAGAGGTTAACTCAGGTGATAGCTAGTCAGTTTGCAAGCAGATGCCTGCAAGCTACAATCTAAATTGAATGAAAATCTGGTCACTCAGCAGTTTGAAAATGCATCTGCTTTTGTACCAGCAAATATATGGAGAGATGGAACTATGACATCAAGCCTTTCTTAGAGCCTAATACTGAGTGTTCCCTATAATGGGGCCACTCCCTAAGGGTGTTGCTTTCTCACTCAAAGCTATTGTTTTAAAGGCCTTTAGGGAGTGTCCAGCAAAATGAGAGAGTGGTATGTTGAACATGGAGATCAGGAAATGAAAAAATAGAATCTTTTGCCTTAAGACTTATGGATAGATGAGATCTTGAGCAGTAGTTAGTGGCATCTGGAACTGACAGGAAGCAAGTGGACTATGAGTCTATTGGGTTTTAAGGGAACTGTATTGCCAAAGAAACCACAAGCCCAGTCTGCAAAAGACAGTGTCCATTTGAACCTTAAAAGAATCCCCAGACTCCTGAACTTTTACCAGCAGGCAACAGGCTATGCCCATTTTATAAGTGGCCATGAAGGATAAAGGCAAGAAAACCTCCCACAGGACCAGAAGAGCTACTCCCAGCATCCCAGTCCAACCAAGGGGCCCTGCACTGCCAGGGCACAGAACCTGCAATTCCCATCTGCTGGGGTTTAACAGTTGCTGTGGACTAGTGGCTACTGTATGTTCATCATTCTTCACTTTTCTGAATTGGAGTTGTTATTGTGGTTATCCACAATAAAATGGTCATAAAACTTTGTTTATTGTGGTATTTTGGTTGGAAGGTGGGGCTGAAGATAACTTGTCTCTTTGTTTCTAGGGCACCAGACTACAGGAGTTAGAGCTAGACTTGATGGAGAGGATTGTACATTATGCAGAGATTCTGGACTTCAAGCCTGATGGAGAATGCTGCGTGTGGGAAGAAGGGAGCACAGGAGTACTTGGATGGCCAGAGGGGCAAATTCTGGCAGATACTGAGTTTGTCCACCAATATCTATGCCTCTTTCTTCTTTAATCGCCAAGCTCTTCTCATCCTCCCTCAAAGGCAGGCATGGCCTTGAGACTAATTTCTGGCCAGTGGGAGGTGAGCAGGAATAAGTTAAGCCATTTCTGGGTTCCCTTGCCCTTTGCCCCTTGGAACAATCACTTTGAACCCAAAGGTAGAAGCTGTGTGTTAATGATGGGAGAACCTCCTATGAGCTCTAGATCATCTATCTCTGGACTTTTACACCAAATAATAAACATCCAATCTGTTTTAAGCCACTGTGTTTTGGGCGTCTTTGTTATAGTAGGTTAGGCTAACACAGTCTACTTACTAGGAAGGGGAAAGTCTGCCAGTTTCAAAAGAAAAACTTTTTTCTTTATCCTGGCTCTGAAGCCAAAATGAAAATTTTCAAGTGTAGCCTTACATGGAGTGCCCTGTGGACAATATCCCCCGCAACATTTTATAACAATTCAGAAGTTTGTACATGGCCATCCTCCACATTCTCACCTTTTTAAAGTGTTAAAAACAAAAGTATAACTTTGAAGAGCATCTTAATGAAAGCAGTATTTAAGAGCTTCCACTAGCGGGTTTCAAATATGGAGTCTGGGGGTTGGGGGTGGGGGACTTGATTCCAGATGGAGCTGAAAACCTTCTGGAGTAGCAGAATATACAGAGTGCTTCTCAACTTAAGTCATCTAAAACCTCTCTGGCAGTGACGATGAGGGTCTAGCGGTGTGTCTTTGATGTTGCATTGGAGGTCTGTGGAGTAAATAGTGGGGTTCACATTCCATCAGGAAACCAGAGAAGCATGAACAGTGTTCTCTAGTGTGTTACATCTTACTCTGTCCTTGCTTGAATGGGACTCAGGAGATCTGGCACGCCAGAAGGCAGGGATCTGCTCAGGATGGGTTCAAGCACAGGTACCAAAGCTGCCTTCAGCTTCAGACTTCTTTCCACCCAGAGGCATCATGCCAGTGTGTGAGCCCGCATGCTGCACAAGAAGTAGACCCTATGCTTCCATCTTTTCAAAATAAATCTCAGTCCCCAGAACACAAATAGCTCCCCTTTGAAGCACTGGTCCTTGCCACTTGGCTACTCAAAGAAGCCTTCCTCCCAAAGAAAACCAATCCTCTCTTTATTTCACTGTAATGCAAAAGCTATTTTCTATCGTAGAACTCAGAGTATATTTTACAGTAAAATAATACAAAACATTTTAATCTGTCTTCTTGATTGTCTTATAGAATAACTGGTTTCTAAGCTGCATTATTTCTTTTGTTGTTGTTGTTGTTGTTTTAAATGGAGGTACTGGGAATTGAACCCAGAACCGCATGCATGCTGAGCATGCGCTCTCCCACTGAGCTACTTCCCTCCCCCACTAAGCTGCATTATTTCAACATCAATTAAGAGAAATAGATTAGAGATGCGGGGCAGACTTCTGCTTATAGTGTAAGTGCATCTAAACACTGTTTTCAGTTCATGTAAACTAAAAAAAAGCAGGATACAAAACTGTTCACATAGCATTCATATGTGTGTGTGTGTGTGTGTGTGTGTGTGTGTATGTGTGCGTTTACAACCTGGAGAGTGAGAGTGAGGATAATTTTTATTTTCTTCTTAGTGCATGTTTGTATTCTTGGAAGACATCTTACCTATATATTAACAAAAACACTTTCAGAAATAACCCCCTCCAATCTGCCAGAATTTTATAACAGAGGGACTGGGCTGACATTATCTAAAAGCCCACTAGCCTGGCCAGTTTTAGCACCTTTAAAAGTGTTGACCGTCAGACAGTGTGTCTTTCTCGACGTTAGGCAATAGGACACACATAGCATCGATCCGTGAAATAGTCTTTGCCACCTGCCCTGGCCTCCCTGCTTCCCCGGCAAAACAAAAAAAGGAAAAACAAAAAACAAAAAACAAAACCCAAAACGAAACAAAACAAAACAAAAAAACTATTAATCAATCAAGCCTCAAGATCTAATCTCCAGTTTACAGGCAACAAGGAGTTAGTGAAACAAGCTAGAAGACGTTACTAGGAAGCAGCCTCCCAAGGCCAGGGTTCCGCGGGTGTTCCACAGGACAACGGGTCTGGCTTCTTCAACAGAAGAAAAAATGGCAGTAGGAAGAGGGAGAATGTTAGATGTTAAAGTTTGAAAGGGATTTATGAGAGTTGATAATTAAATGCAATGTGTGCACCTTGTTTAGAACCTAATTCAAATAAACCAACTCGAAAAAGACCTTTTTTTAGGAAATTGGGGAAATATGAATATCAAGTGGAAACTGAATCTCTGTTAAGAAATTAATATGAAATGTTGATTGAGAAAGAAAAAAATGTCAAGGAAAAGACTATCAACCTAGAATGTTGCGCCTAATGAAACTATCCTTTGAAACTATCTTTATTATCTTTTGAAAATATAAAGATATTTTCAGTCTAACAACCTCCCTCTCCCCAAATGCATCATGGCATTAAGGTGAAAATTAAGAGCATGAAAGGATTAAATACAGCCTCTTTTACATCAGTTAGGACAGTGACATAATCTGGCAGTTTATCCTGCTGTAATTCTTGCAGAGGGATTAAAATCCAAGTTTTGCAGCAGCTATCACCAACTATTGATGTAAAGTACAGAAAACATGTTCCTCACAGTGATTTCTAAAGTCCAAAACACCAAAGGGAAATAGCATAGATAGATACGAGAATAAAATGATAAATAAAAGCTGAAAAGAGACTCATGTTATTTTCTTTAAGATAAGAGAATGTAATTTTAGTTAAAATATCAATATGCTGAAATTTCAATTGTTCCTCAGTTAAAATTTTGGACTAAGGGATGCAAAGCTGCCTTTGTTAGGGTACTAACTCAGAGCTCAGCCCTCCTCAACGCATTCCCTGTGGAGGGGCAGGGATCCCTGGGGAGCAGCTAGAAGGTTAGTCCCATGATGGCAAATATTTTTGTGTTGTTCAGTGATGTGTCCCAAGAATCTAGAGCAGACACTGGCACATAGTAAGCACTCAATGTTGTGGAGTTGAATTTTTAAACATGGACTATAAACAGAACATAGAAAAAGAGGGACCATAAAAGCTAGCCTGGGGCTTCTACCCCTCACTTAGCAAAGAAGATACTGGAGAAGGAACCACTGAGGGTTCTTCTGAGTTTTTGTGTGCAGGCCCACCCTGGAGAGACCTTAGGATAAGAAACATGGGAACAGGGTGGGGACAATGATACAAAAATGAGGGCTTTGTGTATTGTTGATTTGCTGCAAAGAGAATAGGCTGCCATGTGGCGTCTTATTCTCCTTTCTGGAGATAAAGTCAAGGACTATAGGAGAAAGTTCTCAACTCACTCCATTTTTAACATTTCTTTGTAGGAGGCTGAGGTCCATGGTCAGTGAGTAGAGTGGTAGGATTCCTGTTTTGGTGGAAAATGGAAATCTGGAGCAGCCTGATTTAGGTAGTGAGTGTACCATATTTTGAATGGATAACCCAAATGGGAACACCTATCTCTTTCTTACATGAATCTATGTCCTAGCCAGCACTCTACCCATGGTGATAAAGGAAGGGCATATTTACATATGTGTTTTGATTAATATCATCTGCACCTTCAACCTGCATCTGCAGACTCTTAGCCCACATCTGTAGTCCATCCAAGCCCATTTATTTATATTGAGATCTGCAGATTTCATAGGGAAATCCACAGATATGTAGATCTCTCCTTAAAGAGTACTATATCATACCCAATAAATTCAACTTGGGAAGCTTAGCATGAAAACTTCTACAGACTTAGGAGAAAATCTGATTCTGGGCAAAACTCAGCACCCCAACACTCCAGCTGTCAGCTTACCCCTGAAACTTCAGCAACTTTAAGGTTCTCCTAATTGGTGAAACCTTTCAAAGATGCTGAAAAACAACCGGCATGGACTTGTTAAACATAAACACTCTCTTCCCTATTAACGTGAAGGGTTTTGAACAAACGTCATGGCCATAACAATGGCTATAAATGCCATTAATTTTCATTTGTATTTAATAGCTCAGTTTGTATTAATTTAAAGAGGGAAAAGCCCTTTGTAGCCTAGCACAATCCAACGAATCATTCTACCTTGATTCTCCCTAGCTGTGCCAAAAGGAGTTTTCATTTTAATGGGTGTGACATGAAAAGATGAGGGAAGTGCTCTTCTGCAGTTCTTGGAATGTTTTTGTCATAAAGTTTCCATGAATGTCTTGATTGTACCATCATGTTAATAGTCTGCTCTGAATTAGGACGAAATTTTATTTCATAACACTTGTCACCAAAAACAAGCACATCTCACCACCCAACCATAACATGTATAAACATATGAGGAATCAAATCCAGGTATACAGTTAAACCTGAGATCCTAAGATGAAACAGGTCAGCCTGGTAGAAGGAAATTTTACAGGGTTTTGATATTCCTACTTTGCACCATGTAAATAAAAGTCTGTCACTTGACATAAATTTGCAAGTATGGTCGAGCAACTTTTAACAAATAATAAAGTTGGGTGAGGGGAAAACATATCCTATCAGATATTGAGATGTACTATAAGGCTTCGGTAATTAAACGTGTGTAAGTGCTCAGGAACAAAAAGATAAGTCCGTTAAATGGAGAATTCAGAAGTATATGGAAAAACTTACAGTTCGAGAAAAAGAGAGAAAATGAATGTTATGTAAATTATGACCCTCAAAGAGATACATGATCGAAAATCTAAAACTATTCATTGATGTACCTGTCCCTCAGAGTTCTTTATTGTACACTCAGGTGTTATTCAAGGATGATAAAATTGTGTGTTTATTGGAAGTGGTACCCAAAGCACCAATAACTATAGCAGGATTCTGGGGCCAATATAGATTCTTTTGATTGGTGACCTACACTTGGAGGCTTGGAGCCTTCCAAGTACCCCATGGCAATAAAAACTGTATAATGTATCATTCAAGCTGTGATACCCTGGAGAACAAAAGGGCTGTTATTAATTATGGTGAAAGAACACATAATTCTGGACCATACTGGGAAAATCAGGATATACAGTCACCCTATCCATATCCATATAATGCCAGGGACTTCATAAAAATTCTAAAGCACTTGGGGCACTTTAATTTCCGAAGTTGTCCCTAGGGATCCAGACCTAGCTTTGGGTGAATGTGTACATTCTGTTTTGGCCCAGAGGCTGTGGAAGTATTTGTTCCAGAATCACATCATTTTTTTTTTCCTGCCCTCCATACCCCACCACCTTTAAGTTCTTTCAGTTTTGGGTTCTGACCTACAGAGAGCAGGAACTGGAGGGCATTTTTTTAGGTAGAAAGATGAACTCTTGATCCCCTTATAGCCTTCCCCAAATGACTGGAAACCTAGCATTTTCCAGAACTAATCCCTTCCACTGTGACTTGAGCCAACCTAGCCAAAAAGATAGTTATAAACTAAACTCTCTACATATGTTAATGTGGTTCTATCATTTTCAGGCGAAGACATTTCACAGCTGGTAAGATGCCCGGAAGCACAGTGGAGACGGGAAGCGAGCAGGTGGGGAGTTAACATTTCCTGAGCACCCAGGATACTCCAGGCACTGGGTTTGATGCATTTTAAAGTTGTCTCAAGTCGATCATCCCGGAAACTCTATGCGATAGGTGTTTTATACTCATTTTCAAGGTGGAAATATTAAGCCTCAAAGACGGCAGGTAATTTGACTAATGCCACACAACTACTAAGAGCCGGCTAAAAGAACATTTGTCACCTTGTGCTTCCCCACTTCCATCTGAGTTTCTTCCTTTTGTAATTGGCTTCATCCGACTCGATGTTTCAAGTGATAACAGTGGAAATTTTAAGACACAATCATTGGAGGCACATCCAATGGGGAGGAAAATGCGAAATCTCCCAGTGCTAGAAAGGCAGAAACACCATCAGATGGTCATTTAAAGGAAAGAAATGACTTACAGAAAGACTTCTAAAATGTAGCTGTATTTCCCAGACTACCGTTGGACCTAAATGGGAGTTTTCTCTGCTGACAACAAACTTTTCTGTACCATGGCTTCACCACATGTTCTGAGTTCTCAGAAATCATCATTTTTCTGCTCACTTCTTAGCGTCTCTGTCACCCTGGTGGTGAGTCCTGTGCTTAAAAAGCTGAAGCTCCCCCAGTGTCAGATGTGCTGTTTACATGTGACCACATTAGTTGCTTTGATTCTCCGTTTCCTGTACATCTGGCTGAAGAATGGCCAGATGGAAAGTTGCGGGGAATACAGTTGTGCACCACGCAGTAGCACACAGTGGCTGCCATGTGCTGGATGACATGCCACACGTTCAAGCTGCATTCTAAAGACGACGGCACACTCTGCATCAACTCACCTGTGTTGAATTTGGGGTGCCTCTGTGTCAGGCAGATAAGTGCCTGCGCTTTTGTTCCTGGTAGTTCATCATCTCTCCTTCTGATCTACTTTTGGTCCATCTCTCTCTCTCTCTCAATCTCTTTCAATTAGGCCAGATCTCATAAGATGTATACTGAACCTAAAACCAGTGCTTCCGGTTAAAAACTCTAGAAAAGTCTGCACATAGTTCACTAGGTTTTTAGCACAACTCCCTCCCCCTGACCCCGGGTAAATACTAGAAAATTAGAAAGCAGCTTGGGAAAAACTCTTTTGAAAGGTGTAGAGGTTTGACTTTTCCATGTGGGCATACCCATATTTAAGTTACAGGATTATCCACTGTGCTCAGAAATGACAACAAACAGGATACTTGACAAACAAGGATAATGGAGCCATTGAATTGCATCATTGTTCATAGAGAAAACAATGACCCTTATGATGCTGTGCGTGTATGGAACTGCATTATCATTTATTCCGAGCACAAGCACAAATATGGAACAGATGAACTAATGAGATGTCATCTGAATTTCCATGGGTTACACTGACAGCCTAGAACTGTAGTTTTACTGAACAATGCCAAAACATTCTTACGTTATAATAGCAATAGTGACATTTCACTTGGATAATCCTGTTTGTTTTCATTTATTTTAACGAGGTAGTTTGGGATGGTAACCTGAAGTGGAAAACTGGGGAACAGGTGACAACATGATTTGAAATGCCTCCTGAATTGAAAGGTAGTTAAAAGCTAAACTAAATGCTTGCATGCACAGTAGTTACCCAGAGCTATATATTTTACTCTAAAAACAGGGAGGCCAAAGTGCCAATTTTAAGAACTGAGGACTTTATTACCTTTTAAAACTTTTCTGCATACATGAGTGGATAATAAGGACTAATTTGCTGCAATTTTGTGGCCTGTTTGCACATGTTGCATTTCCCAATGATGCCTTCTTTATGGAAAAGAGTGTGCTGGGCACAACACATTTTTTTTTCCTGTGCAGTGATCATATGTCTATGATTCATTAAATCCTTCAGTATACACACACAGTCAGTAGGGATGCAGATGGCTAATGAGTATGGACACTTGCCAAGCCTTTAGGTGTCCCAGCTTATAAAAGGGGTTTCTAACATTGAGAGCTTCAATTATGTCACTTAAACCCATCAACCTTTTCCCCTTGCCTAATGCTGTAAATCTTTCAGATCTATTATTTCTATTATATCTGATGCCTGGAGTGAAAAGAATTCTGACATTTTTGTTTTCCGTAGAGACTTAGAATGAGAAAATGGAATATCTCTAAGTCTTCCCTAACAATTAAAAACGAAGAGACTGTCCTCATTCCATCTTATCAAAGGCTAACTCAGCTAGTAAGTAGACCTCTCACATCTTTCTGGGGCCCAGGGTAAGAACTCATACTAAACTCTGGTCTTTTAGGTCCAGGGAATAAAGAGTAACAAGCTATTCCCCACCCCAAAGAGTACCCTTCTTAGGTTGGCTCCAGGGACGCCTGGCAAGATCTAGTCAGTGTCTAAGTGAAATAGCTAAGAGGTGAAAGAAAGATAGTCTATCTTATCAGCCCAGGACCAGTCAAGAGATAAGTTACACTAGTGGAGAGAATTTAATACAAAGAATTATTTACTAGGCACTGAATTACTGAAGATGCACAAGGGAAACACTGAGCTCTCATGGAAACAGCATGCAGTTACCACCTGTAGGGCAGGAAACAAAAGGAAGAGAAGAAATTACTATAACCCAGAAGCTCAGAGGAAGAGCCCCAGTGGATCTGACACTCAGGTGTCTGAGGAGGGAGCACCGCTCTGACGGTGCAGAGTCTTAACCTTGGAGGATGGGTCCTGTGGAGGGTAGACTCACACCTCCCCCGGGAAGGTGGCAGCTGGCGGGTGCTGGTCTATCTAAGGCCAGTGGAGGGGCCCCTGGAGTGGCCCAGACATCTGAGAAGGGGATGCTGCTGGCTGAGACAGTGTCTCTGAGAGGGTTCCCTGCGACCGGCTCTGCAAGTTTTGGAAAAATTGCAAACTGATACCAAGTCCTGCTACTGGCACTGACGGTCATGGCTTGGGTTGCTGGGCGATACTGAAAGGAACATCTGGTAAAAGTGGCCTCAGAGGTAGCAGGAAGGACAATAAACTTTCTCCTCCTCCAGGCCTGTGGTCTCCCTCTACCATACCCTGGAGGCAGAGCCTAACAGAGAACTAGTAGCAACAGAGAAATACATGTGTTTGCAGGAAGCCAGCATCCCAGAGCAGAGCATCGAAGGAGAAGGACAGGTCTGATGCTGAGAGCTTAATGATGAAAGAGAACAGCTGTGGACATTAAAAGCTGTGTTGACCAGGAGTGGGGTTCTACGTGGAGTTCTCATGGTTGGTCTCACGCTGGACTTTGCACCTCTCCCTTCACCCTGTGTCGGCTCCTCTGGCTAAGGACGCTTATTGGTAAAACTTTAGTCAAGACTGTTTTCTTTCTAACTTTTGATGCATTATTACATCAGAACCAGAGTGGATTCAACTGGAGAAGGTCTTTTATAGAGATCACTTTTACTTCAGAGAGTTGTTTACCATTCTGAGAAGGAATTTTTTTTAAAAAGTCTATCTTTACACAAAAAGGAAAAGCAAACCCTCCTTGAGAAATGATTTCCCCTGGAGGTCTTATTTACGAGGATTGGCATCAGTAACGTGGCCCTCTCCGCGCTCTAGCGTGTGAAGTACCTGCTCAGGGAGTACTTCCTGCCGGCCTTCCTGAGCGTGGGGCAGAGCCTGCAAAGTGCTCGGTTTCCCTTTCAGAATCTCTGGCTTCTCCACTGGTCTCCTTGTCAGTTCTGAGTTGATTCAGGTAAGAGAATGAGGAAGCCCACTTGCTCGTCTTAGTTTTTATTTTGTAAACTGAGGAACCCCACCCTTTCCATAGATTTTTTTTTTTCCTTCCAAAGTGTAGAGAGGTCTGCAGGTGTCTTCTAATAGGAAAGCAGGACCCCAGTAGGGTTTTGCCTATGTTAGGGACTTCAGCTGCTGAAATGAATACCTGATTCACGTAAAGAATGATCAGTCAGCTGCCACTTGGCTTACACAGGGCACCTCAAAACCCCCTGGAGGCTGGCTTATGTAACAGCCTCTCACAGTAGAAAACACAGAGGCAAGTACAGAGTGGTATTGTTTCCACTGTTTCTCCTGGGGAAATTAGTTTGCCACCTGGCAAGAGGAGAGATGGGCACGTATTCCTAGAAATAATAATCTACCTGTGTGCCTGCTGGGGCCTCCACACGGGAGGAGGCCCCTTGTGAAGGGCAGGTACAGTTTCCATCTTGCAAGCCTCCCAGCGGGGAGCTCCCCAAAGGAACTGGGAAAGAATGACTTGGGTCTCAATCTACAGCCTGAACCTGATTTCGAACCAAGTTCCCAACAGGGAAGTGACAATGGGTGCTGTAAATGATGCTTTATTCAGTAAGCTAATTGAAACAGAAAACTGCGCAAGACGTATTTGCATGAGAAAGATAACCAGACATGGAAAATTTTGATCTGAGAATATCTGCAAATCGGAGAAGTAACATCAACGAGTGTGAAGAGTGACAAAAACAGCAAGGCCAGGCCTCTGCTAAGTGACAATCTGAGCACTGTTTTATTTACTTCGGGGTGGAGAAGGGTTATAGATTTTTGATTTCAGTTCCCATAAAACTCAACTTCCTCTGTAGGAGAATTGGTCCAAATTGCCTATTTATTCTTGCAGAGACACTGGGCTCTCCCCCAAACTTGAAGAGTTCAGATTACCAGTCATCCCCCAGAATAAACATGGGACAAAGCTAGTTTCTGGCATTGAAACAGAGGTCCTCTGTATTCCTGTTGTCTGATAAAGTGTCCGGAGAAATCACAAAGCACCCCAAGCTTTAGGTCGCTCTACGAGGAGGGTGCAAGATCACCCAGCCTTCATATTCAAAGAGCGTCCTGAGGATGCCTCACACGGCCCCAGGCAGAGGGGGGCTTTGTGACACCCTCTCTCAGGGACACAGGGTGGCTTGAGTTCTGTTAACAAGTTGGACAGAGCAAGCCAGACCACTAGTCACAACAATAGGTAGTCCAGAGAGCCTATCTTAGACCAAATGCATTAAGAAACAAAGAGATCTGTAAGTAACCTCCCCACCAACGTTAACCACACCAAAAGTGAGCCAAACCCAGGCTTCTCATAACTGGTTCTTGTTCCGACACAAAAGTGAGAAGAGCCATTCGCTGTGGCCAACGGTTACTGTCGCTCTCCTCTGTCGAAAGCCACTGTCTTCGAAGGGCTTACTAAGGGTCTCCACTAAAAGAACAAAAAACACGGGTAAGACTGGTTTCCTCTCAAGTTATGACTCAACTCTGGTCACCACACTTCCACTTGGGCCTATTAGCATTTGGTGGCCAGAATGTCACTCTTCTTAATCGGCTGCTCTAGCAAACAACAGCCCTGCCGCCTTTCAGTCATCTAGAAAGCCACAAGAATATTTCCTTTTGACTCTCTTCTCTCCACATCAGACCCACAAGTCAAGCTAGTGCTGAAATCTATCTTCGCACAATCTACTAGAAAGTGGCCCACCTTAACTTGCTTGTCCTGCTAAAATGAGAGGCAAGAAATAAACAACTTAATGTGAATTATAAATAGAGGGCACTGGTAATTGAGCCTGCCCCAGACCCAAGCACAATGGAGATGCAGGAGAGCGTTCTGCTCCATCTTCGCCTGAGTCGGGAACCGTCCCCTTGTGAGATGTGGCCTTCCCCCTCTGCACCAGGGAAGCCAACACACATCCACACAGAAGCCTGTGGCAGGATCCCCAAGAGCCCTCTGGACTTGGGGGAGGTGGTCAGAGAGAAAAAAAGCTACCATTTTCTCTTCTGCATCCATCCTGAGATCAGAGAACAAGAGCAGGTTCTGAAGAGCCACTCTGTACGGGCAATCACCTCTGTGATTACATACACATTGAGAATTCCATGATGCTACTTGGCTTTGAGATTTTGTTATGACTGTTTTTAATCTTATTTCTAATTACAGTAATATTAAACTGATAGTTCAGATGTATTGTGCTGAGGATCATGGTAAGCATTAACTATCTTATCTCCTGACAACTACCAGTTGAATTAGATACACAAAGAGGTGAACCTGGTGGGGGCTAGACTGATGAAGAATGACAGAAATTGGGTTCAGCCCTAGGTCTGGTACCCCCAGAGCCCATTCTATTATCCACTTCAGTTCACTCCCTCCCCATGAAAAACACTGAACTGTGTATATCCTCAGCAAACCCAAATGCTTAGCTCCTGGAGCCGAACGAAAATGACTATTACAGATGCCACTGTTTGGTTTCTCTGCTGGTGCCTATCAGGGTTATTCAACTGAATGTCTTGTCCCTTTGCTCCAGTAGCTCCTTTGCCCCTTGGAGGTGTCCTTCTCACCCCTACCCCCCATTTCTTCACACCCCCTCATCTGCAGCCATCCTCACCCAGGCCGTCGCAATGCTTCTCAAACTTAAAGACGTAACCCAACTTCCACCTCTCCCAAAAGGCTTCTCCACCTACTATGCTCCCACCTCTGAATTCCTGTGAAACTTAATATTTATACTGCTGACTTGGCACTTGTGTTCTACATTTTACTGTTAGTTCTATTTGAGAAAAATCCATCTTCAGGCTGAATTCATTATGCCCCAGTTTTTTATGGATTACTTATAATCCTTGAAGGCCAGGATTCCACATTAAAACATTTTTTCTCCCTCCAAACACAGCAAGCTCAGGCATTCAGTAAAGGACCACTGAGAGCTGGGGAAGAAAGCCTGCCTCAGCCTGGTATCTGAAACAGGCTGGGCTGGCAGGGAAAGAAGTTAGTCCGTTTTCTTGGAGCTTTAGTGAGAACTGCGGAATACAATACAAGAATAGTCAAAGGAGTCTCTTCAGGGTCAGAAAACAATCCTCTGACCCCTCAGTTCCTGGCCTCCCATGTTCCAACTTCTCTCACATTGTCCAGTCAAATGTCTACATTTTGTACTAAAGGTATGTGGCATGTCAGACCCTGAAAAATAACACCAACTTTTACTTACGAGTTTCACTTACCTTCACACCTGTGGTTTGGAAGGTGTCAAATTTCCTCTGAAGCCTTTCTGCAGAGCTTCATTCCCCCTCCTTTTCCCACCCTGCCAGTCACCCCTGTCAACAGTGACAACCTCCTTGTCAAACAGAAGTCACTTGAGCTATCAGCTTTCAGTAGCATCTGAGTTGGGATAATCCCTGCTTCCTATAAAACTGTTTTCCTTCTCGGAATTGCTGGTTCCTTTTTATTGAGGGTTTCTGAAACTTTTCTCACTAAAGTCTCCTGCCCAGATGATTTCTCAGTTTTCTGAAAGTCTCCATCCGCTGAAAAGATTTGGTAAAACTTTTGTTTCCTATAGTTTGTATGATGAAAAAAATGGGTGTAGTACTTTTTTTTTTTCAAATATACACGGCACCCCGGAGAGTTTCAGATGCCCTAGAAATGGGGATCTCCTCGGGGATAACTGTTCAAATTACTTTTTGTTTTCATTATCTGCTTCTTTACCCCTTCCATTTCCAATCTAGAGCCCATCCTTTGATGACCTAAGCTAAGTGATAACACTTTTGCCAACCTCAGAATCCTGTCGCCATATTTTCATTCCATATGAGTGCATTCAATGTGAATGCACTATGCTGAACTCACTAACCTGGAGGAAAGTCATAGACAATAAGTGTTACTTTGGAAAAAAGCCCCTATTCATCCAGCTTGTGTGAGTGCTGATTCAAGAGATGAGTAAACCAACAAGTAAACATCCAAACATCCAAAATGGCCTCCCACGACCATCTCTCCATTTTCAATGTGCCAGTTCTTTGCCACCAAGCTCAACATTTTAGGGAGGCTGAGTTTTGGGAAGGGATTAAGAAGCTCGTCATCTTCCCATGAAAATGAGCTGAGCCCTGATCTTACTGAGAATGAGCTGTAACCACAGAATTGTCTCCACATGAAGAGAAAGCACTAGGTAAGATGCCACAGAAGGGGTCCTCCACAGATGATGACTTAGCATAATCCAATGAAGCTCTACACGCAGAACTCTCTTCCCTCGGGGGTTTGGTCTACACCCAACACATTTAATGAAAAAGAACTAGGTAATTGGAGTTGCCAGGTGTGTGGACCGACGTGTTTTCATTGACCAAGTGCCTGGGATGTTCATGTTAAAGTAAAAAGACAGCAATTCATCTTAAAGCAAACTGTTAGAAATATTGCCTTTCTTTCTTATCTTCTGATTTCCCTGAAATCAGCTAATGGCAAAATAGAAGCTTTATCTTCCTTTCTAAAGCACAGAACAATCACTCCCAAGAATCAGAAGATACACGTTCAAGTCTCACATCAGCGAGACACCAACAGTGCAACCTCATGCCCAATATTAGTTTTCTCAAATGTAAAGCACAAATTTTGTCCCAATTATCCCACAGGTATATTGTGAAAATTGAATTAATATGTAAAGATACCTCACACACTTTGAAGCTTTAGATGTATATAAACTCTACATAATATAATTATTCTGTATTTATTTTCCCATTAATAATTTTTGATTTCCTGCCATTTCTCAAATCCACTCTTTTAATATACCAATGTTTTTTTCCTGGAATATTTAAAAGTTTCTTTTTGATATTTTGACCATTTCTAATCATCTGCAAAATAAAATTGAGGGAAAAACCTAGGTTTCTTGAACTATTTCTGGATAAATATTCAAGCATTCTGGTCTTTAAATTTTTTTTATAACCAAAAAAAGCTGGCTTTCTTTTTAGAATTTTTTAAACACATAAATTTTAAAAATTATTTTTATAACAAAACTTGGTGGTGGTGGTGTTCTGAAATACATCAGAAGAACAATGATATTTTGCTTGGAGTCCTCTCTTGAGAACTATATTTAAATTTCAATATATTTTTATTTATTTAAATAAGGACACCAACCCAGCAAGAAGAAAAAAATTTCAAAAGCCTTTCAATATATATTATAGCAAATTATCATTTTTTTCAGGTCTTTTTTAAATTGAGGTACAGTTGATGTATAATGTATGTTTCATGTGTATAACAGTGATTCACAATTTTTAAAGGTTATATTCCATTTATAGTGGTTATTGAATATTGGCTATATTTCCTGTGTTGTATCCTTGTAGCTTATTTATTTTATACATAGTAGTTTTTATCTATTACACCCCACCCCTAACTTGCCCCTCCCCCCAGTAACTACTTGTTTGTTCTCTACATCTGTGAATCTTTTTTGTTACATTCACTAGCTTGTTTTATTCTTTAGATTCCACATATAAGTGATATCATATGGTATTTGTCATTCTCTGACTTATTTCACTTAGCATAACACCCTCCAAGCCCATCCATGTTGTTGCAAATGGCAAAATTTCATTCTTTTTTATGACTGAGTAGTATTCTCTTTTGAGATTTTTAAAAACATTCTGGGCCCACAAGTGAAAGATGAAAATCTCTTTAAACCTGACTGTGAAAATGCAGGTGCTTTCAATAACAATTCATATTACAGTTACAATATCAACATCTGCAGATCTCAAGAAGTATTATAAATGCTGTCACCTCAACCATTGCTTCTATGTTATTATATCCATTTTTAGAGCCAAGAAAATTTGACTAAAGTATATTTGCAAAAGCCATCCTGCTATCATGTTCAAAAGCACAAAATAAATGAAAAAATGATGGCACTTTGGCTACAAGAGGAAGAGGGACATTAACTTGGAAAAGCAAAATTGAAGGGGTTAGAACACTGTGACTAAATCCATTACTCTTATTTGGTGACATCTGAAAAACATTAACTTTTATTATGCATTTTTCTCACCTTTTACTCATACGTACTGATATACTGATATATATTTTGGCAGCGTAGACATTCTTGAATCAGCAAAAATAGCATGCTACCTTCTTAAACTTATCATTAATTATCTTCCACAAATATTTAATAAAATGACTGAGACTAATGAGACTCCCCTACTGTTGAAATGAACAATTTATATGACTCAATCATTTAACTTTGGGGAAACAAAAAAAACCCAGACAATATAACCAAAGGATTAACTTTTTCCTGAACTCTTCAATCGATGATTTCGGTATTATACAGATACAGTTCCATTTACAACCAACACCAGGATAAAACCACAAGTCAACTCTAGTGTTAATACTTCTTAACAATGATGACTCATTGCTCATTAGTTGATGCTAAACTTTTTAAAGGGCTGGAGACATTATTAACAAGAGCTTTAAATAACTCACTAGGAGAAAATCTTGGAGTAGGCAAAAGGTTCAGAAAGTAAGATGAGTTGTGGTGCAGTCACAATTTAGGGTAAAAGCTAAGGGTTTCAAAAATCCCAAGCAAAAACTTTTCCTGTAAATTGAATTGTCGTTTCAAATGTAAAAGTGTCAGGCTTTAATTAGGGATATAAATCTGTCTGAATAGATGAGAATTCTAATGGCAATGTGTTGCCTGCTAAGCCAACTACACATGCTAAATGTATAGAAATATCAATTCATTTTCTTATGATCAGACCACATTGAATATTAACTACAGGAAGTTGCTCTGTTGTTAGTAGATGAAAGTGGGGAATTTTCATAAAACCCAAATCAACAGGGGAAAACCATGTTTCCCTTTATGACAGAAGGAAGACACTACTCTGTAATGTATGGTAAGGCATGAGAATCACTAGAGGAGGGGAGCAGTGATTTAGACTCCATATACTTATACACTGGTTGAACTTGTACAATGGCTGTACAAACCATATTTCACCTTTCTTGGCTTTCATGCATCTTGACCCCAAAAAAAAGAGAGGTCAATGATCCAAGGTGCTTTTTTAAAAGTAAAAATAAATGGGTGGAGTTCATTTCTTTTATTGAAAACAATCCTAAAGCCAACTGAATCATAGTTCATACATTTTAATTCACTTGAATTAGAAAACATATTCTTCATGGCCAATTATTTCTGACTCAGTTGTTTACTTACTATGAGACTGACCCATGTAATCTTCTTTGAGCCAAGGTAGATATTCTGAAGAGCTTTGCCTGATAAATAAGTGTTGGGGCACTTGTGTTCTTTCTGAAACAGCATGATGATGTCTAGATAAATATTTCAATACATATGAGGGCATTTTGAGTAGCAATATATTACCTACATGATCATTTAATATCTAAGTAACTTACTTTTTTCCTATAAGCGTTACTCATAAGCTGTTAATTTTTACACCATCTTTGAAAGGACAATTAGTATTATTAATCATTGAGACTAAAGTTAATTTCACAGATTTACTCTTCAAAAATACAAAGCTGAAAGAGGGAAGAGACCAGAGATCAACCGCAGCAGCAAGGAAGTCTTTTTATTTTTTTGTTAACATTTTTTATTGAGTTATAGTTATTTTACAATGTTGTGTCAGATTCCAGTGTACAGCACAATTTTTCAGTTGTACATGAACATACATGCATTCATTGTCACATTTTTTTCACTGTGAGCTACCACAAGATCTTGTATATATTTCCTGTGCTATACAGTATAATTTTGTTTATCTATTCTGCATATGCCTGTCAGTATCTACAAATTTTGAAATCCCAGTCTGTCCCTTCCCAACTCCAATCCCTTGGCAACCACAAGTTTGTATTCTATGTCTATGAGTCTGTTTCTGTTTTGTATTTATGTTCATTTAAAAATTTTTTTTACATTCCACATATGAGAGATCTCATATGGTATTTTTCTTTCTCTTTCTGGCTTACTTCAATTAGAATGACATTCTCCAGGAAAATCCATGTTGCTGCAAATGGTGTTATACTGTCATTTTTATGGCTGAATAGTATTCCATTATGTAAATATACCACTTCTTCTTTATCCACACATCTGTTGATGGACATTTAGGCTGTTTCCATATCTTGGCTATTGTAAATAGTGCTGCTATGAACATTGGGGTGCAGGTGTCTTTTTTAAGTAGGGTTCCTTCTGGATATATGCCCAGGAGCAGGATTCCTGTGTCATATGGTAAGTCTATTCCTAGTCTTTTGAGGAATCTCCATGCTGTTTTCCACTGTGGCTGCACCAAACTGCATTCCCACCAGCAGTGTAGGAGCGTTCTCTTTTTTCCACAGCCTTTCCAGCATTTGTCATTTGTGAATTTTTGAATGATGGCCATTCTGCCTGGTGTGAGGTGACACCTCACTGTAGTTTTGATTTGCATTTCTCTGATAATTAGTGATATTGAGCATTTTTTCATGTGCCTATTGATCATTTGTATTTCTTCCTTGGAGAATTGCTTGCTTAGGTGTTCTGCCCATTTTTTGGATTGGGTTGTTTGTTTTTTTCTTATTATGTCACGTGAGTTGCTTATATATTCTAGATATGAAGCCTTTGTTGGTTTGGGCATTTGCAAAAATTTTCTCCCATTCCGCAGGTTGTCTTTTTGTTTTACTTATGGTTTCCTTTGCTGCGCAGAAGCTTGTAAGTTTAAGTAGGTCCCGTTTATTCTTGCTTTTATTTCTATTGCTTGGGTAGACCGCCCTAGGAGAAAATTTTTGAGATGTATGTCAGATAATGTTTTGCCTGTATTTTCTTCTAGGAGGTTTATTGTATCTTGTCTTATGTTCAAGTCTTTGATCCATTTTGAGTTGATTTTTGTGTATGGTGTAAGGGAGTGTTCTAGCTTCATTGTTTTACATGCTGCTGTCCAGTTTTCCCAACACCATTTGCTGAAGAGACTGTCTTTATTCCACTGTATTTTCTTGCCTCCTTTGTCGAAGATGAGTTGACCAAAAGTTTGTGGGTTCAATTCTGGGCTCTCTATTCTGTTCCATTGGTCCATATGTCTGTTGTTGTACCAATACCATGCTGTCTTGATGACTGTAGCTCTATAGTATTGTCTGAAGTCTGGGAGAGTTATTCCTCCAGGCTCTTTCTTTCTCTTCAGTAATGCTTTGGCAATTCTAGGTATTTAGTGGTTCCCTATAAATTTTATTATGATTTGATCTAGTTCTGTGAAATATGTCCTGGGTAATTTGATACGGACTACATTAAATCTGTAGATTGCCTTGGGCAGTGTGACCATTTTAACAATATTGATTCTTCCAATCCAGGAGCATGGGATATCTTTCCATTTTTTTAAAGTCTTCTTTAATTTCCTTCATCAATTTATAGTTTTTTGTGTATAAGTCTTTCACCTCCTTGGTTAGATTTATTCCTAGGTATTTTATTACGTTGGGTGCTATTTTAAAGGGGATTATTTCTTTACTTTCTTTTTCTGTTGATTCATTGTTAGTGTAAAGAAATGCAACTGATTTTTGAACATTAATCTTGTAACCTGCTACCTTACTGAATTCTCTGATTAGTTCTAGTAGTTTTTGTGTGGATCTTTTAGGCTTTTCTATATATAGTATCATATCATCGGCATATAGTGACGCTTTTACCTCTTCTTTTCCAATTTGGATCCCTTTTTACTTCTCTCTCTTGCCTGATTGCTGTGGCTAGGACTTCCAAGACTATGTTGAATAGGAGTGGTGATAGTGGGCATCCTTGTCTTGTCCCAGATTTTAGTAGGAAGCTTTTGAGTTTTTCACCATTGAGTACTATGCTGGCTGAGGTTTGTCATATATAGCTTTTATTATGTTGAGATATGTTCCCTCTACATCCACTTTGGTGAGAGTTTTTACCATAAATGGGTGTTGAATTTTATCAAAAGCTTTTCCTGCATCTATTGAGATGATCATGTGGTTTTTGTCCTTTCTCTTGTTGATGTGATGTGTTACATTGATTGATTTGCATCCCTGGGATGAACTCCACTTGATCATGATGTATAATCTTTTTTATGTGCTGTTGGATTCTATTTGCTAATATTTTGGTAAGGATTTTTGCATCTATGTTCATCAGTGATATTGGTCTGTAATTCTCTTTTTTGGTAGTGTCTTTGCCTGGTTTTGGTATCAGGGTGATGGTGGCTTCATAGAATGAGTTTGGGAGTATTCCCTCCTTTTCAGTCTTCTGGAAGAGTTTGAGAAGGAATGGTATGAGTTCTTTGTATGTTTGGTAGAATTTCCCAGTGAAGCTATCTAGTCCTGGACTTTTATTTGTAGGGAGGTTTTTTATTGCTAATTTGATTTCATTTCTAGTCGGTTTGTTCAAGTGGTCAGTTTCTTCTTGATTCAGTCTTGGTGGACTGTATGTTTCCAGAAACTTGTCCATCTCCTCTAGGATATCCATTTTGGTTCCATACAGTTTTTCATAATATTCTCGTATGATATTCTGTATTTCTATGTTATTTGTTGTAATTTCTCCATTTTCCTTTCTTATTTTGCTAATTTGTGCTCTCTCTTTTTTCTTCTTTGTAAGTTTGGCCAGAGGTTTGTCAATTTTATTTACTTTTTCAAAAAACCAGATTTTGGCTTGATTGATGTTTTTCTACGGTTTTTTAAATCTCTATTTTATTTATTTCCTCCCTGATCTTTATTATTTCCTTCCTTCTGCTGCCTTTTGGGTCTTTTTGGTTTTTTTTTTTTTTTTTTCTCTTCTTTTTCTAATTCTTTTAGCTCGTGGGTTAAATTGTTTATTTGAGATTGTTCTTCTTTTTTGAGGAAGGCCTGTATCGCTATAAACTTCCCTCTTAGCACTGCCTTTGCTGTGCTCCATAAATTTTCTGTGGTGGTGTTTTCATTTTCATTTGCTCAAGGTATTTTTTAATTTCAACTTTGATTTCATCATTGACCCATTGGTTTTTTAATAGCATGTTGTTTAATCTCCATGCTTTCTTTTTTTCCTCTTTTGTTTCTCTGTAGTTGATTTCTAGTTTCATGGCATTGTGGTCAGTAAGGATGCTTGATATAATTTCTATCTTCTTAAAATTGTTGAGGCTTATTTTGTGCCCAAGTACATGATCAATCCTAGAAAATGTTCCATGTGCACTTGAAAAGAATGTATATCCTATTTTTTGGGGGTGGAATGCTCTGATAATATCCACCAAATCTAATTTTTCTATTGTATCATTTAATTTCTCTGTTGCCTTATTTATTTTCTTTTGGGAAGTCCTGACTAGTGATGTTAATGCGGTGTTAAAATCTCCAACAATGATTGTATTCCCATCAATATCCCCCTTTATCTTTGTTAGTAATTGTTTTATGTACTTAGGTGCTCCTATATTGGGTGCAGATTTAGTAACGAGTGTGATGTCCTCATCTTGTATTACTCCTTTAATCATTATAAAATGTCCTTCTTTATCTTTCTTTATGGCCTTTGCTTTAAAGTCTATTTTGTCTGAAATCAGTACTGCTACACCTGCTTTTCTGGCTTTTCCATTTGCATGGAATATCCTTTTCCATCCTTTCACTCTCAATCTATATGTGTCCTTCTCCCTAAAGTGGGTCTCTTGTATGCAGCATATTGAAAGTTCTTGCTTTATTATCCAGTCTGCCACTCTTATGTCTTTTGTTGGAGAATTTAGTCCATTAACATTTATAGTAATTAATGATAGATGTGTGTTTATTGCCATTTTGAACTTATTTTTGCAGTTGATTTGGTATTTCCTCTTTGTTCCTTTCTTCTTCCTTTTGTGGTTGGTAATTTTTATTTGTATTATCTTGGATTTTATTTAGTTTTTGTGACTCACTTGTACGTTTCTGGCTTGTGGTTACCCTTTTTTGTAAGTCTATTAACCCATTACTATAACTGTATTAAACAGATAGTAATATAATCTCAAACCCATCCTCTTGGCCCCTTCCTGCAAGGAAGTCTTTTAAGACTTCATGGTTCTCCTTTGTTTAGAGATGAGAAGGGATTTTAAAAAATGAATTGGAAGAATCTGGAAAAGATGAAGTTCTGTGTAAGAAAGAGAGGTAAGAAAACATGGGAAAATGAGAATGAATCGATTTGTAAATCTGTAAATTCTGATGGTATTATGAATCTTTTTTTCTTAAGTTGGGAGAGGTAATTAAGTTTATTTATTCATTCATTCATTTTTAATGGAAGTACTGGGGATTGAACCCAAGACCTTATGCATGCTAATCATGCACTCTACTACTGAGCTATACCCTTCCTGCTTTGATTCTGATTTGTAATTTAGGTTAGCCCCAGAAGAGAAATACTTTCAAAGGAACTCAAGATATTACTCCAATTCTAATTTCCAAACTATAAAGAGAAAATTGTCTCTTCTCCTATTAGAACATTAAAATATCTCGATACTCAGGATTAGTCAGTTCAGAGGTTGTTCTAGCAGCCAAAATAAAAGATAAGCATCTGCATAGTGAGCTGGGACCTGTAGTGACTTCCTTCCTTATTTCCACACAGCCATACCTGAGGGTACTGCACATTCCCATCAGAAACAGAGCTTTGCTGTGGCCCTGATCCAGTTAGGAATGCAGGGGGAAAGGATTAGTCTGGCTGTGATGAGTGGCAACATTTAGGTCAGACAGGTATCATTCCAATGTCTGTGCAGTAAAAAGGAGAGAATGTAGCACTCACTCAGTCCCCTCCAGGACAGTCAACCAACTCAGGTTCAGAGGAAACACCATTCTACCCCACAAAAAATGAAATCAGCTCATCACTGTGGGAGTGCTCTGCCTCCTTTCAGTCATCACCATGGGCATGCTTGCAAGATGCTGGCACCATAGGGCAAGGGAGTTGACCACACACCTAAATACAGGGCCTTAGGGGCCTTGGAGCCCTGGAGCCCTGCTAAGACATGCTGGGGGGGAAGGGGGCAGGTGAGGTAATAACAACTTGGATGGAGTGGAGGCTTTGCCTCTGAGGAGATCACTTGAACACAACTTAACAGCTCAAGGAGCAGCTTAGTAACAGGAGCAGCTTAACTGACTGATTAATAATAGAGCACCAAGAAAGAGCACCATCAGGCCGGGTTCCACTCATGTTTCCCAGGATGAGCTAATTAAGTCTTATCATGTGGTTATACCAATATAGACAGTGCTATATTTTTTAAAATAGAGATATAGTTCATGTACCCATAAATGTACAACTGAGTGAGGTTTTTAAAAGTATGTTCACAAGGTTATGCAATCATCACCATTGTCTAATTCCACAACATTTTCTTCACCCTGCAAAGGAATCTGGTACCCACTAGTAGTCACTCCCTAATCCCTCCTCTCCTCAGCCCCCTGGCAACCACTAATCAACTTTCTGTCACTATGGCTATGCCTATTCTGGACATTTCATATAAACAGAATCATAAAATATGTGGCATTTTGTATCTGGCTTCTTTCACTTAGCATATTTTCAAGGTTCAT